>NW_026061797.1:7849197-8498395 GCF_023897955.1 Schistocerca gregaria | reverse complement strand
GCGTGTTGCCGTAGGCGGAAACAGGAAAAGCACCATAGTAGAACACAGATGAAGCTTCTAAGTTGATGTAATAGCCAGTAAGAAGTAGTCCAATTCAAGTTTTAGGTATCGATTATTGACTTTTTAGCTGGCTTTGGTGCCTTGGACATGAGCTAGGACCTTAAGATTCTGCATGAAAGGAGGACTAGCAGCCGAGTTTCAGGGGACAATGTGAAAAGTGTTCATATGTAGTAAAAACCTGAGAAATCCGTCCGTTTCCGTCATTCGTTATCGAATCGACTTAAAGCCAGATCGTCACATTGGCCGCTCTTCTCTCTGAAACGGTTGTACTTATCGTCTGCAAAGCTATGTCGCGTGCTGCGGTATGCGGAGACACTAAAAGCACCATAGTAGAACACGGATGAAGCTTCTAAGTTGATGTAATAGCCAGTAAGATGTAGTAGAATTCAAGTTTTAGGTATCCATTATTGACTTTATAGCTGGCTTTGGTACCTTGGACATGAGCTAAGACCTTAAGATTCTGCATGAAAGGAGGACTAGCAGCCGAGTTGCACGGGAGAATGTGAAAAGTGTTCATATGTAGTAAAAACCTGAGATATCCGTACGTTTTCGTCATTTGTTATCGAATCGACTTAAAGCCAGATCGTCACATTGGCCGCTCTTCTCTCTGAAAAAGTTGCACTTATCGTCTGCAAAGCTATGTCGCGTGCTGCGGTATGCGGACACACTAAAAGCACCATAGTAGAAAACAGATGAAGCTTCTAAGTTGATATAATAGCCAGTAAGAAGTAGTACAATTAAAGTTTTAGGTATCGGTTAATGATATTTACCCATCTTTGGTGCCTTGGACACGAGCTAGGAAATTAAGATTTTGCATGAAGGAGGACTATCAGCCGAGTTGCACGGGAGAATATGAAAAGTGTTCATATGTAGTAAAAACCTGAGAAATCCGTCCGTTTTCGTCATTTGTTATCGAATCGACTTAAAGCCAGATCGTCACATTGGCCGCTCTTCTCTCTGAAACGGTTGTACTTATCGTCTACAAAGCAATGTCGCGTGCTGCGGTATGCGGAGACACTAAAAGCACCATAGTAGAACACAGATGAAGCTTCTAAGTTGATGTAATAGCCAGTAAGAAGTAGTACAATTCAAGTTTTAGGTATCGATTATTGACTTTTTAGCTAGCTTTGGTGCCTTGGACATGAGCTAGGACCTTAAGATTCTGCATGAAAGGAGGACTAGCAGCCGAGTTGCACGGGAGAATGTGAAAAGTGTTCATATGTAGTAAAAACCTAATAAATTCGTCCGTTTTCGTCATTTGTTATCGAATCGACTTAAAGCCAGATCGTCACATTGGCCGCTCTTCTCTCTGAAACGGTTGTACTTATCGTCTGCAAAGCTATGTCGCGTGCTGCGGTATGCGGAGACACTAAAAGCACCATAGTAGAACACAGATGAAGCTTCTAAGTTGACGTAATAGCCAGGAAGAAGTAGTACAATTCAAGTTTTAGGTATCGATTATTGACTTTTTAGCTGGCTTTGGTGCCTTGGACAAAAGCTAGGACCTTAACATTCTGTATGAAAGGAATACTAGCAGCCGATTTGCATGGGAGAATGTGAAAAGTGTTAATATGTAGTAAAAACCCGAGAAATCCGTCCGTTTTCGTCATTTGTTATCGATTCGACTTAAAGCCAGATCGTCAAATTAGCCGCTCTTCTCTCTGAAACGGTTGTACTTATCGATTGCAAAGCTATGTCGCGTGCTGCGGTATGCGGAGACACTAAAAGCACCATAGTAGAACACAGATGAAGCTTCTAAGTTGATGTAATAGCCAGTAAGAAGTAGTACAATTCAAGTTTTAGGTATGGATTATTGACTTTTTAGCTAGCTTTGGTGCCTTGGACATGAGCTAGGACCTTATGATTCTGCGTGAAAGGAGGACTAGCAGCCGAGTTGCACGGGAGAATGTGAAAAGTGTTCATATGTAGTAAAAACCTGAGAAATCCGTCCGTTTTCGTCATTTGTTATCGAATCTACTTAAAGCAAGATCGTCACATAGGCCGCTCTTCTCTCTGAAACGGTTGTACTTATCGTCTACAAAGCTATGTCGCGTGCTGCGATATGCGGAGACATTAAAAGCACCATAGTAGAACACAGATGAAGCTTCTAAGTTGATGTAATAGCCAGTAAGAAGAAGTAAAATTCAAGTTTTAGGTATCGGTTATTGACTTTTTACACTTCTTTGGTGCCTTGGACACGAGCTAGGAACTTAAGATTTTGCATGAAGGAGGACTAGCAGCCGAGTTGCACGGGAGAATGTGAAAAGTGTTCATATGTAGTAAAAACCTGAGAAATCCGTCCGTTTTCGTCATTTATTATCGAATCTACTTAAAGCCAGATCGTCACATAGGCCGCCCTTCTCTCTGAAACGGTTGTACTTATCGTCTGCAAAGCTATGTCACGTGCTCCGGTATGCGGAGACACTAAAATCACCACAGTAGAACACAGATGAAGCTTCTAAGTTGATGCAATAGCGAGTAAGAAGTAGTACAATTCGCCTTTTAGGTATCGATTATTGACTTTTTAGCTGGCTTTGGTGCCTTGGACATGAGCTAGGACCTTATGATTCTGCATGAAAGGAGGACTAGCAGCTCAGTTGCACGGGAGTAAGTGAAAAGTGTTCATATGTAGTAAAAACCTGAGAAATCCGTCCGTTTTCGTCATTTGTTATCGAATCGACTTAAAGCCAGATCGACACATTGGCGGCTTTTCTCTCTGAAACGGTTGTACTTATCGTCTGCAAAGCTATGTCGCGTGCTGCGGTATGCTGAGACACTAAAAGCACTATAGTAGAACACAGATCAAGCTACTAAGTTGATGTAATAGCCAGTAAGAAGTAGTACAATACAAGTATTAGGTATTGAATATTGACCTTTTAGCTGGCTTTTGTGCCTTGGACATGAGCTGGGACCTTAAGATTCTGCATGAAAGGAGGACTAGCAGCCGAGTTGCACGGGAGAATGTGAAAAGTGTTCATATGTAGTAAAAACCTGAGAAATCCGTCCGTTTTCGTCATTTATTATCGAATCTACTTAAAGCCAGATCGTCACATTGGCCGCTCTTCTCTCTGACACGGTTGTACTTATCGTCTGCAAAGCTATGTCGCGTACTGCGGTATTCGGAGACACTAAAAGCACCATAGTAGAACACAGATGAAGCTTCTAAGATGATGTAATAGCCAGTAAGAAGTAGTACAATTCAAGTTTTAGGTATCGGTTGTTGACTTTTTAGCTGGCTTTGGTGCCTTGGACATGAGCTAGGACCTTAAGATTCTGCAATAAAAAAGGACTAGCAACCGAGTTGCACGGGAGAATGTGAAAAGTGTTCATATGTATTAAAAACCTGAGAAATCCGTCCGTTTTCGTCATTTGTTATCGAATCGACTTAAAGCCAGATCGTCACATTGGCCGCTCTTCTCTCTGAAACGGTTGTACTTGTCGTCTGGAAAGCTATGTCGCGTGCTGCGGTATGCGGAGACACTAAAATCACCATAGTAGAACACAGATGAAGCATCTAAGTTGATGTAATAGCCAGTAAGAAGTAGCCCAATTCAAGTTTTAGGTATCGATTATTGACTTTTTAGCTGGCTTTGGTGCCTTGGACATGAGCTAGGACGTTATTATTGTGCATGAAAGGAGGACTAGCAGCCGAGTTGCCCAGGAGAATGTGAAAAGTGTTCATATGCAGTAAAAACCAGAGACATCCGTCCGTTTTCGTCATTTGTTATCGAATCGACTTAAAGCCAGATCGTCACATTGGCCGCTCTTCTCTCTGAAACGGTTGTACTTATCGTCTGCAAAGCTATATCGCGTGCTGCGGTATGCGGACACACTAAAAGCACCTTAGTAGAACACAGATGAAACTTCGAAGTTGATGTAATAGCCAGTAAGAAGAAGTAAAATTCAAGTTTTAGGTATCGGTTATTGACTTATTACACTTCTTTGGTGCCTTGGACACGAGCTAGGAACTTAAGATTTTGCATGAAGGAGGACTAGCAGCCGAGTTGCACGGGATAATGTGAAAAGTGTTCATACGTAGTAAAAACCTAAGAAATTCGTCCGTTTTCGTCATTTGTTATCGAATCGACTTAAAGCCAGATCGTCACATTGGCCGCTCTTCTCTCTGAATCGGTTGTACTTATCGTCTGCAAAGCTATATCGCATGCTGTGGTATGCAGATACACTAAAATCACCATAGTAGGACACAGATGAAGCTTCTAAGTTGATGTAATAGCCAGTAAGAAGTGGTACAATTCAAGTTTTAGGTATCGATTATTGACTTTTTAGCTGGCTTTGGTGCCTTGGACATGAGCTGGGACCTTAAGATTCTGCATGAAAGGAGGACTAGCAGCCGAGTTGCACGGGAGAATGTGAAAAGTGTTCATATGTAGTAAAAACCTAAGAAATTCGTCCGTTTTCGTCATTTGTTATCGAATCGACTTAAAGCCAGATCGTCACATTGGCCGCTCTTCTCTCTGAAACGGTTGTACTTATCGTCTGCAAAGCTATGTCGCGTGTTGCCGTAGACGGAAACAGGAAAAGCACCATAGTAGAACACAGATGAAACTTCTAAGTTGATGTAATAGCCAGTAAGAAGTAGTCCAATTCAAGATTTAGGTATCGATTATTGACTTTTTAGCTGGCTTTGGTGCCTTGGACACGAGCTAGGACCTTAAGATTCTACATGAAAGGAGGACTAGCAGCCGAGTTGCACGGGCGAATGTGAAAAGTGTTCATATGTAGTAAAAACCTGAGAAATCGGTCCGTTTTCGTCATTTGTTATCGAATCGACTTAAAGCCAGATCGTCACATTGGCCGCTCTTCTCTCTGAAACGGTTGTACTTATCGTCTGCAAAGCTATGTCGCGTGTTGCCGTAGGCGGAAACAGGAAAAGCACCATAGTAGAACACAGATGAAACTTCTAATTTGATGTAATAGTCAGTAAGAAGTAGTCCAATTCAAGATTTAGGTATCGATTATTGACTTTTTAGCTGGCTTTGGTGCCTTGGACTTGAGCTAGGACCTTAACATTCTGCATGAAAGGAAGACTAGCAGCCGAGTTGCACGGGAGAATGTGAAAAGTGTTCATACGTAGTAAAAACCTAAGAAATTCGTCCGTTTTCGTCATTTGTTATCGAATCGACTTAAAGCCAGATCGTCACATTGGCCGCTCTTCTCTCTGAATCGGTTGTACTTATCGTCTGCAAAGCTATGTCGCGTGCTGCGGTATGCGGAGACACAAAAAGCACCATAGTAGAACACAGATGAAGCTTCTAAGTTGACGTAATAGCCAGGAAGAAGTAGTACAATTCAAGTTTTAGGTGTCGGTTATTGACTTTTTAGCTGGCTTTCGTGCCTTGGATAAAAGCTAGGACCATAACATTCTGTATGAAAGGAGGACTAGCAGTCGATTTGCATGGGAGAATGTGAAAAGTGTTCATATGTAGTAAAAACCCGAAAAATCCGTCCGATTTCGTCATTTGTTATCGAATCGACTTAAAGCCAGATCGTCAAATTAGCCGCTCTTCTCTCTGAAACGGTTGAACTTATCGATTGCAAAGCTATGTCGCGTGCTGCGGTATGCGGAGACACTAAAAGCACCATAGTAGAACACAGATGAAGCTCCTAAGTTGATGTAATAGCCAGTAAGAAGTAGTACAATTCAAGTTTTAGGTATCGATTATTGACTTTTTAGCTAGCTTTGGTGACTTGGACATGAGCTAGGACCTTATGATTCTGCATGAAAGGAGGACTAGCAGCCGAGTTGCACGGGAGAATGTGAAAAGTGTTCATATGTAGTAAAAACCTGAGGAGTCCGTCCGTTTCGTCATTTGTTATCGAATCGACTTAAAGCCAGATCGTCACATTGGCCGCTCTTCTCTCTGAAACGGTTGTACTTATCGTCTGCAAAGCTATGTCGCGTGCTGCGGTATGCTGAGACACTAAAATCACCATAGTAGAACACAGATCAAGCTTCTAAGTTGATGTAATAGTGGGTAAGAAGTAGTACAATTTATGTTTTAGGTATTGAATATTGAATTTTTAGCTGGCTTTGGTGCCTTGGACATAAGCTAGGACCTTAATATTCTGCATGAAAGGAGGGCTAGCAGCCGAGTTGCACGGGAGAATGTGACAAGTGTTCATGTGTAGTAAAAACCTGAGATATCCGTCCATTTTCGTCATTTGTTATCGAATCGACTTAAAGCCAGATCGTCACATTGGCCGCTCTTCTCTCTGAAAAAGTTGTACTTATCGTCTGCAAAGCTATGTCGCGTGCTGCGGTATGCGGAGACACTAAAAGCACCGTAGTAGAACACAGATGAAGCTTCTAAGTTGACGTAATAGCCAGGAAGAAGTAGTACAATTCAAGTTTTAGGTGTCGGTTATTGACTTTTTAGCTGGCTTTGGTGCCTTGGACAAAAGCTAGGACCTTAACATTCTGTATGAAAGGAGGGCTAGCAGCCGATTTGCATGGGAGAATGTGAAAAGTGTTCATATGTAGTAAAAACCCGAGAAATCCGTCCGTTTTCGTCATTTGTTATCGAATCGACTTAAAGCCACATCGTTAAATTAGCCGCTCTTCTCTCTGAAACGGTTGTATTTATCGATTGGAAAGCTATGTCGCGTGCTGCGGTATGCGGAGACACTACAAGCAGCATAGTAGAACACAGATGAAGCTTCTAAGTTGATGTAATAGCCAGTAAGAAGTAGTACAATTCAAGTTTTAGGTATGGATTATTGACTTTTTAGCTAGCTTTGGTGCCTTGGAAATGAGCTAGGACCTTATGATTCTGCATGAAAGGAGAACTAGCAGCCGAGTTGCACGGGAGAATGTGAAAAGTGTTCATATGTAGTAAAAACCTGAGAAATCCGTCCGTTTTCGTCATTTGTTATCGAATCGACTTAAAGCCAGATCGTCACATTGGCCGCTCTTCTCTCTGAAACGGTTGTACTTATCGTCTGCAAAGCTATGTCGCGTGCTGCGGTATGCTGAGACACTACAATCACCATAGTAGAACACAGATCAAGCTTCTAAGTTGATGTAATAGCCAGTAAGAAGTAGTACAATTCAAGTTTTAGGTATTGAATATTGAATTTTTAGCTGGCTTTGGTGCCTTGGACATGAGCTAGGACCTTAATATTCTGCATGAAAAGAGGGCTAGCAGCCGAGTTGCACGGGAGAATGTGAAAAGTGTTCATGTGTAGTAAAAACCTGAGATATCCGTCCATTTTCGTCATTTGTTATCGAATCGACTTAAAGCCAGATCGTCACATTGGCCGCTCTTCTCTCTGAAAAAGTTGTACATATCGTCTGCAAAGTTATGTCGCGTGCTGCGGTATGCAGACACACTAAAAGCACCATAGCAGAACCCAGATGAAGCTTCTAAGTTGATGTAATAGCCAGTAAGAAGTAGTACAATTAAAGTTTTAGGTATCAGTTAATGACTTTTTACCCTTCTTTGGTGCCTTGGACACGTTCTAGGAAATTAAGATTTTGCATGAAGGAGGACTATCAGCCGAGTTGCACGGGAGAATGTGAAAAGTGTTCATATGTAGTAAAAACCTGAGACATCCGTCCGTTTTCGTCATTTGTTATCGAATCGACTTAAAGCCAGATCGTCACATTGGCCGCTCTTCTCTCTGAAACGCTTGTACTTATCGTCTGCAATGCTTTGTCGCGTGCTGCGGTATGCGGAGGCACTAAAAGCAGCATAGTAGAACACAGATGAAGCTTCTAAGTTGATTAATAGCCAGTAAGAAGTGGTACAATTCAAGTTTTAGGTATCGATTATTGACTTTTTAGCTAGCTTTGGTGCCTTGGACATGAGCTAGGACCTTAAGATTCTGCATGAAAGGAGGACTAGCAGCCGAGTTGCACGGGAGAATGTGAAAAGTGTTCATAAGTAGTAAAAACCTGAGAAATTCGTCCGTTTTCGTCATTTGTTTTCGAATCGACTTAAAGCCAGATCGTCACATTGGCCGCTCTTCTCTCTGAAACGCTTGTACTTATCGTCTGCAAAGCTATGTCGCATGCTGCGGTATGCTGAGACACTACAAGCAGCATAGTAGAACACAGATGAAGCTTCTAAGTTGATGTAATAGCCAGTAAGAAGTAGTACAGTTCAAGTTTTAGGTATTGATTATTGACTTTTTAGCTGGTTTTGGTGCCTTGGACATGAGCTAGGACCTTAAGATTCTGCATGAAAGGAGGAATAGCAGCCGAGTTGCACGGGAGAATGTGAAAAGTGTTCATATGTAGTAAAAACCTAAGAAATTCGTCCGTTTTCGTCATTTGTTATCGAATCGACTTAAAGCCAGATCGTCACATTGGCCGCTCTTCTCTCTGAAACGGTTGTACTTATCGTCTGCAAAGCTATGTCGCATGCTGCGGTATGCGGAGACAATGAAAGCACCATAGTAGAACACAGATGAAGCTTCTAATTTGACGTAATAGCCAGGTAGAAGTAGTACAATTCAAGTTTTAGGTATCGACTATTGACATTTAGCTGGCTTTGGTGCCTTGGACATGAGCTAGGACCTTAAGATTTTGCATGAAAGGAGGACTAGCAGCCGAGTTGCAAGGGAGAATGTGAAAAGTGTTCATATGTAGTAAAAAACTGAGAAATCGGTCCGTTTTCGTCATTTGTTATCGATTCGACTTAAAGCCAGATCGTCACATTGGCCGCTCTTCTCTCTGAAACACTTGTACTTATCGTCTGCAAAGCTATGTCGCGTGCTGCGGTATGCGGAGACACTAAAAGCACCATAGTAGAACACAGATGAACCTTCTAAGTTGATGTAATAGCCAGTAAGAAGTAGTACAATTCAAGTTTTAGGTATCGATTATTGACTTTTTAGCTTGCTTTGGTGCCTTGGACATGAGCTAGGACCTTAAGATTCTGCATGAAAGGAGGACTAGCGGCCGAGTTGCAGGGGAGAATGTAAAAAGTGTTCATATGAAGTAAAAACCTGAGAAATCCGTTTGTTTTCGTCATTTGTTATCCAATCGACTTAAAGCCAGATCGTCACATTGGCCGCTCTGCTCTCGGAAACGGTTGTACTTATCGTCTGCAAAGCTATGTCGCGTGCTGCGGTATGTGGAGACACTAAAAGCACCATAGTAGAACACAGATGAAACTTCTAAGTTGCTGTAATAGCCAGTAAGAAGTAATACCATTCAAGTTTTAGGTATCGATTATTGACTTTTTAGCTGGCTTTGGTGCCTTGGACATGAGCTAGGACTTTAAGATTCTGCATAAAAGGAGGACTAGCAGCCCAGTTGCACGGGAGAATGTGAAAAGTGTTCATATGTATTAAAAACCTGAGACATCCGTCCGTTTTCGTCATTTGTTATCGAATCGACTTAAAGCCAGATCGTCACATTGGCCGCTCCTCTCTCTGAAACGGTTGTACTTATCGTCTGCAAAGCTATGTCGCGTGCTGCGGTATGCGGAGACACTAAAAGCACCATAGTAGAACACAAATGATGCTTCTAAGTTGATGTAATAGCCAGTAAGAAGTAGTACAATTCAAGATTTAGGTATCGATTATTGACTTTTCAGCTGGCTTTGGTGCCTTGGACATGAGCTAGGACTTTAAGATTCTGCATGAAACGAGGACTAGCGGCCGCGTTGCACGGGAGTATGTGAAAAGTGTTCATATGTAGTAAAAACCTGAGAAATCCGTCCATTTTCGTCATTTGTTATCGAATCGACTTAAAGCCAGATCGTCACATTGGCCGCTCTTCTCTCTGAAACGCTTGTACTTATCGTCTGCAAAGCTATGTCGCGTCCTGCGGTATGCGGAGACACTAAAATCACCATAGTAGAACACAGATGAAGCTTCTAAGTTGATGTAATAGCCAGTAAGAAGTAGTACAATTGAAGTTTTAGGTATCGATTATTGACTTTTTAGCTGGCTTTGGTGCCTTGGACATAAGCTAGGACCTTAAGATTCTGCATGAAAGGTGGACTAGCAGCCGAGTTGCAGGGGATAATGTAAAAAGTGTTCATATGTAGTAAAAACCTGAGAAATCCGTCCGTTTTCGTCATTTGTTATCGAATCGACTTAAAGCCAGATCGTCACATTGGCCGCTCTTCTCTCTGAAACACTTGTACTTATCGTCTGCAAAGCTATGTCGCGTGCTGCGGTATGCGGAGACACTAAAAGCACCATAGTAGAACACAGATGAACCTTCTAAGTTGATGTAATAGCCAGTAAGAAGTAGTACAATTCAAGTTTTAGGTATCGATTATTGACTTTTTAGCTTGCTTTGGTGCCTTGGACATGAGCTAGGACCTTAAGATTCTGCATGAAAGGAGGACTAGCGGCCGAGTTGCAGGGGAGAATGTAAAAAGTGTTCATATGAAGTAAAAACCTGAGAAATCCGTTTGTTTTCGTCATTTGTTATCCAATCGACTTAAAGCCAGATCGTCACATTGGCCGCTCTGCTCTCGGAAACGGTTGTACTTATCGTCTGCAAAGCTATGTCGCGTGCTGCGGTATGTGGAGACACTAAAAGCACCATAGTAGAACACAGATGAAACTTCTAAGTTGCTGTAATAGCCAGTAAGAAGTAATACCATTCAAGTTTTAGGTATCGATTATTGACTTTTTAGCTGGCTTTGGTGCCTTGGACATGAGCTAGGACTTTAAGATTCTGCATAAAAGGAGGACTAGCAGCCCAGTTGCACGGGAGAATGTGAAAAGTGTTCATATGTATTAAAAACCTGAGACATCCGTCCGTTTTCGTCATTTGTTATCGAATCGACTTAAAGCCAGATCGTCACATTGGCCGCTCCTCTCTCTGAAACGGTTGTACTTATCGTCTGCAAAGCTATGTCGCGTGCTGCGGTATGCGGAGACACTAAAAGCACCATAGTAGAACACAGATGAAGCTTCTAAGTTGATGTAATAGCCAGTAAGAAGTAGTACAATTCAAGTTTTAGGTATCGATTATTGACTTTTTAGCTGGCTTTGGTGCCTTGGACATGAGCTAGGACCTTAAGATTCTGCATGAAAGGAGGACTAGCAGCCGAGTTGCAGGGGAGAATGTAAAAAGTGTTCATATGAAGTAAAAACCTGAGAAATTCGTCCGTTTTCGTCATTTGTTATCGAATCGACTTAAAGCCAGATCGTCACATTGGCCGCTCTGCTCTCGGAAACGGTTGTACTTATCGTCTGCAAAGCTATGTCGCGTTCTGCGGTATGCGGAGGCTCTAAAAGCACCATAGTAGAACACAGATGAAGCTTCTAAGTTGCTGTAATAGCCAGTAAGAAGTAATACCATTCAAGTTTTAGGTATCGATTATTGACTTTTTAGCTGGCTTTGGTGCCTTGGACATGAGCTAGGACTTTAAGATTCTGCATAAAAGGAGGACTAGCAGCCCAGTTGCACGGGAGAATGTGAAAAGTGTTCATATGTATTAAAAACCTGAGACATCCGTCTGTTTTCGTCATTTGTTATCGAATCGACTTAAAGCCCGATCGTCACATTGGCCGCTCTTCTCTCTGAAACGGTTGTACTTATCGTCTGCAAAGCTATGTCGCGTGCTGCGGTATGCGGAGACACTAAAAGCACCATAGTAGAACACAGATGAAGCTTCTAAGTTGATGTAATAGCCAGTAAGAAGTAGTACAATTAAAGTTTTAGGTATCGGTTATTGACTTTTTACCCTTCTTTGGTGCCTTGGACACGAGCTAAGAACTTAAGTTTTTTCATGAGGGAGGACTAGCAGCCGAGTTGCACGGGAGAATGTGAAAAGTGTTCATATGTAGTAAAAACCTGAGAAATCCGTCCGTTTTCGTCATTTGTTATTGAATCGACTTAAAGCCAGATCGTCACATTGGCCGCTCTTCTCTCTGAAACGGTTGTACTTATCGTCTACAAAGCTATGTCGCGTGCTGCGATATGCGGAGACATTAAAAGCACCATAGTAGAACACAAATGATGCTTCTGAGTTGATGTAATATCCAGGAAGAAGTAGTACAATTCAAGTTTTAGGTATTGATTATTGACTTTTTAGCTGGCTTTGGTGCCTTGGACATGAGCTAGGACCTTAAGATTCTGCATGAAAGGTGGACTAGCAGCCGAGTTGCAGGGGATAATGTAAAAAGTGTTCATATGAAGTAAAAACCTGAGAAATCCGTCCGTTTTCGTCATTTGTTATCGAATCGACTTAAAGCCAGATCGTCACATTGGCCGCTCTACTCTCGGAAACGGTTGTACTTATCGTCTGCAAAGCTATGTCGCTTGTTGCCGTAGGCGGAAACAGAAAAGCACCATAGTAGAACACAGATGAAGCTTCTAAGTTGATGTAATAGCCAGTAAGAAGTAGTACAATTCTAGTTTTAGGTATCGATTATTGACTTTTTAGCTGGCTTTGGTGCCTTGGACATGAGCTAGTACCTTAAGATTCTGCATGAAAGGAGGACTAGCAGCCGAGTTGCACGGGAGAATGTGAAAAGTGTTCATATGTAGTAAAAACCTGAGAAATCGGTCCGTTTACGTCATTTGTTATCGAATCGACTTAAAGCCAGATCGTCACATTGGCCGCTCTTCTCTCTGAAACACTTGTACTTATCGTCTGCAAAGCTATGTCGCGTGCTGCGGTATGCGGAGACACTAAAAGCACCATAGTAGAAAACAGATGAACCTTCTAAGTTGATGTAATAGCCAGTAAGAAGTAGTACAATTCAAGTTTTAGGTATCGATTATTGACTTTTTAGCTGGCTCTGGTGCCTTGGACATGAGCTAGGACTTTAAGATTCTGCATAAAAGGAGGACTAGCAGCCCAGTTGCACGGGAGAATGTGAAAAGTGTTCATATGTATTAAAAACCTGAGACATCCGTCCGTTTTCGTCATTTGTTATCGAATCGACTTAAAGCCAGATCGTCACATTGGCCGCTCCTCTCTCTGAAACGGTTGTACTTATCGTCTGCAAAGCTATGTCGCGTGCTGCGGTATGCGGAGACACTAAAAGCACCATAGTAGAACACAGATGAAGCTTCTAAGTTGATGTAATAGCCAGTAAGAAGTAGTACAATTAAAGTTTTAGGTATCGGTTATTGACTTTTTACCCTTCTTTGGTGCCTTGGACACGAGCTAGGAACTTAAGATTTTGCATGAGGGAGGACTAGCAGCCGAGTTGCTCGGGAGAATGTGAAAAGTGTTCATATGTAGTAAAAACCTGAGAAATCCGTCCGTTTTCGTCATTTGTTATCGAATCGACTTAAAGCCAGATCGTCACATTGGCCGCTCTTCTCTCTGAAACGGTTGTACTTATCGTCTGCAAAGCTATGTCGCTTGTTGCCGTAGGCGGAAACAGAAAAGCACCATAGTAGAACACAGATGAAGCTTCTAAGTTGTTGTAATAGCCAGTAAGAAGTAGTACAATTCTAGTTTTAGGTATCGATTATTGACTTTTTAGCTGGCTTTGGTGCCTTGGACATGAGCTAGTACCTTAAGATTCTGCATGAAAGGAGGACTAGCAGCCGAGTTGCACGGGAGAATGTGAAAAGTGTTCATATGTAGTAAAAACCTTAGAAATCCATCCGTTTTCGTCATTTGTTATCGAATCGACTTAAAGCCAGATCGTCACATTGGCCGCTCTTCTGTCTGAAACGCTTGTACTTATCGTCTGCAAAGCTATGTCGCGTCCTGCGGTATGCGGCGACACTAAAATCACCATAGTAGAACACAGATGAAGCTTCTAAGTTGATGTAATAGCCAGTAAGAAGTAGTACAATTGAAGTTTTAGGTATCGATTATTGACTTTTTAGCTGGCTTTGGTGCCTTGGACATGAGCTAGGACCTTAAGATTCTGCATGAAAGGTGGACTAGCAGCCGAGTTGCAGGGGAGAATGTAAAAAGTGTTCATATGAAGTAAAAACCTGAGAAATCCGTAGGTTTTCGTCATTTGTTATCGAATCGACTTAAAGCCAGATCGTCACATTGGCCGCTCTACTCTCGGAAACGGTTGTACTTATCGTCTGCAAAGCTATGTCGCTTGTTGCCGTAGGCGGAAACAGAAAAGCACCATAGTAGAACACAGATGAAGCTTCTAAGTTGTTATAATAGCCAGTAAGAAGTAGTACAATTCTAGTTTTAGGTATCGATTATTGACTTTTTAGCTGGCTTTGGTGCCTTGGACATGAGCTAGTACCTTAAGATTCTGCATGAAAGGAGGACTAGCAGCCAAGTTGCACGGGAGAATGTGAAAAGTGTTCATATGTAGTAAAAACCTTAGAAATCCATCCGTTTTCGTCATTTGTTATCGAATCGACTTAAAGCCAGATCGTCACATTGGCCGCTCTTCTCTCTGAAACGGTTGTACTTATCGTCTGCAAAGCTATGTCGCGTGCTGCGGTATGTGGAGACACTAAAAGCACCATAGTAGAACACAGATGAAGCATCTAAGTTGATGTAATAGGAAGTAAGAAGTAATCCAATTCAAGTTTTAGGTATCGATTATTGACTTTTTAGCTGGCTTTGGTGCCTTGGACATGAGCTAGGACCTTAAGATTCTGCATGAAAGGAGGACTAGCAGCCGAGTTGCACGGGAGAATGTGAAAAGTGTTCATATGTAATAAAAACCTGAGAAATCCGTCCGTTTTCGTCATTTGTTATCGAATCGACTTAAAGTCAGATCGTCACATTGGCCGCTCTTCTCTCTGAAACGGTTGTACTTATCGTCTACAAAGCTATGTCACGTGCTGCGGTATGTGGAGACACTAAAAGCACCATAGTAGAACACAGATGAAGCATCTAAGTTGATGTAATAGGAAGTAAGAAGTAATCCAATTCAAGTTTTAGGTATCGATTATTGACTTTTTAGCTGGCTTTGGTGCCTTGGACATGAGCTAGGACCTTAAGATTCTGCATGAAAGGAGGAATAGCAGCCGAGTTGCACGGGAGAATGTGAAAAGTGTTCATATGTAATAAAAACCTGAGAAATCCGTCCGTTTTCGTCATTTGTTATCGAATCGACTTAAAGTCAGATCGTCACATTGGCCGCTCTTCTCTCTGAAACGGTTGTACTTATCCTCTGCAAAGCTATGTCGCGTGCTGCGGTATGTGGAGACACTATAAGCACCATAGTAGAACACAGATGAAACATCTAAGTTGATGTAATAGGAAGTAAGAAGTAATCCAATTCAAGTTTTAGGTATCGATTATTGACTTTTTAGCTGGCTTTGGTGCCTTGGACATGAGCTAGGACCTTAAGATTCTGCATGAAAGGAGGACTAGCAGCCGAGTTGCACGGGAGAATGTGAAAAGTGTTCATATGTAATAAAAACCTGAGAAATCCGTCCGTTTTCGTCATTTGTTATCGAATCGACATAGAGCCAGATCGTCACATTGGCCGCTCTTCTCTCTGAAACGGTTGTACTTATCGTCTGCAAAGCTATGTCGCGTGCTGCGGTATGCGGAAACACTAAAATCACCATAGTAGAACACAGATGAACCTTCTAAGTTGCTGTAATAGCCAGGAAGAAGTAGTACAATTCATGTTTTAGGTATCGATTATTGACTTTTTAGCTGGCTTTGGTGCCTTGGACATTAGCTAGGACCTTATGATTCTGCATGAAACGAGGACTAGCGGCCGCGTTGCACGAGAGTATGTGAAAAGTGTTCATATGTAGTAAAAACCTGAGAAATCCGTCCATTTTCGGCATTTGTTATCGAATCGACTTAAAGCCAGATCGTCACATTGGCCGCTCTTCTCTCTGAAACGGTTGTACTTATCGTCTGCAAAACTATGTCGCGTGCTGCGGTATGCGGAGAAACTAAAAGCACCGTAGTAGAACACAGATGAAGCTTCTGAGTTGATGTAATATCCAGGAAGAAGTAGTACAATTCAAGTTTTAGGTATTGATTATTGACTTTTTAGCTGGTTTTGTTTGCCTTGGACATGAGCTAGGACCTTAAGATTCTGCATGAAAGGAGGACTAGCAGGCGAGTTGCAAGGGAGAATGTGAAAAGTGTTCATATGTAGTAAAAACCTGAGAAATCGGTCCGTTTTCGTCATTTGTTATCGAATCGACTTAAAGCCAGATCGTCACATTGGCCGCTCTTCTCTCTGAAACGGTTGTACTTATCGTCTGCAAAGCTATATCACGTGCTGCGGTATGCGGAGACACTAAAAGCACCATAGTAGAACACAGATGAACCTTCTAAGTTGATGTAATAGCCAGTAAGAAGTAGTACAATTCAAGTTTTAGGTATCGATTATTGACTTTTTAGCTGGCTTTGGTGCCTTGGACATGAGCTAGGACCTTAAGATTCTGCATGAAAGGAGGACTAGCAGCCGAGTTGCAGGGGAGAATGTAAAAAGTGTTCATATGAAGTAAAATCCTGAGAAATTCGTCCGTTTTCGTCATTTGTTATCGAATCGACTTAAAGCCAGATCGTCACATTGGCCGCTCTTCTCTCTGAAACGGTTGTACTTATCGTCTGCAAAGCTATGTCGCGTGCTGCGGTATGCGGAGACACTAAAAGCACCATAGTAGAACACAGATGAAGCTTCTAAGTTGATGTAATAGCCAGTAAGAAGTAGTACAATTAAAGTTTTAGGTATCGGTTATTGACTTTTTACCCTTCTTTGGTGCCTTGGACACGAGCTAAGAACTTAAGTTTTTTCATGAGGGAGGACTAGCAGCCGAGTTGCACGGGAGAATGTGAAAAGTGTTCATATGTAGTAAAAACCTGAGAAATCCGTCCGTTTTCGTCATTTGTTATCGAATCGACTTAAAGCCAGATCGTCACATTGGCCGCTCTTCTCTCTGAAACGGTTGTACTTATCGTCTACAAAGCTATGTCGCGTGCTGCGATATGCGGAGACATTAAAAGCACCATAGTAGAACACAAATGATGCTTCTAAGTTAATGTAATAGCCAGTAAGAAGTAGTACAATTCAAGATTTAGGTATCGATTATTGACTTTTCAGCTGGCTTTGGTGCCTTGGACATGAGCTAGGACTTTAAGATTCTGCATGAAACGAGGACTAGCGGCCGCGTTGCACGGGAGTATGTGAAAAGTGTTCATATGTAGTAAAAACCTGAGAAATCCGTCCATTTTCGTCATTTGTTATCGAATCGACTTAAAGCCAGATCGTCACATTGGCCGCTCTTCTCTCTGAAACGCTTGTACTTATCGTCTGCAAAGCTATGTCGCGTCCTGCGGTATGCGGAGACACTAAAATCACCATAGTAGAACACAGATGAAGCTTCTAAGTTGATGTAATAGCCAGTAAGAAGTAGTACAATTGAAGTTTTAGGTATCGATTATTGACTTTTTAGCTGGCTTAGGTGCCTTGGACATGAGCTAGGACCTTAAGATTCTGCATGAAAGGTGGACTAGCAGCCGAGTTGCAGGGGATAATGTAAAAAGTGTTCATATGAAGTAAAAACCTGAGAAATCCGTCCGTTTTCGTCATTTGTTATCGAATCGACTTAAAGCCAGATCGTCACATTGGCCGCTCTACTCTCGGAAACGGTTGTACTTATCGTCTGCAAAGCTATGTCGCTTGTTGCCGTAGGCGGAAACAGAAAAGCACCATAGTAGAACACAGATGAAGCTTCTAAGTTGATGTAATAGCCAGTAAGAAGTAGTACAATTCTAGTTTTAGGTATCGATTATTGACTTTTTAGCTGGCTTTGGTGCCTTGGACATGAGCTAGTACCTTAAGATTCTGCATGAAAGGAGGACTAGCAGCCGAGTTGCACGGGAGAATGTGAAAAGTGTTCATATGTAGTAAAAACCTGAGAAATCGGTCCGTTTTCGTCATTTGTTATCGAATCGACTTAAAGCCAGATCGTCACATTGGCCGCTCTTCTCTCTGAAACACTTGTACTTATCGTCTGCAAAGCTATGTCGCGTGCTGCGGTATGCGGAGACACTAAAAGCACCATAGTAGAACACAGATGAACCTTCTAAGTTGATGTAATAGCCAGTAAGAAGTAGTACAATTCAAGTTTTAGGTATCGATTATTGACTTTTTAGCTGGCTTTGGTGCCTTGGACATGGGCTAGGACCTTAAGATTCTGCATGAAAGGAGGACTAGCAGCCGAGTTGCAGGGGAGAATGTAAAAAGTGTTCATATGAAGTAAAAACCTGAGAAATCCGTCCGTTTTCGTCATTTGTTATCCAATCGACTTAAAGCCAGATCGTCACATTGGCCGCTCTGCTCTCGGAAACGGTTGTACTTATCGTCTGCAAAGCTATGTCGCGTGCTGCGGTATGCGGAGGCTCTAAAAGCACCATAGTAGAACACAGATGAAACTTCTAAGTTGCTGTAATAGCCAGTAAGAAGTAATACCATTCAAGTTTTAGGTATCGATTATTGACTTTTTAGCTGGCTTTGGTGCCTTGGACATGAGCTAGGACCTTAAGATTCTGCATGAAAGGTGGACTAGCAGCCGAGTTGCAGGGGAGAATGTAAAAAGTGTTCATATGAAGTAAAAACCTGAGAAATCCGTCCGTTTTCGTCATTTGTTATCCAATCGACTTAAAGCCAGATCGTCACATTGGCCGCTCTACTCTCGGAAACGGTTGTACTTATCGTCTGCAAAGCTATGTCGCTTGTTGCCGTAGGCGGAAACAGAAAAGCACCATAGTAGAACACAGATGAAGCTTCTAAGTTGTTGTAATAGCCAGTAAGAAGTAGTACAATTCTAGTTTTAGGTATCGATTATTGACTTTTTAGCTGGCTTTGGTGCCTTGGACATGAGCTAGTACCTTAAGATTCTGCATGAAAGGAGGACTAGCAGCCGAGTTGCACGGGAGAATGTGAAAAGTGTTCATATGTAGTAAAAACCTTAGAAATCCATCCGTTTTCGTCATTTATTATCGAATCGACTTAAAGCCAGATCGTCACATTGGCCGCTCTTCTCTCTGATACGGTTGTACTTATCGTCTGCAAAGCTATGTCGCGTGCTGCGGTATGTGGAGACACTAAAAGCACCATAGTAGAACACAGATGAAGCATCTAAGTTGATGTAATAGGAAGTAAGAAGTAATCCAATTCAAGTTTTAGGTATCGATTATTGACTTTTTAGCTGGCTTTGGTGCCTTGGACATGAGCTAGGACCTTAAGATTCTGCATGAAAGGAGGACTAGCAGCCGAGTTGCACGGGAGAATGTGAAAAGTGTTCATATGTAATAAAAACCTGAGAAATCCGTCCGTTTTCGTCATTTGTTATCGAATCGACTTAAAGTCAGATCGTCACATTGGCCGCTCTTCTCTCTGAAACGGTTGTACTTATCGTCTACAAAGCTATGTCACGTGCTGCGGTATGTGGAGACACTAAAAGCACCATATGAGATCACAGATGAAGCTTCTAAGTTGATGTATTAGCCAGTAAGAAGTAGTACAATTCATGTTTTAGGTATCGATTATTGACTTTTTAGCTGGCTTTGGTGCTTTGGACATAAGCTAGGACCTTAAGATTCTGCATGAAAGGAGGACTAGCAGCCGAGTTGCAGGGGAAAATGTGAAAAGTGTTCATATGTAGAAAAAACCTGAGAAATACGTCTGTTTTCGTCATTTGTTATCAAATCGACTTAAAGCCAGATCGTCGCATTGGCCGCTCTTCTCTCTGAAACGGTTGTACTTATCGTCTGCAAAGCTATGTCGCGTGTTGCCGTAGGCGGAAACAGGAAAATCACCATAGTAGAACACAGATGAAGCTTCTAAGTTGATGTAATAGCGAGTAAGAAGTAGTAGAATTCAAGTTTTAGGTATCGATTATTGACTTTTTAGCTGGCTTTGGTGCCTTGGACATGAGCTAGGACCTTAAGATTCTGCATGAAAGGAGGACTAGCAGCCGAGTTGCACGGGAGAATGTGAAAAGTGTTCATATGTAATAAAAACCTGAGAAATCCGTCCGTTTTCGTCATTTGTTATCGAATCGACTTAAAGTCAGATCGTCACATTGGCCGCTCTTCTCTCTGAAACGGTTGTACTTATCGTCTGCAAAGCTATGTCGCGTGCTGCGGTATGTGGAGACACTATAAGCACCATAGTAGAACACAGATGAAGCATCTAAGTTGATGTAATAGGAAGTAAGATGTAATCCAATTCAAGTTTTAGGTATCGATTATTGACTTTTTAGCTGGCTTTGGTGCCTTGGACATGAGCTAGGACCTTAAGATTCTGCATGAAAGGAGGACTAGCAGCCGAGTTGCACGGGAGAATGTGAAAAGTGTTCATATGTAATAAAAACCTGAGAAATCCGTCCGTTTTCGTCATTTGTTATCGAATCGACATAGAGCCAGATCGTCACATTGGCCGCTCTTCTCTCTGAAACGGTTGTACTTATCGTCTGCAAAGCTATGTCGCGTGCTGCGGTATGCGGAGACACTAAATGCACCATAGTAGAACACAGATGAAGCTTCTAAGTTGATGTCATAGCCAGCAAGAAGTAGTAGAATTCAAGTTTTTGGTATCGATTATTGACTTTTTTGCTGGCTTTGGTACCTTGGACATGAGCTAGGACCTTAAGATTCTGCATGAAAAGAGGACTAGCAGCCGAGTTGCATGGGAGAATGTGAAAAGTCTTCATATGAAGTAAAAACCTGAGAAATCCGTCCGTTTTCGTCATTTGTTATCGAATCGACTTAAAGCCAGATCGTCACATTGGCCGCTCTTTTCTCTGAAACGGTTGTACTTATCGTCTGTAAAACTATGTCGCGTGCTGCGGTATGCGGAGAAACTAAAAGCACCGTAGTAGAACACAGATGAAGCTTCTAAGTTGATGTAATAGCCAGGAAGAAGTAGTACAATTCAAGTTTTAGGTACCGATTATTGACTTTTTAGCTGGCTTTGGTGCCTTGGACATGAGCTAGGACCTTAAGATTCTGCACGAAAGGAGGACTAGCAGCCGAGTTGCACGGGAGAAAGTGAAAAGTGTTCATATGTAGTAAAAACCTTAGAAATCCGTCCGTTTTCGTCATTTGTTATCGAATCGACTTAAAGCCAGATCGTCACATTGGCCGCTCTTCTCTCTGAAACGGTTGTACTTATCGTCTACAAAGCTATGTCGCGTGCTGCGATATGCGGAGACATTAAAAGCACTATAGTAGAACACAAATGATGCTTCTAAGTTGATGTAATAGCCAGTAAGAAGTAGTCCAATTCAAGTTTTAGGTAACGATTTTTGACTTTTTAGCTGGCTTTGGTGCCTTGGACATGAGCTAGGACCTTAAGATTCTGCATGAAAGGAGGACTAGCAGCCGAGTTGCACGGGAGAATGTGAAAAGTGTTCATATGTAATAAAAACCTGAGAAATCCGTCCGTTTTCGTCATTTGTTATCGAATCGACTTAAAGCCAGATCGTCACATTGGCCGCTCTTCTCTCTGAAACGGTTGTACTTATCGTCTACAAAGCTATGTCACGTGCTGCAGTATGTGGAGACACTAAAAGCACCATATGAGATCACAGATGAAGCTTCTAAGTTGATGTAATAGCCAGTAAGAAGTAGTACAATTCATGTTTTAGGTATCGATTATTGACTTTTTAGCAGGCTTTGGTGCCTTGGATGTGAGCTAGGACCTTAAGATTCTGCATGAAAGGAGGACTAACAGCCGAGTTGCAGGGGAAAATGTGAAAAGTGTTCATATGTAGAAAAAAACCTGAGAAATCCGTCTGTTTTCGTCATTTGTTATCGAATCGACTTAAAGCAAGATCGTCGCATTGGCCGCTCTTCTCTCTGAAATGGTTGTACTTATCGTCTGCAAAGCTATGTCGCGTGTTGCCGTAGGCGGAAACAGCAAAATCACCATAGTAGAACACAGATGAAGCTTCTAAGTTGATGTAATAGCGAGTAAGAAGTAGTAGAATTCAAGTTTTAGGTATCGATTATTGACTTTTTAGCTGGCTTTGGTGCCTTGGACATGAGCTAGGACCTTAAGATTCTGCATGAAAGGAGGACTAGCAGCCGAGTTGCACGGGAGAATGTGAAAAGTGTTCATATGTAATAAAAACCTGAGAAATCCGTCCGTTTTCGTCATTTGTTATCGAATCGACTTAAAGTCAGATCGTCACATTGGCCGCTCTTCTCTCTGAAGCGGTTGTACTTATCGTCTGCAAAGCTATGTCGCGTGCTGCGGTATGTGGAGACACTATAAGCACCATAGTAGAACACAGATGAAGCATCTAAGTTGATGTAATAGGAAGTAAGACGTAATCCAATTCAAGTTTTAGGCATCGATTATTGACTTTTTAGCTGGTTTTGGTGCCTTGGACATGAGCTAGGACCTTAAGATTCTGCATGAAAGGAGGACTAGCAGCCGAGTTGCACGGGAGAATGTGAAAAGTGTTCATATGTAATAAAAACCTGAGAAATCCGTCCGTTTTCGTCATTTGTTATCGAATCGACATAGAGCCAGATCGTCACATTGGCCGCTCTTCTCTCTGAAACGGTTGTACTTATCGTCTGCAAAGCTATGTCGCGTGCTGCGGTATGCGGAGACACTAAAAGCACCACAGTAGAACACAGATGAAGCTTCTAAGTTGATGTCATAGCCAGCAAGAAGTAGTAGAATTCAAGTTTTTGGTATCGATTATTGACTTTTTTGCTGGCTTTGGTACCTCGGACATGAGCTAGGACCTTAAGATTCTGCATGAAAGGAAGACTAGCAGCCGAGGTTGCACGGGAGAATGTGAAAAGTCTTCATATGAAGTAAAAACCTGAGAAATCCGTCCGTTTTCGTCATTTGTTATCGAATCGACATAAAGCCAGATCGTCACATTGGCCCCTCTTCTCTCTGAAAAAGTTGTACTTATCGTCTGCAAAGCTATGTCGCGTGCTGCGGTATGTGGACGCAATAAAAGCACCATAGTAGAACACAGATGAAGCTTCTAAGTTGATGTAATAGCCAGTAAGAAGTAGTACAATTAAAGTTTTAGGTATCGGTTAATGACTTTTACCCTTCTTTGGTGCTTTGGACACGAGCTAGGAAATTAAGGTTTTGCATGAAGGAGGACTAGCAGCCGAGTTGCACGGGAGAATGTGAAAAGTGTTCATATGTAGTAAAAACCTTAGAAATCCGTCCGTTTTCGTCATTTGTTATCGAATCGACTTAAAGCCAGATCGTCACATTGGCCGCTCTTCTCTCTGAAACACTTGTACTTATCGTCTGCAAAGCTATGTCGCGTGCTGCGGTATGTGGAGACACTAAAAGCACCATAGTAGAACACAGATGAAGCTTCTAAGTTGATGTAATAGCCAGTAAGAAGTAGTAGAATTCAAAATTTAGGTATCGATTATTGACTCTTTAGCTTGCTTTGGTGCCTTGGACATGAGCTACGACCTTAAGATTCTGCATGAAAGGAGGACTAGCAGCCGAGTTGCACGGGAGAATGTGAAAAGTGTTCATATGTAGTAAAAACCTGAGTAATTCGTCCGTTTTCGTCATTTGTCATCGAATCGACTTAAAGCCAGATCGTCACATTGGCCGCTCTTCTCTCTGAAACGGTTGTACTTATCGTCTGCAAAGCTATGTCGCGTGCTGCGGTATGCGGAGACACTAAAATAACCATAGTAGAACACAGACCAAGTTTCTAAGTTGATGTAATATCCAGTAAGAAGTAGTACAATTCAAGTTTTAGGTATCGATTATTGACTTTTTAGCTGGCTTTGGTGCCTTGGACATGAGCTAGGACCTTAAGATTCTGCATGAAAGGAGGACTAGCAGCCGAGTTGCAGGGGAAAATGTGAAAAGTGTTCATATGTAGTAAAAACCTGAGAAATCCGTCCGTTTTCGTCATTTGTTATCGAATCGACTTAAAACCAGATCGTCACATTGGCCGCTCTGCTCTCGGAAACGATTGTACTTATCGTCTGCAAAGCTATGTCGCGTGTTGCCGTAGGCGGAAACAGGAAAAGCACCATAGTAGAACACAGATGAATCTTCTAAGTTGATGTAATAGCGAGTAAGAAGTAGTCCAATTCAAGTTTTAGGTATCGATTATGGACTTTTTAGCTGGCTTTGGTGCCTTGGACATGAGCTAGGACCTTAAGATTCTGCATGAAAGGAGGACTAGCAGCCGAGTAGCACGGGAGAATGTGAAAAGTGTTCATATGTAGTAAAAACCTGGGAAATTCGTCCGTTTTCGTCATTTGTTATCGAATCGACTTAAAGCCACATCGTCTTATTTGCCGCTCTTCTCTCTGAAACGCTTGTACTTATCGTCTGCAAAGCTATGTCGTATGCTGCGGTATGCTGAGACACTGCAAGCAGCATAGTAGAACACAGATGAAGCTTCTAATTTGATGTAATAGCCAGTAAGAAGTAGTACAATTCAAGTTATAGGTATCGATTATTGACTTTTAGCAAGCTTTGGTGCCTTGGACATGAGCTAGGACCTTAAGATTCTGCATGAAAGGAGGACTAGCAGCCGAGTAGCACGGGAGAATGTGAAAAGTGATCATATGTAGTAAAAACCTGAGAAATTCGTCCGTTTTCGTCATTTGTTATCGAATCGACTTAAAGCCAGATCGTCACATTGGCCGCTCTTCTCTCTGAAACGGTTGTACTTATCGTCTACAAAGCTATGTCGCATGCTGCGGTATGTGGAGACACTAAAATCACCATAGTAGAACACAGATGGAGCTTCTAAGTTGATGTAATAGCCAGTAAGAAGTAGTACAATACAAGTTTTAGTTATCGATTATTGACTTTTTAGCTAGCATTGGTGCCTTGGACATGAGCTAGGACCTTAAGATGCTGCATGAAAGGAGGACTAGCAGCCGAGTAGCACGGGAAAATGTGAAATGTGTTCATATGTAGTAAAAACCTGAGAAATTCGTCCGTTTTCGTCATTTGTTATCGAATCGACTTAAAGCCAGATCGTCACATTGACCGCTCTTCTCTCTGAAACGCTTGTACTTATCGTCTGCAAAGCTATTTCGCATGCTGCGGTATGCTGAGACACTACGAGCAGCATAGTAGAACACAGATGAAGCTTCTATGTTGATGTAATAGCCAGTAAGAAGTAGTACAATTCACGTTTTAGGTATCGATTATTGACTTTTTAGCTAGCTTTGGTGCCTTGGACATGAGCTAGGACCTTAAGATTCTGCATGAAAGGAGGACTAGCAGCCGAGTTGCAGGGGAGAATGTAAAAAGTGTTCATATGAAGTAAAGACCTGAGTAATCCGTCCGTTTTCGTCATTTGTTATCGAATCGATCTAAAGCCAGATCGTCACTTTGGTCTCTCTGCTCTCAGAAACTGTTGTACTTATCGTCTGCAAAGCTATGTCGCGTGTTGCCGAAGGCGGAAACACAAAAGCACCATAGTAGAACACAGATGAAGCTTCTAAGTTGATGTAATAGCCAGTAAGAAGTAGACTAATTAGAGATTTAGTTATCGATTATTGACTTTTTAGCTGGCTTTGGTGCCTTGGACATGAGCTAGGACTTTAAGATTCTGCATAAAAGGAGGACTAGCAGCCCAGTTGGACGGGAGAATGTGAAAAGTGTTCATATGTATTAAAAACCTGAGACATCCGTCCGTTTTCGTCATTTGTTATCGAGTCGACTTAAAGCCAGATCGTCACATTGGCCGCTCTTCTCTCTGAAACGGTTGTACTTATCGTCTGCAAAGCTATGTCGCGTGCTGCGGTATGCGGAGACACTAAAAGCACCATAGTAGAACACAGATGAAGCTTCTAAGTTGATTTAATAGCCAGTAAGAAGTAGTACAATTCAAGTTTTACGTATCGATTATTGACTTTTTAGCTGGCGTTGGTGCCTAGGACATGAGCTAGTACCTTAAGATTCTGCATGAAAGGAGGACTAGCAGCCGAGTTGCACGGGAGAATGTGAAAAGTGTTCATATGTAGTAAAAACCTTAGAAATCCATCCGTTTTCGTCCTTTGTTATCGAATCGACTTAAAGCCAGATCGTCACATTGGCCGCTCTTCTCTCTGAAACGGTTGTACTTATCGTCTGCAAAGCTATGTCGCGTGCTGCGGTATGCGGAGACACTAAAATAACCATAGTAGAACACAGACCAAGTTTCTAAGTTGATGTAATATCCAGTAAGAAATAGTACAATTCAAGTTTTAGGTATCAATTATTGACTTTTTAGCTGGCTTTGGTGCCTTGGACATGAGCTAGGACCTTAAGATTCTGCATGAAAGGAGGACTAGCAGCCGAGTTGCAGGGGAAAATGTGAAAAGTGTTCATATGTAGTAAAAACCTGAGAAATCCGTCCGTTTTCGTCATTTGTTATCGAATCGACTTAAAGCCAGATCGTCACATTGGCCGCTCTGCTCTCGGAAACGATTGTACTTATCGTCTGCAAAGCTATGTCGCGTGTTGCCGTAGGCGGAAACAGGAAAAGCACCATAGTAGAACACAGATGAATCTTCTAAGTTGATGTAATAGCGAGTAAGAAGTAGTCCAATTCAAGTTTTAGGTATCGATTATGGACTTTTTAGCTGGCTTTGGTGCCTTGGACATGAGCTAGGACCTTAAGATTCTGCATGAAAGGAGGACTAGCAGCCGAGATGCACGGGAGAATGTGAAAAGTGTTCATATGCAGTAAAAACCTGAGACATCCGTCCGTTTTCGTCATTTGTTATCAAATCGACTTAAAGCCACATCGTCTTATTTGCCGCTCTTCTCTCTGAAACGCTTGTACTTATCGTCTGCAAAGCTATGTTGTATGCTGCGGTATGCTGAGACACTGCAAGCAGCATAGTAGAACACAGATGAAGCTTCTAATTTGATGTAATAGCCAGTAAGAAGTAGTACAATTCAAGTTATAGGTATCGATTATTGACTTTTAGCTAGCTTTGGTGCCTTGGACATGAGCTAGGACCTTAAGATTCTGCATGAAAGGAGGACTAGCAGCCGAGTAGCACGGGAGAATGTGAAAAGTGATCATATGTAGTAAAAACCTGAGAAATTCATCCGTTTTCGTCATTTGTTATCGAATCGACTTAAAGCCAGATCGTCACATTGGCCGCTCTTCTCTCTGAAACGCTTGTACTTACCGTCTGCAAAGCTATGTCGCATGCTGCGGTATGGTGAGACACTACAAGCAGCATAGTAAAACACAGATGAAGCTTCTAAGTTGATGTAATAGCCAGTAAGAAGTAGTACAATTCAAGTTTTAGGTATCGATTATTGACTTTTTAGCTGGCTTTGGTGCCTTGGACATGAGCTAGGACCTTAAGATTCTGCATGAAAGGAGGACTAGCAGCCGAGTTGCAGGGGAGAATGTAAAAAGTGTTCATATGAAGTAAAAACCAGAGTAATCCGTCCGTTTTCGTCATTTGTTATCGAATCGACTTAAAGCCAGATCGTCACATTGGCCGCTCTTCTCTCTGAAAAAGTTGTACTTATCGTCTGCAAAGCAATGTCGCGTTTTGCCGTAGGCGGAAACAGAAAAGCACCATAGTAGAACACAGATGAAGCTTCTAAGTTGATGTAATAGCCAGTAAGATGTAGTACAATTAAAGTTTTAGATATCGATTATTGACTTTTTAGCTGGCTTTGATGCATTGGACATGAGCTAGGACCTCAAGATTCTGCATGAAAGGAGGACTAGCAGCCGAGTTGCATGGGAGAATGTGAAAAGTGTTCATCTGTAATAAAAACCTGAGAAATCCGTCCGTTTTCGTCATTTGTTATCGAATCGACTTAAAGTCAGATCGTCACATTGGCCGCTCTTCTCTCTGAAACGGTTGTACTTATCGTCTACAAAGCTATGTCACGTGCTGCGGTATGTGGAGACACTAAAAGCACCATAGTAGAACACAGATGAAGCTTCTAAGTTGATGTAATAGCCAGTAAGAAGTAGTACAATTCATATTTTAGGTATCGATTATTGACTTTTTAGCTGGCTTTGGTGCCTTCGACATGAGCTAGGACTTTAAGATTCTGCATAAAAGGAGGACTAGCAGCCCAGTTGCACGGGAGAATGTGAAAAGTGTTCATATGTATTAAAAACCTGAGACATCCGTCCGTTTTCGTCATTTGTGATCGAATCGACTTAAAGCCAGACCGTCACATTGGCCGCTCTTCTCTCTGAAACACTTGTACTTATCGTCTGCAAAGCTATGTCGCGTGCTGCGGTATGCGGAGACACTAAAAGCACCATAGTAGAACACAGATGGAGCTTCTAAGTTGATGTAATAGCCAGTAAGAAGTAGTAGAATTCAAGTTTTAGGTATCGATTATTGACTTTTTAGCTGGCTTTGGTGCCTTGGACATGAGCTAGTACCATAAAATTCTGCATGAAAGGAGGACTAGCAGCCGAGTTGCACGGGAGAATGTGAAAAGTGTTCATATGTAGTAAAAACCTTAGAAATCCATCCGTTTTCGTCATTTGTTATCGAATCGACTTAAAGCCAGATCGTCACATTGGCCGCTATTCTCTCTGAAACGGTTGTACTTATCGTCTGCAAAGCTATGTCGCGTGCTGCGGTATGTGGAGAAACTAAAATTACCATAGTAGAACACAGATGAAGCATCTAAGTTGATGTAATAGCCAGTAATAAGTAATCCAATTCAAGTTTTAGGTATCGATTATTGACTTTTTAGCTGGCTTTGGTGCCTTGGACATGAGCTAGGACCTTAAGATTCTACATGAAAGGAGGACTAGCAGCCGAGTTGCACGGGAGAATGTGAAAAGTGTTCATATGTAGTAAAAACCTGAGAAATCCGTCCGTTTTCGTCATTTGTTATCGAATCGACTTAAAGCCAGATCGTCACATTGGCCGCTCTTCTCTCTGAAAAAGTTGTACTTATCGTCTGCAAAGCTATGTCGCGTGCTGCGGTATGTGGACACAATAAAAGCACCATAGTAGAACACAGATGAAGCTTCTAAGTTGATGTAATAGCCAGTAAGAAGTAGTACAATTAAAGTTTTAGATATCGATTATTGACTTTTTAGCTGGCTTTGATGCATTGGACATGAGCTAGGACCTCAAGATTCTGCATGAAAGGAGGACTAGCAGCCGAGTTGCACGGGAGAATGTGAAAAGTGTTCATATGTAAAAAAATACCGGAGAAATACGTCCGTTTTCGTCATTTGTTATCGAATCGACTTAAAGTCAGATCGTCACATTGGCCGCTCTTCTCTCTGAAACGGTTGTACTTATCGTCTACAAAGCTATGTCACGTGCTGCGGTATGTGGAGACACTAAAAGCACCATAGTAGAACACAGATGAAGCTTCTAAGTTGATGTAATAGCCAGTAAGAAGTAGTACAATTCATGTTTTAGGTATCGATTATTGACTTTTTAGCTGGCTTTGGTGCCTTCGACATGAGCTAGGACCTTAAGATTCTGCATGTAAGGAGGACTAGCAGCCGAGTTGCACGGGAGAATGTGAAAAGTGTTCATATGTAAAAAAATACCGGAGAAATACGTCCGTTTTCGTCATTTGTTATCGAATCGACGTAAAGCCAGATCGTCACATTGGTCGCTCTTCTCTCTTAAACGGTTGTACTTATCGTCTGCAAAGCTATGTCGCATGCTGCGGTGTGCTGAGATACTACAAGCAGCATAGTAGAACACAGATGAAGCTTCTAAGTTGATGTAATAGCCGGTAAGAAGTAGTACAAATCAAGTTTTAGGTATCGATTATTTACTTTTCAGCTAGCTTTGGTGACTTGGACATGAGCTAGGACCTTAAGATTCAGCATGAAAGGAGGACTAGCAGCCGAATAGCATGGGAGAATGTGAAAATTGTTGATATGTAGTAAAAACCTGAGAAATTCGTCCGTTTTCGTCATTTGTTATCGAATCGACTTAAAGCCAGATCGTCACATTGGCCGCTCTGCTCTCGGAAACGGTTGTACTTATCGTCTGCAAAGCTATGTCGCGTGTTGCCGTAGGCGGAAACAGGAAAAGCTACATAGTAGAACACAGATGAAGCTTCTAAGTTGATGTAATAGCCAGTAAGAAGTAGTCCAATTCAAGTTTTAGGTACGTTTATTGACTTTTTAGCTGGCTTTGGTGCCTTGGACATGAGCTAGGACCTTAAGATTCTGCATGAAAGGAGGACTAGCAGCCGAGTTGCAGGGGAAAATGTGAAAAGTGTTCATATGTAGTAAAAACCTGAGAAATCCGTCCGATTTCGTCATTTGTTATCGAATCGACTTAAAGCCAGATCGTCACATTGGCCGCTCTGCTCTCGGAAACGGTTGTACTTATCGTCTGCAAAGCTATGTCGCGTGCTGCCGTAGGCGGAAACAGGAAAAGCACCATAGTAGAACACAGATGAAGCTTCTAAGCTGATGTAATAGCCAGTAAGAAGTAGTCCAATTCAAGTTTTAGGTATCGATTGTTGACTTTTTGCTGGCTTTGGTGCCTTGGACATGAGCTAGGACCTTAAGATTCTGCATGAAAGGAGGACTAGCAGCCGAGTTGCACGGGAGAATGTGAAAAGTGTTCATGTGTAGTAAAAACCTGAGAAATTCGACCGTCTTCGTCATTTGTTATCGAATCGACTTAAAGCCAGATCGTCACATTGGCCGCTCTTCTCTCTGAAACGCTTGTACTTATCGTCTGCAAAGCTATGTCGCATGCTGCGGTATGCTGAGACACTGCACTCACCATAGTAGAACACAGTTCAAGCTTCTAAGTTGTTGTAATAGCCAGTAAGAAGTAGAACAATTCAAGATTTAGGTATCGATTATTGACTTTTTAGCTGGCTTTTTGTGTCTTGGACATGAGCTAGGACTTTAAGATTCTGCATAAAAGGAGGACTAGCAGCCGAGTTGCACGGGAGAATGTGAAAAGTGTTCATATGTATTAAAAACCTGAGACATCCGTCCGTTTTCGTCATTTGTGATCGAATCGACTTAAAGCCAGACCGTCACATTGGCCGCTCTTCTCTCTGAAACACTTGTACTTATCGTCTGCAAAGCTATGTCGCGTGCTGCGGTATGCGGAGACACTAAAAGCACCATAGTAGAACACAGATGGAGCTTCTAAGTTGATGTAATAGCCAGTAAGAAGTAGTAGAATTCAAGTTTTAGGTATCGATTATTGACTTTTTAGCTGGCTTTGGTGCCTTGGACATGAGCTAGTACCATAAAATTCTGCATGAAAGGAGGACTAGCAGCCGAGTTGCACGGGAGAATGTGAAAAGTGTTCATATGTAGTAAAAACCTTAGAAATCCATCCGTTTTCGTCATTTGTTATCGAATCGACTTAAAGCCAGATCGTCACATTGGCCGCTATTCTCTCTGAAACGGTTGTACTTATCGTCTGCAAAGCTATGTCGCGTGCTGCGGTATGTGGAGAAACTAAAATTACCATAGTAGAACACAGATGAAGCATCTAAGTTGATGTAATAGCCGGTAATAAGTAATCCAATTCAAGTTTTAGGTATCGATTATTGACTTTTTAGCTGGCTTTGGTGCCTTGGACATGAGCTAGGACCTTAAGATTCTACATGAAAGGAGGACTAGCAGCCGAGTTGCACGGGAGAATGTGAAAAGTGTTCATATGTAGTAAAAACCTGAGAAATCCGTCCGTTTTCGTCATTTGTTATCGAATCGACTTAAAGCCAGATCGTCACATTGGCCGCTCTTCTCTCTGAAAAAGTTGTACTTATCGTCTGCAAAGCTATGTCGCGTGCTGCGGTATGTGGACACAATAAAAGCACCATAGTAGAACACAGATGAAGCTTCTAAGTTGATGTAATAGCCAGTAAGAAGTAGTACAATTAAAGTTTTAGATATCGATTATTGACTTTTTAGCTGGCTTTGATGCATTGGACATGAGCTAGGACCTCAAGATTCTGCATGAAAGGAGGACTAGCAGCCGAGTTGCACGGGAGAATGTGAAAAGTGTTCATATGTAAAAAAATACCGGAGAAATACGTCCGTTTTCGTCATTTGTTATCGAATCGACTTAAAGTCAGATCGTCACATTGGCCGCTCTTCTCTCTGAAACGGTTGTACTTATCGTCTACAAAGCTATGTCACGTGCTGCGGTATGTGGAGACACTAAAAGCACCATAGTAGAACACAGATGAAGCTTCTAAGTTGATGTAATAGCCAGTAAGAAGTAGTACAATTCATGTTTTAGGTATCGATTATTGACTTTTTAGCTGGCTTTGGTGCCTTCGACATGAGCTAGGACCTTAAGATTCTGCATGTAAGGAGGACTAGCAGCCGAGTTGCACGGGAGAATGTGAAAAGTGTTCATATGTAAAAAAATACCGGAGAAATACGTCCGTTTTCGTCATTTGTTATCGAATCGACGTAAAGCCAGATCGTCACATTGGTCGCTCTTCTCTCTTAAACGGTTGTACTTATCGTCTGCAAAGCTATGTCGCATGCTGCGGTGTGCTGAGATACTACAAGCAGCATAGTAGAACACAGATGAAGCTTCTAAGTTGATGTAATAGCCGGTAAGAAGTAGTACAAATCAAGTTTTAGGTATCGATTATTTACTTTTTAGCTAGCTTTGGTGACTTGGACATGAGCTAGGACCTTAAGATTCAGCATGAAAGGAGGACTAGCAGCCGAATAGCATGGGAGAATGTGAAAATTGTTGATATGTAGTAAAAACCTGAGAAATTCGTCCGTTTTCGTCATTTGTTATCGAATCGACTTAAAGCCAGATCGTCACATTGGCCGCTCTGCTCTCGGAAACGGTTGTACTTATCGTCTGCAAAGCTATGTCGCGTGTTGCCGTAGGCGGAAACAGGAAAAGCTACATAGTAGAACACAGATGAAGCTTCTAAGTTGATGTAATAGCCAGTAAGAAGTAGTCCAATTCAAGTTTTAGGTACGTTTATTGACTTTTTAGCTGGCTTTGGTGCCTTGGACATGAGCTAGGACCTTAAGATTCTGCATGAAAGGAGGACTAGCAGCCGAGTTGCAGGGGAAAATGTGAAAAGTGTTCATATGTAGTAAAAACCTGAGAAATCCGTCCGATTTCGTCATTTGTTATCGAATCGACTTAAAGCCAGATCGTCACATTGGCCGCTCTGCTCTCGGAAACGGTTGTACTTATCGTCTGCAAAGCTATGTCGCGTGCTGCCGTAGGCGGAAACAGGAAAAGCACCATAGTAGAACACAGATGAAGCTTCTAAGCTGATGTAATAGCCAGTAAGAAGTAGTCCAATTCAAGTTTTAGGTATCGATTGTTGACTTTTTGCTGGCTTTGGTGCCTTGGACATGAGCTAGGACCTTAAGATTCTGCATGAAAGGAGGACTAGCAGCCGAGTTGCACGGGAGAATGTGAAAAGTGTTCATGTGTAGTAAAAACCTGAGAAATTCGACCGTCTTCGTCATTTGTTATCGAATCGACTTAAAGCCAGATCGTCACATTGGCCGCTCTTCTCTCTGAAACGCTTGTACTTATCGTCTGCAAAGCTATGTCGCATGCTGCGGTATGCTGAGACACTGCACTCACCATAGTAGAACACAGTTCAAGCTTCTAAGTTGTTGTAATAGCCAGTAAGAAGTAGAACAATTCAAGATTTAGGTATCGATTATTGACTTTTTAGCTGGCTTTTTGTGTCTTGGACATGAGCTAGGACTTTAAGATTCTGCATAAAAGGAGGACTAGCAGCCCAGTTGCACGGGAGAATGTGAAAAGTGTTCATATGTATTAAAAACCTGAGACATCCGTCCGTTTTCGTCATTTGTGATCGAATCGACTTAAAGCCAGACCGTCACATTGGCCGCTCTTCTCTCTGAAACACTTGTACTTATCGTCTGCAAAGCTATGTCGCGTGCTGCGGTATGCGGAGACACTAAAAGCACCATAGTAGAACACAGATGGAGCTTCTAAGTTGATGTAATAGCCAGTAAGAAGTAGTAGAATTCAAGTTTTAGGTATCGATTATTGACTTTTTAGCTGGCTTTGGTGCCTTGGACATGAGCTAGTACCATAAAATTCTGCATGAAAGGAGGACTAGCAGCCGAGTTGCACGGGAGAATGTGAAAAGTGTTCATATGTAGTAAAAACCTGAGAAATTCATCCGTTTTCGTCATTTGTTATCGAATCGACTTAAAGCCAGATCGTCACATTGGCCGCTCTTCTCTCTGAAACGCTTGTACTTACCGTCTGCAAAGCTATGTCGCATGCTGCGGTATGGTGAGACACTACAAGCAGCATAGTAAAACACAGATGAAGCTTCTAAGTTGATGTAATAGCCAGTAAGAAGTAGTACAATTCAAGTTTTAGGTATCGATTATTGACTTTTTAGCTGGCTTTGGTGCCTTGGACATGAGCTAGGACCTTAAGATTCTGCATGAAAGGAGGACTAGCAGCCGAGTTGCAGGGGAGAATGTAAAAAGTGTTCATATGAAGTAAAAACCTGAGTAATCCGTCCGTTTTCGTCATTTGTTATCGAATCGACTTAAAGCCAGATCGTCACATTGGCCGCTCTTCTCTCTGAAAAAGTTGTACTTATCGTCTGCAAAGCAATGTCGCGTTTTGCCGTAGGCGGAAACAGAAAAGCACCATAGTAGAACACAGATGAAGCTTCTAAGTTGATGTAATAGCCAGTAAGATGTAGTACAATTAAAGTTTTAGATATCGATTATTGACTTTTTAGCTGGCTTTGATGCATTGGACATGAGCTAGGACCTCAAGATTCTGCATGAAAGGAGGACTAGCAGCCGAGTTGCATGGGAGAATGTGAAAAGTGTTCATCTGTAATAAAAACCTGAGAAATCCGTCCGTTTTCGTCATTTGTTATCGAATCGACTTAAAGTCAGATCGTCACATTGGCCGCTCTTCTCTCTGAAACGGTTGTACTTATCGTCTACAAAGCTATGTCACGTGCTGCGGTATGTGGAGACACTAAAAGCACCATAGTAGAACACAGATGAAGCTTCTAAGTTGATGTAATAGCCAGTAAGAAGTAGTACAATTCATATTTTAGGTATCGATTATTGACTTTTTAGCTGGCTTTGGTGCCTTCGACATGAGCTAGGACTTTAAGATTCTGCATAAAAGGAGGACTAGCAGCCCAGTTGCACGGGAGAATGTGAAAAGTGTTCATATGTATTAAAAACCTGAGACATCCGTCCGTTTTCGTCATTTGTGATCGAATCGACTTAAAGCCAGACCGTCACATTGGCCGCTCTTCTCTCTGAAACACTTGTACTTATCGTCTGCAAAGCTATGTCGCGTGCTGCGGTATGCGGAGACACTAAAAGCACCATAGTAGAACACAGATGGAGCTTCTAAGTTGATGTAATAGCCAGTAAGAAGTAGTAGAATTCAAGTTTTAGGTATCGATTATTGACTTTTTAGCTGGCTTTGGTGCCTTGGACATGAGCTAGTACCATAAAATTCTGCATGAAAGGAGGACTAGCAGCCGAGTTGCACGGGAGAATGTGAAAAGTGTTCATATGTAGTAAAAACCTTAGAAATCCATCCGTTTTCGTCATTTGTTATCGAATCGACTTAAAGCCAGATCGTCACATTGGCCGCTATTCTCTCTGAAACGGTTGTACTTATCGTCTGCAAAGCTATGTCGCGTGCTGCGGTATGTGGAGAAACTAAAATTACCATAGTAGAACACAGATGAAGCATCTAAGTTGATGTAATAGCCAGTAATAAGTAATCCAATTCAAGTTTTAGGTATCGATTATTGACTTTTTAGCTGGCTTTGGTGCCTTGGACATGAGCTAGGACCTTAAGATTCTACATGAAAGGAGGACTAGCAGCCGAGTTGCACGGGAGAATGTGAAAAGTGTTCATATGTAGTAAAAACCTGAGAAATCCGTCCGTTTTCGTCATTTGTTATCGAATCGACTTAAAGCCAGATCGTCACATTGGCCGCTCTTCTCTCTGAAAAAGTTGTACTTATCGTCTGCAAAGCTATGTCGCGTGCTGCGGTATGTGGACACAATAAAAGCACCATAGTAGAACACAGATGAAGCTTCTAAGTTGATGTAATAGCCAGTAAGAAGTAGTACAATTAAAGTTTTAGATATCGATTATTGACTTTTTAGCTGGCTTTGATGCATTGGACATGAGCTAGGACCTCAAGATTCTGCATGAAAGGAGGACTAGCAGCCGAGTTGCACGGGAGAATGTGAAAAGTGTTCATATGTAAAAAAATACCGGAGAAATACGTCCGTTTTCGTCATTTGTTATCGAATCGACTTAAAGTCAGATCGTCACATTGGCCGCTCTTCTCTCTGAAACGGTTGTACTTATCGTCTACAAAGCTATGTCACGTGCTGCGGTATGTGGAGACACTAAAAGCACCATAGTAGAACACAGATGAAGCTTCTAAGTTGATGTAATAGCCAGTAAGAAGTAGTACAATTCATGTTTTAGGTATCGATTATTGACTTTTTAGCTGGCTTTGGTGCCTTCGACATGAGCTAGGACCTTAAGATTCTGCATGTAAGGAGGACTAGCAGCCGAGTTGCACGGGAGAATGTGAAAAGTGTTCATATGTAAAAAAATACCGGAGAAATACGTCCGTTTTCGTCATTTGTTATCGAATCGACGTAAAGCCAGATCGTCACATTGGTCGCTCTTCTCTCTTAAACGGTTGTACTTATCGTCTGCAAAGCTATGTCGCATGCTGCGGTGTGCTGAGATACTACAAGCAGCATAGTAGAACACAGATGAAGCTTCTAAGTTGATGTAATAGCCGGTAAGAAGTAGTACAAATCAAGTTTTAGGTATCGATTATTTACTTTTCAGCTAGCTTTGGTGACTTGGACATGAGCTAGGACCTTAAGATTCAGCATGAAAGGAGGACTAGCAGCCGAATAGCATGGGAGAATGTGAAAATTGTTGATATGTAGTAAAAACCTGAGAAATTCGTCCGTTTTCGTCATTTGTTATCGAATCGACTTAAAGCCAGATCGTCACATTGGCCGCTCTGCTCTCGGAAACGGTTGTACTTATCGTCTGCAAAGCTATGTCGCGTGTTGCCGTAGGCGGAAACAGGAAAAGCTACATAGTAGAACACAGATGAAGCTTCTAAGTTGATGTAATAGCCAGTAAGAAGTAGTCCAATTCAAGTTTTAGGTACGTTTATTGACTTTTTAGCTGGCTTTGGTGCCTTGGACATGAGCTAGGACCTTAAGATTCTGCATGAAAGGAGGACTAGCAGCCGAGTTGCAGGGGAAAATGTGAAAAGTGTTCATATGTAGTAAAAACCTGAGAAATCCGTCCGATTTCGTCATTTGTTATCGAATCGACTTAAAGCCAGATCGTCACATTGGCCGCTCTGCTCTCGGAAACGGTTGTACTTATCGTCTGCAAAGCTATGTCGCGTGCTGCCGTAGGCGGAAACAGGAAAAGCACCATAGTAGAACACAGATGAAGCTTCTAAGCTGATGTAATAGCCAGTAAGAAGTAGTCCAATTCAAGTTTTAGGTATCGATTGTTGACTTTTTGCTGGCTTTGGTGCCTTGGACATGAGCTAGGACCTTAAGATTCTGCATGAAAGGAGGACTAGCAGCCGAGTTGCACGGGAGAATGTGAAAAGTGTTCATGTGTAGTAAAAACCTGAGAAATTCGACCGTCTTCGTCATTTGTTATCGAATCGACTTAAAGCCAGATCGTCACATTGGCCGCTCTTCTCTCTGAAACGCTTGTACTTATCGTCTGCAAAGCTATGTCGCATGCTGCGGTATGCTGAGACACTGCACTCACCATAGTAGAACACAGTTCAAGCTTCTAAGTTGTTGTAATAGCCAGTAAGAAGTAGAACAATTCAAGATTTAGGTATCGATTATTGACTTTTTAGCTGGCTTTTTGTGTCTTGGACATGAGCTAGGACTTTAAGATTCTGCATAAAAGGAGGACTAGCAGCCCAGTTGCACGGGAGAATGTGAAAAGTGTTCATATGTATTAAAAACCTGAGACATCCGTCCGTTTTCGTCATTTGTGATCGAATCGACTTAAAGCCAGACCGTCACATTGGCCGCTCTTCTCTCTGAAACACTTGTACTTATCGTCTGCAAAGCTATGTCGCGTGCTGCGGTATGCGGAGACACTAAAAGCACCATAGTAGAACACAGATGGAGCTTCTAAGTTGATGTAATAGCCAGTAAGAAGTAGTAGAATTCAAGTTTTAGGTATCGATTATTGACTTTTTAGCTGGCTTTGGTGCCTTGGACATGAGCTAGTACCATAAAATTCTGCATGAAAGGAGGACTAGCAGCCGAGTTGCACGGGAGAATGTGAAAAGTGTTCATATGTAGTAAAAACCTTAGAAATCCATCCGTTTTCGTCATTTGTTATCGAATCGACTTAAAGCCAGATCGTCACATTGGCCGCTATTCTCTCTGAAACGGTTGTACTTATCGTCTGCAAAGCTATGTCGCGTGCTGCGGTATGTGGAGAAACTAAAATTACCATAGTAGAACACAGATGAAGCATCTAAGTTGATGTAATAGCCGGTAATAAGTAATCCAATTCAAGTTTTAGGTATCGATTATTGACTTTTTAGCTGGCTTTGGTGCCTTGGACATGAGCTAGGACCTTAAGATTCTACATGAAAGGAGGACTAGCAGCCGAGTTGCACGGGAGAATGTGAAAAGTGTTCATATGTAGTAAAAACCTGAGAAATCCGTCCGTTTTCGTCATTTGTTATCGAATCGACTTAAAGCCAGATCGTCACATTGGCCGCTCTTCTCTCTGAAAAAGTTGTACTTATCGTCTGCAAAGCTATGTCGCGTGCTGCGGTATGTGGACACAATAAAAGCACCATAGTAGAACACAGATGAAGCTTCTAAGTTGATGTAATAGCCAGTAAGAAGTAGTACAATTAAAGTTTTAGATATCGATTATTGACTTTTTAGCTGGCTTTGATGCATTGGACATGAGCTAGGACCTCAAGATTCTGCATGAAAGGAGGACTAGCAGCCGAGTTGCACGGGAGAATGTGAAAAGTGTTCATATGTAAAAAAATACCGGAGAAATACGTCCGTTTTCGTCATTTGTTATCGAATCGACTTAAAGTCAGATCGTCACATTGGCCGCTCTTCTCTCTGAAACGGTTGTACTTATCGTCTACAAAGCTATGTCACGTGCTGCGGTATGTGGAGACACTAAAAGCACCATAGTAGAACACAGATGAAGCTTCTAAGTTGATGTAATAGCCAGTAAGAAGTAGTACAATTCATGTTTTAGGTATCGATTATTGACTTTTTAGCTGGCTTTGGTGCCTTCGACATGAGCTAGGACCTTAAGATTCTGCATGTAAGGAGGACTAGCAGCCGAGTTGCACGGGAGAATGTGAAAAGTGTTCATATGTAAAAAAATACCGGAGAAATACGTCCGTTTTCGTCATTTGTTATCGAATCGACGTAAAGCCAGATCGTCACATTGGTCGCTCTTCTCTCTTAAACGGTTGTACTTATCGTCTGCAAAGCTATGTCGCATGCTGCGGTGTGCTGAGATACTACAAGCAGCATAGTAGAACACAGATGAAGCTTCTAAGTTGATGTAATAGCCGGTAAGAAGTAGTACAAATCAAGTTTTAGGTATCGATTATTTACTTTTTAGCTAGCTTTGGTGACTTGGACATGAGCTAGGACCTTAAGATTCAGCATGAAAGGAGGACTAGCAGCCGAATAGCATGGGAGAATGTGAAAATTGTTGATATGTAGTAAAAACCTGAGAAATTCGTCCGTTTTCGTCATTTGTTATCGAATCGACTTAAAGCCAGATCGTCACATTGGCCGCTCTGCTCTCGGAAACGGTTGTACTTATCGTCTGCAAAGCTATGTCGCGTGTTGCCGTAGGCGGAAACAGGAAAAGCTACATAGTAGAACACAGATGAAGCTTCTAAGTTGATGTAATAGCCAGTAAGAAGTAGTCCAATTCAAGTTTTAGGTACGTTTATTGAATTTTAGCTGGCTTTGGTGCCTTGGACATGAGCTAGGACCTTAAGATTCTGCATGAAAGGAGGACTAGCAGCCGAGTTGCAGGGGAAAATGTGAAAAGTGTTCATATGTAGTAAAAACCTGAGAAATCCGTCCGATTTCGTCATTTGTTATCGAATCGACTTAAAGCCAGATCGTCACATTGGCCGCTCTGCTCTCGGAAACGGTTGTACTTATCGTCTGCAAAGCTATGTCGCGTGCTGCCGTAGGCGGAAACAGGAAAAGCACCATAGTAGAACACAGATGAAGCTTCTAAGCTGATGTAATAGCCAGTAAGAAGTAGTCCAATTCAAGTTTTAGGTATCGATTGTTGACTTTTTGCTGGCTTTGGTGCCTTGGACATGAGCTAGGACCTTAAGATTCTGCATGAAAGGAGGACTAGCAGCCGAGTTGCACGGGAGAATGTGAAAAGTGTTCATGTGTAGTAAAAACCTGAGAAATTCGACCGTCTTCGTCATTTGTTATCGAATCGACTTAAAGCCAGATCGTCACATTGGCCGCTCTTCTCTCTGAAACGCTTGTACTTATCGTCTGCAAAGCTATGTCGCATGCTGCGGTATGCTGAGACACTGCACTCACCATAGTAGAACACAGTTCAAGCTTCTAAGTTGTTGTAATAGCCAGTAAGAAGTAGAACAATTCAAGATTTAGGTATCGATTATTGACTTTTTAGCTGGCTTTTTGTGTCTTGGACATGAGCTAGGACTTTAAGATTCTGCATAAAAGGAGGACTAGCAGCCCAGTTGCACGGGAGAATGTGAAAAGTGTTCATATGTATTAAAAACCTGAGACATCCGTCCGTTTTCGTCATTTGTGATCGAATCGACTTAAAGCCAGACCGTCACATTGGCCGCTCTTCTCTCTGAAACACTTGTACTTATCGTCTGCAAAGCTATGTCGCGTGCTGCGGTATGCGGAGACACTAAAAGCACCATAGTAGAACACAGATGGAGCTTCTAAGTTGATGTAATAGCCAGTAAGAAGTAGTAGAATTCAAGTTTTAGGTATCGATTATTGACTTTTTAGCTGGCTTTGGTGCCTTGGACATGAGCTAGTACCATAAAATTCTGCATGAAAGGAGGACTAGCAGCCGAGTTGCACGGGAGAATGTGAAAAGTGTTCATATGTAGTAAAAACCTTAGAAATCCATCCGTTTTCGTCATTTGTTATCGAATCGACTTAAAGCCAGATCGTCACATTGGCCGCTATTCTCTCTGAAACGGTTGTACTTATCGTCTGCAAAGCTATGTCGCGTGCTGCGGTATGTGGAGAAACTAAAATTACCATAGTAGAACACAGATGAAGCATCTAAGTTGATGTAATAGCCGGTAATAAGTAATCCAATTCAAGTTTTAGGTATCGATTATTGACTTTTTAGCTGGCTTTGGTGCCTTGGACATGAGCTAGGACCTTAAGATTCTACATGAAAGGAGGACTAGCAGCCGAGTTGCACGGGAGAATGTGAAAAGTGTTCATATGTAGTAAAAACCTGAGAAATCCGTCCGTTTTCGTCATTTGTTATCGAATCGACTTAAAGCCAGATCGTCACATTGGCCGCTCTTCTCTCTGAAAAAGTTGTACTTATCGTCTGCAAAGCTATGTCGCGTGCTGCGGTATGTGGACACAATAAAAGCACCATAGTAGAACACAGATGAAGCTTCTAAGTTGATGTAATAGCCAGTAAGAAGTAGTACAATTAAAGTTTTAGGTATCGATTATTGACTTTTTAGCTGGCTTTGATGCATTGGACATGAGCTAGGACCTCAAGATTCTGCATGAAAGGAGGACTAGCAGCCGAGTTGCACGGGAGAATGTGAAAAGTGTTCATATGTAAAAAAATACCGGAGAAATACGTCCGTTTTCGTCATTTGTTATCGAATCGACTTAAAGTCAGATCGTCACATTGGCCGCTCTTCTCTCTGAAACGGTTGTACTTATCGTCTACAAAGCTATGTCACGTGCTGCGGTATGTGGAGACACTAAAAGCACCATAGTAGAACACAGATGAAGCTTCTAAGTTGATGTAATAGCCAGTAAGAAGTAGTACAATTCATGTTTTAGGTATCGATTATTGACTTTTTAGCTGGCTTTGGTGCCTTCGACATGAGCTAGGACCTTAAGATTCTGCATGTATGGAGGACTAGCAGCCGAGTTGCACGGGAGAATGTGAAAAGTGTTCATATGTAAAAAAATACCGGAGAAATACGTCCGTTTTCGTCATTTGTTATCGAATCGACTTAAAGCCAGATCGTCACATTGGCCGCTCTGCTCTCGGAAACGGTTGTACTTATCGTCTGCAAAGCTATGTCGCGTGTTGCCGTAGGCGGAAACAGGAAAAGCTACATAGTAGAACACAGATGAAGCTTCTAAGTTGATGTAATAGCCAGTAAGAAGTAGTCCAATTCAAGTTTTAGGTACGATCATTGACTTTTTAGCTGGCTTTGGTGCCTTGGACATGAGCTAGGACCTTAAGATTCTGCATGAAAGGAGGACTAGCAGCCGAGTTGCAGGGGAAAATGTGAAAAGTGTTCATATGTAGTAAAAACCTGAGAAATCCGTCCGATTTCGTCATTTGTTATCGAATCGACTTAAAGCCAGATCGTCACATTGGCCGCTCTGCTCTCGGAAACGGTTGTACTTATCGTCTGCAAAGCTATGTCGCGTGCTGCCGTAGGCGGAAACAGGAAAAGCACCATAGTAGAACACAGATGAAGCTTCTAAGCTGATGTAATAGCCAGTAAGAAGTAGTCCAATTCAAGTTTTAGGTATCGATTGTTGACTTTTTGCTGGCTTTGGTGCCTTGGACATGAGCTAGGACCTTAAGATTCTGCATGAAAGGAGGACTAGCAGCCGAGTTGCACGGGAGAATGTGAAAAGTGTTCATATGTAGTAAAAACCTGAGAAATTCGACCGTCTTCGTCATTTGTTATCGAATCGACTTAAAGCCAGATCGTCACATTGGCCGCTCTTCTCTCTGAAACGCTTGTACTTATCGTCTGCAAAGCTATGTCGCATGCTGCGGTATGCTGAGACACTGCACTCACCATAGTAGAACACAGTTCAAGCTTCTAAGTTGATGTAATAGCCAGTAAGAAGTAGAACAATTCAAGATTTAGGTATCGATTATTGACTTTTTAGCTGGCTTTTTGTGTCTTGGACATGAGCTAGGACTTTATGATTCTGCATAAAAGGAGGACTAGCAGCCCAGTTGCACGGGAGAATGTGAAAAGTGTTCATATGTATTAAAAACCTGAGACATCCGTCCGTTTTCGTCATTTGTGATCGAATCGACTTAAAGCCAGACCGTCACATTGGCCGCTCTTCTCTCTGAAACACTTGTACTTATCGTCTGCAAAGCTATGTCGCATGCTGCGGTATGCGGAGACACTACAAGCACCATAGTAGAACACAGATGGAGCTTCTAAGTTGATGTAATAGCCAGTAAGAAGCAGTAGAATTCAAGTTTTAGGTATCGATTATTGACTTTTTAGCTGGCTTTGATGCATTGGACATGAGCTAGGACCTCAAGATTCTGCATGAAAGGAGGACTAGCAGCCGAGTTGCATGGGAGAATGTGAAAAGTGTTCATCTGTAATAAAAACCTGAGAAATCCGTCCGTTTTCGTCATTTGTTATCGAATCGACTTAAAGCCAGATCGTCACATTGGCCGCTCTTCTCTCTGAAACGGTTGTACTTATCGTCTACAAAGCTATGTCACGTGCTGCGGTATGTGGAGACACTAAAAGCACCATAGTAGAACACAGATGAAGCTTCTAAGTTGATGTAATAGCCAGTAAGAATTAGTACAATTCATGTTTTAGGTATCGATTATTGACTTTTTAGCTGGCTTTGGTGCCTTCGACATGAGCTAGGACCTTAAGATTCTGCATGTAAGGAGGACTAGCAGCCGAGTTGCAGGAGAAAATGTGAAAAGTGTTCATATGTAGTAAAAACCTGAGAAATCCGTCCGATTTCGTCATTTGTTATCGAATCGAATTAAGCCAGATCGTCACATTGGCCGCTCTTCTCTCTGAAAAAGTTGTACTTATCGTCTGCAAAGCTATGTCGCGTGCTGCGGTATGCGGACACACTAAAATCACCATAGTAGAACACAGATGAAGCTTCTAAGTTGATGTAATAGCCAGTAAGAAGTAGTACAATTAAAATTTTAGGTATCGGTTAATGACATTTACCCTTCTTTGGTGCCTTGGACACGAGCTAGGAAATTAAGATTTTGCATGAAGGAGGACTATCAGCCGAGTTGCACGGGAGAATGTGAAAAGTGTTCATATGTAGTAAAAACCTGAGAAATCCGTCCGTTTTCGTCATTTGTTATCGAATCGACTTAAAGCCAGATCGTCACATTGGCCGCTCTTCTCTCTGAAACGGTTGTACTTATCGTCTGTAAAACTATGCCGCGTGCTGCGGTATGCGGAGAAACTAAAAGCACCGTAGTAGAACACAGATGAAGCTTCTAAGTTGATGTAATAGCCAGGAAGAAGTAGTACAATTCAAGTTTTGGGTATCGATTATTGACTTTTTAGCTGGCTTTGGTGCCTTGGACATGAGCTAGGACCTTAACATTCTGCATGAAAGGATTACTACCAGCCGAGTTGCACGGGAGAATGTGAAAAGTGTTCATATGTAGTAAAAACTTTAGAAATCCGTCCGTTTTCGTCATTTGTTATCGAATCGACTTAAAGCCAGATCGTCACATTGGCCGCTCTTCTCTCTGAAACGGTTGTACTTATCGTCTGCAAAGCTATGTCGCGGCCTGCGGTATGTGGAGACACTAAAAGCAGCATAGTAAAACACAGATGAAGCTTCTAAGTTGATGTAATAGCCAGTAAGAAGTAGTAGAATTCAAGTTTTAGGTATCGATTATTGACTTTTTAGCTGGCTTTGGTGCCTTGGACATGAGCTAGGACCTTAAGATTCTGCATGAAAGGAGGACTAGCAGCCGAGTTGCAGGGGAGAATGTAAAAAGTGTTCATATGAAGTAAAAACCTGAGTAATCCGTCCGTTTTCGTCATTTGTTATCGAATCGACTTAAAGCCAGATCGTCACATTGGCCGCTCTGCTCTCGGAAACGGTTGTACTTATCGTCTGCAAAGCAATGTCGCGTTTTGCCGCAGGCGGAAACAGAAAAGCACCATAGTAGAACACAGATGAAGCTTCTAAGTTGATGTAATAGCCAGTAAGAAGTAGTCCAATTCAAGATTTAGGTATCGATTATTGACTTTTTAGCTGGCTTTTTGTGCCTTGGACATGAGCTAGGACTTTAAGATTCTGCATAAAAGGAGGACTAGCAGCCCAGTTGCACGGGAGAATGTGAAAAGTTTTCATATGTATTAAAAACCTGAGACATCCGTCCGTTTTCGTCATTTGTGATCGAATCGACTTAAAGCCAGATCGTCACATTGGCCGCTCTTCTCTCTGAAACACTTGTACTTATCGTCTACAAAGCTATGTCGCGTGCTGCGGTATGCGGAGACACTAAAAGCACCATAGTAGAACACAGATGGAGCTTCTAAGTTGATGTAATAGCCAGTAAGAAGTAGTGGAATTCAAGTTTTAGGTATCGATTATTGACTTTTTAGCTGTCTTTGGTGCCTTGGACATGAGCTAGTACCTTAAAACTCTGCATGAAAGGAGGACTAGCAGCCGAGTTGCACGGGAGAATGTGAAAAGTGTTCATATGTAGTAAAAACCTTAGAAATCCATCCGTTTTCGTCATTTGTTATCGAATCGACTTAAAGCCAGATCGTCACATTGGCCGCTATTCTCTCTGAAACGGTTGTACTTATCGTCTGCAAAGCTATGTCGCGTGCTGCGATATGTGGAGAAACTAAAATTACCATAGTAGAACACAGATGAAGCATCTAAGTTGATGTAATAGCCAGTAAGAAGTAATCCAATTCAATTTTTAGGTATTGATTATTGACTTTTTAGCTACCTTTTTGTGCCTTGGACATGAGCTAGGACTTTAAGATTCTGCATAAAAGGAGGACTAGCAGCCCAGTTGCACGGGAGAATGTGAAAAGAGTTCATATGTATTAAAAACCTGAGACATCCGTCCGTTTTCGTCATTTGTGATCGAATCGACTTAAAGCCAGATCGTCACATTGGCCGCTCTTCTCTCTGAAACACTTGTACTTATCGTCTACAAAGCTATGTCGCGTGCTGCGGTATGCGGAGACACTAAAAGCACCATAGTAGAACACAGATGGAGCTTCTAAGTTGATGTAATAGCCAGTAAGAAGTAGTAGAATTCAAGTTTTAGGTATCGATTATTGACTTTTTAGCTGGCTTTGGTGCCTTCGACATGAGCTAGGACCTTAAGATTCTGCATGTAAGGAGGACTAGCAGCCGAGTTGCACGGGAGAATGTGAAAAGTGTTCATATGTAAAAAAATACCGGAGAAATACGTCCGTTTTCGTCATTTGTTATCGAATCGACTTAAAGCCAGATCGTCACATTGGTCGCTCTTCTCTCTGAAACGGTTGTACTTATCGTCTGCAAAGCTAAGTCGCATGCTGCGGTATGCTGAGATACTACAAGCAGCATAGTAGAACACAGATGAAGCTTCTAAGTTGATGTAATAGCCGGTAAGAAGTAGTACAAATCAAGTTTTAGGTATCGATTATTGACTTTTTAGCTAGCTTTGGTGACTTGGACATGAGCTAGGACCTTAAGATTCAGCATGAAAGGAGGACTAGCAGCCGAATAGCATGGGAGAATGTGAAAAGTGATCATATGTAGTAAAAACCTGAGAAATTCGTCCGTTTTCGTCATTTGTTATCGAATCGACTTAAAGCCAGATCGTCACATTGGCCGCTCTGCTCTCGGAAACGGTTGTACTTATCGTCTGCAAAGCTATGTCGCGTGTTGCCGTAGGCGGAAACAGGAAAAGCACCATAGTAGAACACAGATGAAGCTTCTAAGTTGATGTAATAGCCAGTAAGAAGTAGTCCAATTCAAGTTTTAGGTATCGATTATTTACTATTTAGCTGGCTTTGGTGCCTTGGACATGAGCTAGGACCTTAAGATTCTGCATGAAAGGAGGACTAGCAGCCGAGTTGCACGGGAGAATGTGAAAAGTGTTCATATGTAGTAAAAACCTGAGAAATCCGTCCGTTTTCGTCATTTGTTATCGAATCGACTTAAAGCCAGATCGTCACATTGGCCGCTCTTCTCTCTGAAACGGTTGTACTTATCGTCTGCAAAGCTATGTCGCGTGCTGAGGTATGCGGAGACACCAAAAGCACCATAGTAGAACACAGATGAAGCTTCTAAGTTGATGTAATAGCCAGTAAGAAGTAGTAGAATTCAAGTTTTAGGTATCCATTACTGACTTTTTAGCTGGCTTTGGTACCTTGGACATGAGCTAGGACCTTAAGATTCTGCATGAAAGGAGGACTAGCAGCCGAGTAGCACGGGAGAATGTGAAAAGTGATCATATGATGTAAAAACCTGAGAAATTCGTCCGTTTTCGTCATTTGTTATCGAATCGACTTAAAGCCAGATCGTCACATTGGCCGCTATTCTCTCTGAAACGGTTGTACTTATCGTCTGCAAAGCTATGTCGCGTGCTGCGGTATGTGGAGAAACTAAAATTACCATAGTAGAACACAGATGAAGCATCTAAGTTGATGTAATAGCCAGTAATAAGTAATCCAATTCAAGTTTTAAGTATCGATTATTGACTTTTTAGCTGGCTTTGGTGCCTTGGACATGAGCTAGGACCTTAAGATTCTACATGAAAGGAGGACTAGCAGCCGAGTTGCACGGGAGAATGTGAAAAGTGTTCATATGTAGTAAAAACCTGAGAAATCCGTCCGTTTTCGTTATTTGTTATCGAATCGACTTAAAGCCAGATCGTCACATTGGCCGCTCTTCTCTCTGAAAAAGTTGTACTTATCGTCTGCAAAGCTATGTCGCGTGCTGCGGTATGTGGTCACAATAAAAGCACCATAGTAGAACACAGATGAAGCTTCTAAGATGATGTAATAGCCAGTAAGAAGTAGTACAATTAAAGTTTTAGGTATCGATTATTGACTTTTTAGCTGGCTTTGATGCATTGGACATGAGCTGGGACCTCAAGATTCTGCATGAAAGGAGGACTAGCAGCCGAGTTGCATGGGAGAATGTGAAAAGTGTTCATCTGTAATAAAAACCTGAGACATCCGTCCGTTTTCGTCATTTGTTATCGAATCGACTTAAAGCCAGATCGTCACATTGGCCGCTCTTCTCTCTGAAACGGTTGTACTTATCGTCTACAAAGCTATGTCACGTGCTGCGGTATGTGGAGACACTAAAAGCACCATAGTAGAACACAGATGAAGCTTCTAAGTTGATGTAATAGCCAGTAAGAAGTAGTACAATTCATGTTTTAGGTATCGATTATTGACTTTTTAGCTGGCTTTGGTGCCTTCGACATGAGCTAGGACCTTACGATTCTGCATGTAAGGAGGACTAGCAGCCGAGTTGCACGGGAGAATGTGAAAAGTGTTCATATGTAAAAAAAATACCGGAGAAATACGTCCGTTTTCGTCATTTGTTATCGAATCGACTTAAAGCCAGATCGTCACATTGGTCGCTCTTCTCTCTGAAACGGTTGTACTTATCGTCTGCAAAGCTATGTCGCGTGTTGCCGTAGGCGGAAACAGGAAAAGCACCATAGTAGAACACAGATGAAGCTTCTAAGTTGATGTAATAGCCAGTAAGAAGTAGTCCAATTCAAGTTTTAGGTATCGATTATTGACTTTTTAGCTGGCTTTGGTGCCTTGGACATGAGCTAGGACCTTAAGATTCTGCATGAAAGGAGGACTAGCAGCCGAGTTGAAGGGGAAAATGTGAAAAGTGTTCATATGTAGTAAAAACCTGAGAAATCCGTCCGATTTCGTCATTTGTTATCGAATCGACTTAAAGCCAGATCGTCACATTGGCCGCTCTGCTCTCGGAAACGGTTGTACTTATCGTCTGCAAAGCAATGTCGCGTTTTGCCGCAGGCGGAAACAGAAAAGCACCATAGTAGAACACAGATGAAGCTTCTAAGTTGATGTAATAGCCAGTAAGAAGTAGTCCAATTCAAGATTTAGGTATCGATTATTGACTTTTTAGCTGGCTTTTTGTGCCTTGGACATGAGCTAGGACTTTAAGATTCTGCATAAAAGGAGGACTAGCAGCCCAGTTGCACGGGAGAATGTGAAAAGTTTTCATATGTATTAAAAACCTGAGACATCCGTCCGTTTTCGTCATTTGTGATCGAATCGACTTAAAGCCAGATCGTCACATTGGCCGCTCTTCTCTCTGAAACACTTGTACTTATCGTCTACAAAGCTATGTCGCGTGCTGCGGTATGCGGAGACACTAAAAGCACCATAGTAGAACACAGATGGAGCTTCTAAGTTGATGTAATAGCCAGTAAGAAGTAGTGGAATTCAAGTTTTAGGTATCGATTATTGACTTTTTAGCTGTCTTTGGTGCCTTGGACATGAGCTAGTACCTTAAAACTCTGCATGAAAGGAGGACTAGCAGCCGAGTTGCACGGGAGAATGTGAAAAGTGTTCATATGTAGTAAAAACCTTAGAAATCCATCCGTTTTCGTCATTTGTTATCGAATCGACTTAAAGCCAGATCGTCACATTGGCCGCTATTCTCTCTGAAACGGTTGTACTTATCGTCTGCAAAGCTATGTCGCGTGCTGCGATATGTGGAGAAACTAAAATTACCATAGTAGAACACAGATGAAGCATCTAAGTTGATGTAATAGGAAGTAAGAAGTAATCCAATTCAATTTTTAGGTATTGATTATTGACTTTTTAGCTACCTTTTTGTGCCTTGGACATGAGCTAGGACTTTAAGATTCTGCATAAAAGGAGGACTAGCAGCCCAGTTGCACGGGAGAATGTGAAAAGAGTTCATATGTATTAAAAACCTGAGACATCCGTCCGTTTTCGTCATTTGTGATCGAATCGACTTAAAGCCAGATCGTCACATTGGCCGCTCTTCTCTCTGAAACACTTGTACTTATCGTCTACAAAGCTATGTCGCGTGCTGCGGTATGCGGAGACACTAAAAGCACCATAGTAGAACACAGATGGAGCTTCTAAGTTGATGTAATAGCCAGTAAGAAGTAGTAGAATTCAAGTTTTAGGTATCGATTATTGACTTTTTAGCTGGCTTTGGTGCCTTCGACATGAGCTAGGACCTTAAGATTCTGCATGTAAGGAGGACTAGCAGCCGAGTTGCACGGGAGAATGTGAAAAGTGTTCATATGTAAAAAAATACCGGAGAAATACGTCCGTTTTCGTCATTTGTTATCGAATCGACTTAAAGCCAGATCGTCACATTGGTCGCTCTTCTCTCTGAAACGGTTGTACTTATCGTCTGCAAAGCTAAGTCGCATGCTGCGGTATGCTGAGATACTACAAGCAGCATAGTAGAACACAGATGAAGCTTCTAAGTTGATGTAATAGCCGGTAAGAAGTAGTACAAATCAAGTTTTAGGTATCGATTATTGACTTTTTAGCTAGCTTTGGTGACTTGGACATGAGCTAGGACCTTAAGATTCAGCATGAAAGGAGGACTAGCAGCCGAATAGCATGGGAGAATGTGAAAAGTGATCATATGTAGTAAAAACCTGAGAAATTCGTCCGTTTTCGTCATTTGTTATCGAATCGACTTAAAGCCAGATCGTCACATTGGCCGCTCTGCTCTCGGAAACGGTTGTACTTATCGTCTGCAAAGCTATGTCGCGTGTTGCCGTAGGCGGAAACAGGAAAAGCACCATAGTAGAACACAGATGAAGCTTCTAAGTTGATGTAATAGCCAGTAAGAAGTAGTCCAATTCAAGTTTTAGGTATCGATTATTTACTATTTAGCTGGCTTTGGTGCCTTGGACATGAGCTAGGACCTTAAGATTCTGCATGAAAGGAGGACTAGCAGCCGAGTTGCACGGGAGAATGTGAAAAGTGTTCATATGTAGTAAAAACCTGAGAAATCCGTCCGTTTTCGTCATTTGTTATCGAATCGACTTAAAGCCAGATCGTCACATTGGCCGCTCTTCTCACTGAAACGGTTGTACTTATCGTCTGCAAAGCTATGTCGCGTGCTGAGGTATGCGGAGACACCAAAAGCACCATAGTAGAACACAGATGAAGCTTCTAAGTTGATGTAATAGCCAGTAAGAAGTAGTAGAATTCAAGTTTTAGGTATCCATTACTGACTTTTTAGCTGGCTTTGGTACCTTGGACATGAGCTAGGACCTTAAGATTCTGCATGAAAGGAGGACTAGCAGCCGAGTAGCACGGGAGAATGTGAAAAGTGATCATATGATGTAAAAACCTGAGAAATTCGTCCGTTTTCGTCATTTGTTATCGAATCGACTTAAAGCCAGATCGTCACATTGGCCGCTATTCTCTCTGAAACGGTTGTACTTATCGTCTGCAAAGCTATGTCGCGTGCTGCGGTATGTGGAGAAACTAAAATTACCATAGTAGAACACAGATGAAGCATCTAAGTTGATGTAATAGCCAGTAATAAGTAATCCAATTCAAGTTTTAAGTATCGATTATTGACTTTTTAGCTGGCTTTGGTGCCTTGGACATGAGCTAGGACCTTAAGATTCTACATGAAAGGAGGACTAGCAGCCGAGTTGCACGGGAGAATGTGAAAAGTGTTCATATGTAGTAAAAACCTGAGAAATCCGTCCGTTTTCGTTATTTGTTATCGAATCGACTTAAAGCCAGATCGTCACATTGGCCGCTCTTCTCTCTGAAAAAGTTGTACTTATCGTCTGCAAAGCTATGTCGCGTGCTGCGGTATGTGGTCACAATAAAAGCACCATAGTAGAACACAGATGAAGCTTCTAAGATGATGTAATAGCCAGTAAGAAGTAGTACAATTAAAGTTTTAGGTATCGATTATTGACTTTTTAGCTGGCTTTGATGCATTGGACATGAGCTGGGACCTCAAGATTCTGCATGAAAGGAGGACTAGCAGCCGAGTTGCTTGGGAGAATGTGAAAAGTGTTCATCTGTAATAAAAACCTGAGACATCCGTCCGTTCTCGTCATTTGTTATCGAATCGACTTAAAGCCAGATCGTCACATTGGCCGCTCTTCTCTCTGAAACGGTTGTACTTATCGTCTACAAAGCTATGTCACGTGCTGCGGTATGTGGAGACACTAAAAGCACCATAGTAGAACACAGATGAAGCTTCTAAGTTGATGTAATAGCCAGTAAGAAGTAGTACAATTCATGTTTTAGGTATCGATTATTGACTTTTTAGCTGGCTTTGGTGCCTTCGACATGAGCTAGGACCTTAAGATTCTGCATGTAAGGAGGACTAGCAGCCGAGTTGCACGGGAGAATGTGAAAAGTGTTCATATGTAAAAAAAATACCGGAGAAATACGTCCGTTTTCGTCATTTGTTATCGAATCGACTTAAAGCCAGATCGTCACATTGGTCGCTCTTCTCTCTGAAACGGTTGTACTTATCGTCTGCAAAGCTATGTCGCGTGTTGCCGTAGGCGGAAACAGGAAAAGCACCATAGTAGAACACAGATGAAGCTTCTAAGTTGATGTAATAGCCAGTAAGAAGTAGTCCAATTCAAGTTTTAGGTATCGATTATTGACTTTTTAGCTGGCTTTGGTGCCTTGGACATGAGCTAGGACCTTAAGATTCTGCATGAAAGGAGGACTAGCAGCCGAGTTGAAGGGGAAAATGTGAAAAGTGTTCATATGTAGTAAAAACCTGAGAAATCCGTCCGATTTCGTCATTTGTTATCGAATCGACTTAAAGCCAGATCGTCACATTGGCCGCTCTGCTCTCGGAAACGGTTGTACTTATCGTCTGCAAAGCTATGTCGCGTGTTGCCGTAGGCGGAAACAGGAAAAGCACCATAGTAGAACACAGATGAAGCTTCTAAGTTGATGTAATAGCCAGTAAGAAGTAGTCCAATTCAAGTTTTAGGTATCGATTATTGACTTTTTAGCTGGCTTTGGTGCCTTGGACATGAGCTAGGACCTTAAGATTCTGCATGAAAGGAGGACTAGCAGCCGAGTTGCACGGGAGAATGTGAAAAGTGTTCATATGTAGTAAAAACCTGAGAAATTCGACCATTTTCGTCATTTGTTATCGAATCGACTTAAAGCCAGATCGTCACATTGGCCGCTCTTCTCTCTGAAACGCTTCTACTTATCGTCTGCAAAGCTATGTCGCATGCTGCGGTATGCTGAGACACTGCACTCACCATAGTAGAACACAGTTCAAGCTTCTAAGTTGATGTAATAGCCAGTAAGAAGTAGACCAATTCAAGATTTAGGTATCGATTATTGACTTTTTAGCTGGCTTTTTGTGTCTTGGACATGTGCTAGGACTTTAAGATTCTGCATAAAAGGAGGACTAGCAGCCCAGTTGCACGGGAGAATGTGAAAAGTGTTCATATGTATTAAAAACCTGAGACATCCGTCCGTTTTCGTCATTTGTGATCGAATCGACTTAAAGCCAGACCGTCACATTGGCCGCTCTTCTCTCTGAAACACTTGTACTTATCGTCTGCAAAGCTATGTCGCGTGCTGCGGTATGCGGAGACACTAAAAGCACCATAGTAGAACACAGATGGAGCTTCTAAGTTGATGTAATAGCCAGTAAGAAGTAGTAGAATTCAAGTTTTAGGTATCGATTATTGACTTTTTAGCTGGCTTTGGTGCCTTGGACATGAGCTAGTACCTTAAAATTCTGCATGAAAGGAGGACTAGCAGCCGAGTTGCACGGGAGAATGTGAAAAGTGTTCATATGTAGTAAAAACCTTAGAAATCCATCCGTTTTCGTCATTTGTTATCGAATCGACTTAAAGCCAGATCGTCACATTGGCCGCTATTCTCTCTGAAACAGTTGTACTTATCGTCTGCAAAGCTATGTCGCGTGCTGCGGTATGTGGAGAAACTAAAATTACCATAGTAGAACACAGATGAAGCATCTAAGTTGATGTAATAGCCAGTAATAAGTAATCCAATTCAAGTTTTAGATATCGATTATTGACTTTTTAGCTGGCTTTGGTGCCTTGGACATGAGCTAGGACCTTAAGATTCTACATGAAAGGAGGCCTAGCAGCCGAGTTGCATGGGAGAATGTGAAAAGTGTTCATATGTAGTAAAAACCTGAGAAATCCGTCCGTTTTCGTCATTTGTTATCGAATCGACTTAAAGCCAGATCGTCACATTGGCCGCTCTTCTCTCTGAAAAAGTTGTACTTATCGTCTGCAAAGCTATGTCGCGTGCTGCGGTATGTGGACACAATAAAAGCACCATAGTAGAACACAGATGAAGCTTCTAAGTTGATGTAATAGCCAGTAAGAAGTAGTACAATTAAAGTTTTAGGTATCGGTTAATGACATTTACCCTTCTTTGGTGCCTTGGACACGAGCTAGGAAATTAAGATTTTGCATGAAGGAGGACTATCAGCCGAGTTGCACGGGAGAATGTGAAAAGTGTTCATATGTAGTAAAAACCTGAGAAATCCGTCCGTATTCGTCATTTGTTATCGAATCGACTTAAAGCCAGATCGTCACATTGGCCGCTCTTCTCTCTGAAACGGTTGTACTTATCGTCTGTAAAACTATGTCGCGTGCTGCGTTATGCGGAGAAACTAAAAGCACCGTAGTAGAACACAGATAAAGCTTCTAAGTTGATGTAATAGCCGGGAAGAAGTAGTACAATTCAAGTTTTGGGTATCGATTATTGACTTTTTAGCTGGCTTTGGTGCCTTGGACATGAGCTAGGACCTTAACATTCTGCATGAAAGGATTACTACCAGCCGAGTTGCACGGGAGAATGTGAAAAGTGTTCATATGTAGTAAAAACCTTAGAAATCCGTCCCTTTTCGTCATTTGTTATCGAATCGACTTAAAGCCAGATCGTCACATTGGCCGCTCTTCTCTCTGAAACGGTTGTACTTATCGTCTGCAAAGCTATGGCGCGTGCTGCGGTATGTGGAGACACTAAAAGCAGCATAGTAAAACACAGATGAAGCTTCTAAGTTGATGTAATAGCCAGTAAGAAGTAGTAGAATTCAAGTTTTAGGTATCGATTATTGACTTTTTAGCTGGCTTTGGTGCCTTGGACATAAGCTAGGACCTTAAGATTCTGCATGAAAGGAGGACTAGCAGCCGAGTTGCAGGGGAGAATGTAAAAAGTGTTCATATGAAGTAAAAAACTTAGTAATCCGTCCGTTTTCGTCATTTGTTATCTAATCGACTTAAAGCCAGATCGTCACATTGGCCGCTCTGCTCTCGGAAACGGTTGTACTTATCGTCTGCAAAGCAATGTCGCGTTTTGCCGTAGGCGGAAACAGAAAAGCACCATAGTAGAACACAGATGAAGCTTCTAAGTTGATGTAATAGCCAGTAAGAAGTAGTCCAATTCAAGATTTAGGTATCGATTATTGACTTTTTAGCTGGCTTTTTGTGCCTTGGACATGAGCTAGGACTTTAAGATTCTGCATAAAAGGAGGACTAGCAGCCCAGTTGCACGGGAGAATGTGAAAAGTGTTCATATGTATTAAAAACCTGAGACATCCGTCCGTTTTCGTCTTTTGTGATCGAATCGACTTAAAGCCAGATCGTCACATTGGCCGCTCTTCTCTCTGAAACACTTGTACTTATCGTCTACAAAGCTATGTCGCGTGCTGCGGTATGCGGAGACACTAAAAGCACCATAGTAGAACACAGATGGAGCTTCTAAGTTGATGTAATAGCCAGTAAGAAGTAGTAGAATTCAAGTTTTAGGTATCGATTATTGACTTTTTAGCTGGCTTTGGTGCCTTGGACATGAGCTAGTACCTTAAAATTCTGCATGAAAGGAGGACTAGCAGCCGAGTTGCACGGGAGAATGTGAAAAGTGTTCATATGTAGTAAAAACCTTAGAAATCCATCCGTTTTCGTCATTTGTTATCGAATCGACTTAAAGCCAGATCGTCACATTGGCCGCTATTCTCTCTGAAACGGTTGTACTTATCGTCTGCAAAGCTATGTCGCGTGCTGCGGTATGTGGAGAAACTAAAATTACCATAGTAGAACACAGATGAAGCATCTAAGTTGATGTAATAGCCAGTAAGAAGTAATCCAATTCAAGTTTTAGGTATTGATTATTGACTTTTAGCTGGCTTTTTGTGCCTTGGACATGAGCTAGGACTTTAAGATTCTGCATAAAAGGAGGACTAGCAGCCCAGTTGCACGGGAGAACGTGAAAAGTGTTCATATGTATTAAAAACCTGAGACATCCGTCCGTTTTCGTCATTTGTGATCGAATCGACTTAAAGCCAGATCGTCACATTGGCCGCTCTTCTCTCTGAAACACTTGTACTTATCGTCTACAAAGCTATGTCGCGTGCTGCGGTATGCGGAGACTCTAAAAGCACCATAGTAGAACACAGATGGAGCTTCTAAGTTGATGTAATAGCCAGTAAGAAGTAGTAGAATTCAAGTTTTAGGTATCGATTATTGACTTTTTAGCTGGCTTTGGTGCCTTGGACATGAGCTAGTACCTTAAAATTCTGCATGAAAGGAGGACTAGCAGCCGAGTTGCACGGGAGAATGTGAAAAGTGTTCATATGTAGTAAAAACCTTAGAAATCCATCCGTTTTCGTCATTTGTTATCGAATCGACTTAAAGCCAGATCGTCACATTGGCCGCTCTGCTCTCGGAAACGGTTGTACTTATCGTCTGCAAAGCTATGTCGCGTGTTGCCGTAGGCGGAAACAGGAAAAGCACCATAGTAGAACACAGATGAAGCTTCTAAGTTGATGTAATAGCCAGTAAGAAGTAGTCCAATTCAAGTTTTAGGTATCGATTATTGACTTTTTAGCTGGCTTTGGTGCCTTGGACGTGAGCTAGGACCTTAAGATTCTGCATGAAAGGAGGACTAGCAGCCGAGTTGCAGGGGAAAATGTGAAAAGTGTTCATATGTAGTAAAAACCTGAGAAATCCGTCCGATTTCGTCATTTGTTATCGAATCGACTTAAAGCCAGATCGTCACATTGCCCGCTCTGCTCTCGGAAACGGTTGTACTTATCGTCTGCAAAGCTATGTCGCGTGTTGCCGTAGGCGGAAACAGGAAAAGCACCATAGTAGAACACAGATGAAGCTTCTAAGTTGATGTAATAGCCAGTAAGAAGTAGTCCAATTCAAGTTTTAGGTATCGATTATTGACTTTTTAGCTGGCTTTGGTGCCTTGGACATGAGCTAGGACCTTAAGATTCTGCATGAAAGGAGGACTAGCAGCCGAGTTGCACGGGAGACTGTGAAAAGTGTTCATATGTAGTAAAAACCTGAGAAATTCGACCGTTTTCGTCATTTGTTATCGAATCGACTTAAAGCCAGATCGTCACATTGGCCGCTCTTCTCTCTGAAACGCTTGTACTTATCGTCTGCAAAGCTATGTCGCATGCTGCGGTATGCTGAGACACTGCACTCACCATAGTAGAACACAGTTCAAGCTTCTAAGTTGATGTAATAGCCAGTAAGAAGTAGACCAATTCAAGATTAGGTATCGATTATTGACTTTTTAGCTGGCTTTTTGTGTCTTGGACATGAGCTAGGACTTTAAGATTCTGCATAAAAGGAGCACTAGCAGCCCAGTTGCACGGGAGAATGTGAAAAGTGTTCATATGTATTAAAAACCTGAGACATCCGTCCGTTTTCGTCATTTGTGATCGAATCGACTTAAAGCCAGACCGTCACATTGGCCGCTCTTCTCTATGAAACACTTGTACTTATCGTCTGCAAAGCTATGTCGCGTGCTGCGGTATGCGGAGACACTAAAAGCACCATAGTAGAACACAGATGGAGCTTCTAAGTTGATGTAATAGCCAGTAAGAAGTAGTAGAATTCAAGTTTTAGGTATCGATTATTGACTTTTTAGCTGGCTTTGGTGCCTTGGACATGAGCTAGTACCTTAAAATTCTGCATGAAAGGAGGACTAGCAGCCGAGTTGCACGGGAGAATGTGAAAAGTGTTCATATGTAGTAAAAACCTTAGAAATCCATCCGTTTTCGTCATTTGTTATCGAATCGACTTAAAGCCAGATCGTCACAATGACCGCTATTCTCTCTGAAACGGTTGTACTTATCGTCTGCAAAGCTATGTCGCGTGCTGCGGTATGTGGAGAAACTAAAATTACCATAGTAGAACACAGATGAAGCATCTAAGTTGATGTAACAGCCAGTAATAAGTAATCCAATTCAAGTTTTAGGTATCGATTATTGACTTTTTAGCTGGCTTTGGTGCCTTGGACATGAGCTAGGACCTTAAGATTCTACATGAAAGGAGGACTAGCAGCCGAGTTGCACGGGAGAATGTGAAAAGTGTTCATATGTAGTAAAAACCTGAGAAATCCGTCCGTTTTCGTCATTTGTTATCGAATCGACTTAAAGCCAGATCGTCACATTGGCCGCTCTTCTCTCTGAAAAAGTTGTACTTATCGTCTGCAAAGCTATGTCGCGTGCTGCGGTATGTGGACACAATAAAAGCACCATAGTAGAACACAGATGAAGCTTCTAAGTTGATGTAATAGCCAGTAAGAAGTAGTACAATTCAAGTTTTAGGTATCGATTATTGACTTTTTAGCTGGCTTTGATGCATTGGACATGAGCTAGGACCTCAAGATTCTGCATGAAAGGAGGACTAGCAGCCGAGTTGCATGGGAGAATGTGAAAAGTGTTCATCTGTAATAAAAACCTGAGAAATCCGTCCGATTTCGTCATTTGTTATCGAATCGACTTAAAGCCAGATCGTCACATTGGCCGCTCTTCTCTCTGAAAAAGTTGTACTTATCGTCTGCAAAGCTATGTCGCGTGCTGCGGTATGCGGACACACTAAAATCACCATAGTAGAACACAGATGAAGCTTCTAAGTTGATGTAATAGCCAGTAAGAAGTAGTACAATTAAAGTTTTAGGTATCGGTTAATGACATTTACCATTCTTTGGTGCCTTGGACACGAGCTAGGAAATTAAGGTTTTGCATGAAGGAGGACTATCAGCCGAGTTGCACGGGAGAATGTGAAAAGTGTTCATATGTAGTAAAAACCTGAGAAATCCGTCCGTTTTCGTCATTTGTTATCGAATCGACTTAAAGCCAGATCGTCACATTGGCCGCTCTTCTCTCTGAAACGGTTGTACTTATCGTCTGTAAAACTATGTCGCGTGCTGCGGTATGCGGAGAAATTAAAAGCACCGTAGTAGAACACAGATGAAGCTTCTAAGTTGATGTAATAGCCAGGAAGAAGTAGTACAATTCAAGTTTTGGGTATCGATTATTGACTTTTTAGCTGGCTTTGGTGCCTTGGACATGAGCTAGGACCTTAACATTCTGCATGAAAGGATTACTACCAGCGAGTTGCACGGGAGAATGTGAAAAGTGTTCATATGTAGTAAAAACCTTAGAAATCCGTCCGTTTTCGTCATTTGTTATCGAATCGACTTAAAGCCAGATCGTCACATTGGCCGCTCTTCTCTCTGAAACGGTTGTACTTATCGTCTGCAAAGCTATGTCGCGTGCTGCGGTATGTGGAGACACTAAAAGCAGCATAGTAAAACACAGATGAAGCTTCTAAGTTGATGTAATAGCCAGTAAGAAGTAGTAGAATTCAAGTTTTAGGTATCAATTATTGACTTTTTAGCTGGCTTTGGTGCCTTGGACATGAGCTAGGACCTTAAGATTCTGCATGAAAGGAGGACTAGCAGCCGAGTTGCAGGGGAGAATGTAAAAAGTGTTCATATGAAGTAAAAACCTGAGTAATCCGTCCGTTTTCGTCATTTGTTATCGAATCGACTTAAAGCCAGATCGTCACATTGGCCGCTCTGCTCTCGGAAACGGTTGTACTTATCGTCTGCAAAGCAATGTCGCGTTTTGCCGTAGGCGGAAACAGAAAAGCACCATAGTAGAACACAGATGAAGCTTCTACGTTGATGTAATAGCCAGTAAGAAGTAGTCCAATTCAAGATTTAGGTATCGATTATTGACTTTTTAGCTGGCTTTTTGTGCCTTGGACATGAGCTAGGACTTTAAGATTCTGCATAAAAGGAGGACTAGCAGCCGAGTTGCACGGGAGAATGTGAAAAGTGTTCATATGTATTAAAAACCTGAGACATCCGTCCGTTTTCGTCATTTGTGATCGAATCGACTTAAAGCCAGATCGTCACATTGGCCGCTCTTCTCTCTGAAACACTTGTACTTATCGTCTACAAAGCTATGTCGCGTGCTGCGGTATGCGGAGACACTAAAAGCACCATAGTAGAACACAGATGGAGCTTCTAAGTTGATGTAATAGCCAGTAAGAAGTAGTAGAATTCATGTTTTAGGTATCGATTATTGACTTTTTAGCTGGCTTTGGTGCCTTGGACATGAGCTAGTACCTTAAGATTCTGCATGAAAGGAGGACTAGCAGCCGAGTTGCACGGGAGAATGTGAAAAGTGTTCATATGTAGTAAAAACCTCAGAAATCCATCCGTTTTCGTCATTTGTTATCGAATCGACTTAAAGCCAGATCGTCACAATGGCCGCTATTCTCTCTGAAACGGTTGTACTTATCGTCTGCAAAGCTATGTCGCGTGCTGCGGTATGTGGAGAAAATAAATTACCATAGTAGAACACAGATGAAGCATCTAAGTTGATGTAATAGCCAGTAAGAAGTAATCCAATTCAAGTTTTAGGTATTGATTATTGACTTTTTAGCTGGCTTTTTGTGCCTTGGACATGAGCTAGGACTTTAAGATTCTGCATAAAAGGAGGACTAGCAGCCCAGTTGCACGGGAGAATGTGAAAAGTGTTCATATGTATTAAAAACCTGAGACATCCGTCCGTTTTCGTCATTTGTGATCGAATCGACTTAAAGCCAGATCGTCACATTGGCCGCTCTTCTCTCTGAAACACTTGTACTTATCGTCTGCAAAGCTATGTCGCGTGCTGCGGTATGCGGAGACACTAAAAGCACCATAGTAGAACACAGATGGAGCTTCTAAGTTGATGTAATAGCCAGTAAGAAGTAGTAGAATTCAAGTTTTAGGTATCGATTATTGACTTTTTAGCTGGCTTTGGTGCCTTGGACATGAGCTAGGACCTCAAGATTCTGCATGAAAGGAGGACTAGCAGCCGAGTTGCATGGGAGAATGTGAAAAGTGTTCATCTGTAATAAAAACCTGAGAAATCCGTCCGTTTTCGTCATTTGTTATCGAATCGACTTAAAGCCAGATCGTCACATTGGCCGCTCTTCTCTCTGAAACGGTTGTACTTATCGTCTGTAAAACTATGTCGCGTGCTGCGTTATGCGGAGAAACTAAAAGCACCGTAGTAGAACACAGATGAAGCTTCTAAGTTGATGTAATAGCCAGGAAGAAGTAGTACAATTCAAGTTTTGGGTATCGATTATTGACTTTTTAGCTGGCTTTGGTGCCTTGGACATGAGCTAGGACCTTAACATTCTGCATGAAAGGATTACTACCAGCCGAGTTGCACGGGAGAATGTGAAAAGTGTTCATATGTAGTAAAAACCTTAGAAATCCGTCGTTTTCGTCATTTGTTATCGAATCGACTTAAAGCCAGATCGTCACATTGGCCGCTCTGCTCTCGGAAACGGTTGTACTTATCGTCTGCAAAGCAATGTCGCGTTTTGCCGTAGGCGGAAACAGAAAAGCACCATAGTAGAACACAGATGAAGCTTCTAAGTTGATGTAATAGCCAGTAAGAAGTCGTCCAATTCAAGATTTAGGTATCGATTATTGACTTTTTAGCTGGCTTTGGTGCCTTGGACGTGAGCTAGGACCTTAAGATTCTGCATGAAAGGAGGACTAGCAGCCGAGTTGCAGGGGAAAATGTGAAAAGTGTTCATATGTAGTAAAAACCTGAGAAATCCGTCCGATTTCGTCATTTGTTATCGAATCGACTTAAAGCCAGATCGTCACATTGCCCACTCTGCTCTCGGAAACGGTTGTACTTATCGTCTGCAAAGCTATGTCGCGTGTTGCCGTAGGAGGAAACAGGAAAAGCACCATAGTAGAACACAGATGAAGCTTCTAAGTTGATGTAATAGCCAGTAAGAAGTAGTCCAATTCAAGTTTTAGGTATCGATTATTGACTTTTTAGCTGGCTTTGGTGCCTTGGACATGAGCTAGGACCTTAAGATTCTGCATGAAAGGATTACTACCAGCCGAGTTGCACGGGAGAATGTGAAAAGTGTTCATATGTAGTAAAAACCTTAGAAATCCGTCCGTTTTCGTCATTTGTTATCGAATCGACTTAAAGCCAGATCGTCACATTGGCCGCTCTTCTCTCTGAAACGGTTGTACTTATCGTCTGCAAAGCTATGTCGCGTGCTGCGGTATGTGGAGACACTAAAAGCAGCATAGTAAAACACAGATGAAGCTTCTAAGTTGATGTAATAGCCAGTAAGAAGTAGTAGAATTCAAGTTTTAGGTATCAATTATTGACTTTTTAGCTGGCTTTGGTGCCTTGGACATGAGCTAGGACCTTAAGATTCTGCATGAAAGGAGGACTAGCAGCCGAGTTGCAGGGGAGAATGTAAAAAGTGTTCATATGAAGTAAAAACCTGAGTAATCCGTCCGTTTTCGTCATTTGTTATCGAATCGACTTAAAGCCAGATCGTCACATTGGCCGCTCTGCTCTCGGAAACGGTTGTACTTATCGTCTGCAAAGCAATGTCGCGTTTTGCCGTAGGCGGAAACAGAAAAGCACCATAGTAGAACACAGATGAAGCTTCTACGTTGATGTAATAGCCAGTAAGAAGTAGTCCAATTCAAGATTTAGGTATCGATTATTGACTTTTTAGCTGGCTTTTTGTGCCTTGGACATGAGCTAGGACTTTAAGATTCTGCATAAAAGGAGGACTAGCAGCCGAGTTGCACGGGAGAATGTGAAAAGTGTTCATATGTATTAAAAACCTGAGACATCCGTCCGTTTTCGTCATTTGTGATCGAATCGACTTAAAGCCAGATCGTCACATTGGCCGCTCTTCTCTCTGAAACACTTGTACTTATCGTCTACAAAGCTATGTCGCGTGCTGCGGTATGCGGAGACACCAAAAGCACCATAGTAGAACACAGATGGAGCTTCTAAGTTGATGTAATAGCCAGTAAGAAGTAGTAGAATTCATGTTTTAGGTATCGATTATTGACTTTTTAGCTGGCTCTGGTGCCTTGGACATGAGCTAGTACCTTAAGATTCTGCATGAAAGGAGGACTAGCAGCCGAGTTGCACGGGAGAATGTGAAAAGTGTTCATATGTAGTAAAAACCTCAGAAATCCATCCGTTTTCGTCATTTGTTATCGAATCGACTTAAAGCCAGATCGTCACATTGGCCGCTATTCTCTCTGAAACGGTTGTACTTATCGTCTGCAAAGCTATGTCGCGTGCTGCGGTATGTGGAGAAAATAAATTACCATAGTAGAACACAGATGAAGCATCTAAGTTGATGTAATAGCCAGTAAGAAGTAATCCAATTCAAGTTTTAGGTATTGATTATTGACTTTTTAGCTGGCTTTTTGTGCCTTGGACATGAGCTAGGACTTTAAGATTCTGCATAAAAGGAGGACTAGCAGCCCAGTTGCACGGGAGAATGTGAAAAGTGTTCATATGTATTAAAAACCTGAGACATCCGTCCGTTTTCGTCATTTGTGATCGAATCGACTTAAAGCCAGATCGTCACATTGGCCGCTCTTCTCTCTGAAACACTTGTACTTATCGTCTGCAAAGCTATGTCGCGTGCTGCGGTATGCGGAGACACTAAAAGCACCATAGTAGAACACAGATGGAGCTTCTAAGTTGATGTAATAGCCAGTAAGAAGTAGTAGAATTCAAGTTTTAGGTATCGATTATTGACTTTTTAGCTGGCTTTGGTGCCTTGGACATGAGCTAGGACCTCAAGATTCTGCATGAAAGGAGGACTAGCAGCCGAGTTGCATGGGAGAATGTGAAAAGTGTTCATCTGTAATAAAAACCTGAGAAATCCGTCCGTTTTCGTCATTTGTTATCGAATCGACTTAAAGCCAGATCGTCACATTGGCCGCTCTTCTCTCTGAAACGGTTGTACTTATCGTCTGTAAAACTATGTCGCGTGCTGCGTTATGCGGAGAAACTAAAAGCACCGTAGTAGAACACAGATGAAGCTTCTAAGTTGATGTAATAGCCAGGAAGAAGTAGTACAATTCAAGTTTTGGGTATCGATTATTGACTTTTTAGCTGGCTTTGGTGCCTTGGACATGAGCTAGGACCTTAACATTCTGCATGAAAGGATTACTACCAGCCGAGTTGCACGGGAGAATGTGAAAAGTGTTCATATGTAGTAAAAACCTTAGAAATCCGTCCGTTTTCGTCATTTGTTATCGAATCGACTTAAAGCCAGATCGTCACATTGGCCGCTCTGCTCTCGGAAACGGTTGTACTTATCGTCTGCAAAGCAATGTCGCGTTTTGCCGTAGGCGGAAACAGAAAAGCACCATAGTAGAACACAGATGAAGCTTCTAAGTTGATGTAATAGCCAGTAAGAAGTCGTCCAATTCAAGATTTAGGTATCGATTATTGACTTTTTAGCTGGCTTTGGTGCCTTGGACGTGAGCTAGGACCTTAAGATTCTGCATGAAAGGAGGACTAGCAGCCGAGTTGCAGGGGAAAATGTGAAAAGTGTTCATATGTAGTAAAAACCTGAGAAATCCGTCCGATTTCGTCATTTGTTATCGAATCGACTTAAAGCCAGATCGTCACATTGCCCACTCTGCTCTCGGAAACGGTTGTACTTATCGTCTGCAAAGCTATGTCGCGTGTTGCCGTAGGCGGAAACAGGAAAAGCACCATAGTAGAACACAGATGAAGCTTCTAAGTTGATGTAATAGCCAGTAAGAAGTAGTCCAATTCAAGTTTTAGGTATCGATTATTGACTTTTTAGCTGGCTTTGGTGCCTTGGACATGAGCTAGGACCTTAAGATTCTGCATGAAAGGAGGACTAGCAGCCGAGTTGCACGGGAGACTGTGAAAAGTGTTCATATGTAGTAAAAACCTGAGAAATTCGACCGTTTTCGTCATTTGTTATCGAATCGACTTAAAGCCAGATCGTCACATTGGCCGCTCTTCTCTCTGAAACGCTTGTACTTATCGTCTGCAAAGCTATGTCGCATGCTGCGGTATGCTGAGACACTGCACTCACCATAGTAGAACACAGTTCAAGCTTCTAAGTTGATGTAATAGCCAGTAAGAAGTAGACCAATTCAAGATTTAGGTATCGATTATTGACTTTTTAGCTGGCTTTTTGTGTCTTGGACATGAGCTAGGACTTTAAGATTCTGCATAAAAGGAGGACTAGCAGCCCAGTTGCACGGGAGAATGTGAAAAGTGTTCATATGTATTAAAAACCTGAGACATCTGTCCGTTTTCGTCATTTGTGATCGAATCGACTTAAAGCCAGACCGTCACATTGGCCGCTCTTCTCTATGAAACACTTGTACTTATCGTCTGCAAAGCTATGTCGCGTGCTGCGGTATGCGGAGACACTAAAAGCACCATAGTAGAACACAGATGGAGCTTCTAAGTTGATGTAATAGCCAGTAAGAAGTAGTAGAATTCAAGTTTTAGGTATCGATTATTGACTTTTTAGCTGGCTTTGGTGCCATGGACATGAGCTAGTACCTTAAAATTCTGCATGAAAGGAGGACTAGCAGCCGAGTTGCACGGGAGAATGTGAAAAGTGTTCATATGTAGTAAAAACCTTAGAAATCCATCCGTTTTCGTCATTTGTTATCGAATCGACTTAAAGCCAGATCGTCACATTGGCCGCTATTCTCTCTGAAACGGTTGTACTTATCGTCTGCAAAGCTATGTCGCGTGCTGCGGTATGTGGAGAAACTAAAATTACCATAGTAGAACACAGATGAAGCATCTAAGTTGATGTAATAGCCAGTAATAAGTAATCCAATTCAAGTTTTAGGTATCGATTATTGACTTTTTAGCTGGCTTTGGTGCCTTGGACATGAGCTAGGACCTTTAGATTCTACATGAAAGGAGGACTAGCAGCCGAGTTGCACGGGAGAATGTGAAAAGTGTTCATATGTAGTAAAAACCTGAGAAATCCGTCCGTTTTCGTCATTTGTTATCGAATCGACTTAAAGCCAGATCGTCACATTGGCCGCTCTTCTCTCTGAAAAAGTTGTACTTATCGTCTGCAAAGCTATGTCGCGTGCTGCGGTATGTGGACACAATAAAAGCACCATAGTAGAACACAGATGAAGCTTCTAAGTTGATGTAATAGCCAGTAAGAAGTAGTACAATTAAAGTTTTAGGTATCGATTATTGACTTTTTAGCTGGCTTTTTGTGCCTTGGACATGAGCTAGGACTTTAAGATTCTGCATAAAAGGAGGACTAGCAGCCGAGTTGCACGGGAGAATGTGAAAAGTGTTCATATGTATTAAAAACCTGAGACATCCGTCCGTTTTCGTCATTTGTGATCGAATCGACTTAAAGCCAGATCGTCACATTGGCCGCTCTTCTCTCTGAAACACTTGTACTTATCGTCTACAAAGCTATGTCGCGTGCTGCGGTATGCGGAGACACTAAAAGCACCATAGTAGAACACAGATGGAGCTTCTAAGTTGATGTAATAGCCAGTAAGAAGTAGTAGAATTCAAGTTTTAGGTATCGATTATTGACTTTTTAGCTGGCTTTGGTGCCTTGGACATGAGCTAGTACCTTAAAATTCTGCATGAAAGGAGGACTAGCAGCCGAGTTGCACGGGAGAATGTGAAAAGTGTTCATATGTAGTAAAAACCTTAGAAATCCATCCGTTTTCGTCATTTGTTATCGAATCGACTTAAAGCCAGATCGTCACATTGGCCGCTATTCTCTCTGAAACGGTTGTACTTATCGTCTGCAAAGCTATCTCGCGTGCTGCGGTATGTGGAGAAAATAAATTACCATAGTAGAACACAGATGAAGCATCTAAGTTGATGTAATAGCCAGTAAGAAGTAATCCAATTCAAGTTTTAGGTATTGATTATTGACTTTTTAGCTGGCTTTTTGTGCCTTGGACATGAGCTAGGACTTTAAGATTCTGCATAAAAGGAGGACTAGCAGCCCAGTTGCACGGGAGAATGTGAAAAGTGTTCATATGTATTAAAAACCTGAGACATCCGTCCGTTTTCGTCATTTGTGATCGAATCGACTTAAAGCCAGATCGTCACATTGGCCGCTCTTCTCTCTGAAACACTTGTACTTATCGTCTGCAAAGCTATGTCGCGTGCTGCGGTATGCGGAGACACAAAAAGCACCATAGTAGAACACAGATGGAGCTTCTAAGTTGATGTAATAGCCAGTAAGAAGTAGTAGAATTCAAGTTTTAGGTATCGATTATTGACTTTTTAGCTGGCTTCGGTGCCTTGGACATGAGCTAGGACCTCAAGATTCTGCATGAAAGGAGGACTAGCAGCCGAGTTGCATGGGAGAATGTGAAAAGTGTTCATCTGTAATAAAAACCTGAGAAATCCGTCCGTTTTCGTCATTTGTTATCGAATCGACTTAAAGTCAGATCGTCACATTGGCTGCTCTTCTCTCTGAAACGGTTGTACTTATCGTCTACAAAGCTATGTCACGTGCTGCGGTATGTGGAGACACTAAAAGCACCATAGTAGAACACAGATGAAGCTTCTAAGTTGATGTAATAGCCAGTAAGAAGTAGTACAATTCATGTTTTAGGTATCGATTATTGACTTTTTAGCTGGCTTTGGTGCCTTCGACATGAGCTAGGACCTTAAGATTCTGCATGTAAGGAGGACTAGCAGCCGAGTTGCAGGGGAAAATGTGAAAAGTGTTCATATGTAGTAAAAACCTGAGAAATCCGTCCGATTTCGTCATTTGTTATCGAATCGACTTAAAGCCAGATCGTCACATTGGCCGCTCTTCTCTCTGAAAAAGTTGTACTTATCGTCTGCAAAGCTATGTCGCGTGCTGCGGTATGCGGACACACTAAAATCACCATAGTAGAACACAGATGAAGCTTCTAAGTTGATGTAATAGCCAGTAAGAAGTAGTACAATTAAAGTTTTAGGTATCGGTTAATGACATTTACCCTTCTTTGGTGCCTTGGACACGAGCTAGGAAATTAAGATTTTGCATGAAGGAGGACTATCAGCCGAGTTGCACGGGAGAATGTGAAAAGTGTTCATATGTAGTAAAAACCTGAGAAATCCGTCCGTTTTCGTCATTTGTTATCGAATCGACTTAAAGCCAGATCGTCACATTGGCCGCTCTTCTCTCTGAAACGGTTGTACTTATCGTCTGTAAAACTATTTCGCGTGCTGCGGTATGCGGAGAAATTAAAAGCACCGTAGTAGAACACAGATGAAGCTTCTAAGTTGATGTAATAGCCAGGAAGAAGTAGTACAATTCAAGTTTTGGGTATCGATTATTGACTTTTTAGCTGGCTTTGGTGCCTTGGACATGAGCTAGGACCTTAACATTCTGCATGAAAGGATTACTACCAGCCGAGTTGCACGGGAGAATGTGAAAAGTGTTCATATGTAGTGAAAACCTTAGAAATCCGTCCGTTTTCGTCATTTGTTATCGAATCGACTTAAAGCCAGATCGTCACATTGGCCGCTCCTCTTTCTGAAACGGTTGTACTTATCGTCTGCAAAGCTATGTCGCGTGCTGCGGTATGTGGAGACACTAAAAGCAGCATAGTAAAACACAGATGAAGCTTCTAAGTTGATGTAATAGCCAGTAAGAAGTAGTAGAATTCAAGTTTTAGGTATCGATTATTGACTTTTTAGATGGCTTTGGTGAATTGGACATGAGCTAGGACCTTAAGATTCTGCATGAAAGGAGGACTAGCAGCCGAGTTGCAGGGGAGAATGTAAAAAGTGTTCATATGAAGTAAAAACCTGAGTAATCCGTCCGTTTTCGTCATTTGTTATCGAATCGACTTAAAGCCAGATCGTCACATTGGCCGCTCTGCTCTCGGAAACGGTTGTACTTATCGTCTGCAAAGCAATGTCGCGTTTTGCCGTAGGCGGAAACAGAAAAGCACCATAGTAGAACACAGATGAAGCTTCTAAGTTGATGTAATAGCCAGTAAGAAGTAGTCCAATTCAAGATTTAGGTATCGATTATTGAATTTTTAGCTGGCTTTTTGTGCCTTGGACATGAGCTAGGACTTTAAGATTCTGCATAAAAGGAGGACTAGCAGCCGAGTTGCACGGGAGAATGTGAAAAGTGTTCATATGTATTAAAAACCTGAGACATCCGTCCGTTTTCGTCATTTGTGATCGAATCGACTTAAAGCCAGATCGTCACATTGGCCGCTCTTCTCTCTGAAACACTTGTACTTATCGTCTACAAAGCTATGTCGCGTGCTGCGGTATGCGGAGACACTAAAAGCACCATAGTAGAACACAGATGGAGCTTCTAAGTTGATGTAATAGCCAGTAAGAAGTAGTAGAATTCAAGTTTTAGGTATCGATTATTGACTTTTTAGCTGGCTTTGGTGCCTTGGACATGAGCTAGTACCTTAAAATTCTGCATGAAAGGAGGACTAGCAGCCGAGTTGCACGGGAGAACGTGAAAAGTGTTCATATGTAGTAAAAACCTTAGAAATCCATCCGTTTTCGTCATTTGTTATCGAATCGACTTAAAGCCAGATCGTCACATTGGCCGCTCTGCTCTCGGAAACGGTTGTACTTATCGTCTGCAAAGCTATGTCGCGTGTTGCCGTAGGCGGAAACAGGAAAAGCACCATAGTAGAACACAGATGAAGCTTCTAAGTTGATGTAATAGCCAGTAAGAAGTAGTCCAATTCAAGTTTTAGGTATCGATTATTGACTTTTTAGCTGGCTTTGGTGCCTTGGACATGAGCTAGGACCTTAAGATTCTGCATGAAAGGAGGACTAGCAGCCGAGTTGCAGGGGAAAATGTGAAAAGTGTTCATATGTAGTAAAAACCTGAGAAATCCGTCCGATTTCGTCATTTGTTATCGAATCGACTTAAAGCCAGATCGTCACATTGCCCGCTCTGCTCTCGGAAACGGTTGTACTTATCGTCTGCAAAGCTATGTCGCGTGTTGCCGTAGGCGGAAACAGGAAAAGCACCATAGTAGAACACAGATGAAGCTTCTAAGTTGATGTAATAGCCAGTAAGAAGTAGTCCAATTCAAGTTTTAGGTATCGATTATTTACTTTTTAGCTGGCTTTGGTGCCTTGGACATGAGCTAGGACCTTAAGATTCTGCATGAAAGGAGGACTAGCAGCCGAGTAGCACGGGAGAATGTGAAAAGTGTTCATATGTAGTAAAAACCTGAGAAATCCGTCCGTTTTCGTCATTTGTTATCGAATCGACTTAAAGCCAGATCGTCACATTGGCAGCTCTTCTCTCTGAAACGGTTGTACTTATCGTCTACAAAGCAATGTCGCGTGCTGCGGTATGCGGAGACACTAAAAGCACCATAGTAGAACACAGATGAAGCTTCTAAGTTGATGTAATAGCCAGTAAGAAGTAGTACAATTCAAGTTTTAGGTATGGATTATTGACTTTTTAAATAGCTTTGATGCATTGGACATGAGCTAGGACCTTAAGGTTCTGCATGAAAGGAGGACTAGCAGCCGAGTAGCACGGGAGAATGTGAAAAGTTTTCATATGTAGTAAAAACCTGAGAAATTCGTCCGTTTTCGTCATTTGTTATCGAATCGACTTAAAGCCAGATCGTCACATTGGCCGCTCTTCTCTCCGAAACGCTTGTACTTATCGTCTGCAAAGCTATGTTGCATGCTGCGGTATGCTGAGATACTACAAGCAGCATAGTAGAACACAGATGAGGCTTCTAAGTTGATGTAATAGCCAGTAACAAGTAGTACAATTCAAGTTTTAGGTATCGATTATTGACTTTTTAGCTAGCTTTGGTGCCTTGGACATGAGCTGGGACCTTAAGATTCTGCAGAAAGGAGGACTAGCAGCCGAGTAGCACGGGAGAATGTGAAAAGTGTTCATATGTAGTAAAAACCTGAGAAATTCGTCCGTTTTCGTCATTTGTTATCGAATCGACTTAAAGCCAGATCGTCACATTGGCCGCTCTTCTCTCTGAAACGCTTGTATTTATCGTCTGCAAAGCTATGTCGCGAGCTGCGGTATGCGGAGACACTAAAATCACCATAGTAGGAAACAGATGAAGCATCTAAATTGATGTAATAGCCAGTAAGAAGTAATCCAATTCAAGTTTTAGGTATCGATAATTGACTTTTTAGCTGGCTTTGGTGCCTTGGACATGAGGTAGGACCTTAAGATTCAGCATGAAAGGGGGACTAGCAGCCGAGTTGCACGGGAGAATGTGAAAAGTGTTCATATGTAATAAAAACCTGAGAAATCCGTCCGTTTTCGTCATTTGTTATCGAATCGACTTAAAGCCAGATCGTCACATTGGCCGCTCTGCTCTCGGAAACGGTTGTATTTATCGTCTACTAAGCTATGTCGCGTGCTGCGGTATGCGGAGACACTAAAAGCACCATAGTAGAACACAGATGAAGCTTCTAAGTTAATGTAATAGCCAGTAAGAAGTAGTACAATTCAAGTTTTAGGTATCGATTATTGACTTTTTAGCTGGCTTTGGTGCCTTGGACATGAGCTAGGACCTTATGATTCTGCATGAAAGGAGGACTAGCAGCCGAGTTGCACGGGAGAATGCGAAAAGTCTTCATATGTAGTAAAAACCTGAGAAATCCGTCCGTTTTCGTCATTTGTTATCGAATCGACTTAAAGCCAGATCATCACATTGGCCGCTCTTCTCTCTGAAACGGTTGTACTTATCGTCTGCAAAGCTATATCGCGTACTGCGGTATGTGGAGACACTAAAAGCACCATAGTAGAACACAGATGAACCTTCTAAGTTGATGTAATAGCCAGTAATAAATAGTACAATTCAAGTTTTAGGTATCGATTATTGACTTTTTAGCTGGCTTTGGTGCCTTGGACACGAGCTAGGACCTTAAGATTCTGCATGAAAGGAGGACTAGCAGCCGAGTTGCACGGGAGAATGTGAAAAGTGTTCATATGTAGTAAAAACCTGAGAAATCCGTCCGTTTTCGTCATTTGTTATCGAATCGACTTAAAGCCAGATCGTCACATTGGCCGCTCTTCTCTCTGAAACGGATGTACTTATCGTCTGCAAAGCTATGTCGCGTGCTGAGGTATGCGGAGACACTAAAAGCACCATAGTAGAACACAGATGAAGCTTCTAAGTTGATGTAATAGCCAGTAAGAAGTAGTAGAATTCAAGTTTTAGGTATCCATTATTGACTTTTTAGCTGGCTTTGGTACCTTGGACATGAGCTAGAACCTTAAGATTCTGCATGAAAGGAGGACTAGCAGCCGAGTAGCACGGGAGAATGTGAAAAGTGATCATATGTAGTAAAAACCTGAGAAATTCGTCCGTTTTCGTCATTTGTTATCGAATCGACTTAAAGCCAGATCGTCACATTGGCCGCTCTTCCCTCTGAAACGGTTGTACTTATCGTCTGCAAAGCTATGTCACATGCTGCGGTATGGTGAGACACTACAAGCAGCATAGTAAAACACAGATGAAGCTTCTAAGTTGATGTAATAGCCAGTAAGAAGTAGTAGAATTCAAGTTTTAGGTATCGATTATTGACTTTTTAGCTGGCTTTGGTGCCTTGGACATGAGCTAGGACTTTAAGATTCTGCATGAAAGGAGGACTAGCAGCCGAGTTGCACGGGAGAATGTGAAAAGTGTTCATATGTAGTAAAAACCTCAGAAATCCGTCCGTTTTCGTCATTTGTTATCGAATCGACTTAAAGCCAGATCGTCACATTGGCCGTTCTTCTCTCTGAAAAAGTTGTACTTATCGTCTGCAAAGCTATGTCACGTGCTGCGGTATGCGGACACACTAAAATCACCATAGTAGAACACAGATGAAGCTTCTAAGTTGATGTAATAGCCAGTAAGAAGTAGTACAATTAAAGTTTTAGGTATCGGTTAATGACATTTACACTTCTTTGGTGCCTTGGACACGAGCTAGGAAATTAAGATTTTGCATGAAGGAGGACTATCAGCCGAGTTGCACGGGAGAATGTGAAAAGTGTTCATATGTAGTAAAAACCTGAGAAATTCGTCCGTTTTAGTCATTTGTTATCGAATCGACTTAAAGCCAGATCGTCACATTGGCCGCTCTTCTCTCTGAAACGCTTGTATTTATCGTCTGCAAAGCTATGTCGCGAGCTGCGGTATGCGGAGACACTAAAATCACCATAGTAGGAAACAGATGAAGCATCTAAGTTGATGTAATAGCCACTAAGAAGTAATCCAATTCAAGTTTTAGGTATCGATAATTGACTTTTTAGCTGGCTTTGGTGCCTTGGACATGAGGTAGGACCTTAAGATTCAGCATGAAAGGAGGACTAGCAGCCGAGTTGCACGGGAGAATGTGAAAAGTGTTCATATGTAATAAAAACCTGAGAAATCCGTCCGTTTTCGTCATTTGTTATCGAATCGACTTAAAGCCAGATCGTCACATTGGCCGCTCTGCTCTCGGAAACGGTTGTACTTATCGTCTACTAAGCTATGTCGCGTGCTGCGGTATGCGAAGACACTAAAAGCACCATAGTAGAACACAGATGAAGCTTCTAAGTTAATGTAATAGCCAGTAAGAAGTAGTACAATTCAAGTTTTAGGTATCGATTATTGACTTTTTAGCTGGCTTTGGTGCCTTGGACATGAGCTAGGACCTTAAGATTCTACATGAAAGGAGGACTAGCAGCCGAGTTGCACGGGAGAATGTGAAAAGTGTTCATATGTAGTAAAAACCTGAGAAATCCGTCCGTTTTCGTCATTTGTTATCGAATCGACTTAAAGCCAGATCATCACATTGGCCGCTCTTCTCTCTGAAACGGTTGTACTTATCGTCTGCAAAGCTATATCGCGTACTGCGGTATGTGGAGACACTAAAAGCACCATAGTAGAACACAGATGAACCTTCTAAGTTGATGTAATAGCCAGTAATAAATAGTACAGTTCAAGTTTTAGGTATCGATTATTAACTTTTTAGCTGGCTTTGGTGCCTTGGACATGAGCTAGGACCTTAAGATTCAGCATGAAAGGAGGAGTAGCAGCCGAGTTGCACGGGAGAATGTGAAAAGTGTTCATATGTAATAAAAACCTGAGAAATCCGTCCGTTTTCGTCATTTGTTATCGAATCGACTTAAAGCCAGATCGTCACATTGGCAACTCTGCTCTCGGAAACGATTGTACTTATCGTCTACTAAGCTATGTCGCGTGCTGCGGTATGCGGAGACACTAAAAGCACCATAGTAGAACACAGATTAAGCTTCTAAGTTAATGTAATAGCCAGTAAGAAGTAGTACAATTCAAGTCTTAGGTATCGATTATTGACTTTTTAGCTGGCTTTGGTGCCTTGGACATGAGCTAGGACCTTAACATTCTGCATTAAAGGATTACTAGCAGCCGAGTTGCACGGGAGAATGTGAAAAGTGTTCATATGTAGTAAAAACCTTAGAAATCCTTCCGTTTTCGTAATTTGTTATCGAATCGACTTAAAGCCAGATCGTCACATTGGCCGCACTTCTCTCTGAAACGGTTGTACTTATCGTCTGCAAAGCTATGTCGCGTGCTGCGGTATGTGGACACACTAAAAGCACCATAGTAGAACACAGATGAAGCTTCTAAGTTGATGTAATAGCCAGTAAGAAGTAGTACAATTAAAGTTTTAGGTATCGGTTAATGACATTTACCCTTCTTTGGTGCCTTGGACACGAGCTAGGAAATTAAGATTTTGCATGAAGGAGGACTATCAGCCGAGTTGCACGGGAGAATGTGAAAAGTGTTCATATGTAGTAAAAACCTGAGAAATCCGTCCGTTTTCGTCATTTGTTTTCGAATCGACTTAAAGCCAGATCGTCACATTGGCCGCTCTTCTCTCTGAAACGGTTGAACTTATCGTCTGTAAAACTATGTCGCGTGCTGCGGTATGCGGAGAAACTAAAAGCACCGAAGTAGAACACAGATGAAGCTTCTAAGTTGATGTAATAGCCAGGAAGAAGTAGTACAATTCAAGTTTTAGGTATCGATTATTGACTTTTTAGCTGGCTTTGGTGCCTTGGACATGAGCTAGGACCTTAAGATTCTGCATGAAAGGATTACTACCAGCCGAGTTGCACGGGATAATGTGAAAAGTGTTCATATGTAGTAAAAACCTTAGAAATCCGTCCGTTTTCGTCATTTGTTATCGAATCGATTTAAAGCCAGATCGTCACATTGGCCGCTCTTCTCTCTGAAAAGGTTGTACTTATCGTCTGCAAAGCTATGACGCGTGCTGCGGTATGTGGAGACACTAAAAGCACCATAGTAGAACACAGATGAAGCTTCTAAGTTGATGTAATAGCCAGTAAGAAGTAGTAGAATTCAAGTTTTAGGTATCGATTATTGACTTTTTAGCTGGCTTTGGTGCCTTGGACATGAGCTAGGACCTTAAGATTCTGCATGAAAGGAGGACTAGCAGCCGAGTTGCACGGGAGAATGTGAAAAGTGTTCATATGTAGTAAAAACCTGAGAAATCCGTCCATTTTCGTCATTTGTTATCCAATCGACTTAAAGCCAGATCGTCACATTGGCCGCTCTTCTCTCTGAAACGGTTGTACTTATCGTCTAGAAAGCAATGTCGCATGCTGCGGTATGCGGAGACACTAAAAGCACCATAGTAGAACACAGATGAAGCTTCTAAGTTGATGTAATAGCCAGTAAGAAGTAGTACAATTCAAGTTTTAGGTATCGATTGTTGACTTTTTAAATAGCTTTGATGCCTTGGACATGAGCTAGTACCTTAAGATTCTGCATGAAAGGAGGACTAGCAGCCGAGTTGCACGGGAGAATGTGAAAAGTGTTCATATGTAATAAAAACCTGAGAAATTTGTCCGTTTTCGTCATTTGTTATCGAATCGACTTAAAGCCAGATCGTCACATTGGCCGCTCTTCTCTCTGAAACGCTTGTATTTATCGTCTGCAAAGCTATGTCGCGAGCTGCGGTATGCGGAGACACTAAAATCACCATAGTAGGAAACAGATGAAGCATCTAAGTTGATGTAATAGCCAGTAAGAAGTAATCCAATTCAAGTTTTAGGTATCGATTATTGACTTTTTAGCTGGCTTTGGTGCCTTGGACATGAGCTAGGACCTTAAGATTCAGCATGAAAGGAGGACTAGCAGCCGAGTAGCACGGGAGAATGTGAAAAGTGTTCATATGTAATAAAAACCTGAGAAATCCGTCCGTTTTCGTCATTTGTTATCGAATCGACTTAAAGCCAGATCGTCACATTATACGCTCTTCTCTCGGAAACGGTTGTACTTATCGTCTACTAAGCTATGTCGCGTGCTGCGGTATGCGGAGACACTAAAAGCACCATAGTAGAACACAGATGAAGCTTCTAAGTTAATGTAATAGCCAGTAAGAAGTAGTACAATTCAAGTTTTAGGTATCGATTATTGACTTTTTAGCTGGCTTTGGTGCCTTGGACATGAGCTAGGACCTTATGATTCTGCATGAAAGGAGGACTAGCAGCCGAGTTGCACGGGGGAATGTGAAAAGTGTTCATATGTAGTAAAAACCTGAGAAATCCGTCCGTTTTCGTCATTTGTTATCGAATCGACTTAAAGCCAGATATCACATTGGCCGCTCTTCTCTCTGAAACGGTTGTACTTATCGTCTGCAAAGCTATGTCGCGTACTGCGGTATGTGGAGACACTAAAAGCACCATAGTAGAACACAGATGAACCTTCTAAGTTGATGTAATAGCCAGTAAGAAATAGTACAATTCAAGTTTTAGGTATCGATTATTGACGTTTTAGCTGGCTTTGGTGCCTTGGACATGAGCTAGGACCTTAAGATTCTGCATGAAAGGAGGACTAGCAGCCGAGTTGCACGGGAGAATGTGAAAAGTGTTCAGATGTAGTAAAAAGCTGAGAAATCCGTCCGTTTTCGTCATTTGTTATCGAATCGACTTAAAGCCAGATCGTCACATTGGCCGCTCTTCTCTCTGAAACGGTTGTACTTATCGTCTACAAAGCAATGTCGCGTGCTGCGATATGCGGAGACACTAAAATCACCATAGTAGAACACAGATGAAGCTTCTAAGTTGATGTAATAGCCAGTAAGAAGTAGTACAATTCAAGTTTTAGGTATCGATTATTGACTTTTTAGCTAGCTTTGATGCCTTGGACATGAGCTAGGACCTTGAGATTCTGCATGAAAGGAGGACTAGCAGCCGAGTAGCACGGGAGAATGTGAAAAGTGTTCATATGTAGTAAAAACCTGAGAAATTCGTCTGTTTTCGTCATTTGTTATCGAATCGACTTAAAGCCAGATCGTCACATTGGCCGCTCTTCTCTCTGAAACGGTTGTACTTATCGTCTGCAAAGCTATGTCGCGTACTGCGGTATGTGGACACACTAAAAGCACCATAGTAGAACACAGATGAACCTTCTAAGTTGATGTAATAGCCAGTAAGAAATAGTACAATTCAAGTTTTAGGTATCGATTATTGACTTTTTAGCTGGCTTTGGTGCCTTGGACATGAGCTAGGACCTTAAGATTCTGCATGAAAGGAGGACTAGCAGCCGAGTTGCACGGGAGAATGTGAAAAGTGTTCATATGTAGTAAAAACCTGAGAAATCCGTCCGTTTTCGTCATTTGTTATCGAATCGACTTAAAGCCAGATCATCACATTGGCCGCTCTTCTCTCTGAAACGGTTGTACTTATCGTCTGCAAAGCTATGTCGCGTACTGCGGTATGTGGAGACACTAAAATTACCATAGTAGAACACAGATGAAGCATCTAAGTTGATGTAATAGCCAGTAAGAAGTAATCCATTTCAAGTTTTAGGTATCGATTATTGACTTTTTAGCTGGCTTTGGTGCCTTGGACATGAGCTAGGACCTTAAGATTCTGCATGAAAGGAGGACTAGCAGCCGAGTTGCACGGGAGAATGTGAAAAGTGTTCATATGTAGTAAAAACCTGAGAAATCCGTCCGTTTTCGTCATTTGTTATCGAATCGACTTAAAGCCAGATCGTCACATTGGCCTCTCTTGTCTCTGAAACGGGTGTACCTATCGTCTGCAAAGCTATGTCGCGTGCTGCGGTATGTGGAGACACTAAAATTACCATAGTAGAACACAGATGAATCATCTAAGTTGATGTAATAGCCAGTAAGAAGTAATCCAATTCAAGTTTTGGGAATCGATTATTGACTTTTTAGCTGGCTTTGGTGCCTTGGACATGAGCTAGGACCTTAAGATTCTGCATGAAAGGAGGACTAGCAGCCGAGTTGCACGGGAGAATGTGAAAAGTCTTCATATGAAGTAAAAACCTGAGAAATCCGTCCGTTTTCGTCATTTGTTATCGAATCGACTTAAAGCCAGATCGTCACATTGGCGGCTCTTCTCTCTGAAAAAGTTGTACTTATCGTCTGCAAAGCTATGTCGCGTGCTGCGGTATGCGGACACAATAAAAGCACCATAGTAGAACACAGATGAAGCTTCTAAGTTGAAGTAATAGCCAGTAAGAAGTAGTACAATTAAAGTTTTAGGTATCGGTTAATGACTTTTACCCTTCTTTGGTGCCTTGGACACGAGCTAGGAAATTAAGATTTTGCATGAAGGAGGACTATCAGCCGAGTTGCATGGGAGAATGTGAAAAGTGTTCATATGTAATAAAAACCTGAGAAATCCGTCCGTTTTCGTCATTTGTTATCGAATCGACTTAAAGCCAGATAGTCACATTGGCCGCTCTTCTCTCTGAAACGCTTGTACTTATCGTCTGCAAAGCTATGTCGCGTGCTGCGGTATGCGGAGACACTAAAATAACCATAGTAGATCACAGACCAAGCTTCTAAGTTGATGTAATAGCCAGTAAGAAGTAGTCCAATTCAAGTTTTAGGTATCGATTATTGACTTTTTAGCTGGCTTTGGTGCCTTGGACATGAGCTAGGACCTTAAGATTCTGCATGAAAGGAGGACTAGCAGCCGAGTTGCACGGGAGAATGTGAAAAGTGTACATATGTAATAAAAACCTGAGAAATCCGTCCGTTTTCGTCATTTGTTATCGAATCGACTTAAAGCCAGATAGTCACATTGGCCGCTCTTCTCTCCGAAACGCTTGTACTTATCGTCTGCAAAGCTATGTCGCGTATTGCCGTAGGCGGAAACAGGAAAAGCACCATAGTAGAACACAGATGAAGCTTCTAAGTTGATGTAATAGCCAGTAAGAAGTAGTCCAATTCAAGTTTTAGGTATCGATTATTGACTTTTTAGCTGGCTTTGGTGCCTTGGACATGAGCTAGGACCTTAAGATTCTGCATGAAAGGAGGACTAGCAGCCGTGTTGCACGGGAAATGTGAAAAGTGATCAAATGTAGTAAAAACCTGAGAAATACGTCCGTTTTCGTCATTTGTTATCGAATCGACTTAAAGCCAGATCGTCACATTGGTCGCTCTTCTCTCTGAAACGTTTGTACTTATCGTCTGCAAAGCTATGTCGCATGCTGCGGTGTGCTGAGACACTACAAGCAGCATAGTAGAACACAGATGAAGCTTCTAAGTTGATGTAATAGCCAGTAAGAAGTAGTACAATTCAAGTTTTAGGTATCGATTATTGACTTTTTAGCTAGCTTTGGTGCCTTGGACATGAGCTAGGACCTTAAGATTCAGCATGAAAGGAGGACTAGCAGCCGAGTAGCACGGGAGAATGTGAAAAGTGTTCATATGTAGTAAAAACCTGAGAAATTCGTCCGTTTTCGTCATTTGTTATCGAATCAACTTAAAGCCAGATCGTCACATTGGCCGCTCTTCTCTCTGAAACGGTTGTACTTATCGTCTGCAAAGCTATGTCGCGTGCTGCGGTATGCTGAGACACTAAAAGCACCATAGTAGAACACAGATGAAGCTTCTAAGTTGATGTAATAGCCAGTAGGAAGAAGTAGTATTCAAGTTATAGGTATCGTTTATTGACTTTTTAGCTAGCTTTGGTACCTTGGACATGAGCTAGGACCTTAAGATTCTGCATGAAAGGAGGACTAGCGGCCGAGTTGCACGGGAGAATGTGAAAAGTGTTCATATGTAGTAAAAACCTGCGAAATCCGTCCGTTTTCGTCATTTGTTATCGTATCGACTTAAAGCCAGATCGTCACATTGGCCGCTCTTCTCTCTGAAAAAGTTGTACTTATCGTCTGCAAAGCTATGTCGCGTGCTGCGGTATGCGGACTCACTAAAAGCACCATAGTAGAACACAGATGAAACTTCTAAGTTGATGTAATAGCCAGTAAGAAGTAGTACAATTAAAGTTTTAGGTATCGGTTAATGACTTTTACCCTTCTTTGGTGCCTTGGACACGAGCTAGGAAATTAAGATTTTGCATGAAGGAGGACTATCAGCCGAGTTGCACGGGAGAATGTGAAAAGTGTTCATATGTAGTAAAAACCTGAGAAATCCGTCCGTTTTCGTCATTTGTTATCGAATCGACTTAAAGCCAGATCGTCACATTGGTCGCTCTTCTCTCTGAAACGGTTGTACTTATCGTCTGCAAAGCTATGTCGCATGCTGCGGTATGCTGAGACACTACAAGCAGCATAGTAGAACACAGATGAAGCTTCTAAGTTGATGTAATAGCCAGTAAGAAGTAGTACAATTCAAGTTTTAGGTATCGATTATTGACTTTTTAGCTGGCTTTGGTGCCTTGGACATGAGCTAGGACCTTAAGATTCAGCATGAAAGGAGGACTAGCAGCCGAGTAGCACGGGAGAATGTGAAAAGTGTTCATATGTAGTAAAAACCTGAGAAATTCGTCCGTTTTCGTCATTTGTTATCGAATCGACTTAAGCCAGATCGTCACATTGGCCGCTCTTCTCTCTGAAACGCTTGTACTTATCGTCTGCAAAGCTATGTCGCATGCTGCGGTATGCTGAGACACTACAAGCAGCATAGTAGAACACAGATGAAGCTTCTAAGTTGATGTAATAGCCAGTAAGAAGTAGTACAATTCAAGTTTTAGGTATCGATTATTGACTTTTTAGCTGGCTTTGGTGCCTTGGACATGAGCTACGGCCTTAAGATTCTGCATGAAAGGAGGACTAGCAGCCGAGTTGCACGGGAGGATGTGAAAAGTGTTCATATGTAAAAAAATACGTGTGAAATCCGTCCGTTTTCGTCATTTGTTATCGAATCGACTTAAAGCGAGATCGTCACATTGGTCGCTCTTCTCTCTGAAAAGGTTGTACTTATCGTCTACCAAGCTACTTCGCGTGCTGCGGTATGCGGAGACACTAAAATCACCATAGTAGAACGCAGATGAGGCTTCTAAGCTGATGTAATAGCCAGTAAGAAGTAGTACAATTCAAGTTTTAGGTATCGATTATTGACTTTTTAGCTAGCTTTGGTGCCTTGGACATGAGCTAGGACCTTAAGATTCTGCATGAAAGGAGGACTAGCAGCCGAGTAGCACGGGAGAATGTGAAAAGTGTTCATATGTAGTAAAAACTTGAGAAATTCGTCCGTTTTCGTCATTTGTTATCGAATCGACTTAAAGCCAGATCGTCACATTGGCCGCTCTTCTCTCATAAACGCTTGTACTTATCGTCTGCAAAGCTATGTCGCGTGCTGCGGTATGCGGAGACACTAAAATCACCATAGTAGAACACAGATGAAGCTTCTAAGTTGACGTAATAGCCAGGAAGAAGTAGTACAATTCAAGTTTTAGGTATCGATTATTGACTTTTTAGCTGGCTTTGGTGCCTTGGACATGAGCTAGGACCTTAACATTCTGCATGAAAGGAGGACTAGCAGCCGATTTGCATGGGAGAATGTGAAAAGTGTTCATATGTAGTAAAAACCCGAGAAATCCGTCCGTTTTCGTCATTTGTTATCGAATCGACTTAAAGCCAGATCGTCACATTGGCCGCTCTTCTCTCTGAAACGGTTGTACTTGTCGTTAGCAAAGCTATGTCGCGTGCTGCGGTATGCTGAGACACTACAAGCACCATAGTAGAACACAGATGAAGCTTCTAAGTTGATGTAATAGCCAGTAAGAAGTAGTACAATTAAAGTTTTAGGTATCGGTTAATGACTTTTTACCCTTCTTTGGTGCCTTGGACACGAGCTAGGAAATTAAGATTTTGCATGAAGGAGGATTAGCAGCCGAGTTGCACGGGAGAATGTGAAAAGTGTTCATATGTAGTAAAAACCCGAGAAATCCGTCCGTTTTCGTCATTTGTTATCGAATCGACTTAAAGCCAGATCGTCACATTGGCCGCTCTTCTCTCTGAAACGGTTGTACTTATCGTCTGCAAAACTATGTCGCGTGCTGCGGTATGCGGAGACACTAAAATCACCATAGTAGAACACAGATGAACCTTCTAAGTTGATGTAATAGCCAGTAAGAAGTAGTACAATTCAAGTTTTAGGTATCGATTACTGACTTTTTAGCTTGCTTTGGTGCCTTGGACATGAGCTAGGACCTTAAGATTGTGCATGAAAGGCGGACTAGCAGCCGAGTTGCACGGGAGAATGTGAAAAGTTTTCATATGTAGTAAAAACCTGAGAAATCCGTCCGTTTTCGTCATTTGTTATCAATCGATTTAAAGCCAGATCGTCACATTGGCCGCTTTTCTCTCTGAAACAGGTGTACTTATCGTCTGCAAAGCTATGTCGCGTGCTGCGGTATGTGGAGACACTAAAATTACCATAGTAGAACACAGATGAAGCATCTAAGTTGATGTAATAGCCAGTAAGGAGTAATCCAAATCAAGTTTTAGGTATCGATTATTGACTTTTTAGCTGGCTTTGGTGCCTTGGACATGAGCTAGTACCTTAAGATTCAGCATGAACGGAGGACTAGCAGCCGAGTAGCACGGGAGAATGTGAAAAGTGTTCATATGTAGTAAAAACCTGATAAATCCGTCCGTTTTCGTCATTTGTTATCGAATCGACTTAAAGCCAGATCGTCACATTGGCCGCTCTTCTCTCTGATACGCTTGTACTTATCGTCTGCAAAGCTATGTCGCGTGCTGCGGTATGTGGAGACACTAAAAGCAGCATAGTAGAACACAGATGAAGCTTCTAAGTTGATGTAATAGCCAGTAAGAAGTAGTACAATTCAAGTTTTAGGTATCGATTATTGACTTTTTAGCTGGCTTTGTTGCCTTGGACATGAGCTAGGACCTTAACATTCTGCATGAAAGGAGGACTAGCAGCCGAGTTGCACGGGAGAATGTGAAAAGTGTTCATATGTAGTAAAAACCTGAGAAATCCGTCCATTTTCGTTATTTGTTATCGAATCGACTTAAAGCCAGATCGTCACATTGGCCGCTCTTCTCTCCGAAACGCTTGTACTTATCGTCTGCAAAGCAATGTCGCGTGCTGCGGTATCCGGAGACACTGCACTCACCATAGTAGAACACAGTTCAAGCTTCAAAGTTGATGTAATAGCCAGTAAGAAGTAGTACAATTCAAGTTTTAGGTATCGATTATTGACTTTTTAGCTGGCTTTGGTGCCTTGGACATGAGCTAGGACCTTAAGATTCCGCATGAAAGTAGGACCATCAGCCGAGTTGCAGGGGAGAATGTGAAAAGTGTTCATATGTAGTAAAAACCTGAGAAATCCGTCCGTTTTCGTCATTTGTTATCGAATCGACTTAAAGCCAGATCGTCACATTGGCCGCTCTTCTCTCTGAAACGGTTGTACTTATCGTCTGCAAAGCTATGTCGCGTGTTGCCGTAGGCGGAAACAGGAAAAGCACCATAGTAGAACACAGATGAAGCTTCTAAGTTGATGTAATAGCCAGTAAGAAGTAGTCCAATTCAAGTTTTAGGTATCGATTATTGACTTTTTAGCTGGCTTTGGTGCCTTGGACATGAGCTAGGACCTTAAGATTCTACATGAAAGGAGGACTAGCAGCCGAGTTGCAGGGCAGAATGTGAAAAGTGTTCATATGTAGTAAAAACCTGAGAAATCCGTCCGTTTTGGTCATTTGTTATCGAATCGACTTAAAGCCAGTTCGTCACATTGGCCGCTCTTCTCTCTGAAACGCTTGTACTTATCGTCTGCAAAGCTATGTCGCGTGCTGCGGTATGTGGAGACACTAAAAGCACCATAGTAGAACACAGATGAAGCTTCTAAGTTGATGTAATAGCCAGTAAGAAGTAGTGGAATTCAAGTTTTAGGTATCGATTATTGACTTTTTAGCTGGCTTTGGTGCCTTGGACATGAGATAGGACCTTAAGATTCTGCATGAAATTAGGACTAGCAGCCGAGTAGCACGGGAGAATGTGAAAAGTGTTCATATGTAGTAAAATCCTGAGAAATCCGTCCGTTTGCGTCAATTGTTATCGAATCGACTTAAAGCCAGATCGTCCCTTTTGCCGCTCTTCTCTCTGAAACGGTTGTACTTATCGTCTGCAAAACTATGTCGCATGCTGCGGTATGTGGAGACACTAAAATCACCATAATAGAACACAGATCAAGCTTCTAAGTTGATGTAATAGCCAGTAAGAAGTAGTACAATTCTAGTTTTAGGTATCGATTATTGACTTTTTAGCTGGCTTTGTTGCCTTGGACATGAGCTAGGACCTTAAATTTCTGCATGAAAGGAGGACTAGCAGCCGCGTTGCACGGGAGAATGTGAAAAGTGTTCATATGTAGTAAAAACCTTAGAAATCCTTCCGTTTTCGTCATTTGTTATCGAATCGACTTAAATCCAGATCGTCACATTGGCCGCTCTTCTCACTGAAACGCTTGTACTTATCGTCTGCAAAGCTATGTCGCGTGCTGCGGTATGCGGAGACACTAAAATCATCATAGTAGAACACAGATGAAGCTTTTAAGTTGACGTAATAGCCAGTAAGAAGTAGAACAATTCATGTTTTAGGTATCGATTATTGACTTTTTAGCTGGCTTTGGTGCCTTGGACATGAGCTAGGACCTTAACATTCTGCATGAAAGGAGGACTAGCAGCCGAGTTGCACGGGAGAATGTGAAAAGTGTTCATATGTAGTAAAAACCTTAGAAATCCGTCCGTTTTCGTCATTTGTTATCGAATCGACTTAAAGCCAGATCGTCACATTGGCCGCTCTTCTCTCTGAAACGCTTGTACTTATCGTCTGCAAAGCTATGTCGCGTGCTGCGGTATGTGGAGACACTAAAAGCACCATAGTAGAACACAGATGAAGCTTCTAAGTTGATGTAATAGCCAGTAAGAAGTAGTACAATTCAAGTTTTAGGTATCGATTGTTAATTTTTAGCTGGCTTTGTTGCCTTGGACATGAGTTAGGACCTTAACATTCTGCATGAAAGGAGGACTAGCAGCCGAGTTGCACGGGAGAATGTGAAAAGTGTTCATATGTAGTAAAAACCTTAGAAATCCGTCCATTTTCGTCATTTGTTATCGAATCGACTTAAAGCCAGATCGTCACATTGGCCGCTCTTCTCTCCGAAACGCTTGTACTTATCGTCTGCAAACCTATGTCGCGTGCTGCGGTATCCGGAGACACTGCACTCATCATAGTAGAACACAGTTCAAGCATCTAAGTTGATGTAATAGCCAGTAAGAAGTAGTACAATTCAAGTTTTAGGTATCGATTATTGACTTTTTAGCTGGCTTTGGTGCCTTGGACATGAGCTAGGACCTTAAGATTCCGCATGAAAGTAGGACTAGCAGCCGAGTTGCACGGGAGAATGTGAAAAGTGTTCATATGTAGTAAAAACCTGAGAAATCCGTCCGTTTTGGTCATTTGTTATCGAATCGACTTAAAGCCAGATCGTCACATTGGCCGCTCTTCTCTCTGAAACGGTTGTACTTATCGTCTGCAAAGCTATGTCGCGTGTTGCCGTAGGCGGAAACAGGAAAAGCACCATAGTAGAACACAGATGAAGCTTCTAAGTTGATGTAATAGCCAGTAAGAAGTAGTCCAATTCAAGTTTTAGGTATCGATTATTGACTTTTTAGCTGGCTTTGGTGCCTTGGACATGAGCTAGGACCTTAAGATTCTGCATGAAATTAGGACTAGCAGCCGAGTAGCACGGGAGAATGTGAAAAGTGTTCATATGTAGTAAAATCCTGAGAAATCCGTCCGTTTTCGTCAATTGTTATCGAATCGACTTAAAGCCAGATCGTCACATTGGCCGCTCTTCTCTCTGAAACGGTTGTACTTATCGTCTGCAAAACTATGTCGCATGCTGCGGTATGTGGAGACACTAAAATCACCATAGTAGAACACAGATCAAGCTTCTAAGTTGATGTAATAGCCAGTAAGAAGTAGTACAATTCTAGTTTTAGGTATCGATTATTGACTTTTTAGCTGGCTTTGTTGCCTTGGACATGAGCTAGGACCTTAAATTTCTGCATGAAAGGAGGACTAGCAGCCGCGTTGCACGGGAGAATGTGAAAAGTGTTCATATGTAGTAAAAACCTTAGAAATCCTTCCGTTTTCGTCATTTGTTATCGAATCGACTTAAATCCAGATCGTCACATTGGCCGCTCTTCTCACTGAAACGCTTGTACTTATCGTCTGCAAAGCTATGTCGCGTGCTGCGGTATGCGGAGACACTAAAATCATCATAGTAGAACACAGATGAAGCTTTTAAGTTGATGTAATAGCCAGTAAGAAGTAGTACAATTCATGTTTTAGGTATCGATTATTGACTTTTTAGCTGGCTTTGGTGCCTTGGACATGAGCTAGGACCTTAACATTCTGCATGAAAGGAGGACTAGCAGCCGAGTTGCACGGGAGAATGTGAAAAGTGTTCATATGTAGTAAAAACCTGAGAAATCCGTCCGTTTTCGTCATTTGTTATCGAATCGACTTAAAGCCAGATCGTCACATTGGCCGCTCTTCTCTCTGAAACGGTTGTACTTATCGTCTGCAAAGCTATGTCGCGTGTTGCCGTAGGCGGAAACAGGAAAAGCACCATAATAGAACACAGATGAAGCTTCTAAGTTGATGTAATAGCCAGTAAGAAGTAGTCCAATTCAAGTTTTAGGTATCGATTATTGACTTTTTAGCTGGCTTTGGTGCCTTGGACATGAGCTAGGACCTTATGATTCTGCATGAAAGGAGGACTAGCAGCCGAGTTGCAGGGGAGAATGTGAAAGGTGTTCATATGTAGTAAAAACCTGAGAAATCCGTCCGTTTTGGTCATTTGTTATCGAATCGACTTAAAGCCAGATCGTCACATTGGCCGCTCTTCTCTCTGAAACGCTTGTACTTATCGTCTGCAAAGCTATGTCGCGTGCTGCGGTATGTGGAGACACTAAAAGCACCATAGTAGAACACAGATGAAGCTTCTAAGTTGATGTAATAGCCAGTAAGAAGTAGTACAATTCAAGTTTTAGGTATCGATTGTTGACTTTTTAGCTGGCTTTGTTGCCTTGGACATGAGCTAGGACCTTAACATTCTGCATGAAAGGAGGACTAGCAGCCGAGTTGCACGGGAGAATGTGAAAAGTGTTCATATGTAGTAAAAACCTTAGAAATCCGTCCATTTTCGTCATTTGTTATCGAATCGACTTAAAGCCAGATCGTCACATTGGCCGCTCTTCTCTCCGAAACGCTTGTACTTATCGTCTGCAAAGCTATGTCGCGTGCTGCGGTATCCGGAGACACTGCACTCACCATAGTAGAACACAGTTCAAGCTTCTAAGTTGATGTAATAGCCAGTAAGAAGTAGTACAATTCAAGTTTTAGGTATCGATTGTTGACTTTTTAGCTGGCTTTGTTGCCTTGGACATGAGCTAGGACCTTAACATTCTGCATGAAAGGAGGACTAGCAGCCGAGTTGCACGGGAGAATGTGAAAAGTGTTCATATGTAGTAAAAACCTTAGAAATCCGTCCATTTTCGTCATTTGTTATCGAATCGACTTAAAGCCAGATCGTCACATTGGTTGCTCTTCTCTCTGAAATGGTTGTACTTATCGTCTGCAAACCTATGTCGCGTGCTGCGGTATGCGGAGACACTAAAAGAACCATACTAGAACACAGATGAAGCTTCTAAGTTGACGTAATAGCCAGGAAGAAGTAGTACAATTCAAGTTTTAGGTATTGAATATTGATCTTTTAGCTGGCTTTGGTGCCTTGGACATGAGCTAGGACCTTAACATTCTTCATGAAAGGAGGACTAGCAGCCGATTTGCATGGGAGAATGTGAAAAGTGCTCATATGTAGTAAAAGCCCGAGAAATCCGTCCGTTTTCGTCATTTGTTATCGAATCGACTTAAAGCCAGATCGTCACATTGGCCGCTCTTCTCTCTGAAACGCTTGTACTTATCGTCTGCAAAGCTATGTCGCATGCTGCGGTATGCTGAGACACTGCACTCACCATAGTAGAACACAGTTCAAGCTTCTAAGTTGATGTAATAGCCAGTAAGAAGTAGACCAATTCAAGATTTAGGTATCGATTATTGACTTTTTAGCTGGCTTTTTGTGTCTTGGACATGAGCTAGGACTTTAAGATTCTGCATAAAAGGAGGACTAGCAGCCCAGTTGCACGGGAGAATGTGAAAAGTGTTCATATGTATTAAAAACCTGAGACATCTGTCCGTTTTCGTCATTTGTGATCGAATCGACTTAAAGCCAGACCGTCACATTGGCCGCTCTTCTCTATGAAACACTTGTACTTATCGTCTGCAAAGCTATGTCGCGTGCTGCGGTATGCGGAGACACTAAAAGCACCATAGTAGAACACAGATGGAGCTTCTAAGTTGATGTAATAGCCAGTAAGAAGTAGTAGAATTCAAGTTTTAGGTATCGATTATTGACTTTTTAGCTGGCTTTGGTGCCATGGACATGAGCTAGTACCTTAAAATTCTGCATGAAAGGAGGACTAGCAGCCGAGTTGCACGGGAGAATGTGAAAAGTGTTCATATGTAGTAAAAACCTTAGAAATCCATCCGTTTTCGTCATTTGTTATCGAATCGACTTAAAGCCAGATCGTCACATTGGCCGCTATTCTCTCTGAAACGGTTGTACTTATCGTCTGCAAAGCTATGTCGCGTGCTGCGGTATGTGGAGAAACTAAAATTACCATAGTAGAACACAGATGAAGCATCTAAGTTGATGTAATAGCCAGTAATAAGTAATCCAATTCAAGTTTTAGGTATCGATTATTGACTTTTTAGCTGGCTTTGGTGCCTTGGACATGAGCTAGGACCTTTAGATTCTACATGAAAGGAGGACTAGCAGCCGAGTTGCACGGGAGAATGTGAAAAGTGTTCATATGTAGTAAAAACCTGAGAAATCCGTCCGTTTTCGTCATTTGTTATCGAATCGACTTAAAGCCAGATCGTCACATTGGCCGCTCTTCTCTCTGAAAAAGTTGTACTTATCGTCTGCAAAGCTATGTCGCGTGCTGCGGTATGTGGACACAATAAAAGCACCATAGTAGAACACAGATGAAGCTTCTAAGTTGATGTAATAGCCAGTAAGAAGTAGTACAATTAAAGTTTTAGGTATCGATTATTGACTTTTTAGCTGGCTTTTTGTGCCTTGGACATGAGCTAGGACTTTAAGATTCTGCATAAAAGGAGGACTAGCAGCCGAGTTGCACGGGAGAATGTGAAAAGTGTTCATATGTATTAAAAACCTGAGACATCCGTCCGTTTTCGTCATTTGTGATCGAATCGACTTAAAGCCAGATCGTCACATTGGCCGCTCTTCTCTCTGAAACACTTGTACTTATCGTCTACAAAGCTATGTCGCGTGCTGCGGTATGCGGAGACACTAAAAGCACCATAGTAGAACACAGATGGAGCTTCTAAGTTGATGTAATAGCCAGTAAGAAGTAGTAGAATTCAAGTTTTAGGTATCGATTATTGACTTTTTAGCTGGCTTTGGTGCCTTGGACATGAGCTAGTACCTTAAAATTCTGCATGAAAGGAGGACTAGCAGCCGAGTTGCACGGGAGAATGTGAAAAGTGTTCATATGTAGTAAAAACCTTAGAAATCCATCCGTTTTCGTCATTTGTTATCGAATCGACTTAAAGCCAGATCGTCACATTGGCCGCTATTCTCTCTGAAACGGTTGTACTTATCGTCTGCAAAGCTATCTCGCGTGCTGCGGTATGTGGAGAAAATAAATTACCATAGTAGAACACAGATGAAGCATCTAAGTTGATGTAATAGCCAGTAAGAAGTAATCCAATTCAAGTTTTAGGTATTGATTATTGACTTTTTAGCTGGCTTTTTGTGCCTTGGACATGAGCTAGGACTTTAAGATTCTGCATAAAAGGAGGACTAGCAGCCCAGTTGCACGGGAGAATGTGAAAAGTGTTCATATGTATTAAAAACCTGAGACATCCGTCCGTTTTCGTCATTTGTGATCGAATCGACTTAAAGCCAGATCGTCACATTGGCCGCTCTTCTCTCTGAAACACTTGTACTTATCGTCTGCAAAGCTATGTCGCGTGCTGCGGTATGCGGAGACACAAAAAGCACCATAGTAGAACACAGATGGAGCTTCTAAGTTGATGTAATAGCCAGTAAGAAGTAGTAGAATTCAAGTTTTAGGTATCGATTATTGACTTTTTAGCTGGCTTCGGTGCCTTGGACATGAGCTAGGACCTCAAGATTCTGCATGAAAGGAGGACTAGCAGCCGAGTTGCATGGGAGAATGTGAAAAGTGTTCATCTGTAATAAAAACCTGAGAAATCCGTCCGTTTTCGTCATTTGTTATCGAATCGACTTAAAGTCAGATCGTCACATTGGCTGCTCTTCTCTCTGAAACGGTTGTACTTATCGTCTACAAAGCTATGTCACGTGCTGCGGTATGTGGAGACACTAAAAGCACCATAGTAGAACACAGATGAAGCTTCTAAGTTGATGTAATAGCCAGTAAGAAGTAGTACAATTCATGTTTTAGGTATCGATTATTGACTTTTTAGCTGGCTTTGGTGCCTTCGACATGAGCTAGGACCTTAAGATTCTGCATGTAAGGAGGACTAGCAGCCGAGTTGCAGGGGAAAATGTGAAAAGTGTTCATATGTAGTAAAAACCTGAGAAATCCGTCCGATTTCGTCATTTGTTATCGAATCGACTTAAAGCCAGATCGTCACATTGGCCGCTCTTCTCTCTGAAAAAGTTGTACTTATCGTCTGCAAAGCTATGTCGCGTGCTGCGGTATGCGGACACACTAAAATCACCATAGTAGAACACAGATGAAGCTTCTAAGTTGATGTAATAGCCAGTAAGAAGTAGTACAATTAAAGTTTTAGGTATCGGTTAATGACATTTACCCTTCTTTGGTGCCTTGGACACGAGCTAGGAAATTAAGATTTTGCATGAAGGAGGACTATCAGCCGAGTTGCACGGGAGAATGTGAAAAGTGTTCATATGTAGTAAAAACCTGAGAAATCCGTCCGTTTTCGTCATTTGTTATCGAATCGACTTAAAGCCAGATCGTCACATTGGCCGCTCTTCTCTCTGAAACGGTTGTACTTATCGTCTGTAAAACTATTTCGCGTGCTGCGGTATGCGGAGAAATTAAAAGCACCGTAGTAGAACACAGATGAAGCTTCTAAGTTGATGTAATAGCCAGGAAGAAGTAGTACAATTCAAGTTTTGGGTATCGATTATTGACTTTTTAGCTGGCTTTGGTGCCTTGGACATGAGCTAGGACCTTAACATTCTGCATGAAAGGATTACTACCAGCCGAGTTGCACGGGAGAATGTGAAAAGTGTTCATATGTAGTGAAAACCTTAGAAATCCGTCCGTTTTCGTCATTTGTTATCGAATCGACTTAAAGCCAGATCGTCACATTGGCCGCTCCTCTTTCTGAAACGGTTGTACTTATCGTCTGCAAAGCTATGTCGCGTGCTGCGGTATGTGGAGACACTAAAAGCAGCATAGTAAAACACAGATGAAGCTTCTAAGTTGATGTAATAGCCAGTAAGAAGTAGTAGAATTCAAGTTTTAGGTATCGATTATTGACTTTTTAGATGGCTTTGGTGAATTGGACATGAGCTAGGACCTTAAGATTCTGCATGAAAGGAGGACTAGCAGCCGAGTTGCAGGGGAGAATGTAAAAAGTGTTCATATGAAGTAAAAACCTGAGTAATCCGTCCGTTTTCGTCATTTGTTATCGAATCGACTTAAAGCCAGATCGTCACATTGGCCGCTCTGCTCTCGGAAACGGTTGTACTTATCGTCTGCAAAGCAATGTCGCGTTTTGCCGTAGGCGGAAACAGAAAAGCACCATAGTAGAACACAGATGAAGCTTCTAAGTTGATGTAATAGCCAGTAAGAAGTAGTCCAATTCAAGATTTAGGTATCGATTATTGAATTTTTAGCTGGCTTTTTGTGCCTTGGACATGAGCTAGGACTTTAAGATTCTGCATAAAAGGAGGACTAGCAGCCGAGTTGCACGGGAGAATGTGAAAAGTGTTCATATGTATTAAAAACCTGAGACATCCGTCCGTTTTCGTCATTTGTGATCGAATCGACTTAAAGCCAGATCGTCACATTGGCCGCTCTTCTCTCTGAAACACTTGTACTTATCGTCTACAAAGCTATGTCGCGTGCTGCGGTATGCGGAGACACTAAAAGCACCATAGTAGAACACAGATGGAGCTTCTAAGTTGATGTAATAGCCAGTAAGAAGTAGTAGAATTCAAGTTTTAGGTATCGATTATTGACTTTTTAGCTGGCTTTGGTGCCTTGGACATGAGCTAGTACCTTAAAATTCTGCATGAAAGGAGGACTAGCAGCCGAGTTGCACGGGAGAACGTGAAAAGTGTTCATATGTAGTAAAAACCTTAGAAATCCATCCGTTTTCGTCATTTGTTATCGAATCGACTTAAAGCCAGATCGTCACATTGGCCGCTCTGCTCTCGGAAACGGTTGTACTTATCGTCTGCAAAGCTATGTCGCGTGTTGCCGTAGGCGGAAACAGGAAAAGCACCATAGTAGAACACAGATGAAGCTTCTAAGTTGATGTAATAGCCAGTAAGAAGTAGTCCAATTCAAGTTTTAGGTATCGATTATTGACTTTTTAGCTGGCTTTGGTGCCTTGGACATGAGCTAGGACCTTAAGATTCTGCATGAAAGGAGGACTAGCAGCCGAGTTGCAGGGGAAAATGTGAAAAGTGTTCATATGTAGTAAAAACCTGAGAAATCCGTCCGATTTCGTCATTTGTTATCGAATCGACTTAAAGCCAGATCGTCACATTGCCCGCTCTGCTCTCGGAAACGGTTGTACTTATCGTCTGCAAAGCTATGTCGCGTGTTGCCGTAGGCGGAAACAGGAAAAGCACCATAGTAGAACACAGATGAAGCTTCTAAGTTGATGTAATAGCCAGTAAGAAGTAGTCCAATTCAAGTTTTAGGTATCGATTATTTACTTTTTAGCTGGCTTTGGTGCCTTGGACATGAGCTAGGACCTTAAGATTCTGCATGAAAGGAGGACTAGCAGCCGAGTAGCACGGGAGAATGTGAAAAGTGTTCATATGTAGTAAAAACCTGAGAAATCCGTCCGTTTTCGTCATTTGTTATCGAATCGACTTAAAGCCAGATCGTCACATTGGCAGCTCTTCTCTCTGAAACGGTTGTACTTATCGTCTACAAAGCAATGTCGCGTGCTGCGGTATGCGGAGACACTAAAAGCACCATAGTAGAACACAGATGAAGCTTCTAAGTTGATGTAATAGCCAGTAAGAAGTAGTACAATTCAAGTTTTAGGTATGGATTATTGACTTTTTAAATAGCTTTGATGCATTGGACATGAGCTAGGACCTTAAGGTTCTGCATGAAAGGAGGACTAGCAGCCGAGTAGCACGGGAGAATGTGAAAAGTTTTCATATGTAGTAAAAACCTGAGAAATTCGTCCGTTTTCGTCATTTGTTATCGAATCGACTTAAAGCCAGATCGTCACATTGGCCGCTCTTCTCTCCGAAACGCTTGTACTTATCGTCTGCAAAGCTATGTTGCATGCTGCGGTATGCTGAGATACTACAAGCAGCATAGTAGAACACAGATGAGGCTTCTAAGTTGATGTAATAGCCAGTAACAAGTAGTACAATTCAAGTTTTAGGTATCGATTATTGACTTTTTAGCTAGCTTTGGTGCCTTGGACATGAGCTGGGACCTTAAGATTCTGCAGAAAGGAGGACTAGCAGCCGAGTAGCACGGGAGAATGTGAAAAGTGTTCATATGTAGTAAAAACCTGAGAAATTCGTCCGTTTTCGTCATTTGTTATCGAATCGACTTAAAGCCAGATCGTCACATTGGCCGCTCTTCTCTCTGAAACGCTTGTATTTATCGTCTGCAAAGCTATGTCGCGAGCTGCGGTATGCGGAGACACTAAAATCACCATAGTAGGAAACAGATGAAGCATCTAAATTGATGTAATAGCCAGTAAGAAGTAATCCAATTCAAGTTTTAGGTATCGATAATTGACTTTTTAGCTGGCTTTGGTGCCTTGGACATGAGGTAGGACCTTAAGATTCAGCATGAAAGGGGGACTAGCAGCCGAGTTGCACGGGAGAATGTGAAAAGTGTTCATATGTAATAAAAACCTGAGAAATCCGTCCGTTTTCGTCATTTGTTATCGAATCGACTTAAAGCCAGATCGTCACATTGGCCGCTCTGCTCTCGGAAACGGTTGTATTTATCGTCTACTAAGCTATGTCGCGTGCTGCGGTATGCGGAGACACTAAAAGCACCATAGTAGAACACAGATGAAGCTTCTAAGTTAATGTAATAGCCAGTAAGAAGTAGTACAATTCAAGTTTTAGGTATCGATTATTGACTTTTTAGCTGGCTTTGGTGCCTTGGACATGAGCTAGGACCTTATGATTCTGCATGAAAGGAGGACTAGCAGCCGAGTTGCACGGGAGAATGCGAAAAGTCTTCATATGTAGTAAAAACCTGAGAAATCCGTCCGTTTTCGTCATTTGTTATCGAATCGACTTAAAGCCAGATCATCACATTGGCCGCTCTTCTCTCTGAAACGGTTGTACTTATCGTCTGCAAAGCTATATCGCGTACTGCGGTATGTGGAGACACTAAAAGCACCATAGTAGAACACAGATGAACCTTCTAAGTTGATGTAATAGCCAGTAATAAATAGTACAATTCAAGTTTTAGGTATCGATTATTGACTTTTTAGCTGGCTTTGGTGCCTTGGACACGAGCTAGGACCTTAAGATTCTGCATGAAAGGAGGACTAGCAGCCGAGTTGCACGGGAGAATGTGAAAAGTGTTCATATGTAGTAAAAACCTGAGAAATCCGTCCGTTTTCGTCATTTGTTATCGAATCGACTTAAAGCCAGATCGTCACATTGGCCGCTCTTCTCTCTGAAACGGATGTACTTATCGTCTGCAAAGCTATGTCGCGTGCTGAGGTATGCGGAGACACTAAAAGCACCATAGTAGAACACAGATGAAGCTTCTAAGTTGATGTAATAGCCAGTAAGAAGTAGTAGAATTCAAGTTTTAGGTATCCATTATTGACTTTTTAGCTGGCTTTGGTACCTTGGACATGAGCTAGAACCTTAAGATTCTGCATGAAAGGAGGACTAGCAGCCGAGTAGCACGGGAGAATGTGAAAAGTGATCATATGTAGTAAAAACCTGAGAAATTCGTCCGTTTTCGTCATTTGTTATCGAATCGACTTAAAGCCAGATCGTCACATTGGCCGCTCTTCTCTCTGAAACGGTTGTACTTATCGTCTGCAAAGCTATGTCACATGCTGCGGTATGGTGAGACACTACAAGCAGCATAGTAAAACACAGATGAAGCTTCTAAGTTGATGTAATAGCCAGTAAGAAGTAGTAGAATTCAAGTTTTAGGTATCGATTATTGACTTTTTAGCTGGCTTTGGTGCCTTGGACATGAGCTAGGACTTTAAGATTCTGCATGAAAGGAGGACTAGCAGCCGAGTTGCACGGGAGAATGTGAAAAGTGTTCATATGTAGTAAAAACCTCAGAAATCCGTCCGTTTTCGTCATTTGTTATCGAATCGACTTAAAGCCAGATCGTCACATTGGCCGTTCTTCTCTCTGAAAAAGTTGTACTTATCGTCTGCAAAGCTATGTCACGTGCTGCGGTATGCGGACACACTAAAATCACCATAGTAGAACACAGATGAAGCTTCTAAGTTGATGTAATAGCCAGTAAGAAGTAGTACAATTAAAGTTTTAGGTATCGGTTAATGACATTTACACTTCTTTGGTGCCTTGGACACGAGCTAGGAAATTAAGATTTTGCATGAAGGAGGACTATCAGCCGAGTTGCACGGGAGAATGTGAAAAGTGTTCATATGTAGTAAAAACCTGAGAAATTCGTCCGTTTTAGTCATTTGTTATCGAATCGACTTAAAGCCAGATCGTCACATTGGCCGCTCTTCTCTCTGAAACGCTTGTATTTATCGTCTGCAAAGCTATGTCGCGAGCTGCGGTATGCGGAGACACTAAAATCACCATAGTAGGAAACAGATGAAGCATCTAAGTTGATGTAATAGCCACTAAGAAGTAATCCAATTCAAGTTTTAGGTATCGATAATTGACTTTTTAGCTGGCTTTGGTGCCTTGGACATGAGGTAGGACCTTAAGATTCAGCATGAAAGGAGGACTAGCAGCCGAGTTGCACGGGAGAATGTGAAAAGTGTTCATATGTAATAAAAACCTGAGAAATCCGTCCGTTTTCGTCATTTGTTATCGAATCGACTTAAAGCCAGATCGTCACATTGGCCGCTCTGCTCTCGGAAACGGTTGTACTTATCGTCTACTAAGCTATGTCGCGTGCTGCGGTATGCGAAGACACTAAAAGCACCATAGTAGAACACAGATGAAGCTTCTAAGTTAATGTAATAGCCAGTAAGAAGTAGTACAATTCAAGTTTTAGGTATCGATTATTGACTTTTTAGCTGGCTTTGGTGCCTTGGACATGAGCTAGGACCTTAAGATTCTACATGAAAGGAGGACTAGCAGCCGAGTTGCACGGGAGAATGTGAAAAGTGTTCATATGTAGTAAAAACCTGAGAAATCCGTCCGTTTTCGTCATTTGTTATCGAATCGACTTAAAGCCAGATCATCACATTGGCCGCTCTTCTCTCTGAAACGGTTGTACTTATCGTCTGCAAAGCTATATCGCGTACTGCGGTATGTGGAGACACTAAAAGCACCATAGTAGAACACAGATGAACCTTCTAAGTTGATGTAATAGCCAGTAATAAATAGTACAGTTCAAGTTTTAGGTATCGATTATTAACTTTTTAGCTGGCTTTGGTGCCTTGGACATGAGCTAGGACCTTAAGATTCAGCATGAAAGGAGGAGTAGCAGCCGAGTTGCACGGGAGAATGTGAAAAGTGTTCATATGTAATAAAAACCTGAGAAATCCGTCCGTTTTCGTCATTTGTTATCGAATCGACTTAAAGCCAGATCGTCACATTGGCAACTCTGCTCTCGGAAACGATTGTACTTATCGTCTACTAAGCTATGTCGCGTGCTGCGGTATGCGGAGACACTAAAAGCACCATAGTAGAACACAGATTAAGCTTCTAAGTTAATGTAATAGCCAGTAAGAAGTAGTACAATTCAAGTCTTAGGTATCGATTATTGACTTTTTAGCTGGCTTTGGTGCCTTGGACATGAGCTAGGACCTTAACATTCTGCATTAAAGGATTACTAGCAGCCGAGTTGCACGGGAGAATGTGAAAAGTGTTCATATGTAGTAAAAACCTTAGAAATCCTTCCGTTTTCGTAATTTGTTATCGAATCGACTTAAAGCCAGATCGTCACATTGGCCGCACTTCTCTCTGAAACGGTTGTACTTATCGTCTGCAAAGCTATGTCGCGTGCTGCGGTATGTGGACACACTAAAAGCACCATAGTAGAACACAGATGAAGCTTCTAAGTTGATGTAATAGCCAGTAAGAAGTAGTACAATTAAAGTTTTAGGTATCGGTTAATGACATTTACCCTTCTTTGGTGCCTTGGACACGAGCTAGGAAATTAAGATTTTGCATGAAGGAGGACTATCAGCCGAGTTGCACGGGAGAATGTGAAAAGTGTTCATATGTAGTAAAAACCTGAGAAATCCGTCCGTTTTCGTCATTTGTTTTCGAATCGACTTAAAGCCAGATCGTCACATTGGCCGCTCTTCTCTCTGAAACGGTTGAACTTATCGTCTGTAAAACTATGTCGCGTGCTGCGGTATGCGGAGAAACTAAAAGCACCGAAGTAGAACACAGATGAAGCTTCTAAGTTGATGTAATAGCCAGGAAGAAGTAGTACAATTCAAGTTTTAGGTATCGATTATTGACTTTTTAGCTGGCTTTGGTGCCTTGGACATGAGCTAGGACCTTAAGATTCTGCATGAAAGGATTACTACCAGCCGAGTTGCACGGGATAATGTGAAAAGTGTTCATATGTAGTAAAAACCTTAGAAATCCGTCCGTTTTCGTCATTTGTTATCGAATCGATTTAAAGCCAGATCGTCACATTGGCCGCTCTTCTCTCTGAAAAGGTTGTACTTATCGTCTGCAAAGCTATGACGCGTGCTGCGGTATGTGGAGACACTAAAAGCACCATAGTAGAACACAGATGAAGCTTCTAAGTTGATGTAATAGCCAGTAAGAAGTAGTAGAATTCAAGTTTTAGGTATCGATTATTGACTTTTTAGCTGGCTTTGGTGCCTTGGACATGAGCTAGGACCTTAAGATTCTGCATGAAAGGAGGACTAGCAGCCGAGTTGCACGGGAGAATGTGAAAAGTGTTCATATGTAGTAAAAACCTGAGAAATCCGTCCATTTTCGTCATTTGTTATCCAATCGACTTAAAGCCAGATCGTCACATTGGCCGCTCTTCTCTCTGAAACGGTTGTACTTATCGTCTAGAAAGCAATGTCGCATGCTGCGGTATGCGGAGACACTAAAAGCACCATAGTAGAACACAGATGAAGCTTCTAAGTTGATGTAATAGCCAGTAAGAAGTAGTACAATTCAAGTTTTAGGTATCGATTGTTGACTTTTTAAATAGCTTTGATGCCTTGGACATGAGCTAGTACCTTAAGATTCTGCATGAAAGGAGGACTAGCAGCCGAGTTGCACGGGAGAATGTGAAAAGTGTTCATATGTAATAAAAACCTGAGAAATTTGTCCGTTTTCGTCATTTGTTATCGAATCGACTTAAAGCCAGATCGTCACATTGGCCGCTCTTCTCTCTGAAACGCTTGTATTTATCGTCTGCAAAGCTATGTCGCGAGCTGCGGTATGCGGAGACACTAAAATCACCATAGTAGGAAACAGATGAAGCATCTAAGTTGATGTAATAGCCAGTAAGAAGTAATCCAATTCAAGTTTTAGGTATCGATTATTGACTTTTTAGCTGGCTTTGGTGCCTTGGACATGAGCTAGGACCTTAAGATTCAGCATGAAAGGAGGACTAGCAGCCGAGTAGCACGGGAGAATGTGAAAAGTGTTCATATGTAATAAAAACCTGAGAAATCCGTCCGTTTTCGTCATTTGTTATCGAATCGACTTAAAGCCAGATCGTCACATTATACGCTCTTCTCTCGGAAACGGTTGTACTTATCGTCTACTAAGCTATGTCGCGTGCTGCGGTATGCGGAGACACTAAAAGCACCATAGTAGAACACAGATGAAGCTTCTAAGTTAATGTAATAGCCAGTAAGAAGTAGTACAATTCAAGTTTTAGGTATCGATTATTGACTTTTTAGCTGGCTTTGGTGCCTTGGACATGAGCTAGGACCTTATGATTCTGCATGAAAGGAGGACTAGCAGCCGAGTTGCACGGGGGAATGTGAAAAGTGTTCATATGTAGTAAAAACCTGAGAAATCCGTCCGTTTTCGTCATTTGTTATCGAATCGACTTAAAGCCAGATATCACATTGGCCGCTCTTCTCTCTGAAACGGTTGTACTTATCGTCTGCAAAGCTATGTCGCGTACTGCGGTATGTGGAGACACTAAAAGCACCATAGTAGAACACAGATGAACCTTCTAAGTTGATGTAATAGCCAGTAAGAAATAGTACAATTCAAGTTTTAGGTATCGATTATTGACGTTTTAGCTGGCTTTGGTGCCTTGGACATGAGCTAGGACCTTAAGATTCTGCATGAAAGGAGGACTAGCAGCCGAGTTGCACGGGAGAATGTGAAAAGTGTTCAGATGTAGTAAAAAGCTGAGAAATCCGTCCGTTTTCGTCATTTGTTATCGAATCGACTTAAAGCCAGATCGTCACATTGGCCGCTCTTCTCTCTGAAACGGTTGTACTTATCGTCTACAAAGCAATGTCGCGTGCTGCGATATGCGGAGACACTAAAATCACCATAGTAGAACACAGATGAAGCTTCTAAGTTGATGTAATAGCCAGTAAGAAGTAGTACAATTCAAGTTTTAGGTATCGATTATTGACTTTTTAGCTAGCTTTGATGCCTTGGACATGAGCTAGGACCTTGAGATTCTGCATGAAAGGAGGACTAGCAGCCGAGTAGCACGGGAGAATGTGAAAAGTGTTCATATGTAGTAAAAACCTGAGAAATTCGTCTGTTTTCGTCATTTGTTATCGAATCGACTTAAAGCCAGATCGTCACATTGGCCGCTCTTCTCTCTGAAACGGTTGTACTTATCGTCTGCAAAGCTATGTCGCGTACTGCGGTATGTGGACACACTAAAAGCACCATAGTAGAACACAGATGAACCTTCTAAGTTGATGTAATAGCCAGTAAGAAATAGTACAATTCAAGTTTTAGGTATCGATTATTGACTTTTTAGCTGGCTTTGGTGCCTTGGACATGAGCTAGGACCTTAAGATTCTGCATGAAAGGAGGACTAGCAGCCGAGTTGCACGGGAGAATGTGAAAAGTGTTCATATGTAGTAAAAACCTGAGAAATCCGTCCGTTTTCGTCATTTGTTATCGAATCGACTTAAAGCCAGATCATCACATTGGCCGCTCTTCTCTCTGAAACGGTTGTACTTATCGTCTGCAAAGCTATGTCGCGTACTGCGGTATGTGGAGACACTAAAATTACCATAGTAGAACACAGATGAAGCATCTAAGTTGATGTAATAGCCAGTAAGAAGTAATCCATTTCAAGTTTTAGGTATCGATTATTGACTTTTTAGCTGGCTTTGGTGCCTTGGACATGAGCTAGGACCTTAAGATTCTGCATGAAAGGAGGACTAGCAGCCGAGTTGCACGGGAGAATGTGAAAAGTGTTCATATGTAGTAAAAACCTGAGAAATCCGTCCGTTTTCGTCATTTGTTATCGAATCGACTTAAAGCCAGATCGTCACATTGGCCTCTCTTGTCTCTGAAACGGGTGTACCTATCGTCTGCAAAGCTATGTCGCGTGCTGCGGTATGTGGAGACACTAAAATTACCATAGTAGAACACAGATGAATCATCTAAGTTGATGTAATAGCCAGTAAGAAGTAATCCAATTCAAGTTTTGGGAATCGATTATTGACTTTTTAGCTGGCTTTGGTGCCTTGGACATGAGCTAGGACCTTAAGATTCTGCATGAAAGGAGGACTAGCAGCCGAGTTGCACGGGAGAATGTGAAAAGTCTTCATATGAAGTAAAAACCTGAGAAATCCGTCCGTTTTCGTCATTTGTTATCGAATCGACTTAAAGCCAGATCGTCACATTGGCGGCTCTTCTCTCTGAAAAAGTTGTACTTATCGTCTGCAAAGCTATGTCGCGTGCTGCGGTATGCGGACACAATAAAAGCACCATAGTAGAACACAGATGAAGCTTCTAAGTTGAAGTAATAGCCAGTAAGAAGTAGTACAATTAAAGTTTTAGGTATCGGTTAATGACTTTTACCCTTCTTTGGTGCCTTGGACACGAGCTAGGAAATTAAGATTTTGCATGAAGGAGGACTATCAGCCGAGTTGCATGGGAGAATGTGAAAAGTGTTCATATGTAATAAAAACCTGAGAAATCCGTCCGTTTTCGTCATTTGTTATCGAATCGACTTAAAGCCAGATAGTCACATTGGCCGCTCTTCTCTCTGAAACGCTTGTACTTATCGTCTGCAAAGCTATGTCGCGTGCTGCGGTATGCGGAGACACTAAAATAACCATAGTAGATCACAGACCAAGCTTCTAAGTTGATGTAATAGCCAGTAAGAAGTAGTCCAATTCAAGTTTTAGGTATCGATTATTGACTTTTTAGCTGGCTTTGGTGCCTTGGACATGAGCTAGGACCTTAAGATTCTGCATGAAAGGAGGACTAGCAGCCGAGTTGCACGGGAGAATGTGAAAAGTGTACATATGTAATAAAAACCTGAGAAATCCGTCCGTTTTCGTCATTTGTTATCGAATCGACTTAAAGCCAGATAGTCACATTGGCCGCTCTTCTCTCCGAAACGCTTGTACTTATCGTCTGCAAAGCTATGTCGCGTATTGCCGTAGGCGGAAACAGGAAAAGCACCATAGTAGAACACAGATGAAGCTTCTAAGTTGATGTAATAGCCAGTAAGAAGTAGTCCAATTCAAGTTTTAGGTATCGATTATTGACTTTTTAGCTGGCTTTGGTGCCTTGGACATGAGCTAGGACCTTAAGATTCTGCATGAAAGGAGGACTAGCAGCCGTGTTGCACGGGAAATGTGAAAAGTGATCAAATGTAGTAAAAACCTGAGAAATACGTCCGTTTTCGTCATTTGTTATCGAATCGACTTAAAGCCAGATCGTCACATTGGTCGCTCTTCTCTCTGAAACGTTTGTACTTATCGTCTGCAAAGCTATGTCGCATGCTGCGGTGTGCTGAGACACTACAAGCAGCATAGTAGAACACAGATGAAGCTTCTAAGTTGATGTAATAGCCAGTAAGAAGTAGTACAATTCAAGTTTTAGGTATCGATTATTGACTTTTTAGCTAGCTTTGGTGCCTTGGACATGAGCTAGGACCTTAAGATTCAGCATGAAAGGAGGACTAGCAGCCGAGTAGCACGGGAGAATGTGAAAAGTGTTCATATGTAGTAAAAACCTGAGAAATTCGTCCGTTTTCGTCATTTGTTATCGAATCAACTTAAAGCCAGATCGTCACATTGGCCGCTCTTCTCTCTGAAACGGTTGTACTTATCGTCTGCAAAGCTATGTCGCGTGCTGCGGTATGCTGAGACACTAAAAGCACCATAGTAGAACACAGATGAAGCTTCTAAGTTGATGTAATAGCCAGTAGGAAGAAGTAGTATTCAAGTTATAGGTATCGTTTATTGACTTTTTAGCTAGCTTTGGTACCTTGGACATGAGCTAGGACCTTAAGATTCTGCATGAAAGGAGGACTAGCGGCCGAGTTGCACGGGAGAATGTGAAAAGTGTTCATATGTAGTAAAAACCTGCGAAATCCGTCCGTTTTCGTCATTTGTTATCGTATCGACTTAAAGCCAGATCGTCACATTGGCCGCTCTTCTCTCTGAAAAAGTTGTACTTATCGTCTGCAAAGCTATGTCGCGTGCTGCGGTATGCGGACTCACTAAAAGCACCATAGTAGAACACAGATGAAACTTCTAAGTTGATGTAATAGCCAGTAAGAAGTAGTACAATTAAAGTTTTAGGTATCGGTTAATGACTTTTACCCTTCTTTGGTGCCTTGGACACGAGCTAGGAAATTAAGATTTTGCATGAAGGAGGACTATCAGCCGAGTTGCACGGGAGAATGTGAAAAGTGTTCATATGTAGTAAAAACCTGAGAAATCCGTCCGTTTTCGTCATTTGTTATCGAATCGACTTAAAGCCAGATCGTCACATTGGTCGCTCTTCTCTCTGAAACGGTTGTACTTATCGTCTGCAAAGCTATGTCGCATGCTGCGGTATGCTGAGACACTACAAGCAGCATAGTAGAACACAGATGAAGCTTCTAAGTTGATGTAATAGCCAGTAAGAAGTAGTACAATTCAAGTTTTAGGTATCGATTATTGACTTTTTAGCTGGCTTTGGTGCCTTGGACATGAGCTAGGACCTTAAGATTCAGCATGAAAGGAGGACTAGCAGCCGAGTAGCACGGGAGAATGTGAAAAGTGTTCATATGTAGTAAAAACCTGAGAAATTCGTCCGTTTTCGTCATTTGTTATCGAATCGACTTAAGCCAGATCGTCACATTGGCCGCTCTTCTCTCTGAAACGCTTGTACTTATCGTCTGCAAAGCTATGTCGCATGCTGCGGTATGCTGAGACACTACAAGCAGCATAGTAGAACACAGATGAAGCTTCTAAGTTGATGTAATAGCCAGTAAGAAGTAGTACAATTCAAGTTTTAGGTATCGATTATTGACTTTTTAGCTGGCTTTGGTGCCTTGGACATGAGCTACGGCCTTAAGATTCTGCATGAAAGGAGGACTAGCAGCCGAGTTGCACGGGAGGATGTGAAAAGTGTTCATATGTAAAAAAATACGTGTGAAATCCGTCCGTTTTCGTCATTTGTTATCGAATCGACTTAAAGCGAGATCGTCACATTGGTCGCTCTTCTCTCTGAAAAGGTTGTACTTATCGTCTACCAAGCTACTTCGCGTGCTGCGGTATGCGGAGACACTAAAATCACCATAGTAGAACGCAGATGAGGCTTCTAAGCTGATGTAATAGCCAGTAAGAAGTAGTACAATTCAAGTTTTAGGTATCGATTATTGACTTTTTAGCTAGCTTTGGTGCCTTGGACATGAGCTAGGACCTTAAGATTCTGCATGAAAGGAGGACTAGCAGCCGAGTAGCACGGGAGAATGTGAAAAGTGTTCATATGTAGTAAAAACTTGAGAAATTCGTCCGTTTTCGTCATTTGTTATCGAATCGACTTAAAGCCAGATCGTCACATTGGCCGCTCTTCTCTCATAAACGCTTGTACTTATCGTCTGCAAAGCTATGTCGCGTGCTGCGGTATGCGGAGACACTAAAATCACCATAGTAGAACACAGATGAAGCTTCTAAGTTGACGTAATAGCCAGGAAGAAGTAGTACAATTCAAGTTTTAGGTATCGATTATTGACTTTTTAGCTGGCTTTGGTGCCTTGGACATGAGCTAGGACCTTAACATTCTGCATGAAAGGAGGACTAGCAGCCGATTTGCATGGGAGAATGTGAAAAGTGTTCATATGTAGTAAAAACCCGAGAAATCCGTCCGTTTTCGTCATTTGTTATCGAATCGACTTAAAGCCAGATCGTCACATTGGCCGCTCTTCTCTCTGAAACGGTTGTACTTGTCGTTAGCAAAGCTATGTCGCGTGCTGCGGTATGCTGAGACACTACAAGCACCATAGTAGAACACAGATGAAGCTTCTAAGTTGATGTAATAGCCAGTAAGAAGTAGTACAATTAAAGTTTTAGGTATCGGTTAATGACTTTTTACCCTTCTTTGGTGCCTTGGACACGAGCTAGGAAATTAAGATTTTGCATGAAGGAGGATTAGCAGCCGAGTTGCACGGGAGAATGTGAAAAGTGTTCATATGTAGTAAAAACCCGAGAAATCCGTCCGTTTTCGTCATTTGTTATCGAATCGACTTAAAGCCAGATCGTCACATTGGCCGCTCTTCTCTCTGAAACGGTTGTACTTATCGTCTGCAAAACTATGTCGCGTGCTGCGGTATGCGGAGACACTAAAATCACCATAGTAGAACACAGATGAACCTTCTAAGTTGATGTAATAGCCAGTAAGAAGTAGTACAATTCAAGTTTTAGGTATCGATTACTGACTTTTTAGCTTGCTTTGGTGCCTTGGACATGAGCTAGGACCTTAAGATTGTGCATGAAAGGCGGACTAGCAGCCGAGTTGCACGGGAGAATGTGAAAAGTTTTCATATGTAGTAAAAACCTGAGAAATCCGTCCGTTTTCGTCATTTGTTATCAATCGATTTAAAGCCAGATCGTCACATTGGCCGCTTTTCTCTCTGAAACAGGTGTACTTATCGTCTGCAAAGCTATGTCGCGTGCTGCGGTATGTGGAGACACTAAAATTACCATAGTAGAACACAGATGAAGCATCTAAGTTGATGTAATAGCCAGTAAGGAGTAATCCAAATCAAGTTTTAGGTATCGATTATTGACTTTTTAGCTGGCTTTGGTGCCTTGGACATGAGCTAGTACCTTAAGATTCAGCATGAACGGAGGACTAGCAGCCGAGTAGCACGGGAGAATGTGAAAAGTGTTCATATGTAGTAAAAACCTGATAAATCCGTCCGTTTTCGTCATTTGTTATCGAATCGACTTAAAGCCAGATCGTCACATTGGCCGCTCTTCTCTCTGATACGCTTGTACTTATCGTCTGCAAAGCTATGTCGCGTGCTGCGGTATGTGGAGACACTAAAAGCAGCATAGTAGAACACAGATGAAGCTTCTAAGTTGATGTAATAGCCAGTAAGAAGTAGTACAATTCAAGTTTTAGGTATCGATTATTGACTTTTTAGCTGGCTTTGTTGCCTTGGACATGAGCTAGGACCTTAACATTCTGCATGAAAGGAGGACTAGCAGCCGAGTTGCACGGGAGAATGTGAAAAGTGTTCATATGTAGTAAAAACCTGAGAAATCCGTCCATTTTCGTTATTTGTTATCGAATCGACTTAAAGCCAGATCGTCACATTGGCCGCTCTTCTCTCCGAAACGCTTGTACTTATCGTCTGCAAAGCAATGTCGCGTGCTGCGGTATCCGGAGACACTGCACTCACCATAGTAGAACACAGTTCAAGCTTCAAAGTTGATGTAATAGCCAGTAAGAAGTAGTACAATTCAAGTTTTAGGTATCGATTATTGACTTTTTAGCTGGCTTTGGTGCCTTGGACATGAGCTAGGACCTTAAGATTCCGCATGAAAGTAGGACCATCAGCCGAGTTGCAGGGGAGAATGTGAAAAGTGTTCATATGTAGTAAAAACCTGAGAAATCCGTCCGTTTTCGTCATTTGTTATCGAATCGACTTAAAGCCAGATCGTCACATTGGCCGCTCTTCTCTCTGAAACGGTTGTACTTATCGTCTGCAAAGCTATGTCGCGTGTTGCCGTAGGCGGAAACAGGAAAAGCACCATAGTAGAACACAGATGAAGCTTCTAAGTTGATGTAATAGCCAGTAAGAAGTAGTCCAATTCAAGTTTTAGGTATCGATTATTGACTTTTTAGCTGGCTTTGGTGCCTTGGACATGAGCTAGGACCTTAAGATTCTGCATGAAAGGAGGACTAGCAGCCGAGTTGCAGGGCAGAATGTGAAAAGTGTTCATATGTAGTAAAAACCTGAGAAATCCGTCCGTTTTGGTCATTTGTTATCGAATCGACTTAAAGCCAGTTCGTCACATTGGCCGCTCTTCTCTCTGAAACGCTTGTACTTATCGTCTGCAAAGCTATGTCGCGTGCTGCGGTATGTGGAGACACTAAAAGCACCATAGTAGAACACAGATGAAGCTTCTAAGTTGATGTAATAGCCAGTAAGAAGTAGTGGAATTCAAGTTTTAGGTATCGATTATTGACTTTTTAGCTGGCTTTGGTGCCTTGGACATGAGATAGGACCTTAAGATTCTGCATGAAATTAGGACTAGCAGCCGAGTAGCACGGGAGAATGTGAAAAGTGTTCATATGTAGTAAAATCCTGAGAAATCCGTCCGTTTGCGTCAATTGTTATCGAATCGACTTAAAGCCAGATCGTCCCTTTTGCCGCTCTTCTCTCTGAAACGGTTGTACTTATCGTCTGCAAAACTATGTCGCATGCTGCGGTATGTGGAGACACTAAAATCACCATAATAGAACACAGATCAAGCTTCTAAGTTGATGTAATAGCCAGTAAGAAGTAGTACAATTCTAGTTTTAGGTATCGATTATTGACTTTTTAGCTGGCTTTGTTGCCTTGGACATGAGCTAGGACCTTAAATTTCTGCATGAAAGGAGGACTAGCAGCCGCGTTGCACGGGAGAATGTGAAAAGTGTTCATATGTAGTAAAAACCTTAGAAATCCTTCCGTTTTCGTCATTTGTTATCGAATCGACTTAAATCCAGATCGTCACATTGGCCGCTCTTCTCACTGAAACGCTTGTACTTATCGTCTGCAAAGCTATGTCGCGTGCTGCGGTATGCGGAGACACTAAAATCATCATAGTAGAACACAGATGAAGCTTTTAAGTTGACGTAATAGCCAGTAAGAAGTAGAACAATTCATGTTTTAGGTATCGATTATTGACTTTTTAGCTGGCTTTGGTGCCTTGGACATGAGCTAGGACCTTAACATTCTGCATGAAAGGAGGACTAGCAGCCGAGTTGCACGGGAGAATGTGAAAAGTGTTCATATGTAGTAAAAACCTTAGAAATCCGTCCGTTTTCGTCATTTGTTATCGAATCGACTTAAAGCCAGATCGTCACATTGGCCGCTCTTCTCTCTGAAACGCTTGTACTTATCGTCTGCAAAGCTATGTCGCGTGCTGCGGTATGTGGAGACACTAAAAGCACCATAGTAGAACACAGATGAAGCTTCTAAGTTGATGTAATAGCCAGTAAGAAGTAGTACAATTCAAGTTTTAGGTATCGATTGTTAATTTTTAGCTGGCTTTGTTGCCTTGGACATGAGTTAGGACCTTAACATTCTGCATGAAAGGAGGACTAGCAGCCGAGTTGCACGGGAGAATGTGAAAAGTGTTCATATGTAGTAAAAACCTTAGAAATCCGTCCATTTTCGTCATTTGTTATCGAATCGACTTAAAGCCAGATCGTCACATTGGCCGCTCTTCTCTCCGAAACGCTTGTACTTATCGTCTGCAAACCTATGTCGCGTGCTGCGGTATCCGGAGACACTGCACTCATCATAGTAGAACACAGTTCAAGCATCTAAGTTGATGTAATAGCCAGTAAGAAGTAGTACAATTCAAGTTTTAGGTATCGATTATTGACTTTTTAGCTGGCTTTGGTGCCTTGGACATGAGCTAGGACCTTAAGATTCCGCATGAAAGTAGGACTAGCAGCCGAGTTGCACGGGAGAATGTGAAAAGTGTTCATATGTAGTAAAAACCTGAGAAATCCGTCCGTTTTGGTCATTTGTTATCGAATCGACTTAAAGCCAGATCGTCACATTGGCCGCTCTTCTCTCTGAAACGGTTGTACTTATCGTCTGCAAAGCTATGTCGCGTGTTGCCGTAGGCGGAAACAGGAAAAGCACCATAGTAGAACACAGATGAAGCTTCTAAGTTGATGTAATAGCCAGTAAGAAGTAGTCCAATTCAAGTTTTAGGTATCGATTATTGACTTTTTAGCTGGCTTTGGTGCCTTGGACATGAGCTAGGACCTTAAGATTCTGCATGAAATTAGGACTAGCAGCCGAGTAGCACGGGAGAATGTGAAAAGTGTTCATATGTAGTAAAATCCTGAGAAATCCGTCCGTTTTCGTCAATTGTTATCGAATCGACTTAAAGCCAGATCGTCACATTGGCCGCTCTTCTCTCTGAAACGGTTGTACTTATCGTCTGCAAAACTATGTCGCATGCTGCGGTATGTGGAGACACTAAAATCACCATAGTAGAACACAGATCAAGCTTCTAAGTTGATGTAATAGCCAGTAAGAAGTAGTACAATTCTAGTTTTAGGTATCGATTATTGACTTTTTAGCTGGCTTTGTTGCCTTGGACATGAGCTAGGACCTTAAATTTCTGCATGAAAGGAGGACTAGCAGCCGCGTTGCACGGGAGAATGTGAAAAGTGTTCATATGTAGTAAAAACCTTAGAAATCCTTCCGTTTTCGTCATTTGTTATCGAATCGACTTAAATCCAGATCGTCACATTGGCCGCTCTTCTCACTGAAACGCTTGTACTTATCGTCTGCAAAGCTATGTCGCGTGCTGCGGTATGCGGAGACACTAAAATCATCATAGTAGAACACAGATGAAGCTTTTAAGTTGATGTAATAGCCAGTAAGAAGTAGTACAATTCATGTTTTAGGTATCGATTATTGACTTTTTAGCTGGCTTTGGTGCCTTGGACATGAGCTAGGACCTTAACATTCTGCATGAAAGGAGGACTAGCAGCCGAGTTGCACGGGAGAATGTGAAAAGTGTTCATATGTAGTAAAAACCTGAGAAATCCGTCCGTTTTCGTCATTTGTTATCGAATCGACTTAAAGCCAGATCGTCACATTGGCCGCTCTTCTCTCTGAAACGGTTGTACTTATCGTCTGCAAAGCTATGTCGCGTGTTGCCGTAGGCGGAAACAGGAAAAGCACCATAATAGAACACAGATGAAGCTTCTAAGTTGATGTAATAGCCAGTAAGAAGTAGTCCAATTCAAGTTTTAGGTATCGATTATTGACTTTTTAGCTGGCTTTGGTGCCTTGGACATGAGCTAGGACCTTATGATTCTGCATGAAAGGAGGACTAGCAGCCGAGTTGCAGGGGAGAATGTGAAAGGTGTTCATATGTAGTAAAAACCTGAGAAATCCGTCCGTTTTGGTCATTTGTTATCGAATCGACTTAAAGCCAGATCGTCACATTGGCCGCTCTTCTCTCTGAAACGCTTGTACTTATCGTCTGCAAAGCTATGTCGCGTGCTGCGGTATGTGGAGACACTAAAAGCACCATAGTAGAACACAGATGAAGCTTCTAAGTTGATGTAATAGCCAGTAAGAAGTAGTACAATTCAAGTTTTAGGTATCGATTGTTGACTTTTTAGCTGGCTTTGTTGCCTTGGACATGAGCTAGGACCTTAACATTCTGCATGAAAGGAGGACTAGCAGCCGAGTTGCACGGGAGAATGTGAAAAGTGTTCATATGTAGTAAAAACCTTAGAAATCCGTCCATTTTCGTCATTTGTTATCGAATCGACTTAAAGCCAGATCGTCACATTGGCCGCTCTTCTCTCCGAAACGCTTGTACTTATCGTCTGCAAAGCTATGTCGCGTGCTGCGGTATCCGGAGACACTGCACTCACCATAGTAGAACACAGTTCAAGCTTCTAAGTTGATGTAATAGCCAGTAAGAAGTAGTACAATTCAAGTTTTAGGTATCGATTGTTGACTTTTTAGCTGGCTTTGTTGCCTTGGACATGAGCTAGGACCTTAACATTCTGCATGAAAGGAGGACTAGCAGCCGAGTTGCACGGGAGAATGTGAAAAGTGTTCATATGTAGTAAAAACCTTAGAAATCCGTCCATTTTCGTCATTTGTTATCGAATCGACTTAAAGCCAGATCGTCACATTGGTTGCTCTTCTCTCTGAAATGGTTGTACTTATCGTCTGCAAACCTATGTCGCGTGCTGCGGTATGCGGAGACACTAAAAGAACCATACTAGAACACAGATGAAGCTTCTAAGTTGACGTAATAGCCAGGAAGAAGTAGTACAATTCAAGTTTTAGGTATTGAATATTGATCTTTTAGCTGGCTTTGGTGCCTTGGACATGAGCTAGGACCTTAACATTCTTCATGAAAGGAGGACTAGCAGCCGATTTGCATGGGAGAATGTGAAAAGTGCTCATATGTAGTAAAAGCCCGAGAAATCCGTCCGTTTTCGTCATTTGTTATCGAATCGACTTAAAGCCAGATCGTCACATTGGCCGCTCTTCTCTCTGAAACGGTTGTAGTTATCGTCTGCAAAGCTATGTCGCGTGCTGCGGTATGCTGAGACACTAAAAGCACCATAGTAGAACACAGATGAAGCTTCTAAGTTGATGTAATAGCCAGTCAGAAGTAGTACAATTCAAGTTTTAGGTATCGATTATTGACTTTTTAGCTGGCTTTGGTACCTTGGACATGAGCTAGGACCTTAAGATTCTGCATGAAAGGAGGACAAGCAGCCGAGTTGCATAGGAGAATGGGAAAAGTGTTCATATGTAGTAAAAACCTGAGAAATCCGTCCGTTTTCGTCATTTGTTATCGGATCGACTTAAAGCCAGATCGTCACACTGGCCGCTCTTCTCTCTGAAACGGTTGTACTTATCGTCTGCAAAGCTATGTCGCGTGCTGCGGTATGCGGAGACACTAAAAGCACCATAGTAGAACACAGATGGAGCTTCTAAGTTGATGTAATAGCCAGTAAGAAGTAGTACAATTCAAGTTTTAGGTGTGGATTATTGACTTTTTAGCTGCCTTTGGAGCCTTGGACATGAGCTAGGACCTTAACATTCTGCATGATAGGAGGACTAGCAGCCGAGTTGCACGGGAGAATGTGAAAAGTGTTCATATGTAGTAAAAACCTTAGAAATCTGTCCGTTTTCGTCATTTGTTATCGAATCGACTTAAAGCCAGATCGTCACATTGGCCGCTCTTCTCTCTGAAACGGTTGTACTTATCGTCTCCAAAGCTATGTCGCGTGCTGCGGTATGTGGAGACACTAAAAGCACCATAGTAGAACACAGATGAAGCTTCTAAGTTGATGTAATAGCCAGTAAGAAGTAGTAGCATTCAAGTTTTAGGTATCGATTATTGACTTTTTAGCTGGCTTTGGTGCCTTGGACATGAGCTAGGACCTTACGATTCTGCATGAAAGGAGGACTAGCAGCCGAGTTGCAGGGGAGAATGTGAAAAGTGTTCATATGTAGTAAAAACCTGAGAAATCCGTTCGTTTTTGTCATTTGTTATCGAATTGACTTAAAGCCAGATCGTCACTTTGGCCGCTCTGCTCTCGGAAACGGTTGTACTTATCGTCTGCAAAGCTATGTCGAGTGTTGTCGTAGGCGGAAACAGGAAAAGCACCATAGAAGAACACAGATGAAGCTTCTAAGTTGATGTAATAGCTAGTAAGAAGTAGTCCAGTTCAAGTTTTAGGTATCGATTATTGACTTTTTAGCTGGCTTTGGTGCCTTGGACATGAGCTAGGACCTTAATATTCTGCATGAAAGGAGGACTAGCAATCGAGTTGCACGGGAGAATGTGAAAACTGTTCATATGTAGTAAAAACCTGAGACATCCGTCCGTTTTCGTCATTTGTTATCGAATCGACTTAAAGCCAGATCGTCACATTGGCCGCTCTTCTCTCTGAAACGGTTGTACTTATCGTCTTCAAAGCTATGTTGCGTGCTGCGGTATGTGGAGACACTAAAAGCACCATAGTGGGAAACAGATGAAGCATCTAAGTTGATGTAATAGCCAGTAAGAAGTAATCCAATTCAAGTTTTGGGTATCGATTATTGACTTTTTAGCTGGCTTTGGTGCCTTGGACATGAGCTAGGACCTTAAGATTCTGCATGAAAGAAGGACTAGCAGCCGAGTTGCACGGGAGAATGTGAAAAGTTTTCATATGTAGTAAAAACCTGAGAAATCCGTCCGCTTTCGTCATTTGTTATCGAATTGACTTAAAGCCAGATCGACACATTGGCCGCTCTTCTCTCTGAAACGGTTGTACTTATCGTCTGCAAAGCTATGTCGCGTGCTGCGGTATGCTGAGACACTACAAGCACCATAGTAGGACACAGATGAAGCTTCTAAGTTGATGTACTAGCCAGTAAGAGGTAGTACAATTCAAGTTTTAGGTACTGAATATTGACCTTTTAGCTGGCTTTGGTGCCTTGGACATGAGCTAGGACCTTAAGATTCTGCTTGAAAGAAGGACTAGCAGCCGAGTTGCACGGGAGAATATGAAAAGTGTTCATATGTAGTAAAAACCTGAGACATCCGTCCGTTTTCGTCATTTGTTATCGAATCGACTTAAAGCCAGATCGTCACATTGGCCGCTCTTCTCTCTGAAACGGTTGTACTTATCGTCTGCAAAGCTATGTCGCGTGCTGGGGTATGTGGAGACACTAAAAGCACCATAGTAGAACACAGATGAAGCTTCTAAGTTGATGTAATAGCCAGTAAGAAGTAGTAGCATTCAAGTTTTAGGTACCGATTTTTGACTTTTTAGCTGGCTTTGGTGCATTGGACATGGGCTAGGACCATAATATTCTGCATGAAAGGAGGACTAGCAATCGAGTGGAACGGGAGAATACGAAAAGTGTTCATATGTAGTAAAAACCTGAGACATCCGTCCGTTTTCGTCATTTGTTATCGAATCGACTTAAAGCCAGATCGTCACATTGGCCGCTCTTCTCTCTGAAACGGTTGTACTTATCGTCTGCAAAACTATCTCGCGTGCTGCGGTATGCGGAGAAACTAAAACCACCGTAGTAGAACACACATGAAGCTTCTAAGTTGATGTAATAGCCAGTAAGAAGTAGTACAATTCTAGTTTTAGGTATCGATTATTGACTTTTTAGCTGGCTTTGGTGCCTTGGACATGAGCTAGGACCTTAAGATTCTGCATGAAAGGAGGACTAGCAGCCGAGTTGCAGGGGAGAATGTGAAAAGTGTTCATATGTAGTAAAAACCAGAGAAATCCGTCCGTTTACGTCATTTGTTATCGAATCGACTTAAAGCCAGATCGTCACATTGGCCGTTCTGCTCTCGGAAACGCTTGTACTTATCGTCTGCAAAGCTGTGTCGCGTGTTGCCGTAGGCGGAAACAGGAAAAGCATCATAGTAGAACACAGATGAAGCTTCTAAGTTGATGTAATAGCCAGTAAAGAGTAGTCCATTTCAAGTTTTAGGTATCGATTATTGACTTTTTAGCTGGCTTTGGTGCCTTGGACATGAGCTAGGACCTTAATATTCTGCTTGAAAGGAGGACTAGCAATCGAGTTGCACGGGAGAATGTGAAAAGTGTTCATATGTAGTAAAAACCTGAGACATCCGTCCGTTTTCGTCATTTTTTATCGAATCGACATAAAGCCAGATCGTCATATTGGCCGCTCTTCTCTCTGAAACGGTTGTACTTATCGTCTGCAAAGCTATGTCGCGTGCTGCTGTATGCGGAGACACTAAAATCACCATAGTAGAACACAGATGAAGCTTCTAAGTTCATGTAATAGCAGGTAAGAAGTAGTACAATTCAAGTTTTAGGTATCGATTATTGAATTTTAGCTGGCTTTGGTGCCTTGGACATGAGCTAGGACCTAAACATTCTGCATGAAAGGAGGAGTAGCAGCCGAGTTGCACGGGAGAATGTGAAAAGTGTTCATATGTAGTAAAAACCTTAGAAATCCGTCCGTTTTCGTCATTTGTTATCGAATCGACTTAAAGCCAGATCGTCACATTGGCCGCTCTTCTCTCTGAAACGGTTGTACTTATCGTCTGCAAATATATGTTGCGTGCTGCGGTATGTGGAGACACTAAAAGCACCATAGTAGGAAACAGATGAAGCATCTAAGTTGATGTAATAGCCAGTAAGAAGTAATCCAATTCAAGTTTTGGGTATCGATTATTGACTTTTTAGCTGGCTTTGGTGCCTCGGACATGAGCTAGGAACTTAAGATTCTGCATGAAAGGAGGACTAGCAGCCGTGTTGCACGGGAGAATGTGAAAAGTGGTCATATGTAGTATAAACCTGAGACATCCGGCCGTTTTCGTCATTTGTTATCGAATCGACTTAAAGCCACATCGTCACATTGGCCGCTCTTCTCTCAGAAACGGTTGTACTTATCGTCTGCAAAACCATGTCGCGTGCTGCGGTATGCGGAGAAACTAAAAGCAACGTAGTAGGACACAGATGAAGCTTCTAAATTGATGTAATAGCCAGTAAGAAGTAGTAGAATTCAAGTTTTAGGTATCGATTATTGACTTTTTAGCTGGCTTTGGTGCCGTGGACATGAGCTAGGACCTTAAGATTCTGCATGAAAGGAGGACTAGCAGCCGAGTTGCACGGGAGGATGTGAAAAGTGTTCATATGTAGTAAAAACCTGAGAAATCTGTCCATTTTCCTCATTTGTTATCGAATCGACTTAAAGCCAGATCGTCACATTAGCCGCTCTTCTCTCTGAAACGGTTGTACTTATCGTCTGCAAAGCTATGTCGCGAGCTGTGGTATGCGGAGACACTAAAATCACCATAGTAGGAACAGATGAAACATCTAAGTTGATGTAATAGCCAGTAAGAAGTAATCCAATTCAAGTTTTGGGTATCGATTATTGACTTTTTAGCTGGCTTTGGTGCCTTGGACATGAGCTAAGTGCTTAAGATTCTGCATGAAAGGAGGACTAGCAGCCGAGTTGCACGGGAGAATGTGAAAAGTGTTCATATGTAATAATAACCTGAGAAATCCGTCCGTTTTCGTCATTTGTTATCGAATCGACTTAAAACCAGATCGACACATTGGCCGCTTTTCTCTCTGAAACGGTTGTACTTATCGTCTGCAAAGCTATGTCGCCTGCTGCGGTATGCTGAGACACTACAAGCACCATAGTAGAACACAGATGAAGCTTCTAAGTTGATGTAATAGCCAGTAAGAAGTAGTACAATTCAAGTTTTAGATATTGAATATTGAATTTTTAGCTGGCTTTGGTGCCTTGGACATGAGCTAGGACCTTAATATTCTGCATGAAAGGAGGACTAGCAGCCGAGTTGCATGAGAGAATGTGAAAAGTGTTCAAATGTAGTAAAAACCTGAGAAATCCGTCCGTTTTCGTCATTTGTTATCGAATCGACTTAGAGCCAGATCGACACATTGGCCGCTTTTCTCTCTGAAACGGTTGTACTTATCGTCTACAAAGCTATGTCGCGTGCTGCGTTATGCGGAGACACTAAAAGCACCATAGTAGAACACAGATGAAGCTTCTAAGTTGATGTAATAGCCAGTAAGAAGAAGTACAATTCAAGTTTTAGGTATCGATTATTGACTTTTTAGCTGGCTTTGGTGCCTTGGACATGAGCTAGGACCTTAAGATTCTGCATGAAAGAAGGACTAGCAGCCGAGTTGCACGGGAGAATGTGAAAAGTGTTCATATGCAGTAAAAACCTGAGACATCCGTCCGTTTTCGTCATTTGTTATCGAATCGACTTAAAGCCAGATCGTCACATTGGCCGCTCTTCTCTCTGAAACGCTTGTACTTATCGTCTGCAAAGCTATGTCGCGTGCTGCGGTATGTGGAGACACTAAAAGCACCATTGTAGAACACAGATGAAGTTTCTAAGTTGATGTAATAGCCAGTAAGAAGTAGTCCAATTCAAGTTTTAGGTATCGATTATTGACTTTTTAGCTGGCTTTGGTGCCTTGGACATGAGCTAGGACCTTAAGATTCTGCATGAAAGGAGGACTAGCAGCCGAGTTGCACGGGAGAATGTGAAAAGTGTCCATATGTAGTAAAAACCTTAGAAATCCGTCCGTTTTCGTCATTTGTTATCGAATCGACTTAAAGCCAGATCGTCACATTGGCCGATCTTCTCTCTGAAACGGTTGTACTTATCGACTGCAAAGCTATGTCGCGTGCTGCGGTATGCTGAGACACTAAAAGCACCATAGTAGAACACAGATCAAGCTTCTAAGTTGATGTAATAGCCAGTAAGAAGTAGTACAATTCAAGTTTTAGGTATTGCATATTGACCTTTTAGCTGGCTTTGGTGCCTTGGACATGAGCTAGGAACTTAAGATTCTGCATGAAAGGAGGACTAGCAGCCGCGTTGCACGGGAGAATGTGAAATGTGTTCATATGTAGTAGAAACCTGAGAAATCCGTCCGTTTTCGTCATTTGTTATCGAATCGACTTAAAGCCAGATCGTCACATTGGCCGCTCTTCTCTCTGAAACGGTTGTACTTATCGTCTGCAAAACTATGTCGCGTGCTGCGGTATGCGGAGAAACTAAAAGCAACGTAGTAGAACGCAGATGAAGCTTCTAAGTTGGCGTAATAGCCAGTATGAAGCAGTACATTTCAAGTTTTAGGTATTGATTATTGACTTTTTAGCTGGCTTTGGTGCCTTGGACATGAGCTAGGACCTTAAGATTCTGCATGAAAGGAGGACTAGCAGCCGAGTTGCACGGGAGAATGTGAAAAGTGTTCATATGTAGTAAAAACCTGAGAAATCCGTCCGTTTTCGTCATTTGTTATCGAATCGACTTAAAGCCAGATCGTCACATTGGCCGCTCTTCTCTCTGAAACGGTTGTACTTATCGTCTGCAAAGCTATGTCGCGTACTGCGGTATTCGGAGACACTAAAAGCAACATAGTAGAACACAGATGAAGCTTCTAAAATGATGTAATAGCCAGTAAGAAGCAGTACATTTCAAGTTTTAGGTATTGATTATTGACTTTTTAGCTGGCTTTGGTGCCTTGGACATGAGCTAGGACCTTAAGATTCTGCATGAAAGGAGGACTAGCAGCCGAGTTGCACGGGAGAATGTGAAAAGTGTTCATATGTAGTAAAAACCTGAGAAATCCGTCCGTTGTGGTCATTTGTTATCGAATCGACTTAAAGCCAGATCGTCACATTGGCCGCTCTTCTCTCTGAAACGCTTGTACTTATCGTCTGCAAAGCTATGTCGCGTGCTGCGGTATGTGGAGACACTAAAAGCACCATAGTAGAACACAGATGAATCTTCTACGTTGATGTAATAGCCAGTAAGAAGTAGTCCAATTCAAGTTTTAGGTATCGATAATTGACTTTTTAGCTGGCTTTGGTGCTTTGGACATGAGCTAGGACCTTAAGATTCTGCATGAAAGGAGGACTAGCAGCCGAGTTGCACGGGAGAATGTGAAAAGTGTTCATATGTAGTAAAAACCTTAGAAATCCGTCCGTTTTCGTCATTTGTTATCGAATCGACTTAAAGCCAGATCGTCACATTGGCCGATCTTCTCTCTGAAACGGATGTACTTATCGTCTGCAAAGCTATGTCGCCTGCTGCGGTATGCTGAGACACTAAAAGCACCATAGTAGAACACAGATCAAGCTTCTAAGTTGATGTAATAGCCAGTAAGAAGTAGTACAATTCAAGTTTTAGGTATTGCATATTGACCTTTTAGCTGGCTTTGGTGCCTTGGACATGAGCTAGGAACTTAAGATTCTGCATGAAAGGAGGACTAGCAGCCGAGTAGCACGGGAGAATGTGAAAAGTGTTCATATGTAGTAAAAACCTGAGACATCCGTCCGTTTTCGTCATTTGTTATCGAATCGACTTAAAGCAACATCGTCACATTGGCCGCTCTTCTCTCTGAAACGGTTGTACTTATCGTCTACAAAACTATGTCGCGTGCTGCGGTATGCGGAGAAACTAAAAGCACCGTAGTAGAACACAGATGAAGCTTCTAAGTTGATGTATTAGCCAGTAAGAAGTAGTACAATTCAAGTTTTAGGTATTGATTATTGACTTTTTAGCTGGCTTTGGTGCCTTGGACATGAGCTAGGACCTGAAGATTCTGCATGAAAGGAGGACTAGCAGCCAAGTTGCACGGGAGAATGTGAAAAGTGTTCATATGTAGTAAAAACCTGAGACATCCGTCCGTTTTCGTCATTTGTTATCGAATCGACTTAAAGCCAGATCGTCACATTGGCCGCTCTTCTCTCTGAAACGGTTGTACTTATCGTCTGCAAAACTATGTCGCGTGCAGCGGTATGCGGAGAAACTAAAAGCAACGTAGTAGAACGCAGATGAAGCTTCTAAGTTGATGTAATAGCCAGTAAGAAGCAGTACATTTTAAGTTTTAGGTATTGATTATTGACTTTTTAGCTGGCTTTGGTGCCTTGGACATGAGCTAGGACCTTAAGATTCTGCGTGAAAGGAGGACTAGCAGCCGAGTTGCACGGGAGAATGTGAAAAGTGTTCATATGTAGTAAAAACCTGAGAAATCCGTCCGTTTTGGTCATTTGTTATCGAATCGACTTAAAGCCAGATCGTCACATTGGCCGATCTTCTCTCTGAAACGGATGTACTTATCGTCTGCAAAGCTATGTCGCGTGCTGCGGTATGCTGAGAAACTATAAGCACCATAGTAGAACACAGATCAAGCTTCTAAGTTGATGTAATAGCCAGTAAGAAGTAGTACAATTCAAGTTTTAGGTATTGAATATTGACCTTTTAGCTGGCTTTGGTGCGTTGGACATGAGCTAGGACCTTAAGATTCTGCATGAAAGAAGGACTAGCAGCCGAGTTGCAGGGGAGATGTGAAAAGTGTTCATATGTAGTAAAAACCTGAGAAATCCGTCCGTTTTGGTCATTTGTTATCGAATCGACTTAAAGCCAGATCGTCACATTGGCCGATCTTCTCTCTGAAACGGATGTACTTATCGTCTGCAAAGCTATGTCGCGTGCTGCGGTATGCTGAGACACTATAAGCACCATAGTAGAACACAGATAAAGCTTCTAAGTTGATGTAATAGCCAGTAAGAAGTAGTACAATTCAAGTTTTAGGTATTGAATATTGACCTTTTAGCTGGCTTTGGTGCTTTGGACATGAGCTAGGACCTTAAGATTCTGCATGAAAGGAGGACTAGCAGCCGAGTTGCAGGGGAGAATGTGAAAAGTTTTCATATGTAGTAAAAACCTGAGAAATGCGTCCGTTGTTGTCATTTGTTATCGAATCGACTTAAAGCCAGATCGTCACATTGGCCGCTCTTCTCTCTGAAACGCTTGTACTTATCGTCTGCAAAGCTATGTCGCGTGCTGCGGTATGTGGAGACACTAAAAGCACCATAGTAGAACACAGATGAAGTTTCTAAGTTGATGTAATAGCCAGTAAGAAGTAGTCCAATTCAAGTTTTAGGTATCGATTATTGACTTTTTAGCTGGCTTTGGTGCCTTGGACATGAGCTAGGACCTTAAGATTCTGCATGAAAGGAGGACTAGCAGCCGAGTTGCACGGGAGAATGTGAAAAGTGTTCATATGTAGTAAAAACCTTAGAAATCCGTCCGTTTTCGTCATTTGTTATCGAATCGACTTAAAGCCAGATCGTCACATTGGCCGATCTTCTCTCTGAAACGGATGTACTTATCGTCTGCAAAGCTATGTCGCGTGCTGCGGTATGCTGAGACACTAAAAGCACCATAGTAGAACACAGATCAAGCTTCTAAGTTGATGTAATAGCCAGTAAGAAGTAGTACAATTCAAGTTTTAGGTATTGCATATTGACCTTTTAGCTGGCTTTGGTGCCTTGGACATTAGCTAGGAACTTAAGATTCTGCATGAAAGGAGGACTAGCAGCCGAGTAGCACGGGAGAATGTGAAAAGTGTTCATATGTAGTAAAAACCTGAGACATCCGTCCGTTTTCGTCATTTGTTATCGAATCGACTTAAAGCCACATCGTCACATTGGCCGCTCTTCTCTCTGAAACGGTTGTACTTATCGTCTACAAAACTATGTCGCGTGCTGCGGTATGCGGAGAAACTAAAAGCACCGTAGTAGAACAAAGATGAAGCTTCTAAGTTGATGTATTAGCCAGTAAGAAGTAGTACAATTCAAGTTTTAGGTATTGATTATTGACTTTTTAGCTGGCTTTGGTGCCTTGGACATGAGCTAGGACCTTAAGATTCTGCACGAAAGGAGGACTAGCAGCCAAGTTGCACGGGAGAATGTGAAAAGTGTTCATATGTAGTAAAAACCTGAGACATCCGTCCGTTTTCGTCATTTGTTATCGAATCGACTTAAAGCCAGATCGTCACATTGGCCGCTCTTCTCTCTGAAACGGTTGTACTTATCGTCTGCAAAACTATGTCGCGTGCTGCGGTATGCGGAGAAACTAAAAGCAACGAGGTAGAACGCAGATGAAGCTTCTAAGTTGATGTAATAGCCAGTAAGAAGCAGTACATTTCAAGTTTTAGGTATTGATTATTGACTTTTTAGCTGGCTTTGGTGCCTTGGACATGAGCTAGGACCTTAAGATTCTGCATGAAAGGAGGACTAGCAGCCGAGTTGCACGGGAGAATGTGAAAAGTGTTGATATGTAGTAAAAACCTGAGAAATCCGTCCGTTTTCGTCATTTGTTATCGAATCGACTTAAAGCCAGATCGTCACATTGGCCGCTCTTCTCTCTGAAACGGTTGTACTTATCGTCTGCAAAGCTATGTCGCGTACTGCGGTATTCGGAGACACTAAAAGCAACATAGTAGAACACAGATGAAGCTTCTCAAATGATGTAATAGCCAGTAAGAAGTAGTACAATTCAAGTTTTAGGTATTGATTATTGACTTTTTAGCTGGCTTTGGTGCCTTGGACATGAGCTAGGACCTTAAGATTCTGCATGAAAGGAGGACTAGCAGCCAAGTTGCACGGGAGAATGTGAAAAGTGTTCATATGTAGTAAAAAACTGAGACATCCGTCCGTTTTCGTTATTTGTTATCGAATCGACTTAAAGCCAGATCGTCACATTGGCCGCTCTTCTCTCTGAAACGGTTGTACTTATCGTCTGCAAAACTATGTCGCGTGCTGCGGTATGCGGAGAAACTAAAAGCAACGTAGTAGAACGCAGATGAAGCTTCTAAGTTGATGTAATATCCAGTAAGAAGCAGTACATTTCAAGTTTTAGGTATTGATTATTGACTTTTTAGCTGGCTTTGGTGCCTTGGACATGAGCTAGGACCTTAAGATTCTGCATGAAAGGAGGACTAGCAGCCGAGTTGCATGGGAGAATGTGAAAAGTGTTCATATGTAGTAAAAACCTGAGAAATCCGTCCGTTTTCGTCATTTGTTATCGAATCGACTTAAAGCCAGATCGTCACATTGGCCGCTCTTCTCTCTGAAACGGTTGTACTTATCGTCTGCAAAGCTATGTCGCGTACTGCGGTATTCGGAGACACTAAAAGCAACATAGTAGAACACAGATGAAGCTTCTAAAATGATGTAATAGCCAGTAAGAGGTAGTACAATTCAAGTTTTAGGTATCGATTATTGACTTTTTAGCTGGCTTTGGTGCCTTGGACATGAGCTAGGACCTTAAGATTCTGCATGAAAGGAGGACTAGCAGCCGAGTTGCACGGGAGAATGTGAAAAGTGTTCATATGTAGTAAAAACCTGAGAAATCCGTCCGTTTTCGTCATTTGTTACCAAATCGACTTAAAGCCAGATCGTCACATTGGCCGATCTTCTCTCTGAAACGGTTGTACTTATCGTCTGCAAAGCTATGTCGCGTGTTGCCGTAGGCGGAAACAGGAAAAGCACCATAATAGAACACAGATGAAGCTTCTAAGTTGATGTAATAGCCAGTAAGAAGTAGTCCAATTCAAGTTTTAGGTATCGGTTATTGACTTTTTAGCTGGCTTTGGTGCCTTGGACATGAGCTAGGACCTTAAGATTCTGCATGAAAGGAGGACTAGCAGCCGAGTTGCACGGGAGAATGTGAAAAGTGTTCATATGTAGTAAAAACCTGAGAAATCCGTCCGTTTTCGTCATTTGTTATCGAATCGACTTAAAGCCAGATCGACACATTGGCCGCTCTTCTCTCTGAAACGGTTGTACTTATCGTCTGCAAAGCTTTGTCGCGTGCTGCGGTATGCTGAGACACTACAAGCACCATAGTAGAACACAGATGAAGCTTCTAAGTTGAGGTAATAGCCAGTAAGAGGTAGTACAATCAAGTTTTAGGTATTGAATATTGACCTTTTAGCTGGCTTTGGTGCCTTGGACATGAGATAGGACCTTAAGATTCTGCATGAAAGGAGGACTAGCAGCCGAGTTGCACGGGAGAATGTGAAAAGTGTTCATATGTAATAAAAACCTGAGACATCCGTCCGCTTTCGTCATTTGTTATCGAATCGACTTAAAGCCAGATCGTCACATTGGCCGCTCTTCTCTCTGAAACGGTTGTACTTATCGTCTGCAAAGCTATGTCGCGTACTGCGGTATTCGGAGACACTAAAAGCAACATAGTAGAACACAGATGAAGCTTCTCAAATGATGTAATAGCCAGTAAGAAGTAGTACAATTCAAGTTTTAGGTATTGATTATTGACTTTTTAGCTGGCTTTGGTGCCTTGGACATGAGCTAGGACCTTAAGATTCTGCATGAAAGGAGGACTAGCAGCCAAGTTGCACGGGAGAATGTGAAAAGTGTTCATATGTAGTAAAAAACTGAGACATCCGTCCGTTTTCGTCATTTGTTATCGAATCGACTTAAAGCCAGATCGTCACATTGGCCGCTCTTCTCTCTGAAACGGTTGTACTTATCGTCTGCAAAACTATGTCGCGTGCTGCGGTATGCGGAGAAACTAAAAGCAACGTAGTAGAACGCAGATGAAGCTTCTAAGTTGATGTAATAGCCAGTAAGAAGCAGTACATTTCAAGTTTTAGGTATTGATTATTGACTTTTTAGCTGGCTTTGGTGCCTTGGACATGAGCTAGGACCTTAAGATTCTGCATGAAAGGAGGACTAGCAGCCGAGTTGCACGGGAGAATGTGAAAAGTGTTCATATGTAGTAAAAACCTGAGAAATCCGTCCGTTTTCGTCTTTTCTTATCGAATCGACTTAAAGCCAGATCGTCACATTGGCCGTTCTTCTCTCTGAAACGGTTGTACTTATCGTCTGCAAAGCTATGTCGCGTACTGCGGTATTCGGAGACACTAAAAGCAACATAGTAGAACACAGATGAAGCTTCTAAAATGATGTAATAGCCAGTAAGAAGTAGTACAATTCAAGTTTTAGGTATCGATTATTGACTTTTTAGCTGGCTTTGGTGCCTTGGACATGAGCTAGGACCTTAAGATTCTGCATGAAAGGAGGACTAGCAGCCAAGTTGCACGGGAGAATGTGAAAAGTGTTCATATGTAGTAAAAAACTGAGACATCCGTCCGTTTTCGTCATTTGTTATCGAATCGACTTAAAGCCAGATCGTCACATTGGCCGCTCTTCTCTCTGAAACGGTTGTACTTATCGTCTGCAAAACTATGTCGCGTGCTGCGGTATGCGGAGAAACTAAAAGCAACGTAGTAGAACGCAGATGAAGCTTCTAAGTTGATGTAATAGCCAGTAAGAAGCAGTACATTTCAAGTTTTAGGTATTGATTATTGACTTTTTAGCTGGCTTTGGTGCCTTGGACATGAGCTAGGACCTTAAGATTCTGCATGAAAGGAGGACTAGCAGCCGAGTTGCACGGGAGAATGTGAAAAGTGTTCATATGTAGTAAAAACCTGAGAAATCCGTCCGTTTTCGTCATTTGTTATCGAATCGACTTAAAGCCAGATCGTCACATTGGCCGCTCTTCTCTCTGAAACGGTTGTACTTATCGTCTGCAAAGCTATGTCGCGTACTGCGGTATTCGGAGACACTAAAAGCAACATAGTAAAACACAGATGAAGCTTCTAAAATGATGTAATAGCCAGTAAGAGGTAGTACAATTCAAGTTTTAGGTATCGATTATTGACTTTTTAGCTGGCTTTGGTGCCTTGGACATGAGCTAGGACCTTAAGATTCTGCATGAAAGGAGGACTAGCAGCCGAGTTGCACGGGAGAATGTGAAAAGTGTTCATATGTAGTAAAAACCTGAGAAATCCGTCCGTTTTCGTCATTTGTTACCAAATCGACTTAAAGCCAGATCGTCACATTGGCCGATCTTCTCTCTGAAACGGTTGTACTTATCGTCTGCAAAGCTATGTCGCGTGTTGCCGTAGGCGGAAACAGGAAAAGCACCATAATAGAACACAGATGAAGCTTCTAAGTTGATGTAATAGCCAGTAAGAAGTAGTCCAATTCAAGTTTTAGGTATCGGTTATTGACTTTTTAGCTGGCTTTGGTGCCTTGGACATGAGCTAGGACCTTAAGATTCTGCATGAAAGGAGGACTAGCAGCCGAGTTGCACGGGAGAATGTGAAAAGTGTTCATATGTAGTAAAAACCTGAGAAATCCGTCCGTTTTCGTCATTTGTTATCGAATCGACTTAAAGCCAGATCGACACATTGGCCGCTCTTCTCTCTGAAACGGTTGTACTTATCGTCTGCAAAGCTTTGTCGCGTGCTGCGGTATGCTGAGACACTACAAGAACCATAGTAGAACACAGATGAAGCTTCTAAGTTGAGGTAATAGCCAGTAAGAGGTAGTACAATTCAAGTTTTAGGTATTGAATATTGACCTTTTAGCTGGCTTTGGTGCCTTGGACATGAGATAGGACCTTAAGATTCTGCATGAAAGGAGGACTAGCAGCCGAGTTGCACGGGAGAATGTGAAAAGTGTTCATATGTAATAAAAACCTGAGACATCCGTCCGTTTTCGTCATTTGTTATCGAATCGACTTAAAGCCACATCGTCACATTGGCCGCTCTTCTCTCTGAAACGGTTGTACTTATCGTCTGCAAAGCTATGTCGCGACCTGTGGTATGCGGAGACACTAAAATCACCATAGTAGGAACAGATGAAGCATCTAAGTTGATGTAATAGCCAGTAAGAAGTAATCCAATTCAAGTTTTGAGTATCGATTATTGACTTTTTAGCTGGCTTTGGTGCCTTGGACATGAGCTAAGTGCTTAAGATTCTGCATGAAAGGAGGACTAGCAGCCGAGTTGCACGGGAGAATGTGAAAAGTGTTCATATGTAATAATAACCTGAGAAATCCGTCCGTTTTCGTCATTTGTTATCGAATCGACTTAAAACCAGATCGTCACATTGGCCGCTCTTCTCTCTGAAACGGTTGTACTTATCGTCTACAAAGCTATGTCGCGTGCTGCGGTATGCGGAGACACTAAAAGCACCATAGTAGAACACAGATGAAGCTTCTAAGTTAATGTAATAGCCAGTAAGAAGTAGTACAATTCAAGTTTTAGGTATCGATTATTGACTTTTTAGCCGGCTTTGGTGCCTTGGACATGAGCTAGGACCTTAAGATTCTGCATGAAAGGAGGACTAGCAGCCGAGTTGCACGGGAGAATGTGAAAAGTGTTCATATGCAGTAAAAACCTGAGACATCCGTCCGTTTTCGTCATTTGTTATCGAATCGACTTAAAGCCAGATCGTCACATTGGCCGCTCTTCTCTCTGAAACGGTTGTACTTATCGTCTGCAAAGCTATGTCGCCTGCTGCGGTATGCTGAGACACTACAAGCACCATAGTAGAACACAGATGAAGCTTCTAAGTTGATGTAATAGCCAGTAAGAAGTAGTACAATTCAAGTTTTAGGTATTGAATATTGAATTTTTAGCTGGCTTTGGTGCCTTGGACATGAGCTTGGACCTTAATATTCTGCATGATAGGAGGACTAGCAGCCGAGTTGCATGAGAGAATGTGAAAAGTGTTCAAATGTAGTAAAAACCTGAGAAATCCGTCCGTTTTCGTCATTTGTTATCGAATCGACTTAGAGCCAGATCGACACATTGGCCGCTTTTCTCTCTGAAACGGTTGTACTTATCGTCTACAAAGCTATGTCGCGTGCTGCGTTATGCGCAGACACTAAAAGCACCATAGTAGAACACAGATGAAGCTTCTAAGTTGATGTAATAGCCAGTAAGAAGTAGTACAATTCAAGTTTTAGGTATCGATTATTGACTTTTTAGCTGGCTTTGGTGCCTTGGACATGAGCTAGGACCTTAAGGTTCTGCATGAAAGAAGGACTAGCAGCCGAGTTGCACGGGAGAATGTGAAAAGTGTTCATATGCAGTAAAAACCTGAGACATCCGTCCGTTTTCGTCATTTGTTATCGAATCGACTTAAAGCCAGATCGTCACATTGGCCACTCTTCTCTCTGAAACGGTTGTACTTATCGTCTGCAAAGCTATGTCGCGTGCTGCGGTATGCTGAGACACTACAAGCACCATAGTAGAACACTGATGAAGCTTCTAAGTTGATGTAATAGCCAGTAAGAAGTAGTCCAATTCAAGTTTTAGGTATCGATTATTGACTTTTTAGCTGGCTTTGGTGCCTTGGACATGAGCTAGGACCTTATGATTCTGCATGAAAGGAGGACTAGCAGCCGAGTTGCACGGGAGAATGTGAAAAGTGTTCATATGTAGTAAAAACCTGAGAAATCCGTCCGTTTTCGTCATTTGTTATCTAATCGACTTAAAGCCAGATCGTCACATTGGCCGATCTTCTCTCTGAAACGGATGTACTTATCGTCTGCAAAGCTATGTCGCGTGCTGCGGTATGCTGAGACACTATAAGCACCATAGTAGAACACAGATCAAGCTTCTAAGTTGATGTAATAGCCAGTAAGAAGTAGTACAATTCAAGTTTTAGGTATTGAATATTGACCTTTTAGCTGGCTTTGGTGCTTTGGACATGAGCTAGGACCTTAAGATTCTGCATGAAAGGAGGACTAGCAGCCGAGTTGCACGGGAGAATGTGAAAAGTGTTCATATGTAGTAAAAACCTGAGAAATCCGTCCGTTGTGGTCATTTGTTATCGAATCGACTTAAAGCCAGATCGTCACATTGGCCGCTCTTCTCTCTGAAACGCTTGTACTTATCGTCTGCAAAGCTATGTCGCGTGCTGCGGTATGCTGAGACACTAAAAGCACCATAGTAGAACACAGATCAAGCTTCTAAGTTGATGTAATAGCCAGTAAGAAGTAGTACAATTCAAGTTTTAGGTATTGAATATTGACCTTTTAGCTGGCTTTGGTGCCTTGGACATGAGCTAGGAACTTAAGATTCTGCATGAAAGGAGGACTAGCAGCCGAGTAGCACGGGATAATGTGAAAAGTGTTCATATGTAGTAAAAACCTGAGACATCCGTCCGTTTTCGTCATTTGTTATCGAATCGACTTAAAGCCAGATCGTCACATTGGGCGCTCTTCCCTCTGAAACGGTTGTACTTATCGTCTGCAAAGCTATGTCGCGTACTGCGGTATTCGGAGACACTAAAAGCAACATAGTAGAACACAGATGAAGCTTCTAAAATGATGTAATAGCCAGTAAGAAGTAGTACAATTCAAGTTTTAGGTATCGATTATTGACTTTTTAGCTGGCTTTGGTGCCTTGGACATGAGCTAGGACCTTAAGATTCTGCATGAAAGGAGGACTAGCAGCCGAGTTGCACGGGAGAATGTGAAAAGTGTTCATATGTAGTAAAAACCTGAGAAATCCGTCCGTTTTCGACATTTGTTACCAAATCGACTTAAAGCCAGATCGTCACATTGGCCGATCTTCTCTCTGAAACGGTTGTACTTATCGTCTGCAAAGCTATGTCGCGTGTTGCCGTAGGCGGAAACAGGAAAAGCACCATAAAAGAACACAGATGAAGCTTCTAAGTTGATGTAATAGCCAGTAAGAAGTAGTCCAATTCAAGTTTTAGGTATCGGTTATTGACTTTTTAGCTGGCTTTGGCGCCTTGACCATGAGCTAGGACCTTAAGATTCTGCATGAAAGGAGGACTAGCAGCCGAGTTGCACGGCAGAATGTGAAAAGTGTTCATATGTAGTAAAAACCTGAGAAATCCGTCCGTTTTCGTCATTTGTTATCGAATCGACTTAAAGCCAGATCGTCACATTGGCCGCTCTTCTCTCTGAAACGGTTGTACTTATCGTCTGCAAAACTATGTCGCGTGCTGCGGTATGCGGAGAAACTAAAACCACCGTAGGAGAACACACATGAAGCTTCTAAGTTGATGTAATAGCCAGTAAGAAGTAGTACAATTCAAGTTTTAGGTATTGATTATTGACTTTTTAGCTGGCTTTGGTGCCTTGGACATGAGCTAGGACCTTAAGATTCTGCATGAAAGGAGGACTAGCAGCCGAGTTGCACGGGAGAAAGTGAAAAGTGTTCATATGTAGTAAATACCTGAGAAATCCGTCCGTTTTCGTCATTTGTTATCGAATCGACTTTAAGCCAGATCGACACATTGGCCGCGCTTCTCTCTGAAACGGTTGTACTTATCGTCTGCAAAGCTTTGTCGCGTGCTTCGGTATGCTGAGACACTACAAGCACCATAGTAGAACACAGATGAAGCTTCTAAGTTGAGGTAATAGCCAGTAAGAGGTAGTACAATTCAAGTTTTAGGTATTGAATATTGACCTTTTAGCTGGCTTTGGTGCCTTGGACATGAGATAGGACCTTAAGATTCTGCATGAAAGGAGGACTAGCAGCCGAGTTGCACGGGAGAATGTGAAAAGTGTTCATATGTAGTAAAAACCTGAGACATCCGTCCGTTTTCGTCATTTGTTATCGAATCGACTTAAAGCCACATCGTCACATTGGCCGCTCTTCTCTCTGAAACGGTTGTACTTATCGTCTGCAAAGCTATGTCGCGAGCTGTGGTATGCGGAGACACTAAAATCACCATAGTAGGAACAGATGAAGCATCTAAGTTGATGTAATAGCCAGTAGGAAGTAATCCAATTCAAGTTTTGGGTATCGATTATTGACTTTTTAGCTGGCTTTGGTGCCTTGGACATGAGCTAGGACCTTAAGATTCTGCATGAAAGGAGGACTAGCAGCCGAGTTGCACGGGAGAATGTGAAAAGTGTTCATATGTAATAAAAACCTGAGAAATCCGTCCGTTTTCGTCATTTGTTATCGAATTGACTTAAAGCCAGATCGTCAAATTGGCCGATCTTCTCTCTGAAACGGTTGTACTTATCGTCTACAAAGCTATGTCGCGTGCTGCGGTATGCGGAGACACTAAAAGCACCATAGTAGAACACAGATGAAGCTTCTAAGTTAATGTAATAGCCAGTAAGAAGTAGTACAATTCAAGTTTTAGGTATCGATTATTGACTTTTTAGCTGGCTTTGGTGCCTTGGACATGAGCTAGGACCTTAAGATTCTGCATGAAAGGAGGACTAGCAGCCGAGTTGCACGGGAGAATGTGAAAAGTGTTCATATGCAGTAAAAACCTGAGACATCCGTCCGTTTTCGTCATTTGTTATCGAATCGACTTAAAGCCAGATCGTCACATTGGCCGCTCTTCTCTCTGAAACGGTTGTACTTATCGTCTGCAAAGCTATGTCGCGTGCTGCGGTATGCGGAGACACTAAAAGCACCATTGTAGAACACAGATGAAGCTTCTAAGTTAATGTAATAGCCAGTAAGAAGTAGTACAATTCAAGTTTTAGGTATTGAATATTGAATTTTTAGCTGAATTTGGTGCCTTGGACATGAGCTAGGACCTTAATATTCTGCATGAAAGGAGGACTAGCAGCCGAGTTGCATGAGAGAATGTGAAAAGTGTTCAAATGTAGTAAAAACCTGAGAAATACGTCTGTTTTCGTAATTGGTTATCGAATCGACTTAAAGCCAGATCGTCACATTGGCCGTTCTTCTCTCTGAAACGCTTGTACTTATCGTCTGCAAAGCTATGTCGCGTGCTGCGGTATGCGGAGACACTAAAAGCACCATTGTCTAACACAGATGAAGCTTGTAAGTTGATGTAATACCCAGTAAGAATTAGTACAATTCAAGTTTTAGGTATTGATTATTGACTTTTTAGCTGGCTTTGGTGCCTTGGACATGAGCTAGGACCTTAAGATTCTGCATGAAAGGAGGACTAGCAGCCGAGTTGCACGGGAGAATGTGAAAAGTGTTCATATGTAGTAAATACCTGAGAAATCCGTCCGTTTTCGTCATTTGTTATCGAATCGACTTAAAGCCAGATCGTCACATTGGCCGCTCTTCTCTCTGAAACGGTTGTACTTATCGTCTGCAAAGCTATGTCGCGTGCTGCGGTATGCTGAGACACTAAAAGCACCATAGTAGAACACAGATCAAGCTTCTAAGTTGATGTAATAGCCAGTAAGAAGTAGTACAATTCAAGTTTTAGGTATTGAATATTGACCTTTCAGCTGGCTTTGGTGCCTTGGACATGAGCTAGGACCTTAAGATTCTGCATGAAAGGAGGACTAGCAGCCGAGTTGCCCGGGAGAATGTGAAAAGTGTTCATATGTAGTAAAAACCTGAGACATCCGTCCGTTTTCGTCATTTGTTATCGAATCGACTTAAAGCCACATCGTCACATTGGCCGCTCTTCTCTCTGAAACGGTTGTACTTATCGTCTGCAAAACTATGTCTCGTGCTGCGGTATGCGGAGAAACTAAAAGCACCGTAGTAGAACACAGATTAAGCTTCTAAGTTGATGTATTAGCCAGTAAGAAGTAGTACAATTCAAGTTTTAGGTATTGATTATTGACTTTTTAGCTGGCTTTGGTGCCTTGGACATGAGCTAGGACCTTAAGATTCTGCATGAAAGGAGGACTAGCAGCCGAGTTGCACGGGAGAATGTGAAAAGTGTTCATATGTAGTAAAAACCTGAGAAATCCGTCTGTTTTCGTCATTTGTTATCGAATCGACCTAAAGCCAGATCGTCACATTGGCCGCTCTTCTCTCTGAAACGGTTGTACTTATCGTCTCCAAAACTATGTCGCGTGCTGCGGCATGCGGAGAAACTAAAAGCACCGTAGTAGAACACAGATGAAGCTTCTAAGTTGATGTAATAGCCAGTAAGAAGCAGTACATTTCAAGTTTTAGGTATTGATTATTGACTTTTTAGCTGGCTTTGGAGCCTTGGACATGAGCTAGGACCTTAAGATTCTGCATGAAAGGAGGACTAGCAGCCGAGTTGCACGGGAGTATGTGAAAAGTGTTCATATGTAGTAAAAACCTGAGAAATCCGTCCGTTTTCGTCATTTGTTATCGAATCGACTTAAAGCCAGATCGTCACATTGGCCGCTCTTCTCTCTGAAACAGTTGTACTTATCGTCTGCAAAGCTATGTCGCGTACTGCGGTATTCGGAGACACTAAAAGCAACATAGTAGAACACAGATGAAGCTTCTAAAATGATGTAATAGCCAGTAAGAGGTAGTACAATTCAAGTTTTAGGTATCGATTATTGACTTTTTAGCTGGCTTTGGTGCCTTGGACATGAGCTAGGACCTTAAGATTCTGCATGAAAGGAGGACTAGCAGCCGAGTTGCACGGGAGAATGTGAAAAGTGTTCATATGTAGTAAAAACCTGAGAAATCCGTCCGTTTTCGTCATTTGTTACCATATCGACTTAAAGCCAGATCGTCACATTGGCCGATCTTCTCTCTGAAACGGTTGTACTTATCGTCTGCAAAGCTATGTCGCGTGTTGCCGTAGGCGGAAACAGGAAAAGCACCATAATAGAACACAGATGAAGCTTCTAAGTTGATGTAATAGCCAGTAAGAAGTAGTCCAATTCAAGTTTTAGGTATCGGTTATTGACTTTTTAGCTGGCTTTGGTGCCTTGGACATGAGCTAGGACCTTAAGATTCTGCATGAAAGGAGGACTAGCAGCCGAGTTGCACGGGAGAATGTGAAAAGTGTTCATATGTAGTAAAAACCTGAGAAATCCGTCCGTTTTCGTCATTTGTTATCGAATCGACTTAAAGCCAGATCGACACATTGGCCGCTCTTCTCTCTGAAACGGTTGTACTTATCGTCTGCAAAGCTTTGTCGCGTGCTGCGGTATGCTGAGACACTACAAGCACCATAGTAGAACACAGATGAAGCTTCTAAGTTGAGGTAATAGCCAGTAAGAGGTAGTACAATTCAAGTTTTAGGTATTGAATATTGAGCTTTTAGCTGGCTTTGGTGCCTTGGACATGAGATAGGACCTTAAGATTCTGCATGAAAGGAGGACTAGCAGCCGAGTTGCACGGGAGAATGTGAAAAGTGTTCATATGTAATAAAAACCTGAGACATCCGTCCGTTTTCGTCATTTGTTATCGAATCGACTTAAAGCCACATCGTCACATTGGCCGCTCTTCTCTCTGAAACGGTTGTACTTATCGTCTGCAAAGCTATGTCGCGAACTGTGGTATGCGGAGACACTAAAATCACCATAGTAGGAACAGATGAAGCATCTAAGTTGATGTAATAGCCAGTAAGAAGTAATCCAATTCAAGTTTTGGGTATCGATTATTGACTTTTTAGCTGGCTTTGGTGCCTTGGACATGAGCTAAGTGCTTAAGATTCTGCATGGAAGAGAGGACTAGCAGCCGAGTTGCACGGTAGAATGTGAAAAGTGTTCATATGTAATAATAACCTGAGAAATCCGTACCTTTTTGTCATTTTATATCGAATCGACTTAAAGCCAGATCGTCACATGGCCGCTCTTCTCTCAGAAACGGTTGTACTTATCGTCTGCAAAGCTTTGTCGCGTGCTTCGGTATGCTGAGACACTACAAGCACCATAGTAGAACACAGATGAAGCTTCTAAGTTAATGTAATAGCCAGTAAGAAGTAGTACAATTCAAGTTTTAGGTATTGAATATTGAATTTTTAGCTGGCTTTGGTGCCTTGGACATGAGCTTGGACCTTAATATTCTGCATGATAGGAGGACTAGCAGCCGAGTTGCATGAGAGAATGTGAAAAGTGTTCAAATGTAGTAAAAACCTGAGAAATCCGTCCGTTTTCGTCATTTGTTATCGAATCGACTTAGAGCCAGATCGACACATTGGCCGCTTTTCTCTCTGAAACGGTTGTACTTATCGTCTACAAAGCTATGTCGCGTGCTGCGTTATGCGCAGACACTAAAAGCACCATAGTAGAACACAGATGAAGCTTCTAAGTTGATGTAATAGCCAGTAAGAAGTAGTACAATTCAAGTTTTAGGTATCGATTATTGACTTTTTAGCTGGCTTTGGTGCCTTGGACATGAGCTAGGACCTTAAGATTCTGCATGAAAGAAGGACTAGCAGCCGAGTTGCACGGGAGAATGTGAAAAGTGTTCATATGCAGTAAAAACCTGAGACATCCGTCCGTTTTCGTCATTTGTTATCGAATCGACTTAAAGCCAGATCGTCACATTGGCCGCTCTTTTCTCTGAAACGGTTGTACTTATCGTCTGCAAAGCTATGTCGCGTGCTGCGGTATGCTGAGACACTACAAGCACCATAGTAGAACACTGATGAAGCTTCTAAGTTGATGTAATAGCCAGTAAGAAGTAGTCCAATTCAAGTTTTAGGTATCGATTATTGACTTTTTAGCTGGCTTTGGTGCCTTGGACATGAGCTAGGACCTTATGATTCTGCATGAAAGGAGGACTAGCAGCCGAGTTGCACGGGAGAATGTGAAAAGTGTTCATATGTAGTAAAAACCTGAGAAATCCGTCCGTTTTCGTCATTTGTTACCGAATCGACTTAAAGCCAGATCGTCACATTGGCCGATCTTCTCTCTGAAACAGATGTACTTATCGTCTGCAAAGCTATGTCGCGTGCTGCGGTATGCTGAGAAACTATAAGGACCATAGTAGAACACAGATCAAGCTTCTAAGTTGATGTAATAGCCAGTAAGAAGTAGTACAATTCAAGTTTTAGGTATTGAATATTGACCTTTTAGCTGGCTTTGGTGCTTTGGACATGAGCTAGGACCTTAAGATTCTGCATGAAAGGAGGACTAGCAGCCGAGTTGCAGGGGAGAATGTGAAAAGTGTTCATATGTAGTAAAAACCTGAGAAATCCGTCCGTTTTGGTCATTTGTTATCGAATCGACTTAAAGCCAGATCGTCACATTGGCCGATCTTCTCTCTGAAACGGATGTACTTATCGTCTGCAAAGCTATGTCGCGTGCTGCGGTATTCTGAGACACTATAAGCACCATAGTAGAACACAGATCAAGCTTCTAAGTTGATGTAATAGCCAGTAAAAAGTAGTACAATTCAAGTTTTAGGTATTGAATATTGACCTTTTAGCTGGCTTTGGTGCTTTGGACATGAGCTAGGACCTTAAGATTCTGCATGAAAGGAGGACTAGCAGCCGAGTTGCACGGGAGAATGTGAAAAGTGTTCATATGTAGTAAAAACCTGAGAAATCCGTCCGTTGTGGTCATTTGTTATCGAATCGACTTAAAGCCAGATCGTCACATTGGCCGCTCTTCTCTCTGAAACGCTTGCACTTATCGTCTGCAAAGCTATGTCGCGTGCCGCGGTATGCTGAGACACTAAACGCACCATAGTAGAACACAGATCAAGCTTCTAAGTTGATGTAATAGCCAGTAAGAAGTAGTACAATTCAAGTTTTAGGTATTGAATATTGACCTTTTAGCTGGCTTTGGTGCCTTGGACATGAGCTAGGAACTTAAGATTCTGCATGAAAGGAGGACTAGCAGCCGAGTAGCACGGGAGAATGTGAAAAGTGTTCATATGTAGTAAAAACCTGAGAGATCCGTCCGTTTTCGTCATTTGTTATCGAATCGACTTAAAGCCAGATCGTCACATTGGCCGCTCTTCCCTCTGAAACGGTTGTACTTATCGTCTGCAAAGCTATGTCGCGTACTGCGGTATTCGGAGACACTAAAAGCAACATAGTAGAACACAGATGAAGCTTCTAAAATGATGTAATAGCCAGTAAGAAGTAGTACAATTCAAGTTTTAGGTATCGATTATTGACTTTTTAGCTGGCTTTGGTGCCTTGGACATGAGCTAGGACCTTAAGATTCTGCATGAAAGGAGGACTAGCAGCCGAGTTGCACGGGAGAATGTGAAAAGTGTTCATATGTAGTAAAAACCTGAGAAATCCGTCCGTTTTCGTCATTTGTTACCAAATCGACTTAAAGCCAGATCGTCACATTGGCCGATCTTCTCTCTGAAACGGTTGTACTTATCGTCTGCAAAGCTATGTCGCGTGTTGCCGTAGGCGGAAACAGGAAAAGCACCATAATAGAACACAGATGAAGCTTCTAAGTTGATGTAATAGCCAGTAAGAAGTAGTCCAATTCAAGTTTTAGGTATCGGTTATTGACTTTTTAGCTGGCTTTGGTGCCTTGACCATGAGCTAGGACCTTAAGATTCTGCATGAAAGGAGGACTAGCAGCCGAGTTGCACGGCAGAATGTGAAAAGTGTTCATATGTAGTAAAAACCTGAGAAATCCGTCCGTTTTCGTCATTTGTTATCGAATCGACTTAAAGCCAGATCGTCACATTGGCCGCTCTTCTCTCTGAAACGGTTGTACTTATCGTCTGTAAAAGTATGTCGCGTGCTGCGGTATGCGGAGAAACTAAAACCACCGTAGGAGAACACACATGAAGCTTCTAAGTTGATGTAATAGCCAGTAAGAAGTAGTAAAATTCAAGTTTTAGGTATTGATTATTGACTTTTTAGCTGGCTTTGGTGCCTTGGACATGAGCTAGGACCTTAAGATTCTGCATGAAAGGAGGACTAGCAGCCGAGTTGCACGGGAGAAAGTGAAAAGTGTTCATATGTAGTAAATACCTGAGAAATCCGTCCGTTTTCGTCATTTGTTATCGAATCGACTTTAAGCCAGATCGACACATTGGCCGCTCTTCTCTCTGAAACGGTTGTACTTATCGTCTGCAAGGCTTTGTCGCGTGCTTCGGTATGCTGAGACACTACAAGCACCATAGTAGAACACAGATGAAGCTTCTAAGTTGAGGTAATAGCCAGTAAGAGGTAGTACAATTCAAGTTTTAGGTATTGAATATTGACCTTTTAGCTGGCTTTGGTACCTTGGACATGAGATAGGACCTTAAGATTCTGCATGTAAGGAGGACTAGCAGCCGAGTTGCACGGGAGAATGTGAAACGTGTTCATATGTAGTAAAAACCTGAGAAATCCGTCTGTTTTCGTCATTTGTTATCGAATCGACCTAAAGCAAGATCGTCACATTGGCCGCTCTTCTGTCTGAAACGGTTGTACTTATCGTCTCCAAAACTATGTCGCGTGCTGCGGCATGCGGAGAAACTAAAAGCACCGTAGTAGAACACAGATGAAGCTTCTAAGTTGATGTAATAGCCAGTAAGAAGCAGTACAATTCAAGTTTTAGGTATTGATTATTGACTTTTTAGCTGGCTTTGGTGCCTTGGACATGAGCTAGGACCTTAAGATTCTGCATGAAAGGAGGACTAGCAGCCGAGTTTCATGAGAGAATATGAAAAGTGTTCAAATGCAGCAAAAACCTGAGAAATACGTCTGTTTTCGTAATTGGTTATCGAATCGACTTAAAGCCAGATCGTCACATTGGCCGCTCTTCTCTCTGAAACGCTTGTACTTATCGTCTGCAAAGCTATGTCGCGTGCTGCGGTATGCGGAGACACTAAAAGCACCATACTAGAACACAGATGAAGCTTGTAAGTTGATGTAATACCCAGTAAGAATTAGTACAATTCAAGTTTTAGGTATTGATTATTGACTTTTTAGCTGGCTTTGGTGCCTTGGACATGAGCTAGGACCTTAAGATTCTGCATGAAAGGAGGACTAGCAGCCGAGTTGCACGGGAGAATGTTAAAAAGTGTTCATATGTAGTAAATACCTGAGAAATCCGTCCGTTGTGGTCATTTGTTATCGAATCGACTTAAAGCCAGATCGTCACATTGGCCGCTCTTCTCTCTGAAACGGTTGTACTTATCGTCTGCAAAGCTAAGTCGCGTGCTGCGGTATGCTGAGACACTAAAAGCACCATAGTAGAACACAGATCAAGCTTCTAAGTTGATGTAATAGCCAGTAACAAGTAGTACAATTCAAGTTTTAGGTATTGAATATTGACCTTTTAGCTGGCTTTGGTGCCTTGGACATGAGCTAGGACCTTAAGATTCTGCATGAAAGGAGGACTAGCAGCCGAGTTGCACGGGAGAATGTGGAAAGTGTTCATATGTAGTAAAAACCTGAGACATCCGTCCGTTTTCGTCATTTGTTATCGAATCGACTTAAAGCCACATCGTCACATTGGCCGCTCTTCTCTCTGAAACGGTTGTACTTATCGTCTGCAAAACTATGTCGCCTGCTGCGGTATGCGGAGAAACTAAAAGCACCGTAGTAGAACACAGATTAAGCTTCTAAGTTGATGTATTAGCCAGTAAGAAGTAGTACAATTCAAGTTTTAGGAATTGATTATTGACTTTTTAGCTGGCTTTGGTGCCTTGGACATGAGCTAGGACCTTAAGATTCTGCATGAAAGGAGGACTAGCAGCCAAGTTGCACGGTAGATTGTGAAAAGTGTTCATATGTAGTAAAAACCTGAGAAATCCGTCTGTTTTCGTCATTTGTTATCGAATCGACCTAAAGCCAGATCGTCACATTGGCCGCTCTTCTCTCTGAAACGGTTGTACTTATAGTCTGCAAAACTATGTCGCGTGCTGCGGCATGCGGAGAAACTAAAAGCACCGTAGTAGAACACAGATGAAGCTTCTAAGTTGATGTAATAGCCAGTAAGAAGCAGTACAATTCAAGTTTTAGGTATTGATTATTGACTTTTTAGCTGGCTTTGGTGCCTTGGACATGAGCTAGGACCTTAAGATTCTGCATGAAAGGAGGACTAGCAGCCGAGTTGCACGGGAGAATGTGAAAAGTGTTCATATGTAGTAAAAACCTGAGAAATCCGTCCGTTTTCGTCATTTGTTATCGAATCGACTTAAAGCCAGATCGTCACATTGGCCGCTCTTCTCTCTGAAACGGTTGTACTTATCGTCTGCAAAGCCATGTCGCGTACTGCGGTATTCGGAGACACTAAACGCACCATAGTAGAACACAGATGAAGCTTCTAAAATGATCTAATAGCCAGTAAGAAGTAGTACAATTCAAGTTTTAGGTAACGGTTATTGACTTTTTAGCTGGCTTTGGTGCCTTGGACAATAGCTAGGACCTTAAGATTCTGCATGAAAGGAGGACTAGCAGCCGAGTTGCACGGGAGAATGTGAAGTGTTCATATGTAGTAAAAACCTGAGAAATCCGTCCGTTTTCGTCATTTGTTATCGAATCGACTTAAAAGCCAGATCGTCACATTGGCCGATCTTCTCTCTGAAACGGTTGTACTTATCGTCTGCAAAGCTATGTCGCGTGTTGCCGTAGGCGGAAACAGGAAAAGCACTATAATAGAACACAGATGAAGCTTCTAAGTTGATGTAATAGCCAGTAAGAAGTAGTCCAATTCAAGTTTTATGTATCGGTTATTGACGTTTTAGCTGGCTTTGGTGCCTTGGACATGAGCTAGGACCTTAAGATTCTGCATGAAAGGAGGACTAGCAGCCGAGTTGCACGGGAGAATGTGAAAAGTGTTGATATGTAGTACAAACCAGAGAAATCCGTCCGTTTTCGTCATTTGTTATCGAATCGACTTAAAGCCAGATCGTCACATTGGCCGATCTTCTCTCTGAAATGGTTGTACTTATCGTCTGCAAAGCTATGTCGCGTGTTGCCGTAGGCGGAAACAGGAAAAGCACCATAATAGAACACAGATGAAGCTTCTAAGTTGATGTAATAGCCAGTAAGAAGTAGTCCAATTCAAGTTTTAGGTATCGATTATTGACTTTTTAGCTGGCTTTGGTGCCTTGGACATGAGCTAGGACCTTAAGATTCTGCATGAAAGGAGGACTAGCAGCCGAGTTGCACGGGAGAATGTGAAAAGTGTTCATATGTAGTAAAAACCTGAGAAATCCGTCCGTTTTCGTCATTTGTTATCGCATCGACTTAGTGCCACATCGACACATTGGCCGCTCTTCTCTCTGAAACGGTTGTACTTATCGTCTGCAAAACTATATCGCGTGCTGCGGTATGCGGAGAAACTAAAAGCACCGTAGTAGAACACAGATTAAGCTTCTAAGTTGATGTATTAGCCAGTAAGAAGTAGTACAATTCAAGTTTTAGGTATTGATTATTGACTTTTCAGCTGGCTTTGGTGCCTTGGACATGAGCTAGGACCTTAAGATTCTGCATGAAAGGAGGACTAGCAGCCAAGTTGCACGGGAGAATGTGAAAAGTGTTCATATGTAGTAAAAACCTGAGAAATCCGTCTGTTTTCGTCATTTGTTATCGAATCGACCTAAAGCCAGATCGTCACATTGGCCGCTCTTCTCTCTGAAACGGTTGAACTTATCGTCTGCAAAACTATGTCGCGTGCTGCGGCATGCGGACAAACTAAAAGCACCGTAGTAGAACACAGATGAAGCTTCTAAGTTGATGTAATAGCCAGTAAGAAGCAGTACAATTCAAGTTTTAGGTATTGATTATTGACTTTTTAGCTGGCTTTGGTGCCTTGGACATGAGCTAGGACCTTAATATTCTGCATGAAAGGAGGACTAGCAGCCGAGTTTCATGAGAGAATGTGAAAAGTGTTCAAATGTAGTAAAAACCTGAGAAATACGTCTGTTTTCGTAATTGGTTATCGAATCGACTTAAAGCCAGATCGTCACATTGGCCGCTCTTCTCTCTGAAACGCTTGTACTTATCGTCTGCAAAGCTATGTCGCGTGCTGCGGTATGCGGAGACACTAAAAGCACCATACTAGAACACAGATGAAGCTTGTAAGTTGATGTAATACCCAGTAAGAATTAGTACAATTCAAGTTTTAGGTATTGATTATTGACTTTTTAGCTGGCTTTGGTGCCTTGGACATGAGCTAGGACCTTAAGATTCTGCATGAAAGGAGGACTAGCAGCCGAGTTGCACGGGAGAATGTGACAAGTGTTCATATGTAGTAAATACCTGAGAAATCCGTCCGTTGTGGTCATTTGTTATCGAATCGACTTAAAGCCAGATCGTCACATTGGCCGCTCTTCTCTCTGAAACGTTTGTACTTATCGTCTGCAAAACTATGTCGCCTGCTGCGGTATGCGGAGAAACTAAAAGCACCGTAGTAGAACACAGATTAAGCTTCTAAGTTGATGTATTAGCCAGTAAGAAGTAGTACAATTCAAGTTTTAGGTATTGATTATTGACTTTTTAGCTGGCTTTGGTGCCTTGGACATGAGCTAGGACCTTAAGATTCTGCATGAAAGGAGGACTAGCAGCCAAGTTGCACGGTAGAATGTGAAAAGTGTTCATATGTAGTAAAAACTGAGAAATCCGTCTGTTTTCGTCATTTGTTATCGAATCGACCTAAAGCCAGATCGTCACATTGGCCGCTCTTCTCTCTGAAACGGTTGTACTTATCGTCTGCAAAACTATGTCGCGTGCTGCGGTAGGCGGAGAAACTAAAAGCACCGTATTAGAACACAGATGAAGCTTCTAAGTTGATGAAATAGCCAGTAAGAAGTAGTACAATTCAAGTTTTAGGTATTGATTATTGACTTTTTAGCTGGTTTTGGTGCCTTGGACATGAGCTAGGACCTTAATATTCTGCATGAAAGGAGGACTAGCAGCCGAGTTGCACGGGAGAATGTGAAAAGTGTTCATATATAGTAAAAACCTTAGAAATCCGTCCGTTTTCGTCATTTGTTATCGAATCGACTTAAAGCCAGATCGTCACATTGGCCGCTCTTCTCTCTGAAACGGTTGTACTTGTCGTCTGCAAAGCTATGTCACGTGCTGCGGTATGCGGAGACACTAAAATCACCACAGTAGAACACAGAAGAAGCATCTAAGTTGATGTAATAGCCAGTAAGAAGTAGTACAATTCAAGTTTTAGGAATCGATTATTGACTTCTTAGCTAGCTTTGGTGCCTTGGAAATGAGCTAGGACTTTAAGATTCTGCATGTAAGGAGGACTAGCAGCCGAGTTGCACGGGAGTATGTGAAAAGTGTTCATATGTAGTAAAAACCTGAGAAATCCGTCCGTTTTCGTCATTTGTTATCGAATCGACTTAAAGCCAGATCGTCACATTGGCCGCTCTTCTCTCTGAAACGGTTGTGCTTATCGTCTGCAAAGCTATGTCGCGTGCTGCGGGATGCTGAGACACTAAAAGCGCCATAGTAGACCACAGATCAAGCTTCTAAGTTGATGTAATAGCCAGTAAGAAGTAGTACAATTCAAGTTTTAGGTATCGATTATTGACTTTTTAGCTGGCTTTTGTGCTTTGGACATGAGCTAGGACCTTAACATTCTTCATGAAAGGAGGACTAGCAGCCGAGTTGCGCGGGAGAATGTGAAAAGTGTTCATATGTAGTAAAAACCTTAAAAATCCGTCCGTTTTCGTCATTTGTTATCGAATCGACTTAAAGCCACATCGTCACATTGGCCGCTCTTCTCTCTGAAACGGTTGTACTTGTCGTCTGCAAAGCTATGTCACGTGCTGCGGTATGCGGAGACACTAAAATCACCACAGTAGAACACAGATGAAGCTTCTAAGTTGATGTAATAGCCAGTAAGAAGTAGTACAATTCAAGTTTTAGGTATTGAATATTGACCTTTTTGCTGGCTTTGGTGCCTTGGACATGTGCTAGGACCTTAAGATTCTGCATGAAAGGAAAACTAGCAGCTGAGTTGCACGGGAGAATGTGAAAAGTGTTCATATGTAGTACAAACCTGAGAAATCCGTCCGTTTTCGTCATTTGTTATCGAATCGACTTATAGCCAGATCGTCGGATTGGCCGCTCTTCTCTCTGAAACGGTTGTACTTATCATCTGCAAAGCTATGTCGCGTACTGCGGTATTCGGAGACACTAAAAGCACCATAGTAGAACACAGATGAAGCTTCTAAGATGATGTAATAGCCAGTAAGAAGAAGTACAATTCAAGTTTTAGGTATCGGTTATTGACTTTTTAGCTTGCTTAGGTGCCTTGGACATGAGCTAGGACCTTAAGATTCTGCATGAAAGGAGGACTAGCAGCCCAGTTGCACGGGAGAATGTGAAAAGTGTTCATATGTAGTAAAAACCTGAGAAATCCGTCCGTTTTCGTCATTTGTTATCGAATCGACTTAAAGCCAGATCGTCGGATTGGCCGCTCTTCTCTCTGAAACGGTTGTACTTATCGTCTGCAGAACTATGTAGCGTGTTGCGGTATGCGGAGAATCTAAAAGCAACGTAGTAGAACACAGATGAACCTTCTAAGATGATGTAATAACCAGTAAGAAGTAGTACAATTCACGTTTTACGTATTTATTATTGACTTTTTAGCTGGCTTTGGTGCCTTGGACATGAGCTAGGACCTTAAGATTCTGCATGAAAGGTGGACTAGCAGCCGAGTTGCACGGGAGAATGTGAAAAGTGTTCATATGTAGTACAAACCTGAGAAATCCGTCCGTTTTCGTCATTTGTTATCGAATCGACTTAAAGCCACATCGTCACATTGGCCGCTCTTCTCTCTGAAACTGTTGTACTTATCGTCTGCAAAGCTATGTCGCGTACTGCGGTATTCGGAAACACTAAAAGAACCATAGTAGAACACAGATGAAGCTTCTAAGTTGATGTAATAGCCAGTAAGAAGTAGTACAATTCAAGTTTTAGGTATCGGTTATTGACTTTTTAGCTGGCTTTGGTGCCTTGGACATGAGCTAGGACCTCAAGATTCTGCATGAAAGGAGGACTTGCAGCCGAGTTGCACGGGAGAATGTGAAAAGTGTTCATATGTAGTAATAACCTGAGAAATCCGTCCGTTTTCGTCATTTGTTATCGAATCGACTTAAAGCCAGATCGTCACATTGACCGCTCTTCTCTCTGAAACGCTTGTACTTATCGTCTGCAAAGCTATGTCGCGTGCTGCGGTATCCGGAGACACTGCACTCACCATAGTAGAACACAGTTCAAGCTTCTAAGTTGATGTAATAGCCAGTAAGAAGTAGTACAATTCAAGTTTTAGGTATCGATTATTGACTTTTTAGCTGGCTTTGGTGCCTTGGACATGAGCTAGGACCTTAAGATTCTGCATGAAAGGAGGACTAGCAGCCGAGTTGCACGGGAGAATGTGAAAAGTGTTCATATGTAGCAATAACTTGAGAAATCCGTCCTTTTTCGTCATTTGTTATCGAATCGACTTAAAGCCAGATCGTCACATTGGCCGCTCTTCTCTCTGAAACGGTTGTACTTATCGTCTGCAAAGCTATGTCACGTGCTGCGGTATGTGGTGACACTAAAATCACCGCAGTAGAACACAGATGAAGCTTCTAAGATGATGTAATATCCAGGAAGAAGTAGTACAATTCAAGTTTTAGGTATCGATTTTTGACTTTTCAGCTGGCTTTGGTGCATTGGACATGAGCTAGGACCTTAAGATTCTGCATGAAAGGTGGACTAGCAGCCGAGTTCCACGGGAGAATGTGAAAAGTGTTCATATGTAGTAAAAACCTGAGAAATCCGTCCGTTTTCGTCATTTGTTATCGAATCGACTTAAAGCCAGATCGTCACATTGGCCGCTCTTCTCTCTGAAACGGTTGTACTTACCGTCTGCAAAGCTATGTCGCGTGCTGCGGTATACGGAGACACTAAAATCACCATAGTAGAACACAGATGAAGCTTCTAAGTTGATGCAATAGCCAGTAAGGAGTAGAACAATTCAAGTTTTCGGTATCGATTATTGACTTTTTAGCTGGCTTCGGTACCTTGGACATGAGCTAGGACCTTAAGATTCTGCACGAAAGGAGGACTAGCAGCCGAGTTGCACGTCAGAATGTGAAAAGTGTTCATATGTAGTAAAAACCTGAGAAATCCGTCCGTTTTCGTCATTTGTTATCGAATCGACTTAAAGCCAGATGGTCACATTGGCCGCTCTTCTCTCTGAAACGTTTGTACATATCGTCTGCAAAGCTATGTCGCGTGCAGCGGTATGTGGAGACACTAAAATCACCATAGTAGAACACAGATGAAGCATCTAAGTTGATGTAATAGCCAGTAAGATGTAGTACAATTCAAGTTTTAGGAATCGATTATTGACTTTTTAGCTGGCTTTGGTGCCTTGGACATGAGCTAGGACCTTAAGATTCTGCATGTAAGGAGGACTAGTAGCCGAGTTGCACGGGAGAATGTGAAAAGTGTTCATATGTAGTAAAAACCTGAGAAATCCGTCCGTTTTCGTCATTTGTTATCGAATCGACTTAAAGCCAGATCGTCACATTGGCCGCTCTTCTCTCTGAAACGGTTGTACTTATCGTCTACAAAGCTATGTCGCGTGCTGCGGCATGCTGAGACACTAAAAGCACCATAGTAGACCACAGATCAAGCTTCTAAGTTGATGTAATAGCCAGTAAGAAGTAGTACAATTCAAGTTTTAGGTATTGAATATGGACCTTTTAGCTGGCTTTGGTGCCTTGGACATGAGCTAGGACCTTAAGATTCTGCATGAAAGAAGGACTAGCAGCCGAGTTGCACGGGAGAATGTGAAAAGTGTTCATATGTAGTAATAACCTGAGAAATCCGTCCTTTTTCGTCATTTGTTATCGAATCGACTTAAAGCCAGATCGTCACATTGGCCACTCTTCTCTCTGAAACGGTTGTACTTATCGTCTGGAAAGCTATGTCACGTGCTGCGGTATGTGGTGACAACTAAAATCACCGCAGTAGAACACAGATGAAGCTTCTAAGTTGATGTAATATCCAGGAAGAAGTAGTACAATTCAAGTTTTAGGTATCGATTATCGACTTTTAAGCTGGCTTTGGTGCATTGGACATGAGCTAGGACCTTAAGATTCTGCATGAAAGGTGGACTAGCAGCAGAGTTCCACGGGAGAATGTGAAAAGTGTTCATATGTAGTAAAAACCTGAGAAATCCGCCCGTTTTCGTCATTTGTTATCGAATCGACTTAAAGCCAGATCGTCACATTGGCCGCTCTTCTCTCTGAAACGGTTGTACTTATCGTCTGCAAAATTATGACGCGTGCTGCGGAATGCGGAGAAACTAAAAGCACCGTAGTAGAACACAGATGAAGCTTCTAAGTTGATGTAATAGCCAGTAAGAAGTAGTACAATTCAAGTATTACGTATCGATTATTGACTTTTTAGCTGGCTTTGGTGCATTGGACATGAGCTAGGACCTTAATATTCTGCATGAAAGGAGGACTAGCAGCCGAGTTGCACGGGAGAATGTGAAAACTGTTCAAATGTAGTAAAAACCTGAGAAATCCGTCCGTTTTCGTCATTTGTTATCGAATCGACTTAAAGCCAGATAGTCACATTGGCCACTCTTCTCTCTGAATCGGTTGTACTTATCGTCTGCAAAGCTATGTCACGTGCTGCGGTATGTGGTGACACTAAAATCACCGCAGTTGAACACAGATGAAGCTTCTAAGTTGATGTAATATCCAGGAAGAAGTAGTACAATTCAAGTTTTAGGTATCGATTATTGACTTTTTAGCTGGCTTTGGTCCCTTGGACATGAGCTAGGACCTTAACATTCTTCATGAAAGGAGGACTAGCAGCCGAGTTGCGCGGGAGAATGTGAAAAGTGTTCATATGTAGTAAAAACCTTAGAAATCCATCCGTTTTCGTCATTTGTTATCGAATCGACTTAAAGCCAGATCGTCACATTGGCCGCTCTTCTCTCTGAAACGGTTGTACTTATCGTCTGCAAAGCTATGTCACGTGCTGCGGTATGCGGAGACACTAAAATCACCACAGTAGAACACAGATGAAGCTTCTAAGTTGATGTAATAGCCAGTAAGAAGTAGTACAATTCAAGTTTTAGGTATTGAATATTGACCTTTCTGCTGGCTTTGGTGCCTTGGTCATGTGCTACGACCTTAAGATTGTACATAAAAGGAGGACAAGCTGCCGAGTTGCACGGGAGAATGTGAAAAGTGTTCATATGTAGTAAAAACCTGAGAAATCCGTCCGTCTTCGTCATTTGTTATCGAATCGACTTAAAGCCAGATCGTCACATTGGCCGCTCTTCTCTCTGAAACGGTTGTACTTATCATCTGCAAAGCTATGTCGCGTACTGCGGTATTCGGAGACACTAAAAGCACCATAGTAGAACACAGATGAAGCTTCTAAGATGATGTAATAGCCAGTAAGAAGAAGTACAATTCAAGATTTAGGTATCGGTTATTGACTTTTTAGCTTGCTTTGGTCCCTTGGACATGAGCTAGGACCTTAAGATTCTGCATGAAAGGAGGACTAGCAGCCCAGTTGCACGGGAGAATGTGAAAAGTGTTCATATGTAGGAAAAACCTGAGAAATCCGTCCGTTTTCGTCATTTGTTATCGAATCGACTTAAAGCCAGATCGTCGGATTGGCCGCTCTTCTCTCTGAAACGGTTGTACTTATTGTCCTCAAAACTATGTCGCGTGCTGCGGTATGCGGAGAAACTAAAAGCAACGTAGTAGAACACAGATGAAGCTTCTAAGATGATGTAATAGCCAGTAAGAAGTAGTACAATTCAAGTTTTACGTATTTATTATTGACTTTTTAGCTGGCTTTGGTGCCTTGGACATGAGCTAGGACCTTAAGATTCTGCATGAAAGGTGGACTAGCAGCCGAGTTGCACGGGAGAATGTGAAAAGTGTTCATATGTAGTAAAAACCTGAGAAATCCGTCCGTTTTCGTCATTTGTTATCGAATCGACTTAAAGCCACATCGTCACATTGGCCGCTCTTCTCTCTGAAACGGTTGTACTTATCGTCTGCAAAGCTATGTCGCGTACTGCGGTATTCGGAAACACTAAAAGCACCATAGTAGAACACAGATGAAGCTTCTAAGTTGATGTAATAGCCAGTAAGAAGTAGTACAATTCAAGTTTTAGGTATCGGTTATTGACTTTTTAGCTGGCTTTGGTGCTTTGGACATGAGCTAGGACCACAAGATTCTGCATGAAAGGAGGACTTGCAGCCGAAATGCACTGGAGAATGTGAAAAGTGTTCATATGTAGTAATAACCTGAGAAATCCGTCCTTTTTCGTCATTTGTTATCGAATCGACTTAAAGCCAGATCGTCACATTGGCCGCTCTTCTCTCTGAAACGCTTGTACTTATCGTCTGCAAAGCTATGTCGCGTGCTGCGGTATCCGGAGACACTGCACTCACCATAGTAGAACACAGTTCAAGCTTCTAAGTTGATGTAATAGCCAGTAAGAAGTAGTACAATTCAAGTTTTTGGTATCGATTATTGACTTTTCAGCTGGCTTTGGTGCATTGGACATGAGCTAGGACCTTAAGATTCTGCATGAAAGGTGGACTAGTAGCCCAGTTGCACGGGAGAATGTGAAAAGTGTTCATATGTAGTAAAAACCTGAGAAATCCGTCCGTTTTCGTCATTTGTTATCGAATCGACTTAAAGCTAGATCGTCACATTGGCCGCTCTTCTCTCTGAAACGGTTGTACTTATCGTCTGCAAAGCTATGTCGCGTACTGCGGTATGCGGAGAAACTAAAAGCAACGTAGTAGAACACAGATGAAGCTTCTAAGTTGATGTAATAGCCAGTAAGAAGTAGTACAATTCAAGTTTTAGGTATTGATTATTGACTTTTTAGCTGGCTTTGGTGCCTCGGACATGAGCTTGGACCTTAAGATTCTGCATGAAAGGAGGACTAGCAGCCGAGTTGCACGGGAGAATGTGAAAAGTGTTCATATGTAGTAAAAACCTGAGAAATCCGTCCGTTTTCGTCATTTGTTATCGAATCGACTTAAAGCCAGATCGTCACATTGGCCGCTCTTCTCTCTGAAACGGTTGTACTTACCGTCTGCAAAGCTATGTCGCGTGCTGCGGTATACGGAGACACTAAAATCACCATACTAGAACACAGATGAAGCTTCTAAGTTGATGCAATTCCCAGAAAGGAGTAGAACAATTCAAGTTTTAGGTATCGATTATTGACTTTTTAGCTGGCTTCGGTACCTTGGACATGAGCTAGGACCTTAAGATTCTGCATGAAAGGAGGACTAGCAGCCGAGTTGCACGTCAGAATGTGAAAAGTGTTCATATGTAGTAAAAACCTGAGAAATCCGTCCGTTTTCGTCATTTGTTATCGAATCGACTTAAAGCCAGATCGTCACATTGGCCGCTCTTCTCTCTGAACGGTTGTACTTATCGTCTGCAAAGCTATGTCGCGTACTGCGGTATTCGGAGACACTATCGCACCATAGTAGAACACAGATGAAGCTTCTAAGATGATGTAATAGCCAGTAAGAAATAGTACAATTCAAGTTTTAGATATCGTTATTGACTTTTTAGCTGGCTTTGGTGCCTTGGACATGAGCTATGACCTTAAGATTATGCATGAAAGGAGGACTAGCAGCCGAGTTGCACGGGAGAATGTGAAAAGTGTTCATATCTAGTAAAAACCTGAGAAATCCGTCAGTTTGCGTCATTTGTTATCGAATCGACTTAAAGCCAGATCGTCACATTTGCCGCTCTTCTCTCTGAAACCGTTGTACTTATCGTCTGCAAAGCTATGTCGCGTGCTGCGATATGCGGAGACACTAAAAGCACCATAGTAGAACACAGATGAAGCTTCTAAGTTGATGTAATAGCCAGTAAGAAGTAGTACAATTCAAGTTTTAGATATTGATTATTGACTCTTTATCTGGCTTTGGGGCCTTGGACATGATCTAGGACCTTAAGATTCTGCATGAAATTAGGACTAGCAGCCGAGTTGCACGGGAGAATGTGAAAGGTGTTCATATGTAGTAAAAACCTGAGAAATCGGTCCGTTTTCGTCATTTGTTATCGAATCGACTTAAAGCCAAATCGGCACATTGGCCGCTCTGCTCTCTGAAACTGTTGTACTTATCGTCTGCAAAGCTATGTCGCGTACTGCGGTATTTGGAGACACTAAACGCACCATAGTAGAACACAGATGAAACTTCTAAGTTGATGTAATAGCCAGTAAGAAGTAGTACAATTCAAGTTTTAGATATTGATTATTGACTTTTTAGCTGGCTTTGGTGCCTTGGACATGATCTAGGACCTTAAGATTCTGCATGAAAGAAGGACTAGCGGCCGAGTTGCACGGGTGAATGTGAAAAGTGTTCATATGTAGTAAAAACCAACCTGAGAAATCCGTCCGTTTTCGTCATTTGTTATCGAATCGACTTAAAGCCAAATCATCACATTGGCAGCTCTGCTCTCTGAAACGGTAGTTCTTATCGTCTGCAAAGCTATGTCGCGTACTGCGGTATTCGGAGACACTAAAAGCGCCATAGTAGAACACAGATGAAGCTTCTAAGTTGATGTAATAGCCAGTAAGAAGTAGTAGAATTCAAGTTTTTGGTATCGATTATTGACATTTTAGGTGGCTTTGGAGCCTTCGACATGAGCTAGGACCTTAAGATTCTGCATGAAAGGAGGACTAGCAGCCGAGTTGCACGGGAGAATGTGAAAAGTGTTCATATGTAGTAATAACCTGAGATATCCGTCCGTTTTCGTCATTTGTTATCGAATCGACTCAAAGCCAGATGGTCACATTGGCCGCTCTTCTTTCTGAAACGGTTGTACTTATCGTCTGCAAAGCTATGTCGCGTGCTGCGGTATGTGGAGACTCTAAAATCACCATAGTAGAACACTGATGAAGCTTCTAAGTTGATGTAATAGCCAGTAAGAAGTAGTACAACTCAAGTTCTAGGTATCGATTATTGACTTTTTAGCTGGCTTTGGTGTCTTGGACATGAGTAAGGACCTTGAGATTCTGTATGAAAGGAGGACTAGCAACCCAGTAGCACGGGAGAATGTGAAAACTGTTCATATGTAGTAAAAACCAACCTGAGAAATCCGTCCGTTTTCGTCATTTGTTATCGAATCGACTTAAAGCCAGATCGTCACATTGGCCGCTCTTCTCTCTGAAACGGTTGTACTTATCGTCTGCAAAGCTATGTCGCGTGCTGCGGTATGCGGAGGCACTAAAAGCACCATAGTAGAACACATATGAAGCTTCTAAGATGATGTAATAGCCAGTAAGAAGTTGTACAATTCAAGTTTTAGGTATTGATTATTGACTTTTTAGCTGGCTTTGGTGCCTTGGCCATGAGCTAGGACCTTAAGATTCTTCATGAAAGGAGGAGTAGCAGCCGAGTTGCACGGGAGAATGTGAAAAGTGTTCATATGTAGTAAAAACCAACCTGAGAAATCCGTCCGTTTTCGTCATTTGTTATCGAATCGACTTAAAGCCAGATCGTCACATTGGCCGCTCTTCTCTCTGAAACGGTTGTACTTATCGTCTGCAAAGCTATGTCGCGTGCTGCGGTATGCGGAGACACTAAAAGCACCATAGTAGAACACAGATGAAGCTTCTAAGTTGATGTAATAGCCAGTAAGAAGTAGTCCAATTCAAGTTTTAGGTATCGATTATTGACTTTTTAGCTGGCTTTGGTGCCTTGGACATGAGCTAGGACCTTAAGATTCTGCATAAAAGGAGGACTAGCAGCCCAGTTGCACGGGAGAATATGAAAAGTGTTCATATGTAGTAAAAACCTGAGACATCCGTCCTTTTTCGTCATTTGTTATCGAATCGACTTAAAGCCAGATCGTCACATTGGCCGCTCTTCTCTTTGAAACCGTTGTACTTATCGTCTGCAAAGCTATGTCGCGTGCTGCGGTATGCGGAGACACTAAAAGCACCATAGTAGAACACAGATGAAGCTTCTAAGTTGATGTAATAGCCAGTAAGAAATAGTACAATTCAAGTTTCAGGTTTCGTTATTGACTTTTTAGCTGGCTTTGGTGCCTTGGACATGAGCTATGACCTTAAGATTCTGCATGAAAGGAGGACTAGCAGCCGAGTTGCACGGGAGAATGTGAAAAGTGTTCATATGTAGTTAAAACCTGAGAAATCCGTCCGTTTTCGTGATTTGTTATCGAATCGACTTAAAGCCAGATCGTCACATTGGCCGCTCTTCTCTCTGAAACGGTTGTACTTATCGTCTGCAAAGCTATGTCGCGTGCTGCGGTATGCGGAGACACTAAAAGCACCATAGTAGAACACAGATGAAGCTTCTAAGTTGATGTAATAGCCAGTAAGAAGTAGTACAATTCAAGTTTTAGGTATCGGTTATTGACTTTTTAGCTGGCTTTGGAGCCTTGGACATGAGCTAGGACCTTAAGATTCTGCATAAAAGGAGGACTAGCAGCCCAGTAGCACGGGAGAATATGAAAAGTGTTCATATGTAGTAAAAACCTGAGAAATCCGTTCGTTTTCGTCATTTGTTATCGAATCGACTTAAAGCCAGATGGTCACATTGGCTGCTCTTCTCTCTGAAACGGTTGTACTTACCGTCTGCAGAGCTATGTCGCGTGCTGCGGTATGCGGGGACACTACAATCACCATACTAGAACACAGATGAGGCTTCTAAGTTGATGTAATAGCCAGTAAGAAGTAGTACAATTCAAGTTTTAGGTATCGATTATTGATTTCTTAGTTGGCTTTGGTGCCTTGGACATGAGCTATTACCTTAAGATTCTGCATGAAAGGAGGACTAGCAGCCGAGTTGCACGGGAGAAAGTGAAAAGTGTTCATAGGTAGTAAAAACCTTAGAAATCCGTCCGTTTTCGTCATTTGTTATCGAATCGACTTAAAGCCCGATCGTCACATTGGTCGCTCTTCTCTCTGAAACGGTTGTACTTATCGTCTGCAATGCTATGTCGCGTGCTGCGGTATCTGGAGACACTAAAATCTCCATAGTAGAACACAGATGAAGCTTCTTAGTTGATGTAATAGCCAGTAAGATGTAGTACAATTCAAGTTTTAGCTACTGATTATTGACTTTTTAGCTGGCTTTGGAGCCTTGGACACGAGCTAGGACCTTAAGATTCTGCATGAAAGGAGGACTAGCAGCCGAGTTGCACAGGAGAATGTGAAAAGTGTTCATATGTAGTAAAAACCTGAGAAATCCGTCCGTTTTCGTCATTTGTTATAGAATCGACTTAAAGCCAAATCGTCACATTGGCCGCTCTTCTCTCTGAAACGGTTGTACTTATCGTCTGCAAAGCTATGTCGCGGGCTGCGGTATGCGGGGACACTAAAATCAGCATACTAGAACACAGATGAAGCTTCTAAGTTGATGTAATAGCCAGTAAGAAGTAGATCAATTCAAGTTTTAGGTATCGATTATTGACTTCTTAGTTGGCTTTGGTGCCTTGGACATGAGCTATTACCTCAAGATTCTGCATGAAAGGAGGACTAGCAGCCGAGTTGCACGGGAGAATGTGAAAAGTGTTCATATGTAGTAAAAACCTGAGAAATCCGTCCGTTTTCGTCATTTGTTATCGAATCGACTTAAAGCCCGATCGTCACATTGGCCGCTCTTCTCTCTGAAACGGTTGTACTTATCGTCTGCAATGCTATGTCGCGTGCTGCGGTATGCGGAGACACTAAAATCTCCATAGTAGAACACAAATGAAGCTTCTAAGTTGATGTAATAGCCAGTAAGAAGTAGTACAATTCAAGTTTTAGGTATCGATTATTGAATTTTTAGCTGGCTTTGGTGCCTTGGACACGAGCTAGGACCTTAAGATTCTACATGAAAGGAGGACTAGCAGCCGAGTTGCACGGGAGAATGTTAAAAGTGTTCATATGTACTAAAAACCTGAGATATCCGTTCGTTTTCGTCATTTGTTATCGAATCGACTTAAAGCCAGATTGTCACATTGGCCGCTCTTCTCTCTGAACGGTTGTACTTATCGTCTGCAAAGCTATGTCGCGTACTGCGGTATTCGGAGACACTAAACGCACCATAGTAGAACACAGATGAAGCTTCTAAGATGATGTAATAGCCAGTAAGAAATAGTACAATTCAAGTTTTAGATATCGTTATTGACTTTATAGCTGGCTTTGGTGCCTCGGACATGAGCTATGACCTTATGATTCTGCATGAAAGGAGGACTAGCAGCCGAGTTGCACGGGAGAATGTGAAAAGTGTTCATATGTAGTAAAAACCTGAGAAATCCGTCCGTTTTCGTGATTTGTTATCGAATCGACTTAAAGCCAGATCGTCACATTGGCCGCTCTTCTCTCTGAAACGGTTGTACTTATCGTCTGCAAAGCTATGTCGCGTGCTGCGGTATGCGGAGACACTAAAAGCACCATAGTAGAACACAGATGAAGCTTCTAAGTTGATGTAATAGCCAGTAAGAAGTAGTACAATTCAAGTTTTAGGTATCGATTATTGAATTTTTAGCTGGCTTTGGTGCCTTGGACACGAGCTAGGACCTTAAGATTCTACATGAAAGGAGGACTAGCAGCCGAGTTGCACGGGAGAATGTTAAAAGTGTTCATATGTACTAAAAACCTGAGATATCCGTTCGTTTTCGTCATTTGTTATCGAATCGACTTAAAGCCAGATTGTCACATTGGCCGCTCTTCTCTCTGAACGGTTGTACTTATCGTCTGCAAAGCTATGTCGCGTACTGCGGTATTCGGAGACACTAAACGCACCATAGTAGAACACAGATGAAGCTTCTAAGATGATGTAATAGCCAGTAAGAAATAGTACAATTCAAGTTTTAGATATCGTTATTGACTTTATAGCTGGCTTTGGTGCCTTGGACATGAGCTATGACCTTATGATTCTGCATGAAAGGAGGACTAGCAGCCGAGTTGCACGGGAGAATATGAAAAGTGTTCATATGTAGTAAAAACCTGAGAAATCCGTTCGTTTTCGTCATTTGTTATCGAATCGACTTAAAGCCAGATGGTCACATTGGCCGCTCTTCTCTCTGAAACGGTTGTACTTACCGTCTGCAGAGCTATGTCGCGTGCTGCGGTATGCGGGGACACTAAAATCACCATACTAGAACACAGATGAGGCTTCTAAGTTGATGTAATAGCCAGTAAGAAGTAGTACAATTCAAGTTTTAGGTATCGATTATTAATTTCTTAGTTGGCTTTGGTGCCTTGGACATGAGCTATTACCTTAAGATTCTGCATGAAAGGAGGACTAGCAGCCGAGTTGCACGGGAGAAAGTGAAAAGTGTTCATATGTAGTAAAAACCTGAGAAATCCGTCCGTTTTCGTCATTTGTTATCGAATCGACTTAAAGCCCGATCGTCACATTGGTCGCTCTTCTCTCTGAAACGGTTGTACTTATCGTCTGCAATGCTATGTCGCGTGCTGCGGTATCTGGAGACACTAAAATCTCCATAGTAGAACACAGATGAAGCTTCTTAGTTGATGTAATAGCCAGTAAGATGTAGTACAATTCAAGTTTTAGCTACTGATTATTGACTTTTTAGCAGGCTTTGGAGCCTTGGACACGAGCTAGGACCTTAAGATTCTGCATGAAAGGAGGACTAGCAGCCGAGTTGCACAGGAGAATGTGAAAAGTGTTCATATGTAGTAAAAACCTGAGAAATCCGTCCGTTTTCGTCATTTGTTATAGAATCGACTTAAAGCCAAATCGTCACATTGGCCGCTCTTCTCTCTGAAACGGTTGTACTTATCGTCTGCAAAGCTATGTCGCGGGCTGCGGTATGCGGGGACACTAAAATCAGCATACTGGAACACAGATGAAGCTTCTAAGTTGATGTAATAGCCAGTAAGAAGTAGATCAATTCAAGTTTTAGGTATCGATTATTGACTTCTTAGTTGGCTTTGGTGCCTTGGACATGAGCTATTACCTTAAGATTCTGCATGAAAGGAGGACTAGCAGCCGAGTTGCACGGGAGAATGTGAAAAGTGTTCATATGTAGTAAAAACCTGAGAAATCCGTCCGTTTTCGTCATTTGTTATCGAATCGACTTAAAGCCCGATCGTCACATTGGCCGCTCTTCTCTCTGAAACGGTTGTACTTATCGTCTGCAATGCTATGTCGCGTGCTGCGGTATGCGTAGACACTAAAATCTCCATAGTAGAACACAGATGAAGCTTCTAAGTTGATGTAATAGCCAGTAAGAAGTAGTACAATTCAAGTTTTAGGTATTGATTATTGAATTTTTAGCTGGCTTTGGTGCCTTGGACATGAGCTAGGACCTTAAGATTCTACATGAAAGGAGGACTAGCAGCCGAGTTGCACGGGAGAATGTTAAAAGTGTTCATATGTACTAAAAACCTGAGATATCCGTTCGTTTTCGTCATTTGTTATCGAATCGACTTAAAGCCAGATGGTCACATTGGTCGCTCTTCTCTCTGAAACGGTTGTACTTACCGTCTGCAGAGCTATGTCGCGTGCTGCGGTATGCAGAGACACTAAAAGCACCATAGTAGAACACAGATGATACTTCCAAGTTAATGTAATAGCCAGTAAGAAATAGTAAAATTCAACTTTTAGGTACTGATTATTGACTTTTTAGCTGGCTTTGGTGCCTTGGACATGAGCTAGGACCTTAAGATTCTGCATGAAAGGAGGACTAGCAGCCTAATTGCACGGGAGAATGTGAAAAGTGTTCATATAGAGTAAAAACCTGAGAAATCCGTACGTTTTCGTCATTTGTTATCGAATCGACTTAAAGCCAAATCGTCACATTGGCCGCTCTTCTCTCTGAAACGGTGGTACTTATCGTCTGCAAAGCTATGTCGCGTACTGCGGTATTCGGAGACACTAAAAGCACCATAGTAGAACACAGATGTAGCTTCTAAGATGATGTAATAACCAGTAAGAAATAGTACCATTCAAGTTTTAGGAATCGGTTATTGACTTTTTACCCTTGTTTGGTGCCTTGGACATGAGCTAGGAACTTAAGATTTTACATGCAGGAGGACTAGCAGACGAGTTGCACGGGAGAATGTGTAAAGTGTTCATATGTAGTAAAAACCTGAGAAATCCGTTCGTTTTCGTCATTTGTTATCGAATCGACTTAAAGCCAGATCGTCACATTGGCCGCTCTTCTCTCTGAAACGGTTGTACTTATCGTCTGCAATGCTATGTCGCGTGCTGCGGTATGCGGAGACACTAAAATCTCCATAGTAGAACACAGATGAAGCTTCTAAGTTGATGTAATAGCCAGTAAGAAGTAGTACAATTCAAGTTTTAGGTATCGATTATTGAATATTTATGTGGCTTTGGTGCCTTGGACATGAGCTAGGACCTTAAGATTCTGCATGAAAGGAGGACTAGCAGCCGAGTTGCACGGGAGAATGTGAAAAGTGTTCAAATAGAGTAAAAACCTGAGAAATCCGTCCGTTTTCGTCATTTTTATCGAATCGACTTAAAGCCAAATCGTCACATTGGCCGCTCTTCTCTCTGAAACGGTTGTACTTATCGTCTGCAGAGCTACGTCGCGTGCTGCGGTATGCGGGGACACTAAAATCAGCATACTAGAACACAGATGAAGCTTCTAAGTTGATGTAATTGCCAGTAAGAAGTAGTTCAATTCAAGTTTTAGGTATCGATTATTGACTTCTTAGTTGGCTTTGGTGCCTTGGACATGAGCTATTACCTTAAGATTCTGCATGAAAGGAGGACTAGCAGCCGAGTTGCACGGGAGAATGTGAAAAGTGTTCATATGTAGTAAAAACCTGAGAAATCCGTCCGTTTTCGTCATTTGTTATCGAATCGACTTAAAGCCAGATCGTCACATTGGCTGCTCTTCTGTCTGAAACGGTCGTACTTATCGTCTGCAAAGCTATGTCGCGTGATGCGGTATGCGGAGACACTAAAATCACCATAGTGGAACACAGATGAGGCTTCTAAGTTGATGTAATAGCCAGTAAGAAGTAGTATAATTCAAGTTTTAGGTATCGATTATTGACTTTTTAGCTGGCTTTGATGCCTTGGACATGAGCTAGGACCTTAAGATTCTCCATGAAAGGAGGACTAGCAGCCGAGTTGCACGGGAGAATTTGAAAAGTGTTCATATGTAGTAAAAACCTGAGAAATCCGTCCGTTTTCGTCATTTGTTATCGAATCGGCTTAAAGCCAGATTGTCGTATTGGCCGCTCTTCTCTCTGAAACGGTTGTACTTATCGTCTGCAATGCTATGTCGTGTGCTGCGCTATGCGGAGACACTAAAAGCACCATAGTAGAACACAGATGAAGCTTCTAAGTTGATGTAATACCCAGTAAGAAGTAGTACAATTCAAGTTTTTGGTATCGATTATTGAGTTTTTAGCTGGCTTTGGTGCCTTGGACATGAGCTAGGCCTTAAGATTCTGCATGAAAGGAGGACTAGCAGCCGAGTTGCACGGGAGAATGTGAAAAGTGTTCAAATAGAGTAAAAACCTGAGAAATCCGTCCGTTTTCGTCATTTTTATCGAATCGACTTAAAGCCAAATCGTCACATTGGCCGCTCTGCTCTCTGAAACGGTTGTACTTATCGTCTGCAAAGCTATGTCGCGTGCTGCGGCTTGCGGGGACACTAAAATCACCATAGTGGAACACAGATGAAGCTTCTAAGTTGATGTAATAGCCAGTAAGAAGTAGTACAATTCAAGTTTTAGTTATCGATTATTGACTTTTTAGCTGGCTTTGATGCCTTGGACATGAGCTACCACCTTAATATTCTGCATGAAAGGAGGACTAGCAGCCAAGTTGCACGGGAGAATTTGATAAGTGTTCATATGTAGTAAAAACCTGAGAAATCCGTCCGTTTTCGTCATTTCTTATCGATTCCACTTAAAGCCAGATTGTCACATTGGCCGCTCTTCTCTCAGAAACGGTTGTATTTATCGTCTGCAATGCTATGTCGCGTGCTGCGCTATGCGGAGACACTAAAAGCACCATAGTAGAACACAGATGAAGCTTCTAAGTTGATGTAATAGCCAGTAAGAAGTAGTACAATTCAAGTTTTAGGTATCGATTATTGACTTTTTAGCTGGCTTTGGTGCCTTGGACATGATCTATTACCTTATGATCTCCATGAAAGGAGGACTAGCAGCCGAGTTGCACGGGAGAATGTGAAAAGTGTTCATATGTAGTAAAAACCTGAGAAATCCGTCCGTTTTCGTCATTTGTTACCGAATCGACTTAAAGCCAGATCGTCACAATGGCTTCTCTCCTCTCTGAAACGGTTGTACTTATCGTCTGCAAAGCTATGTCGCGTGATGCGGTATGCGGAGACACTAAAAGCACCATAGTAGAACACAGATGAAGCTTCTAAGTTGATGTTATAGCCAGTAAGAAGTAGTACAATTAGAGTTTTAAGTATCGATTATTGACTTTTTAGCTGGCTTTGGTGCCTTGGACATGAGCTAGGACCTTAAGATTCTGCATGAAAGGAGGACTAGCAGCCGAGTTGTACGTGAGAATGTGAAAAGTGTTCATATGTAGTAAAAACCTGAGAAATCCGTCCGTTTTCGTCATTTGTTATCAAATCGACTTAAAGCCAGATCGTCACATTGGCTGCTCTTCTCTCTGAAACGGTTGTACTTATCGTCTGGAAAGCTTTGTCGCGTGCTGCGGTATGCGGAGACACTAAAAGCACCATAGTAGAACACAGATGAAGCTTCTAAGATGATGTAATAGCCAGTAAGAAGAAGTACAATTCAAGTTTTATGTATCGATTATTGACTTCTTAGTTGGCTTTGGTGTCTTGGACATGAGCTATTACCTTAAGATTCTGCATGAAAGGAGGACTAGCAGCCGAGTTGCACGGGATAATGTGAAAAGTGTTCATATGTAGTAAAAACCTGAGAAATCCGTCCGTTTTCGTCATTTGTTATCGAATCGACTTAAAGCCCGATCGTCACATTGGCCGCTCTTCTCTCTGAAACGGTTGTACTTATCGTCTGCAATGCTATGTCGCGTGCTGCGGTATGCGGAGACACTAAAATCTCCATAGTAGAACACAGATGAAGCTTCTAAGTTGATGTAATAGCCAGTAAGAAGTAGTACAATTCAAGTTTTAGGTATCGATTATTGAATATTTATGTGGCTTTGGTGCCTTGGACATGAGCTAGGACCTTAAGATTCTGCATGAAAGGAGGACTAGCAGCCGAGTTGCACGGGAGAATGTGAAAAGTGTTCAAATAGAGTAAAAACCTGAGAAATCCGTCCGTTTTCGTCATTTTTATCGAATCGACTTAAAGCCAAATCGTCACATTGGCCGCTCTTCTCTCTGAAACGGTTGTACTTATCGTCTGCAGAGCTACGTCGCGTGCTGCGGTATGCGGGGACACTAAAATCAGCATACTAGAACACAGATGAAGCTTCTAAGTTGATGTAATTGCCAGTAAGAAGTAGTTCAATTCAAGTTTTAGGTATCGATTATTGACTTCTTAGTTGGCTTTGGTGCCTTGGACATGAGCTATTACCTTAAGATTCTGCATGAAAGGAGGACTAGCAGCCGAGTTGCACGGGAGAATGTGAGAAGTGTTCATATGTAGTAAAAACCTGAGAAATCCGTCCGTTTTCGTCACTTGTTATCGAATCGACTTAAAGCCAGATCGTCACATTGGCAGCTCTTCTCTCTGAAACGGTTGTACTTATCGTCTGCAGAGCTATGTCGCGTGCTGCGGTATGCAGAGACACTAACAGCACCATAGTAGAACACAGATGACACTTCCAAGTTGATGTAATAGCCAGTAAGAAGTAGTACAATTCAAGTTTTAGTTACTGATTATTGACTTTTTAGCTGGCTTTGGTGCCTTGGACATGAGCTAGGACCTTAAGATTCTGCATGAAAGGAGGACTAGCAGCCGAGTTGCCCAGGAGAATGTGAAAGGTGTTCATATGTAGTAAAAACCTGAGAAATCCGTCCGTTTTCGTCATTCGTTATCGAATCGACTTAAAGCCAGATCGTCACATTGGCCGCTCTTCCCTCCGAAACGGTTGTACTTATCGTCTGCAAAGCTATGTCGCTTGCTGCGGTATGCGGAGACACTAAAAGCACCATAGTAGAACACAGATGAAGCTTCTAAGATGATGTAATAGCCAGTAAGATGTAGTACAATTCAAGTTTTAGCTACTGATTATTTGCTTTTTAGCTGGCTTTGGAGCCTTGGACATGAGCTAGGACCTTAATATTCTGCATGAAAGGAGGACTAGCAGCCGAGTTACACAGGAGAATGTGAAAAGTGTTTATATGTAGTAAAAACCTGAGAAATCCGTCCGTTTTCGTCATTTGTTATCGAATCGACTTAAAGCCAGATCGTCACATTGGCTGCTCTTCTGTCTGAAACGGTCGTACTTATCGTCTGCAAAGCTATGTCGCGTGATGCGGTATGCGGAGACACTAAAATCACCATAGTGGAACACAGATGAGGCTTCTAAGTTGATGTAATAGCCAGTAAGAAGTAGTATAATTCAAGTTTTAGGTATCGATTATTGACTTTTTAGCTGGCTTTGATGCCTTGGACATGAGCTAGGACCTTAAGATTCTCCATGAAAGGAGGACTAGCAGCCGAGTTGCACGGGAGAATGTGAAAAGTGTTCATATGTAGTAAAAACCTGAGAAATCCGTCCGTTTTCGTCATTTGTTATCGAATCGGCTTAAAGCCAGATTGTCGTATTGGCCGCTCTTCTCTCTGAAACGGTTGTACTTATCGTCTGCAATGCTATGTCGTGTGCTGCGCTATGCGGAGACACTAAAAGCACCATAGTAGAACACAGATGAAGCTTCTAAGTTGATGTAATACCCAGTAAGAAGTAGTACAATTCATGTTTTTGGTATCGATTATTGAGTTTTTAGCTGGCTTTGGTGCCTTGGACATGAGCTAGGCCTTAAGATTCTGCATGAAAGGAGGACTAGCAGCCGAGTTGCACGGGAGAATGTGAAAAGTGTTCAAATAGAGTAAAAACCTGAGAAATCCGTCCGTTTTCGTCATTTTTATCGAATCGACTTAAAGCCAAATCGTCACATTGGCCGCTCTGCTCTCTGAAACGGTTGTACTTATCGTCTGCAAAGCTATGTCGCGTGCTGCGGCTTGCGGGGACACTAAAATCACCATAGTGGAACACACATGAAGCTTCTAAGTTGATGTAATAGCCAGTAAGAAGTAGTACAATTCAAGTTTTAGTTATCGATTATTGACTTTTTAGCTGGCTTTGATGCCTTGGACATGAGCTACCACCTTAATATTCTGCATGAAAGGAGGACTAGCAGCCAAGTTGCACGGGAGAATTTGATAAGTGTTCATATGTAGTAAAAACCTGAGAAATCCGTCTGTTTTCGTCATTTCTTATCGATTCCACTTAAAGCCAGATTGTCACATTGGCCGCTCTTCTCTCAGAAACGGTTGTATTTATCGTCTGCAATGCTATGTCGCGTGCTGCGCTATGCGGAGACACTAAAAGCACCATAGTAGAACACAGATGAAGCTTCTAAGTTGATGTAATAGCCAGTAAGAAGTAGTACAATTCAAGTTTTAGGTATCGATTATTGACTTTTTAGCTGGCTTTGGTGCCTTGGACATGATCTATTACCTTATGATCTCCATGAAAGGAGGACTAGCAGCCGAGTTGCACGGGAGAATGTGAAAAGTGTTCATATGTAGTAAAAACCTGAGAAATCCGTCCGTTTTCGTCATTTGTTACCGAATCGACTTAAAGCCAGATCGTCACAATGGCTTCTCTCCTCTCTGAAACGGTTGTACTTATCGTCTGCAAAGCTATGTCGCGTGATGCGGTATGCGGAGACACTAAAAGCACCATAGTAGAACACAGATGAAGCTTCTAAGTTGATGTTATAGCCAGTAAGAAGTAGTACAATTAGAGTTTTAAGTATCGATTATTGACTTTTTAGCTGGCTTTGGTGCCTTGGACATGAGCTAGGACCTTAAGATTCTGCATGAAAGGAGGACTAGCAGCCGAGTTGTACGTGAGAATGTGAAAAGTGTTCATATGTAGTAAAAACCTGAGAAATCCGTCCGTTTTCGTCATTTGTTATCAAATCGACTTAAAGCCAGATCGTCACATTGGCTGCTCTTCTCTCTGAAACGGTTGTACTTATCGTCTGGAAAGCTTTGTCGCGTGCTGCGGTATGCGGAGACACTAAAAGCACCATAGTAGAACACAGATGAAGCTTCTAAGATGGTGTAATAGCCAGTAAGAAGAAGTACAATTCAAGTTTTATGTATCGATTATTGACTTCTTAGTTGGCTTTGGTGTCTTGGACATGAGCTATTACCTTAAGATTCTGCATGAAAGGAGGACTAGCAGCCGAGTTGCACGGGATAATGTGAAAAGTGTTCATATGTAGTAAAAAGCTGAGAAATCCGTCCGTTTTCGTCATTTGTTATCGAATCGACTTAAAGCCCGATCGTCACATTGGCCGCTCTTCTCTTTGAAACGGTTGTACTTATCGTCTGCAATGCTATGTCGCGTGCTGCGGTATGCGGAGACACTAAAATCTCCATAGTAGAACACAGATGAAGCTTCTAAGTTGATGTAATAGCCAGTAAGAAGTAGTACAATTCAAGTTTTAGGTATCGATTATTGAATATTTATGTGGCTTTGGTGCCTTGGACATGAGCTAGGACCTTAAGATTCTGCATGAAAGGAGGACTAGCAGCCGAGTTGCACGGGAGAATGTGAAAAGTGTTCAAATAGAGTAAAAACCTGAGAAATCCGTCCGTTTTCGTCATTTTTATCGAATCGACTTAAAGCCAAATCGTCACATTGGCCGCTCTTCTCTCTGAAACGGTTGTACTTATCGTCTGCAGAGCTACGTCGCGTGCTGCGGTATGCGGGGACACTAAAATCAGCATACTAGAACACAGATGAAGCTTCTAAGTTGATGTAATTGCCAGTAAGAAGTAGTTCAATTCAAGTTTTAGGTATCGATTATTGACTTCTTAGTTGGCTTTGGTGCCTTGGACATGAGCTATTACCTTAAGATTCTGCATGAAAGGAGGACTAGCAGCCGAGTTACACAGGAGAATGTGAATAGTGTTTATATGTAGTAGAAACCTGAGAAATCCGTCCGTTTTCGTCATTTGTTATCGAATCGACTTAAAGCCAGATCGTCACATTGGCTGCTCTTCTGTCTGAAACGGTCGTACTTATCGCCTGCAAAGCTATGTCGCGTGATGCGGTATGCGGAGACACTAAAATCACCATAGTGGAACACAGATGAGGCTTCTAAGTTGATGTAATAGCCAGTAAGAAGTAGTATAATTCAAGTTTTAGGTATCGATTATTGACTTTTTAGCTGGCTTTGATGCCTTGGACATGAGCTAGGACCTTAAGATTCTCCATGAAAGGAGGACTAGCAGCCGAGTTGCACGGGAGAATTTGAAAAGTGTTCATATGTAGTAAAAACCTGAGAAATCCGTCCGTTTTCGTCATTTGTTATCGAATCGGCTTAAAGCCAGATTGTCGTATTGGCCGCTCTTCTCTCTGAAACGGTTGTACTTATCGTCTGCAATGCTATGTCGTGTGCTGCGCTATGCGGAGACACTAAAAGCACCATAGTAGAACACAGATGAAGCTTCTAAGTTGATGTAATACCCAGTAAGAAGTAGTACAATTCAAGTTTTTGGTATCGATTATTGACTTTTTAGCTGGCTTTGGTGCCTTGGACATGAGCTAGGCCTTAAGATTCTGCATGAAAGGAGGACTAGCAGCCGAGTTGCACGGGAGAATGTGAAAAGTGTTCAATTAGAGTAAAAACCTGAGAAATCCGTCCGTTTTCGTCATTTTTATCGAATCGACTTAAAGCCAAATCGTCACATTGGCCGCTCTGCTCTCTGAAACGGTTGTACTTATCGTCTGCAAAGCTATGTCGCGTGCTGCGGCATGCGGGGACACTAAAATCACCATAGTGGAACACAGATGAAGCTTCTAAGTTGATGTAATAGCCAGTAAGAAGTAGTACAATTCAAGTTTTAGTTATCGATTATTGACTTTTTAGCTGGCTTTGATGCCTTGGACATGAGCTACGACCTTAATATTCTGCATGAAAGGAGGACTAGCAGCCAAGTTGCACGGGAGAATTTGATAAGTGTTCATATGTAGTAAAAACCTGAGAAATCCGTCCGTTTTCGTCATTTCTTATCGATTCCACTTAAAGCCAGATTGTCACATTGGCCGCTCTTCTCTCAGAAACGGTTGTACTTATCGTCTGCAATGCTATGTCGCGTGCTGCGGTATGCGGAGACACTAAAAGCACCATAGTAGAACACAGATGAAGCTTCTAAGTTGATGTAATAGCCAGTAAGAAGTAGTACAATTCAAGTTTTAGGTATCGATTATTGACTTTTTAGCTGGCTTTGGTGCCTTGGACATGAGCTAGGACCTTAAGATTCTGCATGAAAGGAGGACTAGCAGCCGAGTTGCAGGGGATAATGTGAAAAGTGTTCATAAGTAGTAAAAACCTGAGAAATCCGTCCGTTTTCGTCATTTGTTATCGAATCGACTTAAAGCCAGATCGTCACATTGGCCGCTCCTCTCTCTGAAACGGTTGTACTTATCGTCTTCAAAGCTATGTCGCGGTCTGCCGTATGCGGAGACACTAAAACCACCACAGTAGAACACAGATGAAGCTTCTAATTTGATGTAATAGCCAGTAAGAAGTAGTAAAATTGAAGTTTTAGGTATTGATTATTGACTTTTTAGCTGTCTTTGGTGCCTTGGAGATGAGGTAGGACCTTAAGATTCTGGATGAAAGGAGGAGTAGCAGCCGAGTTGCACGGGAGAATGTGAAAAGTGTTCATACGTAGTAAAAACCTGAGAAATCCGTCCGTTTTCGTCATTTGTTATCGAATCGACTTAAAGCCTGATTGTCACATTGGCCGCTCTTCTCTCTGAAACGGTTGTAATTATCGTCTGCAAAGCTGTGTCGCGTGCTGCGGTATGCGGAGAAACTAAAAGCACCATAGTAGAACACAGATGAAGCTTCTAAGTTGATGTAATAGCCAGTAAGAAGTAGTACAGTTCAATTTAAAGGTATCGATTATTGACTTTCAAGCTGGCTTTGATGCCTTGGACATGAGCTAGGACCTTAAGATTCTACAGGAAAGGAGGACTAGCAGCCGAGTTGCACGGGAGAATGTGAGAAGTGTTCATATGTAGTAAAAACCTGAGAAATCCGTCCGTTTTCGTCATTTGTTATCGAATCGCCTTAAAGCCAGATCGTCACTTGGCCGCTCTTCTTTCTGAAACGGTTGTATTTATCGTCTGCATAGCTATGTCGCGTACTGCGGTATTCGGAGACACTAAAAGCACCATAGTAGAACACAGATGTAGCTTCTAAGATGATGTAATAGCCAGTAAGAAATAGTACAATTCAAGTTTTAGGAATCGGTTATTGACTTTTTACCCTTGTTTGGTGCCTTGGACATGAGCTAGGAACTTAAGATTTTACATGCAGGAGGACTAGCAGCCGAGTTGCACGGGAAAATGTGTAAAGTGTTCATATGTAGTAAAAACCTGAGAAATCCGTTCGTTTTCGTCATTTGTTATCGAATCGACTTAAAGCCAGATCGCCACATTGGCCGCTCTTCTCTCTGAAACGGTTGTACTTATCGTCTGCAAAGCTATGTCGCGTGCTGCGGTATGCGGAGACACTAAAAGCACCATAGCAGAACACATATGAAGCTTCTAAGATGATGTAATAACCAGTAAGAAGTAGGACAGTTCAAGTTTTAGGTATCGATTATTGACTTTTTAGCTGGCTTTGGTGCCCTGGAGATGAGGTAGGACCTTAAGATTCTGGATGAAAGGAGGAGTAGCAGCCGAGTTGCACGGGAGAATGTGAAAAGTGTTCATATGTAGTAAAAACCTGAGAAATCCGTCCTTTTTCGTCATTTGTTATCGAATCGACTTAAAGCCTGATTGTCACATTGGCCGCTCTTCTCTCTGAAACGGTTGTAATTATCGTCTGCAAAGCTGTGTCGCGTGCTGCGGTATGCGGAGAAACTAAAAGCACCATAGTAGAACACAGATGAAGCTTCTAAGATGATGTAATAGCCAGTAAGAAGTAGTACAATTTAAGTTTTAGGTATCGTTTATTGACTTTTTAGCTGGCTTTGGTGCCTTGGACATGAGCTAGGACCTTAAGATTCTGCATGAAAGGAGGACTAGCAGCCGCGTTGCACGGGAGAATGTGAAAAGTGTTCATATGTAGTAAAAACCAACCTGAGAAATCCGTCCGTTTTCGTCATTTGTTATCGAATCGACTTAAAGCCAGATCGTCACATTGGCCGCTCTTCTCTCTGAAACGGTTGTACTTATCATCTGCAAAGCTATGTCGCGTGCTGCGGTATGCGGAGACACTAAAAGCACCATAGTAGAACACATATGAAGCTTCTAAGATGATGTAATAGCCAGTAAGAAGTAGGACAGTTCAAGTTTTAGGTATCGATTATTGACTTTGTAGCTGGCTTTGGTGACTTGGACATGAGCTACGACCTTAAGATTGTACATAAAAGGAGGACAAGCTGCCGAGTTGCACGGGAGAATGTGAAAAGTGTTCATATGTAGTAAAAACCTGAGAAATCCGTCCGTTTTCGTCATTTGTTATCGAATCGACTTAAAGCCAGATCGTCACATTGGCCGCACTTCTCTCTGAAACGGTTGTACTTATCGTCTGCAAAGCAATGTCGCGTGCTGCGGTATGCGGAGACACTAAAAGCACCATAGTAGAACACAGATGAAGCTTCTAAGTTGATGTAATAGCCAGTAAGAAGTAGTACAATTCAATTTAAAGGTATCGATTATTGACTTTTAAGCTGGCTTTGATGCCTTGGACATGAGCTAGGACCTTAAGATTCTACATGAAAGGAGGACTAGCAGCCAGGTTGCACGGGAGAATGGGAGAAGTGTTCATATGTAGTAAAAACCTGAGAAATCCGTCCGTTTTCGTCATTTGTTATCGAATCGACTTAAAGCCAGATCGTCACATTGGCCGCTCTTCTCTCTGAAACGGTTGTACTTACCGTCTGCAAAGCTATGTCGCGTGCTGCGGTATGCGGAGACACTAAAAGCACCATAGTAGAACACAGATGAAGCTTCTAAGATGATGTAATAGCCAGTAAGAAGTAGTACAATTCAAGTTTTAGGTATCGTTTATTGACTTTTTAGCTGGCTTTGGTGCCTTGGACATGAGCTAGGACCTTAAGATTCTGCATGAAAGGAGGACTAGCAGCCGCGTTGCACGGGAGAATGTGAAAAGTGTTCATATGTAGTAAAAACCAACCTGAGAAATCCGTCCGTTTTCGTCATTTGTTATCGAATCGACTTAAAGCCAGATCGTCACATTGGCCGCTCTTCTCTCTGAAACGGTTGTACTTATCGTCTGCAAAGCTATGTCACGTGCTGCGGTATGCGGTGACACTGAAAGCACCATAGTAGAACACAGATTAAGCTTCTAAGTTGATGTAATAGCCAGTAAGAAGTAGTACAATTCAAGTTTTAGGTACTGATTATTGAGTTTTTAGCTGGCTTTGGTGCCTTGGACATGAGCTAGGACCTTAAGATTCTGCATGAAGGGAGGACTAGCAGCCGAGTTGCACGGGAGAATGTGAAAAGTGATCATATGTAGTAAAAACCTCAGAAATCCGTCCGTTTTCGTCATTTGTTATCGAATCGACTTAAAGCCAGATCGTCACATTGGCCGCTCTTCTCTCTGAAACGGTTGTAATTATCGTCTGCAAAGCTGTGTCGCGTGCTGCGGTATGCGGAGAAACTAAAAGCACCATAGTAGAACACAGATGAAGCTTCTAAGTTGATGTAATAGCCAGTAAGAAGTAGTACAATTCAATTTAAAGGTATCGATTATTGACTTTTAAGCTGGCTTTGATGCCTTGGACATGAGCTAGGACCTTAAGATTCTACAGGAAAGGAGGACTAGCAGCCGAGTTGCACGGGAGAATGTGAGAAGTGTTCATATGTAGTAAAAACCTGAGAAATCCGTCCGTTTTCGTCATTTGTTATCGAATCGCCTTAAAGGCAGATCGTCACTTGGCCGCTCTTCTCTCTGAAACGGTTGTATTTAACGTCTGCATAGCTATGTCGCGTACTGCGGTATTCGGAGACACTAAAAGCACCATAGTAGAACACAGATGTAGCTTCTAAGATGATGTAATAGCCAGTAAGAAATAGTACAATTCAAGTTTTAGGAATCGGTTATTGACTTTTTACCCTTGTTTGGTGCCTTGGACATGAGCTAGGAACTTAAGATTTTACATGCAGGAGGACTAGCAGCCGAGTTGCACGGGAAAGTGTGTAAAGTGTTCATATGTAGTAAAAACCTGAGAAATCCGTTCGTTTTCGTCATTTGTTATCAAATCGACTTAAAGCCAGATCGTCACATTGGCCGCTCTTCTCTCTGAAACGGTTGTACTTATCGTCTGCAAAGCTATGTCGCGTGCTGCGGTATGCGGAGACACTAAAAGCACCATAGTAGAACACATATGAAGCTTCTAAGATGATGTAATAGCCAGTAAGAAGTAGCACAGTTCAAGTTTTAGGTATCGATTATTGACTTTGTAGCTGGCTTTGGTGACTTGGAGATGAGCTTGGACCTTAAGATTCTGGATGAAAGGAGGAGTAGCAGCCGAGTTGCACGGGAGAATGTGAAAAGTGTTCATATGTAGTAAAAGCCTGAGAAATCCGTCCGTTTTCGTCATTTGTTATCGAATCGACTTAAAGCCAGATCGTCACATTGGCCGCTCTTCTCTCTGAAACGGTTGTACTTATCGTCTGCAAAGCAATGTCGCGTGCTGCGGTATGCGGAGACACTAAAAGCACCATAGTAGAACACAGATGAAGCTTCTAAGTTGATGTAATAGCCAGTAAGAAGTAGTACAATTCAATTTAAAGGTATCGATTATTGACTTTTAAGCTGGCTTTGATGCCTTGGACATGAGCTAGGACCTTAAGATTCTACATGAAAGGAGGACTAGCAGCCAGGTTGCACGGGAGAATGTGAGAAGTGTTCATATGTAGTAAAAACCTGAGAAACCCGTCCGTTTTCGTCATTTGTTATCGAATCGACTTAAAGCCAGATCGTCACATTGGCCGCTCTTCTCTCCGAAACGTTTGTACTTATCGTCTGCAAAGCTATGTCGCGTGCTGCGGTATGCGGAGACACTAAAAGCACCATAGTAGAACACAGATGAAGCTTCTAAGTTGATGTAATAGCCTGTAAGAAGTAGTACAATTTACGATTTAGCTATCGATTTTTGACTTTTTAGCTGGCTTTGGTGCCTTCGACATGAGCTAGGACCTTAAGATTCTGCATGAAAGGAGGACTAGCAGCCGAGTTTCATGGGAGAATGCGAAAAGTGTTCATATGTAGTAAAAACATGAGAAATCCGTCCGTTTTCGTCATTTGTTATCGAATCGACTTAAAGCCAGATCGTCACATTGGCCGCTCTTCTCTCTGAAACGTTTGTACTTATCGTCTGCAAAGCTATGTCGCGTGCTGCGGTATGCGGAGACACTAAAAGCACCATAGTAGAACACAGATGAAGCTTCTAAGTTGATGTAATAGCAAGTAAGAAGTAGTACAATTCAAGTTTTAGGTATCGATTATTGACTTTTTAGCCGGCTTTGGTGCCTTGAACATGAGCTAGGACCTTAAGAATCTGCATGAAAGGAGGACTAGCAGCCGAGTTGTACGGGAGAATGTCAAAAGTGTTCATATGTAGGAAAAACCTGAGAAATCCGTCCGTTTTCGTCATTTGTTATCGAATCGACTTAAAGCCAGATCGTCACATTATCCCCTCTTCTCTGAAACGGTTGTACTTATCGTCTGCAAAGCTATGTCGCGTGCTGCGTTATGCGGAGACACTAAAAGCACCATAGTAGAACACAGATGAAGCTTCTAAGTTGATGTAATAACCAGTAAGAAGTAGTACAATTCAAGTTTTAATTATAGATTATTGACTTTTTAGCTGGCTTTGGTGCCTTGGACATGAGCTAGGACCTTAAGATTCTGCATGAAAGAAGGACTAGCAGCCGAGTTGCACGGGAGAATTTGACAAGTGTGCAAATGTAGTAAAAACCTGAGAAATACGTCCGTTTTCATAATTTGTTATAGAATCGACTTAAATCAGGATCGTCACATTGGCCGCAGTTCTGTCTGAAACGGTTGTACTTATCGTCTGCACAGCTATGTCGCGTGCTGCGGTATGCGGAGACACTAAAAGCACCATAGTAGAACATAGATGAAGCTTCTAAGTTGATGTAATAGCCTGTAAGAAGTAGTACAATTTACGATTTAGGTATCGATTTTTGACTTTTTAGCTGGCTTTGGTGCCTTCGACATGAGCTAGGACCTTAAGATTCTGCATTAAAGGAGGACTAGCAGCCGAGTTTCATGGGAGAATGCGAAAAGTGTTCATATGTAGTAAAAACATGAGAAATCCGTCCGTTTTCGTCATTTGTTATCGAATCGACTTAAAGCAAGATCGTCACATTGGCCGCTCTTCTCTCTGAAACGGTTGTACTAATCGTCTGCAAAGCTATGTCGCGTGCTGCGGTATGCGGAGACACTAAAAGCACCATAGTAGAACACAGATGGAGCTTCTAAGTTGATGTAATAGCCAGTAAGAAGTAGTACAATTCAAGTTTTATGTATCGATTATAGACTTTTTAGCTGGCTTTGGTGCCTTCCACATGACTTAGGTCCTTAAGTTTCTGCATGAAAGGAGGACTAGCAGCCGAGTTTCATGGGAGAATGCGAAAAATGTTCATATGTAGTAAAAACATGAGAAATCCGTCCGTTTTCGTCATTTGTTATCGAATCGACTTAAAGCAAGATCGTCACATTGGCCGCTCTTCTCTCTGAAACGGTTGTACTAATCGTCTGCAAAGCTATGTCGCGTGCTGCGGTATGCGGAGACACTAAAAGCACCATAGTAGAACACAGATGAAGCTTCTAAGTTGATGTAATAGCAAGTAAGAAGTAGTACAATTCAAGTTTTAGGTATCGATTATTGACTTTTTAGCCGGCTTTGGTGCCTTGAACATGAGCTAGGACCTTAAGATTCTGCATGAAAGGAGGCCTAGCAGCCGAGTTGCACGGGAGAATGTCAAAAGTGTTCATATGTAGTAAAAACCTGAGAAATCCGTCCGTTTTCATAATTTGTTATAGAATCTACTTAAATCAGGATCATCACATTGGCTGCAGTTCTGTCTGAAACGGTTGTACTTATCGTCTGCAAAGCTATGTCGCGTGCTGCGGTATCCGGAGACACTAAAAGCACCATAGTAGAACATAGATGTAGCTTCTAAGTTGATGTAATAGCCAGTAAGAAGTAGTACAATTTACGTTTTAGGTATCGATTTTTGACATTTTAGCTGGCTTTGGTGCCTTGGACATGAGCTAGGACCTTAAGATTCTGCATGAAAGGAGGACTAGCAGCCGAGTTTCATGGAAGAATGCGAAAAGTGTTCATATGTAGTAAAAACCAGAGAAATCCGTCCGTTTTCGTCATTTGTTATCGAATCGACTTAAAGCAAGATCGTCACATTGGCCGCTCATCTCTCTGAAACGGTTGTACTTATCGTCTGCAAAGCTATGTCGCGTGCTGCGGTATGCGGAGACACTAAATGCACCATAGTAGAACACAGATGAAGCTTCTAAGTTGATGTAATAGCCAGTAAGAAGTAGTACAATTCAAGTTACAGGTATCGATTATTGACGTTTTTTCTGGCTTTGGTGCCTTGGACATGAGCTAGGACCTTAAGATTCTGTATGAAAGGAGGACTAGCAGCCGAGTTGCATGGGAGAATGTGAAAAGATTTCATATGTAGTAAAAACCTGAGAAATCCGTCCGTTTTCGTTATTTGTTATCGAATCGACTTAAAGCCAGATCGTCACATTGGCCCCTCTTCTCTGAAACGGTTGTACTTATCGTCTGCAAAGCTATGTCGCGTGCTGCGGTATACGGAGACACTAAAAGCACCATAGTAGAACACAGGTGAAGCTTCTAAGTTGATGTAATAGCCAGTAAGAATTAGTACAATTCAAGTTTTATGAATCGATTATTGACTTTTTAGCTGGCTTTGGTGCCTTGGACATGAGCTAGGACTTTAAGATTCTGCATGAAAGGAGGACAAGCAGCCGAGTTGCATGGGAGAATGTGAAAAGTGTTCATATGTAGTAAAAATATGAGAAATCCGTCCGTTTTCGTCATTTGTTATCGAATCGACTTAAAGCCAGATCGTCACATTATCCCCTCTTCTCTGAAACGGTTGTACTTATCGTCTGCAAAGCTATGTCGCGTGCTGCGTTATGCGGAGACACTAAAAGCACCATAGTAGAACACAGATGAAGCTTCTAAGTTGATGTAATAACCAGTAAGAAGTAGTACAATTCAAGTTTTAATTATAGATTATTGACTTTTTAGCTGGCTTTGGTGCCTTGGACATGAGCTAGGACCTTAAGATTCTGCATGAAAGGAGGACTAGCAGCCGAGTTTCATGGGAGAATGCGAAAAGTGTTCATATGTAGTAAAAACATCAGAAATCCGTCCGTTTTCGTCATTTGTTATCGAATCGTCTTAAAGCAAGATCGTCACATTGGCCGCTCTTCTCTCTGAAACGGTTGTACTAATCGTCTGCAAAGCTATGTCGCGTGCTGCGGTATGCGGAGACACTAAAAGCACCATAGTAGAACACAAATGAAGCTTCTAAGTTGATGTAGTAGCCAGTAAGAAGTAGTACAATTCAAGTTTTATGTATCGATTATTGACTTTTTAGCTGGTTTGGTGCCTTGGACATGAGCTAGGACCTTAAGATTCTGCATGAAAGGAGGACTAGCAGCCGAGTTGCATGGGAGAATGTGAAAAGTGTTCATATGTAGTAAAAACCTAAAGAAATCCGTCCGTTTTCGTCATTTGTTATCGAATCGACTTAAAGCCAGATCGTCACATTGGCCGATCTTCTCTCTGAAACGGTAGTATTTATCGTCTGCAAAGCTATGTCGCGTGCTGCGGTATGCGGAGACATTAAAAGCACCATAGTATAACACAGATGAAGCTTCTAAGTTGATGTAATAACCAGTAAGAAGTAGTACAGTTCAAGTTTTAGGTATCGATTATTGACTATTTTGCTGGCTTTTGTGCCTTGGACATGAGCTAGGAGCTTAAGATTCTGCATGAAAGGAGGACTAGCAGCCACGTTGCACGGGTGTATGTGAAAAGTGTTCATATGTAGTAAAAACCTTAGAAATCCGTCCGTTTTCGTCATCTGTTATCGAATCGACTTAAAGCCAGATCGTCACATTGGCCGCTCTTCTCTCTGAAACGGTTGTACTTATCGTCTGCAAAGCTATGTCGCGTGCTGCGGTATGCGGAGACACTAAAAGCACCATAGTAGAACACAGATGAAGCTTCTAAGTTGATGTAATAGCAAGTAAGAAGTAGTACAATTCAAGTTTTAGGTATCGATTATTGACTTTTTAGCCAGCTTTGGTGCCTTGAACATGAGCTAGGACCTTAAGATTCTGCATGAAAGGAGGACTAGCAGCCGAGTTGCACGGGAGAATGTCAAAAGTGTTCATATGTAAGAAAAACCTGAGAAATCCGTCCGTTTTCGTCATTTGTTATCGAATCGACTTAAAGCCAAATCGCCACATTGGCCCCTCTTCTCTGAAACAGTTGTACTTATCGTCTGCAAAGCTATGTCGCGTGCTGCGTTATGCGGAGACACTAAAAGCACCATAGTAGAACACAGATGAAGCTTCTAAGTTGATGTAATAACCAGTAAGAAGTAGTACAATTCAAGTTTTAATTATAGATTATTGACTTTTTAGCTGGCTTTGGTGCCTTGGACATGAGCATGGACCTTAAGATTCTGCATGAAAGAAGGACTAGCAGCCGAGTTGAACGGGAGAATTTGACAAGTTTTCAAATGTAGTAGAAACCTGAGAAATACGTCCGTTTTCATAATTTGTTATAGAATCGATTTAAATCAGGATCGTCACATTGGCCGCAGTTATGTGTGAAACGGTTGTACTTATCGTCTGCACAGCTATGTCGCGTGCTGCGGTATGCAGAGACACTAAAAGCACCATAGTAGAACATACATGAAGCTTCTAAGTTGATGTAATAGCCTGTAAGAAGTAGTACAATTTACGATTTAGGTATCGATTTTTGACTTTTTAGCTGGCTTTGGTGCCTTGGACATGGGCTAGGACCTTAAGGTTCTGCATGAAAGGAGGACAATAGCCGAGTTGCATGGGAGAATGTGAAAAGTGTTCATATGTAGTAAAAATATGAGAAATCCGTCCGTTTTCGTCATTTGTTATCGAATCGACTTAAAGCCAGATCGTCACATTATCCCCTCTTCTCTGAAACGGTTGTACTTATCGTCTGCAAAGCTATGTCGCGTGCTGCGTTATGCGGAGACACTAAAAGCACCATAGTAGAACACAGATATAGCTTCTAAGTTGATGTAATAACCAGTAAGAAGTAGTACAATTCAAGTTTTAGGTATAGATTATTGACTTTTTATCTGGCTTTGGTGCCTTGGACATGAGCTAGGACCTTAAGATTCTGCATGAAAGAAGGACTAGCAGCCGAGTTGCACGGGAGAATGTGACAAGTGTTCATATGTAGTAAAAACCTGAGAAATCCGTCCGTTTTCGTCATTTGTTATCGAATCGATTTAAAGCTAGATCGTCACATTGGCCGCCCTCCTCTCTGAAACGGTTGTACTTATCGTCTGCAAAGCTATGTCGTGTGCTGCGGTATGCGGAGACACTAAAAGCACCATGATTGAACGCAGATGAAGCTTCTAAGTTGATGTAATAGCAAGCAAGAAGTTCCACAATTCAAGTTTTAGGTATCGATTATTGACTTTTTAGCCGGCTTTGGTGCCTTGGACATGAGCTAGGACCTTATGATTCTGCATGAAACGAGGACTAGCAGCCGAGTTGCACGGGAGAATGTGAAAAGTGTTCATATGTAGTAAAAAACTGAGAAATCCGTCCGTTTTCGTCATTTGTTATGGAATCGACTTAAAGCCAGATCGTCACATTGGACGCTCTTCTCTCTGAAACGGTTGTACTTATCGTCTGCACAGCTATGTCGCGTGCTGCGGTATGCGGAGACACTAAAAGCACCATAGTAGAACACAGATGAAGCTTCTAAGTTGATGTAATGGCCAGTAAGAAGTAGTACAATTCAAGTTTTGGGTACTGATTATTTACTTTTTAGCTGGCTTTGGTGCCTTGGCCATGAGCTAGGACCTTAAGATTCTGCATTAAAGGAGGACTAGCAGCCAAGTTGCATGGGAGAATACGAAAAGTGTTCATATGTAGTAAAAACCTGAGAAATCCGTCCGTTTTCGTCATTTGTTATCGAATCGACTTAAAGCCAGATCGTCACATTGGCCGCTCTTCTCTCTGAAACGGTTGTACTTATCGTCTGCAAAGCTATGTCGCGTGTTGCGGTATGCGGATACACTAAAAGCACCATAGTAGAACACAGATGAAGCTTCTAAGTTGATGTAATAGCCAGTAAGAAGTAGTACAATTCAAGTTTTATGTATCGATTATTGACAGTTTAGCTGGCTTTGGTGCCTTGGACATGAGCTAGGACCTTAAGATTCTGCAAGAAAGAAGGACTAGCAACCGAGTTGCACGGGAGAATGTCAAAAGTGTTCATATGTAGGAAAAACCTGAGAAATCCGTCCGTTTTCGTCATTTGTTATGGAATCGACTTAAAGCCAGATCGTCACATTGGCCGCTCTTCTCTCTGAAACGGTTGTACTTATCGTCTGCAAAGCTATGTCGCGTGCTGCGTTATGCGGAGACACTAAAATCACCACAGTGGAACACAGATGAAGCTTCTAAGTTGATGTAACAGCCAGTAAGAAGTAGTACAATTCAAGTTTTAGGTATCGATTATTGACTTTTTAGCTGGCTTTGATGCCTTGGACATGAGCTAGGACCATAAGAATCTGCATGAAAGGAGGACTAGCTGGCGAGTTGAACGGGAGAATGTGAGAAGTGTTCATATGTAGTAAAAACCTGAGAAATCCGTCCGTTTTCGTCATTTGTTATCGAATCGACTTAAAGATAGATCGTCACATTAGCCGTTCTTCTCCCTGAAACGGTTGTACTTATCGTCTGCAAAGCTATGTCGCGTGCTGCGGTATGCGGAGACACTAAAAGCATCATAGTAGAATACAGATGAAGCTTCTAAGTTGATGTAATAGCCAGTAAGAAGTAGTACAATTCAAGTTTTGGGTTCGGATTATTTACTTTTTAGCTGGCTTTGGTGCCTTGGACATGAGCTAGGACTTTAAGATTCTGCATTAAAGGAGGACTAGCAGCCAAGTTGCATAGGAGAATGCGAAAAGTGTTCATATGTAGTAAAAACCTGATAAATCCGTCCGTTTTCGTCATTTGTTATCGAATCGACTTAAAGCCAGATCGTCACATTGGCCGCTCTTCTTTCTGAAACGGTTGTACTTATCGTCTGCAAAGCTATGTCGCGTGCTGCGGTATGCGGAGACCCTAAAAGCACCATAGTAGAACACAGATGAAGCTTCTAAGTTGATGTAATAGCCAGTAAGAAGTAGTACAATTCAAGTTTTACCTATCGATTATTGTCATTTTAGCTGGCTTTGGTGCCTTGGACATGAGCTAGGACCTTAAGATTCTGCATGAAAGAAGGACTAGCAGCCGAGTTGCACGGGAGAATGTGAAAAGTGTTCACATGTATTATAAACCTGAGAAATCCGTCCGTTTTCGTCATTTGTTATGGAATCGACTTAAAGCCAGATCGTCACATTGCCGCTCTTCTCTCTGAAACGGTTGTACTTACCGTCTGCAAAACTATGTCGCGTGCTGCGTTATGCGGAGACACTAAAATCACCACAGTGGAACACAGATGAAGCTTCTAAGTTGATGTAATAGCCAGTATAAGTAGTACAATTCAAGTTTTAGGTATCGATTATTGACTTTTTAGGTGGCTTTGATGCCTTGGACATGAGGTAGTACCTTAAGATTCAGTATGAAAGGAGGACTAGCAGCCGAGTTGCATGGGAGAATGTGAAAAGTGTTCATATGTAGTAAAAAACTGAGAAATCCGTCCGTTTTCGTCATTAGTTATGGAATCAACTTAAAGCCAGATCGTCACATTGGCCGCTCTTCTCTCTGAAACGGTTGTACTAATCGTCTGCAAAGCTATGTCGCGTGCTGCGGTATGCGGATACACTAAAAGCACCATAGTAGAACACAGATGAAGCTTCTAAGTTGATGTAATAGCCAGTAAGAAGTAGTACAATTCAAGTTTTATGTATCGATTATTGACTTTTTAGCTGGCTTTGGTGCCTTGGACATGAGCTAGGACCTTAAGATTCTGCATGAAAGGAGGACTAGCAGCCGAGTTGCATGGGAGAATGTGAAAAGTGTTCATATGTAGTAAAAACCTGACAAATCCGTCCGTTTTCGTCATTTGTTATCGAATCGACTTAAAGCCAGATCGTCACATTGGCCGATCTTCTCTCTGAAACGGTAGTATTTATCGTCTGCAAAGCTATGTCGCGTGCTGCGGTATGCGGAGACATTAAAAGCACCATAGTATAACACAGATGAAGCTTCTAAGTTGATGTAATAACCAGTAAGAAGTAGTACAGTTCAAGTTTTAGGTATCGATTATTGACTATTTTGCTGGCTTTGATGCCTTGGACATGAGCTAGGAGCTTAAGATTCTGCATGAATGGAGGACTAGCAGCCACGTTGCACGGGAGTATGTGAAAAGTGTTCATATGTAGTAAAAACCTTAGAAATCCGTCCGTTTTCGTCATTTGTTATCGAATCGACTTAAAGCCAGATCGTCACATTGGCCGCTCTTCTCTCTGAAACGGTTGTACTTATCGTCTGCACAGCTATGTCGCGTGCTGCGGTATGCGGAGACACTAAAAGCACCATAGTAGAACACAGATGAAGCTTCTAAGTTGATGTAATAGCAAGTAAGAAGTAGTACAATTCAAGTTTTAGGTATCGATTATTGACTTTTTAGCCGGCTTTGGTGCCTTGAACATGAGCTAGGACCTTAAGATTCTGCATGAAAGGAGGACTAGCAGCCGAGTTGCACGAGAGAATGTCAAAAGTGTTCATATGTAGTAAAAACCTGACAAATCCGTCCGTTTTCATAATTTGTTATAGAATCTACTTAAATCAGGATCATCACATTGGCTGCAGTTCTGTCTGAAACGGTTGTACTTATCGTCTGCAAAGCTATGTCGCGTGCTGCGGTATGCGGAGACACTAAAAGCACCATAGTAGAACATAGATGAAGCTTCTAAGTTGATGTAATAGCCAGTAAGAAGTAGTACAATTTACGTTTTAGGTATCGATTTTAGACTTTTTAGCTGGCTTTGGAGCCTTGGACATGAGGTAGGACCTTAAGATTCTGCATGAAAGGAGGACTAGCAGCCGAGTTGCACGGGAGAATGTGAAAAGAGTTCATATGTAGGAAAAACCTGAGAAATCCGTCCGTTTTCGTCATTTGTTATCGAATCGACTTAAAGCCAAATCGTCACATTGGCCCCTCTTCTCTGAAACAGTTGTACTTATCGTCTGCAAAGCTATGTCGCGTGCTGCGTTATGCGGAGACACTAAAAGCACCATAGTAGAACACAGATGAAGCTTCTAAGTTGATGTAATAACCAGTAAGAAGTAGTACAATTCAAGTTTTAATTATAGATTATTGACTTTTTAGCTGGCTTTGGTGCCTTGGACATGAGCTAGGACCTTAAGATTCTGCAAGAAAGAAGGACTAGCAACCGAGTTGCACGGGAGAATGTCAAAAGTGTTCATATGTAGGAAAAACCTGAGAAATCCGTCCGTTTTCGTCATTTGTTATGGAATCGACTTAAAGCCAGATCGTCACATTGGCCGCTCTTCTCTCTGAAACGGTTGTACTTATCGTCTGCAAAGCTATGTCGCGTGCTGCGTTATGCGGAGACACTAAAATCACCACAGTGGAACACAGATGAAGCTTCTAAGTTGATGTAATAGCCAGTAAGAAGTAGTACAATTCAAGTTTTAGGTATCGATTATTGACTTTTTAGCTGGCTTTGATGCCTTGGACATGAGCTAGGACCTTAAGAATCTGCATGAAAGGAGGACTAGCTGGCGAGTTGAACGGGAGAATGTGAGAAGTGTTCATATGTAGTAAAAACCTGAGAAATCCGTCCGTTTTCGTCATTTGTTATCGAATCGACTTAAAGATAGATCGTCACATTGGCCGCTCTTCTTTCTGAAACGGTTGTACTTATCGTCTGCAAAGCTATGTCGCGTGCTGCGGTATGCGGAGACCCTAAAAGCACCATAGTAGAACACAGATGAAGCTTCTAAGTTGATGTAATAGCCAGTAAGAAGTAGTACAATTCAAGTTTTACCTATCGATTATTGTCATTTTAGCTGGCTTTGGTGCCTTGGACATGAGCTAGGACCTTAAGATTCTGCATGAAAGAAGGACTAGCAGCCGAGTTGCACGGGAGAATGTGAAAAGTGTTCACATGTATTATAAACCTGAGAAATCCGTCCGTTTTCGTCATTTGTTATGGAATCGACTTAAAGCCAGATCGTCACATTGCCGCTCTTCTCTCTGAAACGGTTGTACTTACCGTCTGCAAAACTATGTCGCGTGCTGCGTTATGCGGAGACACTAAAATCACCACAGTGGAACACAGATGAAGCTTCTAAGTTGATGTAATAGCCAGTATAAGTAGTACAATTCAAGTTTTAGGTATCGATTATTGACTTTTTAGGTGGCTTTGATGCCTTGGACATGAGGTAGTACCTTAAGATTCAGTATGAAAGGAGGACTAGCAGCCGAGTTGCATGGGAGAATGTGAAAAGTGTTCATATGTAGTAAAAAACTGAGAAATCCGTCCGTTTTCGTCATTAGTTATGGAATCAACTTAAAGCCAGATCGTCACATTGGCCGCTCTTCTCTCTGAAACGGTTGTACTAATCGTCTGCAAAGCTATGTCGCGTGCCGCGGTATGCGGATACACTAAAAGCACCATAGTAGAACACAGATGAAGCTTCTAAGTTGATGTAATAGCCAGTAAGAAGTAGTACAATTCAAGTTTTATGTATCGATTATTGACTTTTTAGCTGGCTTTGGTGCCTTGGACATGAGCTAGGACCTTAAGATTCTGCATGAAAGGAGGACTAGCAGCCGAGTTGCATGGGAGAATGTGAAAAGTGTTCATATGTAGTAAAAACCTGACAAATCCGTCCGTTTTCGTCATTTGTTATCGAATCGACTTAAAGCCAGATCGTCACATTGGCCGATCTTCTCTCTGAAACGGTAGTATTTATCGTCTGCAAAGCTATGTCGCGTGCTGCGGTATGCGGAGACATTAAAAGCACCATAGTATAACACAGATGAAGCTTCTAAGTTGATGTAATAACCAGTAAGAAGTAGTACAGTTCAAGTTTTAGGTATCGATTATTGACTATTTTGCTGGCTTTGATGCCTTGGACATGAGCTAGGAGCTTAAGATTCTGCATGAATGGAGGACTAGCAGCCACGTTGCACGGGAGTATGTGAAAAGTGTTCATATGTAGTAAAAACCTTAGAAATCCGTCCGTTTTCGTCATTTGTTATCGAATCGACTTAAAGCCAGATCGTCACATTGGCCGCTCTTCTCTCTGAAACGGTTGTACTTATCGTCTGCACAGCTATGTCGCGTGCTGCGGTATGCGGAGACACTAAAAGCACCATAGTAGAACACAGATGAAGCTTCTAAGTTGATGTAATAGCAAGTAAGAAGTAGTACAATTCAAGTTTTAGGTATCGATTATTGACTTTTTAGCCGGCTTTGGTGCCTTGAACATGAGCTAGGACCTTAAGATTCTGCATGAAAGGAGGACTAGCAGCCGAGTTGCACGAGAGAATGTCAAAAGTGTTCATATGTAGTAAAAACCTGACAAATCCGTCCGTTTTCATAATTTGTTATAGAATCTACTTAAATCAGGATCATCACATTGGCTGCAGTTCTGTCTGAAACGGTTGTACTTATCGTCTGCAAAGCTATGTCGCGTGCTGCGGTATGCGGAGACACTAAAAGCACCATAGTAGAACGTAGATGAAGCTTCTAAGTTGATGTAATAGCCAGTAAGAAGTAGTACAATTTACGTTTTAGGTATCGATTTTAGACTTTTTAGCTGGCTTTGGAGCCTTGGACATGAGGTAGGACCTTAAGATTCTGCATGAAAGGAGGACTAGCAGCCGAGTTGCACGGGAGAATGTGAAAAGAGTTCATATGTAGGAAAAACCTGAGAAATCCGTCCGTTTTCGTCATTTGTTATCGAATCGACTTAAAGCCAAATCGTCACATTGGCCCCTCTTCTCTGAAACAGTTGTACTTATCGTCTGCAAAGCTATGTCGCGTGCTGCGTTATGCGGAGACACTAAAAGCACCATAGTAGAACACAGATGAAGCTTCTAAGTTGATGTAATAACCAGTAAGAAGTAGTACAATTCAAGTTTTAATTATAGATTATTGACTTTTTAGCTGGCTTTGGTGCCTTGGACATGAGCTAGGACCTTAAGATTCTGCATGAAAGAAGGACTAGCAGCCGAGTTGAACGGGAGAATTTGACAAGTGTTCAAATGTAGTAAAAACCTGAGAAATACGTCCGTTTTCATAATTTATTATAGAATCGACTTAAATCAGGATCGTCACATTGGCCGCAGTTCTGTCTGAAACGGTTGTACTTATCGTCTGCACAGCTATGTCGCGTGCTGCGGTATGCAGAGACACTAAAAGCACCATAGTAGAACATACATGAAGCTTCTAAGTTGATTTAATAGCCTGTAAGAAGTAGTACAATTCAAGTTTTGGGTACTGATTATTTACTTTTTAGCTGGCTTTGGTGCCTTGGCCATGAGCTAGGACCCTAAGATTCTGCATTAAAGGAGGACTAGCTGCCAAGTTGCATGGGAGAATACGAAAAGTGTTCATATGTAGTAAAAACCTGAGAAATCCGTCCGTTTTCGTCATTTGTTATCGAATCGACTTAAAGCCAGATCGTCACATTGGCCGTTCTTCTCCCTGAAACGGTTGTACTTATCGTCTGCAAAGCTATGTCGCGTGCTGCGGTATGCGGAGACACTAAAAGCATCATAGTAGAATACAGATGAAGCTTCTAAGTTGATGTAATAGCCAGTAAGAAGTAGTACAATTCAAGTTTTGGGTACGGATTATTTACTTTTTAGCTGGCTTTGGTGCCTTGGACATGAGCTAGGACTTTAAGATTCTGCATTAAAGGAGGACTAGCAGCCAAGTTGCATAGGAGAATGCGAAAAGTGTTCATATGTAGTAATAACCTGATAAATCCGTCCGTTTTCGTCATTTGTTATCGAATCGACTTAAAGCCAGATCGTCACATTGGCCGCTCTTCTTTCTGAAACGGTTGTACTTATCGTCTGCAAAGCTATGTCGCGTGCTGCGGTATGCGGAGACCCTAAAAGCACCATAGTAGAACACAGATGAAGCTTCTAAGTTGATGTAATAGCCAGTAAGAAGTAGTACAATTCAAGTTTTACCTATCGATTATTGTCATTTTAGCTGGCTTTGGTGCCTTGGACATGAGCTAGGACCTTAAGATTCTGCATGAAAGAAGGACTAGCAGCCGAGTTGCACGGGAGAATGTGAAAAGTGTTCATATGTATTATAAACCTGAGAAATCCGTCCGTTTTCGTCATTTGTTATCGAATCGACTTAAAGCCAGATCGTCACATTGCCGCTCTTCTCTCTGAAACGGTTGTACTTACCGTCTGCAAAACTATGTCGCGTGCTGCGTTATGCGGAGACACTAAAATCACCACAGTGGAACACAGATGAAGCTTCTAAGTTGATGTAATAGCCAGTATAAGTAGTACAATTCAAGTTTTAGGTATCGATTATTGACTTTTTAGGTGGCTTTGATGCCTTGGACATGAGGTAGTACCTTAAGATTCAGTATGAAAGGAGGACTAGCAGCCGAGTTGCATGGGGGAATGTGAAAAGTGTTCATATGTAGTAAAAAACTGAGAAATCCGTCCGTTTTCGTCATTTGTTATGGAATCAACTTAAAGCCAGATCGTCACATTGGCCGCTCTTCTCTCTGAAACGGTTGTACTAATCGTCTGCAAAGCTATGTCGCGTGCTGCGGTATGCGGATACACTAAAAGCACCATAGTAGAACACAGATGAAGCTTCTAAGTTGATGTAATAGCCAGTAAGAAGTAGTACAATTCAAGTTTTATGTATCGATTATTGACTTTTTAGCTGGCTTTGGTGCCTTGGACATGAGCTAGGACCTTAAGATTCTGCATGAAAGGAGGACTAGCAGCCGAGTTGCATGGGAGAATGTGAAAAGTGTTCATATGTAGTAAAAATATGAGAAATCCGTCCGTTTTCGTCATTTGTTATCGAATCGACTAAAAGCCAGATCGTCACATTGACCGCTCTTCTCTCTGAAACGGTTGTACTTATCGTCTGCAAAGCTATGTCGCGTGCTGCGGTATGCGGAGACACTAATAGCACCATAGTAGAACACAGATGAAGCTTCTAAGTTGATGTAATAGCATGCAGGAAGTAGTACAATTCAAGTTTTAGGTATCGATTATTGATTTTTAGCTAGCTTTGGTGCCTTGGATATGAGATAGGACCTTAAGATTCTGCATGAAAGGAGGACTAGCATTCGAGTTGCACGGGAGAATGTGAAAAGTGTTCATATGTAGTAAAAACCTAAAGAAATCCGTCCGTTTTCGTCATTTGTTATCGAATCGACTTAAAGCCAGATCGTCACATTGGCCGATCTTCTCTCTGAAACGGTAGTATTTATCGTCTGCAAAGCTATGTCGCGTGCTGCGGTATGCGGAGACATTAAAAGCACCATAGTATAACACAGATGAAGCTTCTAAGTTGATGTAATAACCAGTAAGAAGTAGTACAGTTCAAGTTTTAGGTATCGATTATTGACTATTTTGCTGGCTTTGATGCCTTGGACATGAGCTAGGAGCTTAAGATTCTGCATGAATGGAGGACTAGCAGCCACGTTGCACGGGAGTATGTGAAAAGTGTTCATATGTAGTAAAAACCTTAGAAATCCGTCCGTTTTCGTCATTTGTTATCGAATCGACTTAAAGCCAGATCGTCACATTGGCCGCTCTTCTCTCTGAAACGGTTGTACTTATCGTCTGCACAGCTATGTCGCGTGATGCGGTATGCGGAGACAATAAAAGCACCATAGTAGAACACAGATGAAGCTTCTAAGTTGATGTAATAGCAAGTAAGAAGTAGTACAATTCAAGTTTTAGGTATCGATTATTGACTTTTTAGCCGGCTTTGGTGCCTTGAACATGAGCTAGGACCTTAAGATTCTGCATGAAAGGAGGACTAGCAGCCGAGTTGCACGAGAGAATGTCAAAAGTGTTCATATGTAGTAAAAACCTGACAAATCCGTCCGTTTTCATAATTTGTTATAGAATCTACTTAAATCAGGATCATCACATTGGCTGCAGTTCTGTCTGAAACAGTTGTACTTATCGTCTGCAAAGCTATGTCGCGTGCTGCGGTATGCGGAGACACTAAAAGCACCATAGTAGAACATAGATGAAGCTTCTAAGTTGATGTAATAGCCAGTAAGAAGTAGTACAATTTACGTTTTAGGTATCGATTTTAGACTTTTTAGCTGGCTTTGGAGCCTTGGACATGAGCTAGGACCTTAAGATTCTGCATGAAAGGAGGACTAGCAGCCGAGTTGCACGGGAGAATGTGAAAAGTGTTCATATGTAGGAAAAACCTGAGAAATCCGTCCGTTTTCGTCATTTGTTATCGAATCGACTTAAAGCCAAATCGTCACATTGGCCCCTCTTCTCTGAAACAGTTGTACTTATCGTCTGCAAAGCTATGTCGCGTGCTGCGTTATGCGGAGACACTAAAAGCACCATAGTAGAACACAGATGAAGCTTCTAAGTTGATGTAATAACCAGTAAGAAGTAGTACAATTCAAGTTTTAATTATAGATTATTGACTTTTTAGCTGGCTTTGGTGCCTTGGACATGAGCTAGGACCTTAAGATTCTGCATGAAAGAAGGACTAGCAGCCGAGTTGAACGGGAGAATTTGACAAGTGTTCAAATGTAGTAAAAACCTGAGAAATACGTCCGTTTTCATAATTTATTATAGAATCGACTTAAATCAGGATCGTCACATTGGCCGCAGTTCTGTCTGAAACGGTTGTACTTATCGTCTGCACAGCTATGTCGCGTGCTGCGGTATGCAGAGACACTAAAAGCACCATAGTAGAACATACATGAAGCTTCTAAGTTGATGTAATAGCCTGTAAGAAGTAGTACAATTCAAGTTTTGGGTACTGATTATTTACTTTTTAGCTGGCTTTGGTGCCTTGGCCATGAGCTAGGACCTTAAGATTCTGCATTAAAGGAGGACTAGCAGCCAAGTTGCATGGGAGAATACGAAAAGTGTTCATATGTAGTAAAAAGCTGAGAAATCCGTCCGTTTTCGTCATTTGTTATCGAATCGACTTAAAGCCAGATCGTCACATTGGCCGCTCTTCTCTCTGAAACGGTTGTACTTATCGTCTGCAAAGCTATGTCGCGTGTTGCGGTATGCGGATACACTAAAAGCACCATAGTAGAACACAGATGAAGCTTCTAAGTTGATGTAATAGCCAGTAAGAAGTAGTACAATTCAAGTTTTACCTATCGATTATTGACAGTTTAGCTGGCTTTGGTGCCTTGGACATGAGCTAGGACCTTAAGATTCTGCAAGAAAGAAGGACTAGCAACCGAGTTGCACGGGAGAATGTCAAAAGTGTTCATATGTAGGAAAAACCTGAGAAATCCGTCCGTTTTCGTCATTTGTTATCGAATCGACTTAAAGCCAGATCGTCACATTGGCCGCTCTTCTCTCTGAAACGGTTGTACTTATCGTCTGCAAAGCTATGTCGCGTGCTGCGTTATGCGGAGACACTAAAATCACCACAGTGGAACACAGATGAAGCTTCTAAGTTGATGTAATAGCCAGTAAGAAGTAGTACAATTCAAGTTTTAGGTATCGATTATTTACTTTTTAGCTGGCTTTGGTGCCTTGGACATGAGCTAGGACCTTAAGATTCTGCATTAAAGGAGGACTAGCAGCCAAGTTGCATAGGAGAATGCGAAAAGTGTTCATATGTAGTAAAAACCTGATAAATCCGTCCGTTTTCGTCATTTGTTATCGAATCGACATAAAGCCAGATCGTCACATTGGCCGTTCTTCTCCCTGAAACGGTTGTACTTATCGTCTGCAAAGCTATGTCGCGTGCTGCGGTATGCGGAGACACTAAAAGCATCATAGTAGAATACAGATGAAGCTTCTAAGTTGATGTAATAGCCAGTAAGAAGTAGTACAATTCAAGTTTTGGGTACGGATTATTTACTTTTTAGCCGGCTTTGGTGCCTTGAACATGAGCTAGGACCTTAAGATTCTGCATGAAAGGAGGACTAGCAGCCGAGTTGCACGAGAGAATGTCAAAAGTGTTCATATGTAGTAAAAACCTGACAAATCCGTCCGTTTTCATAATTTGTTATAGAATCTACTTAAATCAGGATCATCACATTGGCTGCAGTTCTGTCTGAAACGGTTGTACTTATCGTCTGCAAAGCTATGTCGCGTGCTGCGGTATGCGGAGACACTAAAAGCACCATAGTAGAACATAGATGAAGCTTCTAAGTTGATGTAATAGCCAGTAAGAAGTAGTACAATTTACGTTTTAGGTATCGATTTTAGACTATTTAGCTGGCTTTGGTGCCTTGGACATGAGCTAGGACCTTAAGATTCGGCATGAAAGGAGGACTAGCAGCCGAGTTGCACGGGAGAATGTGAAAAGTGTTCATATGTAGGAAAAACCTGAGAAATCCGTCCGTTTTCGTCATTTGTTATCGAATCGACTTAAAGCCAAATCGTCACATTGGCCCCTCTTCTCTGAAACAGTTGTACTTATCGTCTGCAAAGCTATGTCGCGTGCTGCGTTATGCGGAGACACTAAAAGCACCATAGTAGAACACAGATGAAGCTTCTAAGTTGATGTAATAACCAGTAAGAAGTAGTACAATTCAAGTTTTAATTATAGATTATTGTCTTTTTAGCTGGCTTTGGTGCCTTGGACATGAGCTAGGACCTTAAGATTCTGCATGAAAGAAGGACTAGCAGCCGAGTTGAACGGGAGAATTTGACAAGTGTTCAAATGTAGTAAAAACCTGAGAAATACGTCCGTTTTCATAATTTATTATAGAATCGACTTAAATCAGGATCGTCACATTGGCCGCAGTTCTGTCTGAAACGGTTGTACTTATCGTCTGCACAGCTATGTCGCGTGCTGCGGTATGCAGAGACACTAAAAGCACCATAGTAGAACATACATGAAGCTTCTAAGTTGATGTAATAGCCTGTAAGAAGTAGTACAATTCAAGTTTTGGGTACTGATTATTTACTTTTTAGCTGGCTTTGGTGCCTTGGCCATGAGCTAGGACCTTAAGATTCTGCATTAAAGGAGGACTAGCAGCCAAGTTGCATGGGAGAATACGAAAAGTGTTCATATGTAGTAAAAACCTGAGAAATCCGTCCGTTTTCGTCATTTGTTATCGAATCGACTTAAAGCCAGATCGTCACATTGGCCGCTCTTCTCTCTGAAACGGTTGTACTTATCGTCTGCAAAGCTATGTCGCGTGTTGCGGTATGCGGATACACTAAAAGCACCATAGTAGAACACAGATGAAGCTTCTAAGTTGATGTAATAGCCAGTAAGAAGTAGTACAATTCAAGTTTTACCTATCGATTATTGACAGTTTAGCTGGCTTTGGTGCCTTGGACATGAGCTAGGACCTTAAGATTCTGCAAGAAAGAAGGACTAGCAACCGAGTTGCACGGGAGAATGTCAAAAGTGTTCATATGTAGGAAAAACCTGAGAAATCCGTCCGTTTTCGTCATTTGTTATGGAATCGACTTAAAGCCAGATCGTCACATTGGCCGCTCTTCTCTCTGAAACGGTTGTACTTATCGTCTGCAAAGCTATGTCGCGTGCTGCGTTATGCGGAGACACTAAAATCACCACAGTGGGACACAGATGAAGCTTCTAAGTTGATGTAATAGCCAGTAAGAAGTAGTACAATTCAAGTTTTAGGTATCGATTATTGACTTTTTAGCTGGCTTTGATGCCTTGGACATGAGCTAGGACCTTAAGAATCTGCATGAAAGGAGGACTAGCTGGCGAGTTGAACGGGAGAATGTGAGAAGTGTTCATATGTAGTAAAAACCTGAGAAATCCGTCCGTTTTCGTCATTTGTTATCGTATCGACTTAAAGATAGATCGTCACATTGGCCGTTCTTCTCCCTGAAACGGTTGTACTTATCCTCTGCAAAGCTATGTCGCGTGCTGCGGTATGCGGAGACACTAAAAGCATCATAGTAGAATACAGATGAAGCTTCTAAGTTGATGTAATAGCCAGTAAGAAGTAGTACAATTCAAGTTTTGGGTACGGATTATTTACTTTTTAGCTGGCTTTGGTGCCTTGGACATGAGCTAGGACCTTAAGATTCTGCATTAAAGGAGGACTAGCAGCCAAGTTGCATAGGAGAATGCGAAAAGTGTTCATATGTAGTAAAAACCTGATAAATCCGTCCGTTTTCGTCATTTGTTATCGAATCGACTTAAAGCCAGATCGTCACATTGGCCGCTCTTCTTTCTGAAACGGTTGTACTTATCGTCTTCAAAGCTATGTCGCGTGCTGCGGTATGCGGAGACCCTAAAAGCACCATAGTAGAACACAGATGAAGCTTCTAAGTTGATGTAATAGCCAGTAAGAAGTAGTACAATTCAAGTTTTACCTATCGATTATTGTCATTTTAGCTGGCTTTGGTGCCTTGGACATGAGCTAGGACCTTAAGATTCTGCATGAAAGAAGGACTAGCAGCCGAGTTGCACGGGAGAATGTGAAACGTGTTCATATGTATTATAAACCTGAGAAATCCGTCCGTTTTCGTCATTTGTTATGGAATCGACTTAAAGCCAGATCGTCACATTGCCGCTCTTCTCTCTGAAACGGTTGTACTTACCGTCTGCAAAACTATGTCGCGTGCTGCGTTATGCGGAGACACTAAAATCACCACAGTGGAACACAGATGAAGCTTCTAAGTTGATGTAATAGCCAGTATAAGTAGTACAATTCAAGTTTTAGGTATCGATTATTGACTTTTTAGGTGGCTTTGATGCCTTGGACATGAGGTAGTACCTTAAGATTCAGTATGAAAGGAGGACTAGCAGCCGAGTTGCATGGGAGAATGTGAAAAGTGTTCATATGTAGTAAAAAACTGAGACATCCGTCCGTTTTCGTCATTTGTTATGGAATCAACTTAAAGCCAGATCGTCACATTGGCCGCTCTTCTCTCTGAAACGGTTGTACTAATCGTCTGCAAAGCTATGTCGCGTGCTGCGGTATGCGGAGACACTAAAAGCACCATAGTAGAACACAGATGAAGCTTCTAAGTTGATGTAATAGCCAGTAAGAAGTAGTACAATTCAAGTTTTATGTATCGATTATTGACTTTTTAGCTGGCTTTGGTGCCTTGGACATGAGCTAGGACCTTAAGATTCTGCATGAAAGGAGGACTAGCAGCCGAGTTGCATGGGAGAATGTGAAAAGTGTTCATATGTAGTAAAAATATGAGAAATCCGTCCGTTTTCGTCATTTGTTATCGAATCGACTAAAAGCCAGATCGTCACATTGACCGCTCTTCTCTCTGAAACGGTTGTACTTATCGTCTGCAAAGCTATGTCGCGTGCTGCGGTATGCGGAGACACTAAAAGCACCATAGTAGAACATAGATGAAGCTTCTAAGTTGATGTAATAGCCAGTAAGAAGTAGTACAATTTACGTTTTAGGTATCGATTTTAGACTTTTTAGCTGGCTTTGGTGCCTTGGACATGAGCTAGGACCTTAAGATTCTGCATGAAAGGAGGACTAGCAGCCGAGTTGCACGGGAGAATGTTAAAAGTGTTCATATGTAGGAAAAAACTGAGAAATCCGTCCGTTTTCGTCATTTGTTATCGAATCGACTTAAAGCCAAATCGTCACATTGGCCCCTCTTCTCTGAAACAGTTGTACTTATCGTCTGCAAAGCTATGTCGCGTGCTGCGTTATGCGGAGACACTAAAAGCACCATAGTAGAACACAGATGAAGCTTCTAAGTTGATGTAATAACCAGTAAGAAGTAGTACAATTCAAGTTTTAATTATAGATTATTGACTTTTTAGCTGGCTTTGGTGCCTTGGACATGAGCTAGGACCTTAAGATTCTGCATGAAAGAAGGACTAGCAGCCGAGTTGAACGGGAGAATTTGACAAGTGTTCAAATGTAGTAAAAACCTGAGAAATACGTCCGTTTTCATAATTTATTATAGAATCGACTTAAATCAGGATCGTCACATTGGCCGCAGTTCTGTCTGAAACGGTTGTACTTATCGTCTGCACAGCTATGTCGCGTGCTGCGGTATGCAGAGACACTAAAAGCACCATAGTAGAACATACATGAAGCTTCTAAGTTGATGTAATAGCCTGTAAGAAGTAGTACAATTTACGATTTAGGTATCGATTTTTGACTTTTTAGCTGGCTTTGGTGCCTTGGACATGAGCTAGGACCTTAAGATTCTGCATGAAAGGAGAACTAGCAGCCGCGTTGCACGGCTGTATGTGAAAAGTGTTCATATGTAGTAAAAACCTGACAAATCCGTCCGTTTTCGTCATTTGTTATCGAATCGACTTAAAGCCAGATCGTCACATTGGCCGCTCTTCTCTCTGAAACGGTTGTACTTATCGTCTGCAAAGCTATGTCGCGTGCTGCGGTATGCGGAGACCCTAAAAGCACCATAGTAGAACACAGATGAAGCTTCTAAGTTGATGTAATAGCCAGTAAGGAGTAGTACAATTTATGATTTAGGTATCGATTTTTGACTTTTTAGCTGGCTTTGGTGCCTTGGACATGAGCTAGGACCTTAAGGTTCTGCATGAAAGGAGGACAATAGCCGAGTTGCATGGGAGAATGTGAAAAGTGTTCATATGTAGTAAAAATATGAGAAATCCGTCCGTTTTCGTCATTTGTTATCGAATCGACTTAAAGCCAGATCGTCACATTATCCCCTCTTCTCTGAAACGGTTGTACTTATCGTCTGTAAAGCTATGTCGCGTGCTGCGTTATGCGGAGACACTAAAAGCACCATAGTTGAACACAGATGAAGCTTCTAAGTTGATGTGATAGCCAGTAAGAAGTAGTACAATTCAAGTTTTACCTATCGATTATTGTCATTTTAGCTGGCTTTGATGCCTTGGACATGAGCTAGGACCTTAAGATTCTGCATGAAAGGAGGACTAGCAGCCGAGTTGCACGGGAGAATGTGAAAAGTGTTCATATGTAGTAAAATCCTGAGAAATCCGTCCGTTTTCGTCATTTGTTATGGAATCGACTTAAAGCCAGATCGTCACATTGCCGCTCTTCTCTCTGAAACGGTTGTACTTACCGTCTGCAAAACTATGTCGCGTGCTGCGTTATGCGGAGACACTAAAATCACCACAGTGGAACACAGATGAAGCTTCTAAGTTGATGTAATAGCCAGTATAAGTAGTACAATTCAAGTTTTAGGTATCGATTATTGACTTTTTAGGTGGCTTTGATGCCTTGGACATGAGGTAGGACCTTAAGATTCAGTATGAAAGGAGGACTAGCAGCCGAGTTGCATGGGAGAATGTGAAAAGTGTTCATATGTAGCAAAAACCTGAGAAATCCGTAAGTTTTCGTCATTTGTTATGGAATCAACTTAAAGCCAGATCGTCACATTGGCCGCTCTTCTCTCTGAAACGGTTGTACTTATCGTCTGCAAAGCTATGTCGCGTGCTGCGTTATGCGGAGACACTAAAATCACCACAGTGGAACACAGATGAAGCTTCTAAGTTGATGTAATAGCCAGTAAGAAGTAGCACAATTCAAGTTTTAGGTATCGATTATTGACTTTTTAGCTGGCTTTGATGCCTTGCGCATGAGCTAGGACCTTAATATTCTGCATGAAAGGAGGACTAGCAGCCGAGTTGCCCGGGAGAATGTGACAAGTGTTCATATGTAGTAAAAACCTGAGAAATCCGTCCGTTTTCGTCATTTGTTATTGAATCGATTTAAAGCCAGATCGTCACATTGGCCGCTCTCCTCTCTGAAACGGTTGTACTTGTCGTCTGCAAAGCTATGTCGCGTGCTGCGGTATGCGGAGACTCTAAAAGCACCATGATTGAACACAGATGAAGCTACTAAGTTGATGTAATAGCAAGCAAGAAGTAGTACAATTCAAGTTTTAGGTATCGATTATTGACTTTTTAGCCGGCTTTGGTGCCTTCCACATGAGCTAGGACCTTAAGATACTGCATGAATGGAGGACTAGCAGCCGAGTTGCACGGGAGAATATGAAAAGTGTTCATATGTAGCAAAAAACTGAGAAATCCGTCCGTTTTCGTCATTTGTTGTGGAATGAACTTAAAGCCAGATCGTCACATTGGCCGCTCTTCTCTCTGAAACTGTTGTACTTATCTTCTGCAAAGCTATGTCGCGTGCTGCGGTATGCGGAGACACTAAAAGCATCATAGTAGAACACAGATCAAGCTTCTATGTTGATGTAATAGCCAGTAAGAAGTAGTACAATTCAAGTTTTAGGTACTGATTATTAACTTTTTAGTTGGCTTTGGTGCCTTGGAAATGAGCTAGGACCTTAAGATTCTGCATGAAAGGAGGACTAGCGGGCGAGTTGAACGGGAGAATGTGAGATGTGTTCATATGTAGTAAAAACCTGAAAAATCCGTCCGTTTTCGTCATTTGTTATCGAATCAACTTAAAGATAGATCGTCACATTGGCCGCTCTTCTCCCTGAAACGGTTGTACTTAACGTCTGCAAAGCTATGTCGCGTGCTGCGGTATGCGGATACACTAAAAGCACCATAGTAGAACACAGATGAAGCTTCTAAGTTGATGTAATAGCCAGTAAGAAGTAATACAATTCACGTTTTAGATATCGATTATTGACTTGTTAGCTGGCTTTGGTGCCTTGGACATGAGCTAGGACCTTAAGATTCAGCATTAAAGGAGGACTAGCAGCCGAGTTGCATGGGAGAATGCGAAAAGTGTTCATATGTAGTAAAAAGCTGAGAAATACGTCCGTTTTTGTCATTTGTTATCGAATCGATTTAAAGCCAGATCGTCACATTGGCCGCTCTTCTCTCTGAAACGGTTGTACTTATGGTCTGCAAAGCTATGTCGCGTGCTGCGGTATGCGGAGACACTAAAAGCACCATGATTCAACACAGATGAAGCTTCTAAGTTGATGTAATAGCAAGCAAGATGTAGTACAATTCAAGTTTTAGGTATCGATTATTGACTTTTTAGGTGGCTTTGATGCCTTGGACATGAGGTAGGACCTTAAGATTCAGTATGAAAGGAGGACTAGCAGCCGAGTTGCACGGGATAATGTGAAAAGTGTTCATATGTAGTATAAACCTGAGAAATACGTCCGTTTTCGTCATTTGTTATCGAATCGACTTAAAGCCAGATCGTCACATTGGCCGCTCTTCTCTCTGAAACGGTTGTACTTATCGTCTGCAAAGCAATGTCGCGTGCTGCGTTATGCGGAGACACTAAAATCAGCACATTGGAACACAGATGAAGCTTCTAAGTTGATGTAATAGCCAGTAAGTAGTAGTACAATTCAAGTTTTAGGTACTGATTTTTAACTTTTTAGTTGGCTTTGGTGCCTTGGACATGAGCTGGGACTTTAAGATTCTGCATGAAAGGCGGACTAGCAGTTGAGTTGCACGGGAGAATGTGAAAAGTGTTCATATGTAGTAAAAAACTGAGAAATCCGTCCGTTTTCGTCATTTGTTATGGAATCGACTTAAAGCCAGATCGTCAAATTGGCTGCTCTTCTCTCTGAAACGGTTGTACTTATCGTCTGCAAAGCTATGTCGCGTGCTGCGGTATGCGGAGACACTAAAAGCACCATAGTAGAGCACAGACCAAACTTCTAAGTTAATGTAATAGCCAGTAAGAAGTAGTACAATTCAAGTTTTGGGTACTGATTATTTACTTTTTAGCTGGCTTTGGTGCCTTGGACATGAGCTAGGACCTTAAGATTCTGAATGAAAGGAGGACTAGCGGGCGAGTTGAACGGGAGAATGTGAAAAGTGTTCATATGTAGTAAAGACCTGAGAAATCCGTCCGTTTTCGTCATTTGATATCGAATCGACTTAAAGCCAGATCGTCACATTTTCCGCTCTTTTCCCTGAAACGGTTGTACTTAACGTCTGCAAAGCTATGTCGCGTGCTGCGGTATGCGAAGACACTAAAAGCACCATAGTAGAACACAGATGAAGCTTCTAAGTTGATGTAATAGCCAGTAAGAAGTAATACAATTCACGTTTTAGGTATCGATTATTGACTTTTTAGCTGGCTTTGGTGCCTTGGACATGAGCTAGGACCTTAAGATTCTGCATGAAAGGAGGACTAGCAGCCGAGTTGCACGGGAGAATGTGAAAAGTGTTCATATGTAGTATAAACCTGAGAAATACGTCCGTTTTCGTCATTTGTTATCGAATCGACTTAAAGCCAGATCGTCACATTGGCCGCTCTTCTCTCTGAAACGGTTGTACTTATCGTCTGCAAAGCTATGTCGCGTGCTGCGTTATGCGGAGACACTAAAATCAGCACATTGGAACACAGATGAAGCTTCTAAGTTGATGTAATAGCCAGTAAGAAGTAGTAAAATTCAAGTTTTAGGTATCGACTATTGACTTTTTAGCTGGCTTTGATGCCTTGGACATGAGCTAGGACCTTAAGATTCTGCATGAAAGAAGGACTAGCAACCGAGTTGCACGGGAGAATGTGAAAAGCGTTCTTATGTATTAAAAACCTGAGAAATCCGTCCGTTTTCGTCATTTGTTATGGAATCAACTTAAAGCCAGATCGTCACATTGGCCGCTCTTCTCTCTGAAACGGTTGTACTTATCGTCTGCAAAGCTATGTCGCGTGCTGCGGTATGCGGAGACCCTAAAAGCACCATAGTAGAACACAGATGAAGCTTCTAAGTTGATGTAATAGCCAGTAAGAAGTAGTACCATTCAAGTTTCACCTATCGATTATTGTCATTTTAGCTGGCTTTGGTGCCTTGGACATGAGCTAGGACCTTAAGATTCTGCATGAAAGAAGGACTAGCAACCGAGTTGCACGGGAGAATGTGAAAAGTGTTCATATGTATTAAAAACCTGAGATATCCGTCCGTTTTCGTCATTTGTTATGGAATCGACTTAAAGCCAGATCGTCACATTGCCGCTCTTCTCTCTGAAACGGTTGTACTTACCGTCTGCAAAACTATGTCGCGTGCTGCGTTATGCGGAGACACTAAAATCACCACAGTGGAACACAGATGAAGCTTCTAAGTTGATGTAATAGCCAGTATAAGTAGTACAATTCAAGTTTTAGGTATCGATTATTGACTTTTTAGGTGGCTTTGATGCCTTGGACATGAGGTAGGACCTTAAGATTCAGTATGAAAGGAGGACTAGCAGCCGAGTTGCATGGGAGAATGTGAAAAGTGTTCATATGTAGCAAAAACCTGAGAAATCCGTCCGTTTTCGTCATTTGTTATGGAATCAACTTAAAGCCAGATCGTCACATTGGCCGCTCTTCTCTCTGAAACGGTTGTACTTATCGTCTGCAAAGCTATGTCGCGTGCTGCGTTATGCGGAGACACTACAATCACCACAGTGGAACACAGATGAAGCTTCTAAGTTGATGTAATAGCCAGTAAGAAGTAGTACAATTCAAGTTTTAAGTATCGATTATTGACTTTTTAGCTGGCTTTGATGCCTTGGACATGAGCTAGGACCTTAAGATTCTGCATGAAAGGAGGACTAGCAGCCGAGTTGCCCGGGAGAATTTGACAAGTGTTCATATGTAGTAAAAACCTGAGAAATCCGCCCGTTTTCGTCATTTGTTATTGAATCGATTTAAAGCCAGATCGTCACATTGGCCGCTCTCCTCTCTGAAACGGTTGTACCTGTCGTCTGCAAAGCTATGTCGCGTGCTGCGGTATGCGGAGACTCTAAAAGCACCGTGATTGAACACAGATGAAGCTACTAAGTTGATGTAATAGCAAGCAAGAAGTAGTACAATTCAAGTTTTAGGTATCGATTATTGACTTTTTAGCCGGCTTTGGTGCCTTGGACATGAGCTAGGACCTTAAGATTCTGCATGAAAGGAGGACTAGCAGCCGAGTTGCACGGGAGAATATTAAAAGTGTTCATATGTAGTAAAAAACTGAGAAATCCGTCCATTTTCGTCATTTGTTATGGAATCAACATAAAGCCAGATCGTCACATTGGCCGCTCTTCTCTCTGAAACTGTTGTACTTATCTTCTGCAAAGCTATGTCGCGTGCTGCGGTATGCGGAGACACTAAAAGCACCATAGTAGAACACAGATGAAGCTTCTAAGTTGATGTAATAGCCAGTAAGAAGTAGTACAATTCAAGTTTTAGGTATCGATTATTGACTATTTTGCTGGCTTTGATGCCTTGGACATGAGCTAGGAGCTTAAGATTCTGCATGGATGGAGGACTAGCAGCCACGTTGCACGGGAGTATGTGGAAAGTGTTCATATGTAGTAAAAACCTTAGAAATCCGTCCGTTTTCGTCATTTGTTATCGAATCGACTTAAAGCCAGATCGTCACATTGGCCGCTCTTCTCTCTGAAACGGTTGTACTTATCGTTTGCAAAGCTATGTCGCGTGCTGCGGTATGCGGAGACACTAAAAGCACCATAGTAGAACACAGATGAAGCTTCTAAGTTGATGTAATAGCAAGTAAGAAGTAGTACAATTCAAGTTTTAGGTATCGATTATTGGCTTTTTAGCCGGCTTTGGTGCCTTGAACATGAGCTAGGACCTTAAGATTCTGCATGAAAGGAGGACTTGCAGCCGAGTTGCACGAGAGAATGTCAAAAGTGTTCATATGTAGTAAAAACCTAACAAATCCGTCCGTTTTCATAATTTGATATAGAATCTACTTAAATCAGGATCATCACATTGGCTGCAGTTCTGTCTGAAACGGTTGTACTTATCGTCTGCAAAGCTATGTCGCGTGCTGCGGTATGCGGAGACACTAAAAGCACCATAGTAGAACATAGATGAAGCTTCTAAGTTGATGTAATAGCCAGTAAGAAGTAGTACAATTTACGTTTTAGGTATCGATTTTAGCCTTTTTAGCTGGCTTTGGTGCCTTGGACATGAGCTAGGACCTTAAGATTCTGCATGAAAGGAGGACTAGCAGCCGAGTTGCACGGGAGAATGTGAAAAGTGTTCATATGTAGGAAAAACCAGAGAAATCCGTCCGTTTTCGTCATTTGTTATCGAATCGACTTAAAGCCAAATCGTCACATTGGCCCCTCTTCTCTGAAACAGTTGTACTTATCGTCTGCAAAGCTATGTCGCGTGCTGCGTTATGCGGAGACACTAAAAGCACCATAGTAGAACACAGATGAAGCTTCTAAGTTGATGTAATAACCAGTAAGAAGTAGTACAATTCAAGTTTTAATTATAGATTATTGACTTTTTAGCTGGCTTTGGTGCCTTGGACATGAGCTAGGACCTTAAGATTCTGCATGAAAGAAGGACTAGCAGCCGAGTTGAACGGGAGAATTTGACAAGTGTTCAAATGTAGTAAAAACCTGAGAAATACGTCCGTTTTCATAATTTATTATAGAATCGACTTAAATCAGGATCGTCACATTGGCCGCAGTTCTGTCTGAAACGGTTGTACTTATCGTCTGCAAAGCTATGTCGCGTGCTGCGGTATACGGAGACACTAAAAGCACCATAGTAGAACACAGGTGAAGCTTCTAAGTTGATGTAATAGCGAGTGAGAAGTAGAACAATTCAAGTCTTAGGTATCGATTATTGACTTTTTAGCTGGCTTTGGTGCCTTGGACATGGGCTAGGACCTTAAGATTCTGCATGAAAGGAGAACTAGCAGCCGCGTTGCACGGCTGTATGTGAAAAGTGTTCATATGTAGTAAAAACCTGACAAATCCGTCCGTTTTCGTCATTTGTTATCGAATCGACTTAAAGCCAGATCGTCACATTGGCCGCTCTTCTCTCTGAAACGGTTGTACTTATCGTCTGCAAAGCTATGTCGCGTGCTGCGGTATGCGGAGACCCTAAAAGCACCATAGTAGAACACAGATGAAGCTTCTAAGTTGATGTAATAGCCAGTAAGAAGTAGTACAATTCAAGTTTTACGTATAGCTTATTGTCTTTTTAGCTGGCTTTGGTGCCTTGGACATGAGCTAGGACCTTAAGATTCTGCATGAAAGAAGGACTAGCAGCCGAGTTGCACGGGAGGATGTGAAAAGTGTTCATATGTAGTAAAAACCTGAGAAATCCGTCCGTTTTCGTCATTTGTTATTGAATCGACTTAAAGCCAGATCGTCACATTGCCGCTCTTCTCTCTGAAACGGTTGTACTTACCGTCTGCAAAATTATGTCGCGTGCTGCGTTATGCGGAGACACTAAAATCACCACGGTGGAACACAGATGAAGCTTCTAAGTTGATGTAATAGCCAGTATAAGTAGTACAATTCAAGTTTTAGGTATCGATTATTGACTTTTTAGGTGGCTTTGATGCCTTGGACATGAGGTAGGACCTTAAGATTCAGTATGAAAGGAGGACTAGCAGCCGAGTTGCATGGGAGAATGTGAAAAGTGTTCATATGTAGCAAAAACCTGAGAAATCCGTCCGTTTTCGTCATTTGTTATGGAATCAACTTAAAGCCAGATCGTCACATTGGCCGCTCTTCTCTCTGAAACGGTTGTACTTATCGTCTGCAAAGCTATGTCGCGTGCTGCGTTATGCGGAGACACTAAAATCACCACAGTGGAACACAGATGAAGCTTCTAAGTTGATGTAACAGCCAGTAAGAAGTAGTACAATTCAAGTTTTAGGTATCGATTATTGACTTTTTAGCTGGCTTTGATGCATTGGACATGAGCTAGGACCTTAAGATTCTGCATGAAAGGAGGACTAGCAGCCGAGTTGCCCGGGAGAATGTGACAAGTGTTCATATGTAGTAAAAACCTGAGAAATCCGTCCGTTTTCGTCATTTGTTATTGAATCGATTTAAAGCCAGATCGTCACATTGGCCGCAGTTATGTCTGAAACGGTTGTACTTATCGTCTGCACAGCTATGTCGCGTGCTGCGGTATGCAGGGACACTAAAAGCACCATAGTAGAACATACATGAAGCTTCTAAGTTGATGTAATAGCCTGTAAGAAGTAGTACAATTTACGATTTAGGTATCGATTTTTGACTTTTTAGCTGGCTTTGGTGCCTTGGACATGAGCTAGGACCTTAAGGTTCTGCATGAAAGGAGGACAATAGCCGAGTTGCCCGGGAGAATGTGACAAGTGTTCATATGTAGTAAAAACCTGAGAAATCCGTCCGTTTTCGTCATTTGTTATTGAATCGATTTAAAGCCAGATCGTCACATTGGCCGCTCTCCTATCTGAAACGGTTGTACTTGTCGTCTGCAAAGCTATGTCGCGTGCTGCGGTATGCGGAGACTCTAAAAGCACCATGATTGAACACAGATGAAGCTACTAAGTTGATGTAATAGCAAGCAAGAAGTAGTACAATTCAAGTTTTAGGTATCGATTATTGACTTTTTAGCCGGCTTTGGTGCCTTGGACATGAGCTAGGACCTTAAGATTCTGCATGAAAGGAGGACTAGCAGCCGAGTTGCACGGGAGAATATGAAAAGTGTTCATATGTAGTAAAAAACTGAGAAATCCGTCCGTTTTCGTCATTTGTTGTGGAATGAACTTAAAGCCAGATCGTCACATTGGCCGCTCTTCTCTCTGAAACTGTTGTACTTATCTTCTGCAAAGCTATGTCGCGTGCTGCGGTATGCGGAGACACTAAAAGCATCATAGTAGAACACAGATCAAGCTTCTATGTTGATGTAATAGCCAGTAAGAAGTAGTACAATTCAAGTTTTAGGTACTGATTATTAACATTTTAGTTGGCTTTGGTGCCTTGGAAATGAGCTAGGACCTTAAGATTCTGCATGAAAGGAGGACTAGCGGGCGAGTTGAACGGGAGAATGTGAGATATGTTCATATGTAGTAAAAACCTGAAAAATCCGTCCGTTTTCGTCATTTGTTATCGAATCAACTTAAAGATAGATCGTCACATTGGCCGCTCTTCTCCCTGAAACGGTTGTACTTAACGTTTGCAAAGCTATGTCGCGTGCTGCGGTATGCGGATACACTAAAAGCACCATAGTAGAACACAGATGAAGCTTCTAAGTTGATGTAATAGCCAGTAAGAAGTAATACAATTCACGTTTTAGATATCGATTATTGACTTGTTAGCTGGCTTTGGTGCCTTGGACATGAGCTAGGACCTTAAGATTCAGCATTAAAGGAGGACTAGCAGCCGAGTTGCATGGCAGAATGCGAAAAGTGTTCATATGTAGTAAAAAGCTGAGAAATACGTCCGTTTTTGTCATTTGTTATCGAATCGATTTAAAGCCAGATCGTCACATTGGCCGCTCTTCTCTCTGAAACGGTTGTACTTATGGTCTGCAAAGCTATGTCGCGTGCTGCGGTATGCGGAGACACTAAAAGCACCATGATTGAACACAGATGAAGCTTCTAAGTTGATGTAATAGCAAGCAAGATGTAGTACAATTCAAGTTTTAGGTATCGATTATTGACTTTTTAGCCGGCGTTGGTGCCTTGGACATGAGCTGGGACTTTAAGATTCTGCATGAAAGGCGGACTAGCAGTTGAGTTGCACGGGAGAATGTGAAAAGTGTTCATATGTAGTAAAAAACTGAGAAATCCGTCCGTTTTCGTCATTTGTTATGGAATCGACTTAAAGCCAGATCGTCAAATTGGCTGCTCTTCTCTCTGAAACGGTTGTACTTATCGTCTGCAAAGCTATGTCGCGTGCTGCGGTATGCGGAGACACTAAAAGCACCATAGTAGAGCACAGACCAAACTTCTAAGTTAATGTAATAGCCAGTAAGAAGTAGTACAATTCAAGTTTTGGGTACTGATTATTTACTTTTTAGCTGGCTTTGGTGCCTTGGACATGAGCTAGGACCTTAAGATTCTGAATGAAAGGAGGACTTGCGGGCGAGTTGAACGGGAGTATGTGAGAAGTGTTCATATGTAGTAAAGACCTGAGAAATCCGTCCGTTTTCGTCATTTGATATCGAATCGACTTAAAGCCAGATCGTCACATTTTCCGCTCTTTTCCCTGAAACGGTTGTACTTAACGTCTGCAAAGCTATGTCGCGTGCTGCGGTATGCGGAGACACTAAAAGCACCATAGTAGAACACAGATGAAGCTTCTAAGTTGATGTAATAGCCAGTAAGAAGTAATACAATTCACGTTTTAGGTATCGATTATTGACTTTTTAGCTGGCTTTGGTGCCTTGGACATGAGCTAGGACCTTAAGATTCTGCATGAAAGGAGGACTAGCAGCCGAGTTGCACGGGAGAATGTGAAAAGTGTTCATATGTAGTATACACCTGAGAAATACGTCCGTTTTCGTCATTTGTTATCGAATCGACTTAAAGCCAGATCGTCACATTGGCCGCTCTTCTCTCTGAAACGGTTGTACTTATCGTCTGCAAAGCTATGTCGCGTGCTGCGTTATGCGGAGACACTAAAATCAGCACATTGGAACACAGATGAAGCTTCTAAGTTGATGTAATAGCCAGTAAGAAGTAGAAAATTCAAGTTTTAGGTATCGACTATTGACTTTTTAGCTGGCTTTGATGCCTTGGACATGAGCTAGGACCTTAAGATTCAGTATGAAAGGAGGACTAGCAGCCGCGTTGCATGGGAGAATGTGAAAAGTGTTCATATGTAGTAAAAACCTGAGAAATCCGTCCGTTTTCGTCATTTGTTATGGAATCAACTTAAAGCCAGATCGTCACATTGGCCGCTCTTCTCTCTGAAACGATTGTACTTATCGTCTGCAAAGCTATGTCGCGTGCTGCGGTATGCGGAGACCCTAAAAGCACCATAGTAGAACACAGATGAAGCTTCTAAGTTGATGTAATAGCCAGTAAGAAGTAGTACCATTCAAGTTTTACCTATCGATTATTGTCATTTTAGCTGGCTTTGGTGCCTTGGACATGAGCTAGGACCTTAAGATTCTGCATGAAAGAAGGACTAGCAACCGAGTTGCACGGGAGAATGTGAAAAGTGTTCATATGTATTAAAAACCAGAGAAATCCGTCCGTTTTCGTCATTTGTTATGGAATCGACTTAAAGCCAGATCGTCACATTGCCGCTCTTCTCTCTGAAACGGTTGTACTTACCGTCTGCAAAACTATGTCGCGTGCTGCGTTATGCGGAGACACTAAAATCACCACAGTGGAACACAGATGAAGCTTCTAAGTTGATGTAATAGCCAGTATAAGTAGTACAATTCAAGTTTTAGGTATCGATTATTGACTTTTTAGGTGGCTTTGATGCCTTGGACATGAGGTAGGACCTTAAGATTCAGTATGAAAGGAGGACTAGCAGCCGAGTTGCATGGGAGAATGTGAAAAGTGTTCATATGTAGCAAAAACCTGAGAAATCCGTCCGTTTTCGTCATTTGTTATGGAATCAACTTAAAGCCAAATCGTCACATTGGCCGCTCTTCTCTCTGAAACGGTTGTACTTATCGTCTGCAAAGCTATGTCGCGTGCTGCGTTATGCGGAGACACTACAATCACCACAGTGGAACACAGATGAAGCTTCTAAGTTGATGTAATAGCCAGTAAGAAGTAGTACAATTCAAGTTTTAGGTATCGATTATTGACTTTTTAGCTGGCTTTGATGCCTTGGACATGAGCTAGGACCTTAAGATTCTGCATGAAAGGAGGACTAGCAGCCGAGTTGCCCGGGAGAATTTGACAAGTGTTCATATGTAGTAAAAACCTGAGAAATCCGCCCGTTTTCGTCATTTGTTATTGAATCGATTTAAAGCCAGATCGTCACATTGGCCGCTCTCCTCTCTGAAACGGTTGTACTTGTCGTCTGCAAAGCTATGTCGCGTGCTGCGGTATGCGGAGACTCTAAAAGCACCATGATTGAACACAGATGAAGCTACTAAGTTGATGTAATAGCAAGCAAGAAGTAGTACAATTCAAGTTTTAGGTAACGATTATTGACTTTTTAGCCGGCTTTGGTGCCTTGGACATGAGCTAGGACCTTAAGATTCTGCATGAAAGGAGGACTAGCAGCCGAGTTGCACGGGAGAATATTAAAAGTGTTCATATGTAGTAAAAAACTGAGAAATCCGTCCGTTTTCGTCATTTGTTATGGAATCAACTTAAAGCCAGATCGTCACATTGGCCGCTCTTCTCTCTGAAACTGTTGTACTTATCTTCTGCAAAGCTATGTCGCGTGCTGCGGTATGCGGAGACACTAAAAGCACCATAGTAGAACACAGATGAAGCTTCTAAGTTGATGTAATAGCCAGTAAGAAGTAATACAATTCACGTTTTAGATATCGATTATTGACTTGTTAGCTGGCTTTGGTGCCTTGGACATGAGCTAGGACCTTAAGATTCTGCATTAAAGGAGGACTAGCAGCCGAGTTGCATGGGAGAATGCGAAAAGTGTTCATATGTAGTAAAAAGCTGAGAAATACGTCCGTTTCCGTCATTTTTTATCGAATCGATTTAAAGCCAGATCGTCACATTGGCAGCTCTTCTCTCTGAAACGGTTGTACTTATCGTCTGCAAAGCTATGTCGCGTGCTGCGGTATGCGGAGACACTAAAAGCACCATCATTGAACACAGATGAAGCTACTAAGTTGATGTAATAGCAAGCAAGAAGTAGTACAATTCAAGTTTTAGGTATCGACTATTGACTTTTTAGCTGGCTTTGATGCCTTGGACATGAGCTAGGACCTTAAGATTCAGTATGAAAGGAGGACTAGCAGCCGCGTTGCATGGGAGAATGTGAAAAGTGTTCATATGTAGTAAAAACCTGAGAAATCCGTCCGTTTTCGTCATTTGTTATGGAATCAACTTAAAGCCAGATCGTCACATTGGCCGCTCTTCTCTCTGAAACGGTTGTACTTATCGTCTGCAAAGCTATGTCGCGTACTGCGGTATGCGGAGACCCTAAAAGCACCATAGGAGAACACAGATGAAGCTTCTAAGTTGATGTAATAGCCAGTAAGAAGTAGTACAATTCAAGTTTTACCTATCGATTATTGCCATTTTAGCTGGCTTTGGTGCCTTGGACATGAGCTAGGACCTTAAGATTCTGCATGAAAGAAGGACTAGCAACCGAGTTGCACGGGAGAATGTGAAAAGTGTTCATATGTAGTAAAAACCTGAGAAATCCGTCCGTTTTCGTCATTTGTTATGGAATCGACTTAAAGCCAAGATCGTCACATTACCGCTCTTCTCTCTGAAACGGTTGTACTTACCGTCTGCAAAACTATGTCGCGTGCTGCGTTATGCGGAGACACTAAAATCACCACAGTGGAACACAGATGAAGCTTCTAAGTTGATGTAATAGCCAGTATAAGTAGTACAATTCAAGTTTTAGGTATCGATTATTGACTTGTTAGCTGGCTTTGGTGCCTTGGACATGAGCTAGGACCTTAAGATTCTGCATTAAAGGAGGACTAGCAGCCGAGTTGCACGGGAGAATGTGAAAAGTGTTCATATGTAGTATAAACCTGAGAAATACGTCCGTTTTCGTCATTTGTTATCGAATCGACTTAAAGCCAGATCGTCACATTGGCCGCTCTTCTCTCTGAAACGGTTGTACTTATCGTCTGCAAAGCTATGTCGCGTGCTGCGTTATGCGGAGACATTAAAATCAGCACATTGGAACACAGATGAAGCTTCTAAGTTGATGTAATAGCCAGTAAGAAGTAGCAAAATTCAAGTTTTAGGTATCGACTATTGACTTTTTAGCTGGCTTTGATGCCTTGGACATGAGCTACGACCTTAAGATTCAGTATGAAAGGAGGACTAGCAGCCGCGTTGCATGGGAGAATGTGAAAAGTGTTCATATGTAGTAAAAACCTGAGAAATCCGTCCGTTTTCGTCATTTGTTATGGAATCAACTTAAAGCCAGATCGTCACATTGGCCGCTCTTCTCTCTGAAACGGTTGTCCTTATCGTCTGCAAAGCTATGTCGCGTACTGCGGTATGCGGAGACCCTAAAAGCACCATAGCAGAACACAGATGAAGCTTCTAAGTTGATGTAATAGCCAGTAAGAAGTAGTACAATTCAAGTTTTACCTATCGATTATTGTCATTTTAGCTGGCTTTGGTGCCTTGGACATGAGCTAGGACCTTAAGATTCTGCATGAAAGAAGGACTAGCAACCGAGTTGCACGGGAGAATGTGAAAAGTGTTCATATGTAGTAAAAACCTGAGAAATCCGTCCGTTTTCGTCATTTGTTATGGAATCGACTTAAAGCGAGATCATCACATTACCGCTCTTCTCTCTGAAACGGTTGTACTTACCGTCTGCAAAACTATGTCGCGTGCTGCGTTATGCGGAGACACTAAAATCACCACAGTGGAACACAGATGAAGCTTCTAAGTTGATGTAATAGCCAGTATAAGTAGTACAATTCAAGTTTTAGGTATCGATTATTGACTTTTTAGGTGGCTTTGATGCTTTGGACATGAGGTAGGACCTTAAGATTCAGTATGAAAGGAGGACTAGCAGCCGAGTTGCATGGGAGAATGTGAAAAGTGTTCATATGTAGCAAAAACCTGAGAAATCCGTCCGTTTTCGTCATTTGTTATGGAATCAACTTAAAAGCCAGATCGTCACATTGGCCGCTCTTCTCTCTGAAACGGTTGTACTTATCGTCTGCAAAGCTATGTCGCGTGCTGCGTTACGCGGAGACACTACAATCACCACAGTGGAACACAGATGAAGCTTCTAAGTTGATGTAATAGCCAGTAAGAAGTAGTACAATTTAAGTTTTAGGTATCGATTATTGACTTTTTAGCTGGCTTTGATGCCTTGGACATGAGCTAGGACCTTAAGATTCTGCATGAAAGGAGGACTAGCAGCCGAGTTGCCCGGGTGAATGTGACAAGTGTTCATATGTAGTAAAAACCTGAGAAATCCGCCCGTTTTCGTCATTTGTTATTGAATCGATTTAAAGCCAGATCGTCACATTGGCCGCTCTTCTCTCTGAAACGGTTGTACTTGTCGTCTGCAAAGCTATGTCGCGTGCTGCGGTATGCGGAGACTCTAAAAGCACCATGATTGAACACAGATGAAGCTACTAAGTTGGTGTAATAGCAAGCAAGAAGTAGTACAATTCAAGTTTTAGGTATCGATTATTGACTTTTTAGCCGGCTTTGGTGCCTTGGACATGAGCTAGGACCTTAAGATTCTGCATGAAAGGAGGACTAGCAGCCGAGTTGCACGGGAGAATATGAAAAGTGTTCATATGTAGTAAAAAACTGAGAAATCCGTCCGTTTTCGTCATTTGTTATGGAATCAACTTAAAGCCAGATCGACACATTGGCCGCTCTTCTCTCTGAAACTGTTGTACTTATCTTCTGCAAAGCTATGTCGCGTGCTGCGGTATGCGGAGACACTAAAAGCACCATAGTAGAACACAGATGAAGCTTCTAAGTTGATGTAATAGCCAGTAAGAAGTAATACAATTCACGTTTTAGATATCGATTATTGACTTGTTAGCTGGCTTTGGTGCCTTGGACATGAGCTAGGACCTTAAGATTCTGCATTAAAGGAGGACTAGCAGCCGAGTTGCATGGGAGAATGCGAAAAGTGTTCATATGTAGTAAAAAGCTGAGAAATACGTCCGTTTTCGTCATTTTTTATCGAATCGATTTAAAGCCAGATCGTCACATTGGCAGCTCTTCTCTCTGAAACGGTTGTACTTATCGTCTGCAAAGCTATGTTGCGTGCTGCGGTATGCGGAGACACTAAAAGCACCATGACTGAACACAGATGAAGCTACTAAGTTGATGTAATAGCAAGCAAGAAGTAGTACAATTCAAGTTTTAGGTATCGATTATTGACTTTTTAGCTGGCTTTGGTGCCTTGGACATGAGCTAGGACCTTAAGATTCTGCATGAAAGGAGGACTAGCAGCCGAGTTGCACGGGACAATGTGAAAAGTGTTCATATGTAGTATAAACCTGAGAAATCCGTCCGTTTTCGTCATTTGTTATCGAATCGACTTAAAGCCAGATCGTCACATTGGCCGCTCTTCTCTCTGAAACGGTTGTACTTATCGTCTGCAAAGCTATGTCGCGTGCTGCGTTATGCGGAGACACTAAAATCAGCACATTGGAACACAGATGAAGCTTCTAAGTTGATGTAATAGCCAGTAAGAAGTAGTACAATTCAGTTTTACCTATCGATTATTGTCATTTTAGCTGGCTTTGGTGCCTTGGACATGAGCTAGGACCTTAAGATTCTGCATGAAAGAAGGACTAGCAACCGAGTTGCACGGGAGAATGTGAAAAGTGTTCATATGTATTAAAAACCTGAGAAATCCGTCCGTTTTCGTCATTTGTTATGGAATCGACTTAAAGCGAGATCGTCACATTGCCGCTTTTCTCTCTGAAACGGTTGTACTTACCGTCTGCAAAACTATGTCGCGTGCTGCGTTATGCGGAGACACTAAAATCACCACAGTGGAACACAGATGAAGCTTCTAAGTTGATGTAATAGCCAGTATAAGTAGTACAATTCAAGTTTTAGGTATCGATTATTGACTTTTTAGGTGGCTTTGATGCTTTGGACATGAGGTAGGACCTTAAGATTCAGTATGAAAGGAGGACTAGCAGCCGAGTTGCATGGGAGAATGTGAAAAGTGTTCATATGTAGCAAAAACCTGAGAAATCCGTCCGTTTTCGTCATTTGTTATGGAATCAACTTAAAGCCAGATCGTCACATTGGCCGCTCTTCTCTCTGAAACGGTTGTACTTATCGTCTGCAAAGCTATGTCGCGTGCTGCGTTACGCGGAGACACTACAATCACCACAGTGGAACACAGATGAAGCTTCTAAGTTGATGTAATAGCCAGTAAGAAGTAGTACAATTCAAGTTTTAGGTATCGATTATTGACTTTTTAGCTGGCTTTGATGCCTTGGACATGAGCTAGGACCTTAAGATTCTGCATGAAAGGAGGACTAGCAGCCGAGTTGCCCGGGAGAATGTGACAAGTGTTCATATGTAGTAAAAACCTGAGAAATCCGCCCGTTTTCGTCATTTGTTATTGAATCGATTTAAAGCCAGATCGTCACATTGTCCGCTCTCCTCTCTGAAACGGTAGTACTTGTCGTCTGCAAAGCTATGTCGCGTGCTGCGGTATGCGGAGACTCTAAAAGCACCATGATTGAACACAGATGAAGCTACTAAGTTGATGTAATAGCAAGCAAGAAGTAGTACAATTCAAGTTTTAGGTATCGATTATTGACTTTTTAGCCGGCTTTGGTGCCTTGGACATGAGCTAGGACCTTAAGATTCTGCATGAAAGGAGGACTAGCAGCCGAGTTGCACGGGAGAATATGAAAAGTGTTCATATGTAGTAAAAAACTGAGAAATCCGTCCGTTTTCGTCATTTGTTATGGAATCAACTTAAAGCCAGATCGTCACATTGGCCGCTCTTCTCTCTGAAACTGTTGTACTTATCTTCTGCAAAGCTATGTCGCGTGCTGCGGTATGCGGAGACACTAAAAGCACCATAGTAGAACACAGATGAAGCTTCTAAGTTGATGTAATAGCCAGTAAGAAGTAATACAATTCACGTTTTAGATATCTATTATTGACTTGTTAGCTGGCTTTGGTGCCTTGGACATGAGCTAGGACCTTAAGAATCTGCATTAAAGGAGGACTAGCAGCCGAGTTGCATGGGAGAATGCGAAAAGTGTTCATATGTAGTAAAAAGCTGAGAAATCCGTCCGTTTTCGTCATTTTTTATCGAATCGATTTAAAGCCAGATCGTCACATTGGCAGCTCTTCTCTCTGAAACGGTTGTACTTATCGTCTGCAAAGCTATGTTGCGTGCTGCGGTATGCGGAGACACTAAAAGCACCATGATTGAACACAGATGAAGCTACTAAGTTGATGTAATAGCAAGCAAGAAGTAGTACAATTCAAGTTTTAGGTATCGATTATTGACTTTTTAGCTGGCTTTGGTGCCTTGGACATGAGCTAGGACCTTAAGATTCTGCATGAAAGGAGGACTAGCAGCCGAGTTGCACGGGAGAATGTGAAAAGTGTTCATATGTAGTATAAACCTGAGAAATACGTCCGTTTTCGTCATTTGTTATCGAATTGACTTAAAGCCAGATCGTCACATTGGCCGCTCTTCTCTCTGAAACGGTTGTACTTATCGTCTGCAAAGCTATGTCGCGTGCTGCGTTATGCGGAGACACTAAAATCAGCACATTGGAGCACAGATGAAGCTTCTAAGTTGATGTAATAGCCAGTAAGAAGTAGCAAAATTCAAGTTTTAGGTATCGACTATTGACTTTTTAGCTGGCTTTGATGCCTTGGACATGAGCTACGACCTTAAGATTCAGTATGAAAGGAGGACTAGCAGCCGCGTTGCATGGGAGAATGTGAAAAGTGTTCATATGTAGTAAAAACCTGAGAAATCCGTCCGTTTTCGTCATTTGTTATGGAATCAACTTAAAGCCAGATCGTCACATTGGCCGCTCTACTCTCTGAAACGGTTGTCCTTATCGTCTGCAAAGCTATGTCGCGTACTGCGGTATGCGGAGACCCTAAAAGCACCATAGTAGAACACAGATGAAGCTTCTAAGTTGATGTAATAGCCAGTAAGAAGTAGTACAATTCAAGTTTTACCTATCGATTATTGTCATTTTAGCTGGCTTTGGTGCCTTGGACATGAGCTAGGACCTTAAGATTCTGCATGAAAGAAGGACTAGCAACCGAGTTGCACGGGAGAATGTGAAAAGTGTTCATATGTAGTAAAAACCTGAGAAATCCGTCCGTTTTCGTCATTTGTTATGGAATCGACTTAAAGCGAGATCGTCACATTACCGCTCTTCTCTCTGAAACGGTTGTACTTACCGTCTGCAAAACTATGTCGCGTGCTGCGTTATGCGGAGACACTAAAATCACCACAGTGGAACACAGATGAAGCTTCTAAGTTGATGTAATAGCCAGTATAAGTAGTACAATTCAAGTTTTAGGTATCGATTATTGACTTTTTAGGTGGCTTTGATGCTTTGGACATGAGGTAGGACCTTAAGATTCAGTATGAAAGGAGGACTAGCAGCCGAGTTGCATGGGAGAATGTGAAAAGTGTTCATATCTGGCAAAAACCTGAGAAATCCGTCCGTTTTCGTCATTTGTTATGGAATCAACTTAAAAGCCAGATCGTCACATTGGCCGCTCTTCTCTCTGAAACGGTTGTACTTATCGTCTGCATAGCTATGTCGCGTGCTGCGTTACGCGGAGACACTACAATCACCACAGTGGAACACAGATGAAGCTTCTAAGTTGATGTAATAGCCAGTAAGAAATAGTACAATTCAAGTTTTAGGTATCGATTATTGACTTTTTAGCTGGCTTTGATGCCTTGGACATGAGCTAGGACCTTAAGATTCTGCATGAAAGGAGGACTAGCAGCCGAGTTGCCCGGGTGAATGTGACAAGTGTTCATATGTAGTAAAAACCTGAGAAATCCGCCCGTTTTCGTCATTTGTTATTGAATCGATTTAAAGCCAGATCGTCACATTGGCCGCTCTCCTCTCTGAAACGGTTGTACTTGTCGTCTGCAAAGCTATGTCGCGTGCTGCGGTATGCGGAGACTCTAAAAGCACCATGATTGAACACAGATGAAGCTACTAAGTTGATGTAATAGCAAGCAAGAAGTAGTACAATTCAAGTTTTAGGTATCGATTATTGACTTTTTAGCCGGCTTTGGTGCCTTGGACATGAGCTAGGACGTTAAGATTCTGCATGAAAGGAGGACTAGCAGCCGAGTTGCACGGGAGAATATGAAAAATGTTCATATGTAGTAATAAACTGAGAAATCCGTCCGTTTTCGTCATTTGTTATGGAATCAACTTAAAGCCAGATCGACACATTGGCCGCTCTTCTCTCTGAAACTGTTGTACTTATCTTCTGCAAAGCTATGTCGCGTGCTGCGGTATGCGGAGACACTAAAAGCACCATAGTAGAACACAGATGAAGCTTCTAAGTTGATGTAATAGCCAGTAAGAAGTAATACAATTCACGATTTAGATATCGATTATTGACTTGTTAGCTGGCTTTGGTGCCTTGGACATGAGCTAGGACCTTAAGATTCTGCATTAAAGGAGGACTAGCAGCCGAGTTGCATGGGAGAATGCGAAAAGTGTTCATATGTAGTAAAAAGCTGAGAAATACGTCCGTTTTCGTCATTTTTTATCGAATCGATTTAAAGCCAGATCGTCACATTGGCAGCTCTTCTCTCTGAAACGGTTGTACTTATCGTCTGCAAAGCTATGTCGCGTGCTGCGGTATGCGGAGACACTAAAAGCACCATGATTGAACACAGATGAAGCTACTAAGTTGATGTAATAGCAAGCAAGAAGTAGTACAATTCAAGTTTTAGGTATCGATTATTGACTTTTTAGCTGGCTTTGGTGCCTTGGACATGAGCTAGGACCTTAAGATTCTGCATGAAAGGAGGACTAGCAGCCGAGTTGCATGGGAGAATGTGAAAAGTGTTCATATGTAGCAAAAACCTGAGAAATCCGTCCGTTTTCGTCATTTGTTATGGAATCAACTTAAAGCCAGATCGTCACATTGGCCGCTCTTCTCTCTGAAACTGTTGTACTTATCTTCTGCAAAGTTATGTCGCGTGCTGCGGTATGCGGAGACACTAAAATCAGCACATTGGAACACAGATGAAGCTTCTAAGTTGATGTAATAGCCAGTAAGAAGTAGTAAAATTCAAGTTTTAGGTATCGACTATTGACTTTTTAGCTGGCTTTGATGCCTTGGACATGAGCTAGGACCTTAAGATTCAGTATGAAAGGAGGACTAGCAGCCGCGTTGCATGGGAGAATGTGAAAAGTGTTCATATGTAGTAAAAACCTGAGAAATCCGTCCGTTTTCGTCATTTGTTATGGAATCAACTTAAAGCCAGATCGTCACATTGGCCGCTCTTCTCTCTGAAACGGTTGTACTTATCGTCTGCAAAGCTATGTCGCGTGCTGCGGTATGCGGAGACCCTAAAAGCACCATAGTAGAACACAGATGAAGCTTCTAATTTGATGTAATAGCCAGTAAGAAGTAGTACAATTCAAGTTTTACCTATCGATTATTGTCATTTTAGCTGGCTTTGGTGCCTTGGACATGAGCTAGGACCTTAAGATTCTGCATGAAAGAAGGACTAGCAACCGAGTTGCACGGGAGAATGTGAAAAGTGTTCATATGTATTAAAAACCTGAGAAATCCGTCCGTTTTCGTCATTTGTTATGGAATCGACTTAAAGCGAGATCGTCACATTGCCGCTCTTCTCTCTGAAACGGTTGTACTGACCGTCTGCAAAACTATGTCGCGTGCTGCGTTATGCGGAGACACTAAAATCACCACAGTGGAACACAGATGAAGCTTCTAAGTTGATGTAATAGCCTGTATAAGTAGTACAATTCAAGTTTTAGGTATCGATTATTGACTTTTTAGGTGGCTTTGATGCTTTGGACATGAGGTAGGACCTTAAGATTCAGTATGAAAGGAGGACTAGCAGCCGAGTTGCATGGGAGAATGTGAAAAGTGTTCATATGTAGCAAAAACCTGAGAAATCCGTCAGTTTTCGTCATTTGTTATGGAATCAACTTAAAGCCAGATCGTCACATTGGCCGCTCTTCTCTCTGAAACGGTTGTACTTATCGTCTGCAAAGCTATGTCGCGTGCTGCGTTACGCGGAGACACTACAATCACCACAGTGGAACACAGATGAAGCTTCTAAGTTGATGTAATAGCCAGTAAGAAGTAGTACAATTCAAGTTTTAGGTATCGATTATTGACTTTTTAGCTGGCTTTGCCTTGGACATGAGCTAGGACCTTAAGATTCTGCATGAAAGGAGGACTAGCAGCCGAGTTGCCCGGGAGAATGTGACAAGTGTTCATATGTAGTAAAAACCTGAGAAATCCGCCCGTTTTCGTCATTTGTTATTGAATCGATTTAAAGCCAGATCGTCACATTGGCCGCTCTCCTCTCTGAAACGGTAGTACTTATCTTCTGCAAAGCTATGTCGCGTGCTGCGGTATGCGGAGACACTAAAAGCACCATAGTACAACACAGATGAAGCTTCTAAGTTGATGTAATAGCCAGTAAGAAGTAATACAATTCACGTTTTAGATATCGATTATTGACTTGTTAGCTGGCTTTGGTGCCTTGGACATGAGCTAGGACCTTAAGATTCTGCATTCAAGGAGGACTAGCAGCCGAGTTGCATGGGAGAATGCGAAAAGTGTTCATATGTAGTAAAAAGCTGAGAAATACGTCCGTTTTCGTCATTTTTTATCGAATCGATTTAAAGCCAGATCGTCACATTGGCAGCTCTTCTCTCTGAAACGGTTGTACTTATCGTCTGCAAAGCTATGTCGCGTGCTGCGGTATGCGGAGACTCTAAAAGCACCATGATTGAACACAGATGAAGCTACTAAGTTGATGTAATAGCAAGCAAGAAGTAGTACAATTCAAGTTTTAGGTATCGATTATTGACTTTTTAGCCGGCTTTGGTGCCTTGGACATGAGCTAGGACCTTAAGATTCTGCATGAAAGGAGGACTAGCAGCCGAGTTGCACGGGAGAATATGAAAAGTGTTCATATGTAGTAAAAAACTGAGAAATCCGTCCGTTTTCGTCATTTGTTATGGAATCAACTTAAAGCCAGATCGACACATTGGCCGCTCTTCTCTCTGAAACTGTTGTACTTATCTTCTGCAAAGCTATGTCGCGTGCTGCGGTATGCGGAGACACTAAAAGCACCATAGTAGAACACAGATGAAGCTTCTAAGTTGATGTAATAGCCAGTAAGAAGTAATACAATTCACGTTTTAGATATCGATTATTGACTTGTTAGCTGGCTTTGGTGCCTTGGACATGAGCTAGGACCTTAAGATTCTGCATTAAAGGAGGACTAGCAGCCGAGTTGCATGGGAGAATGCGAAAAGTGTTCATATGTAGTAAAAACCTGAGAAATCCGTCCGTTTTCGTCATTTGTTATGGAATCAACTTAAAGCCAGATCGTCACATTGGCCGCTCTTCTCTCTGAAACGGTTGTCCTTATCGTCTGCAAAGCTATGTCGCGTACTGCGGTATGCCGAGACCCTAAAAGCACCATAGTAGAACACAGATGAAGCTTCTAAGTTGATGTAATAGCCAGTAAGAAGTAGTACAATTCAAGTTTTACCTATCGATTATTGTCATTTTAGCTGGTTTTGGTGCCTTGGACATGAGCTAGGACCTTAAGATTCTGCATGAAAGAAGGACTAGCAACCGAGTTGCACGGGAGAATGTGAAAAGTGTTCATATGTAGTAAAAACCTGAGAAATCCGTCCGTTTTCGTCATTTGTTATGGAATCGACTTAAAGCGAGATCGTCACATTACCGCTCTTCTCTCTGAAACGGTTGTACTTACCGTCTGCAAAACTATGTCGCGTGCTGCGTTATGCGGAGACACTAAAATCACCACAGTGGAACACAGATGAAGCTTCTAAGTTGATGTAATAGCCAGTATAAGTAGTACAATTCAAGTTTTAGGTATCGATTATTGACTTTTTAGGTGGCTTTGATGCTTTGGACATGAGGTAGGACCTTAAGATTCAGTATGAAAGGAGGACTAGCAGCCGAGTTGCATGGGAGAATGTGAAAAGTGTTCATATGTAGCAAAAACCTGAGAAATCCGTCCGTTTTCGTCATTTGTTATGGAATCAACTTAAAAGCCAGATCGTCACATTGGCCGCTCTTCTCTCTGAAACGGTTGTACTTATCGTCTGCAAAGCTATGTCGCGTGCTGCGTTACGCGGAGACACTACAATCACCACAGTGGAACACAGATGAAGCTTCTAAGTTGATGTAATAGCCAGTAAGAAGTAGTACAATTCAAGTTTTAGGTATCGATTATTGACTTTTTAGCTGGCTTTGATGCCTTGGACATGAGCTAGGACCTTAAGATTCTGCATGAAAGGAGGACTAGCAGCCGAGTTGCCCGGGTGAATGTGACAAGTGTTCATATGTAGTAAAAACCTGAGAAATCCGCCCGTTTTCGTCATTTGTTATTGAATCGATTTAAAGCCAGATCGTCACATTGGCCGCTCTCCTCTCTGAAACGGTTGTACTTGTCGTCTGCAAAGCTATGTCGCGTGCTGCGGTATGCGGAGACTCTAAAAGCACCATGACTGAACACAGATGAAGCTACTAAGTTGATGTAATAGCAAGCAAGAAGTAGTACAATTCAAGTTTTAGGTATCGATTATTGACTTTTTAGCCGGATTTGGTGCCTTGGACATGAGCTAGGACCTTAAGATTCTGCATGAAAGGAGGACTAGCAGCCGAGTTGCACGGGAGAATATGAAAAGTGTTCATATGTAGTAAAAACATGAGAAATCCATCCGTTTTCGTCATTTGTTATGGAATCAACTTAAAGCCAGATCGTCACATTGGCCGCTCTTCTCTCTGAAACGGTTGTCCTTATCGTCTGCAAAGCTATGTCGCGTACTGCGGTATGCGGAGACCCTAAAAGCACCATAGTAGAACACAGATGAAGCTTCTAAGTTGATGTAATAGCCAGTAAGAAGTAGTACAATTCAAGTTTTACCTATCGATTATTGTCATTTTAGCTGGCTTTGGTGCCTTGGACATGAGCTAGGACCTTAAGATTCTGCATGAAAGAAGGACTAGCAACCGAGTTGCACGGGAGAATGTGAAAAGTGTTCATATGTAGTAAAAACCTGAGAAATCCGTCCGTTTTCGTCATTTGTTATGGAATCGACTTAAAGCGAGATCGTCACATTACCGCTCTTCTCTCTGAAACGGTTGTACTTACCGTCTGCAAAACTATGTCGCGTGCTGCGTTATGCGGAGACACTAAAATCACCACAGTGGAACACAGATGAAGCTTCTAAGTTGATGTAATAGCCAGTATAAGTAGTACAATTCAAGTTTTAGGTATCGATTATTGACTTTTTAGGTGGCTTTGATGCTTTGGACATGAGGTAGGACCTTAAGATTCAGTATGAAAGGAGGACTAGCAGCCGAGTTGCATGGGAGAATGTGAAAAGTGTTCATATGTAGCAAAAACCTGAGAAATCCGACCGTTTTCGTCATTTGTTATGGAATCAACTTAAAAGCCAGATCGTCACATTGGCCGCTCTTCTCTCTGAAACGGTTGTACTTATCGTCTGCAAAGCTATGTCGCGTGCTGCGTTACGCGGAGACACTACAATCACCACAGTGGAACACAGATGAAGCTTCTAAGTTGATGTAATAGCCAGTAAGAAGTAGTACAATTCAAGTTTTAGGTATCGATTATTGACTTTTTAGCTGGCTTTGATGCCTTGGACATGAGCTAGGACCTTAAGATTCTGCATGAAAGGAGGACTAGCAGCCGAGTTAACCGGGGGAATGTGACAAGTGTTCATATGTAGTAAAAACCTGAGAAATCCGCCCGTTTTCGTCATTTGTTATTGAATCGATTTAAAGCCAGATCGTCACATTGGCCGCTCTCCTCTCTGAAACGGTTGTACTTGTCGTCTGCAAAGCTATGTCGCGTGCTGCGGTATGCGGAGACTCTAAAAGCACCATGATTGAACACAGATGAAGCTACTAAGTTGATGTAATAGCAAGCAAGAAGTAGTACAATTCAAGTTTTAGGTATCGATTATTGACTTTTTAGCCGGCTTTGGTGCCTTGGACATGAGCTAGGACCTTAAGATTCTGCATGAAAGGAGGACTAGCAGCCGAGTTGCACGGGAGAATATGAAAAGTGTTCATATGTAGTAAAAAACTGAGAAATCCGTCCGTTTTCGTCATTTGTTATGGAATCAACTTAAAGCCAGATCGACACATTGGCCGCTCTTCTCTCTGAAACTGTTGTACTTATCTTCTGCAAAGCTATGTCGCGTGCTGCGGTATGCGGAGACACTAAAAGCACCATAGTAGAACACAGATGAAGCTTCTAAGTTGATGTAATAGCCAGTAAGAAGTAGTACAATTCAAGTTTTACCTATCGATTATTGTCATTTTAGCTGGTTTTGGTGCCTTGGACATGAGCTAGGACCTTAAGATTCTGCATGAAAGAAGGACTAGCAACCGAGTTGCACGGGAGAATGTGAAAAGTGTTCATATGTAGTAAAAACCTGAGAAATCCGTCCGTTTTCGTCATTTGTTATGGAATCGACTTAAAGCGAGATCGTCACATTACCGCTCTTCTCTCTGAAACGGTTTGTACTTACCGTCTGCAAAACTATGTCGCGTGCTGCGTTATGCGGAGACACTAAAATCACCACAGTGGAACACAGATGAAGCTTCTAAGTTGATGTAATAGCCAGTATAAGTAGTACAATTCAAGTTTTAGGTATCGATTATTGACTTTTTAGGTGGCTTTGATGCTTTGGACATGAGGTAGGACCTTAAGATTCAGTATGAAAGGAGGACTAGCAGCCGAGTTGCATGGGAGAATGTGAAAAGTGTTCATATGTAGCAAAAACCTGAGAAATCCGTCCGTTTTCGTCATTTGTTATGGAATCAACTTAAAAGCCAGATCGTCACATTGGCCGCTCTTCTCTCTGAAACGGTTGTACTTATCGTCTGCAAAGCTATGTCGCGTGCTGCGTTACGCGGAGACACTACAATCACCACAGTGGAACACAGATGAAGCTTCTAAGTTGATGTAATAGCCAGTAAGAAGTAGTACAATTCAAGTTTTAGGTATCGATTATTGACTTTTTAGCTGGCTTTGATGCCTTGGACATGAGCTAGGACCTTAAGATTCTGCATGAAAGGAGGACTAGCAGCCGAGTTGCCCGGGTGAATGTGACAAGTGTTCATATGTAGTAAAAACCTGAGAAATCCGCCCGTTTTCGTCATTTGTTATTGAATCGATTTAAAGCCAGATCGTCACATTGGCCGCTCTCCTCTCTGAAACGGTTGTACTTGTCGTCTGCAAAGCTATGTCGCGTGCTGCGGTATGCGGAGACTCTAAAAGCACCATGACTGAACACAGATGAAGCTACTAAGTTGATGTAATAGCAAGCAAGAAGTAGTACAATTCAAGTTTTAGGTATCGATTATTGACTTTTTAGCCGGATTTGGTGCCTTGGACATGAGCTAGGACCTTAAGATTCTGCATGAAAGGAGGACTAGCAGCCGAGTTGCACGGGAGAATATGAAAAGTGTTCATATGTAGTAAAAACATGAGAAATCCATCCGTTTTCATCATTTGTTATGGAATCAACTTAAAGCCAGATCGTCACATTGGCCGCTCTTCTCTCTGAAACGGTTGTCCTTATCGTCTGCAAAGCTATGTCGCGTACTGCGGTATGCGGAGACCCTAAAAGCACCATAGTAGAACACAGATGAAGCTTCTAAGTTGATGTAATAGCCAGTAAGAAGTAGTACAATTCAAGTTTTACCTATCGATTATTGTCATTTTAGCTGGCTTTGGTGCCTTGGACATGAGCTAGGACCTTAAGATTCTGCATGAAAGAAGGACTAGCAACCGAGTTGCACGGGAGAATGTGAAAAGTGTTCATATGTAGTAAAAACCTGAGAAATCCGTCCGTTTTCGTCATTTGTTATGGAATCGACTTAAAGCGAGATCGTCACATTACCGCTCTTCTCTCTGAAACGGTTGTACTTACCGTCTGCAAAACTATGTCGCGTGCTGCGTTATGCGGAGACACTAAAATCACCACAGTGGAACACAGATGAAGCTTCTAAGTTGATGTAATAGCCAGTATAAGTAGTACAATTCAAGTTTTAGGTATCGATTATTGACTTTTTAGGTGGCTTTGATGCTTTGGACATGAGGTAGGACCTTAAGATTCAGTATGAAAGGAGGACTAGCAGCCGAGTTGCATGGGAGAATGCGAAAAGTGTTCATATGTAGTAAAAACCTGAGAAATCCGTCCGTTTTCGTCATTTGTTATGGAATCAACTTAAAGCCAGATCGTCACATTGGCCGCTCTTCTCTCTGAAACGGTTGTCCTTATCGTCTGCAAAGCTATGTCGCGTACTGCGGTATGCGGAGACCCTAAAAGCACCATAGTAGAACACAGATGAAGCTTCTAAGTTGATGTAATAGCCAGTAAGAAGTAGTACAATTCAAGTTTTAGGTATCGATTATTGACTTTTTAGCTGCCTTTGGAGCCTTGGACATGAGCTAGGACCTTAAGATTCTGCATGAAAGGAGGACTAGCAGCCGAGTTGCATGGGAGAATGTGAAAAGTGTTCATAGGTAGTAAAAACCTGAGAAATCCGTCCGTTTTCGTCATTTGGTATCGAATCGATTTAAAGCCAGATCGTCACATTGGCCGCTCTCCTCTCTGAAACGGTTGTACTTGTCGTCTGCAAAGCTATGTCGCGTGCTGCGGTATGCGGAGACTCTAAAAGCACCATGATTGAACACAGATGAAGCTACTAAGTTGATGTAATAGCAAGCAAGAAGTAGTACAATTCAAGTTTTAGGTATCGATTATTGACTTTTTAGCCGGCTTTGGTGCCTTGGACATGAGCTAGGACCTTAAGATTCTGCATGAAAGGAGGACTAGCAGCCGAGTTGCACGGGAGAATATGAAAAGTGTTCATATGTAGTAAAAAACTGAGAAATCCGTCCGTTTTCGTCATTTGTTATGGAATCAACTTAAAGCCAGATCGACACATTGGCCGCTCTTCTCTCTGAAACTGTTGTACTTATCTTCTGCAAAGCTATGTCGCGTGCTGCGGTATGCGGAGACACTAAAAGCACCATAGTAGAACACAGATGAAGCTTCTAAGTTGATGTAATAGCCAGTAAGAAGTAATACAATTCACGTTTTAGATATCGATTATTGACTTGTTAGCTGGCTTTGGTGCCTTGGACATGAGCTAGGACCTTAAGATTCTGCATTAAAGGAGGACTAGCAGCCGAGTTGCATGGGAGAATGCGAAAAGTGTTCATATGTAGTAAAAACCTGAGAAATCCGTCCGTTTCCGTCCTTTGTCATCAAATCGACTTAAAGCCAGATCGTCACTTAGGCCACTCTTCTCTCTGAAACGGTTACATTTATCGTCTACAAAGCTATGTCACATGCTGCGGTATGAGGAGATACTAAAAGCGCCATAGTAGAACACAGAAGAAGCTTCAAATTTGATGTAATAGACAGTAAGAAGCAGTAAAATTCAAGTTTTTGTTATCGGTTATTGACTTTTTACCCTTCTTTGGTGCCTTGGACATGGGCTAGGACCTTACGATTTTGCATAAAAGAAGACCTAGGAGCCTCGTTGCGAGGGAGAGTGTGAAAAGTGTTCACATGTAGTAAAAACCTGAGAAATCCGTCCGTTTTCGTCATTTATTTTCAAATCGACTTAAAGCCAGGTCGTCACGGGGGCCGCTCTTCTCTCTTAAACGGTTACATTTGTCGACTGCAAAGCTATGTCGCGTGCTGCGTTATGCGGAGATACTAAAAGCGCCATAGTAGAACACAGAAGAAGCTTCTAAGTTGATGTAATAGACAGTAAGAAGTAGTAAAATTCAAGTTTTAGATATCGATTATTGACTTTTTACCCTTCTTTGGTGCCTTGGACATGAGCTAGGACCTTACGATTATGCATGAAAGAAGAACAAGCAGCCGAGTTCCAAGGGAGAATGTGAAAAGCGTTCACATGTACTAAAACCCTGAGAAATCCGTCCGTTTTCGTCATTTATTATGAAATCGACAAAAAGCCAGATCGTCACGGGGGCCGCTCTTCTCTCTTAAACCGTTACATTTATCGTCTGCAAAGCTATGTCGCGTGCTGCGGTATGTGGAGATACTAAAAGCATCATAGTAGAACACAGATGAAGCTTCTACAGGTAAGTTAATGTAATAGGCAGTAAGAAGTAGTACAATTCAAGTTTTAGCTATCGATTATTGCCTTTGATCCTTCTTTGTTGCCTTGGACATGAGCGAGGACATTAAGATTTTGCATGAAAGAAGAACTAGTAGCCGCGTTGCAAGGGAGAATGTGAAAAGTGTTCACATTTAGTAAAAACCTGAGAAATACGTCCGTTTACGTCATTTGTTATCAAATCGACTTAAAGCCTGATCGTCACATAGGCCACTCTTCTCTCTGAAACGGTTACATTTATCGTCTGCAAAGCAATGTCGCGTGCTGCGGTATGCGAAGACACAAAAAGCACCATGGTAGAACAAAGAAGAAGCTTCTAAGTTCATGTAATAGCCAGTAAGATACAGTACAATTCAAGCTTTAGTTATCGAGTATAGACTTTTTACCCTTCTTTGGTGCCTTGGACATGAGGTACGACCTTAGGATTTTGCATGAAAGGAGGACTAGCAGCCGCGTTATATGGGAGAATGTGAAAAGTGTTCATATGTAGTAAATACCTGAGAAATCAGAAAGTTTTCGTCATTTATTATCGATCGACTACAAGCCAGACTTCCACAATAGTCGCTCTTCTCTCTGAAACGGGTACATTTATCGTCTGCAAAGCTATGTCGCGTGCTGCGTTATGCGGAGATACTAAATGCGCCATAGTAGAACACAGAAGAAGCTTCTAAGTTGATGTAATAGACAGTAAGAAGCAGTACAATTCAAGTTTTAGTTATCGATTATTCACATTTTACCTTTCTTTGTTGCCTTGGACTTGAGCTAGGACCTTACGATTATGCATGAAAGAAGAACAAGCAGCCGCGTTCCAAGGGAGAATGTGAAAAGCGTTCACATGTACTAAAACCCTGAGAAATTCGTCCGTTTTCGTCATTTATTATGAAATCGGCAAAAAGCCAGATCGTCACGGGGGCCGCTCTTCTCTCTTAAACGGTTACATTTATCGTCTGCAATGCTATGTCGCGTGCTGCGGTATGTGGAGATACTAAAAGCTTCATAGTAGAACACAGATGAAGCTTCAACAGGTAAGTTAATGTAATAGGCAGTAAGAAGTAGTACAATTCAAGTTTTAGCTATCGATTATTGACTTTGATCCTTCTTTGTTGCCTTGGACATGAGCGAGGACATTAAGATTTTGCATGAAAGAAGAACTAGTAGCCGCGTTGCAAGGGAGAGTGTGATAAGTGTTCACATGTAGTAAAAACCTGAGAAATCCGTCCGTTTACGTCATTTGTTATCAAATCGACTTAAAGCCTGTTCGTCACATAGGCCACTCTTCTCTCTGAAACGGTTACATTTATCGTCTGCAAATCAATGTCGCGTGCTGCGGTATGCGAAGACACAAAAAGCACCATAGTAGAACAAAGAAGAAGCTTCTAAGTTCATGTAATAGCCAGTAAGATACAGTACAATTCAAGCTTTAGTTATCGAGTATAGATTTTTTACCCTTCTTTGGTGCCTTGGACATGAGGTACGACCTTAGGATTTTGCATGAAAGGAGGACTAGCAGCCGCGTTATATGGGAGAATGTGAAAAGTGTTCATATGTAGTAAATACCTGAGAAATCAGAAAGTTTTCGTCATTTATTATCGATCGACTACAAGCCAGACTTCCACAATAGTCGCTCTTCTCTCTGAAACGGATACATTTATCGTCTGCAAAGCTATGTCGCGTGCTGCGGTATGTGGAGATACTAAAAGGGCCGTAGTAGAAGACAGAAGAAGCTTCTAATTTGATGTAATAGGCAGCAAGAAGTAGTACAATTCAAGTTTTAGTTATCGTTTATTGACTTTTTATCCTTCTTTGGTGCTTTGGACATGAGCTAGGACCTGACGATTTTGCATGAAAGAAGAACTAGTAGCCGCGTTGCAAGGGAGAATGTGAAAAGTGTTCACATGTAGTAAAAACCTGAGAAATCAGAAAGTTTTCGTCATTTGTTATCGATCGACTTAAAGCCAGACTTCCACAATAGTCGCTCTTCTCTCCGAAACGGTTACATTTATCGTCTGCAAAGCTATGTCGCGTGCTGCGGTATGCGGTCACACTAAAAGCACTATAGTAGAACACAGAAGAAGCTTCTAAGTTGATGTAATAGGCAGCAAGAATTAGTACAATTCAAGTTTTAGTTATCGATTATTGACTTTTTGCCCTTCTTTGGTGCCTTGGGCATGAGCTAGGACCTTAAGAATTTTCATGAAAGGATGACTGGCAGCCGCGTTGCACGGGAGAATGTGAAAAGTGTTCATATGTAGTAAAAACCTGAGAAATCCGTCCGTTTCCAACATTTGTCATCAAATCGACTTAAAGCCAGATCGTCACTTAGGCCACTCTTCTCTCTGAAACGGTTACATTTATCGTCTACAAAGCTATTTCGCATGCTGCGGTATGTGGAGATACTAAAAGCGCTATAGTAGAACACAGAAGAAGCTTCGAATTTGATGTAATAGACAGTACGAAGCAGTAAAATTCAAGTTTTAGTTATCGGTTATTGACTTTTTACCCTTCTTTGGTGCCTTGGACATGAGCTAGGACCTTACGATTTTGCATGAAAGAAGAGCTAGCAGCCTCGTTGCAAGGGAGAGTGTGAAAAGTGTACACATGTAGTAAAAACCTGAGAAATCCGTCCGTTTTCGTCATTTATTTTCAAATCGACCTAAAGCCAGGTCGTCACGGGGGCCGCTCTTCTCTCTTAAACGGTTACATTTGTCGTCTGCAAAGCTATGTCGCGTGCTGCGGTATGCGGAGATACTAAAAGCGCCATAGTAGAACACAGAAGAAGCTTCTAAGTTGATGTAATATACAGTAAGAAGCAGTACAATTCAAGTTTTAGTTATCGATTATTCACTTTTTACCTTTCTTTGGTGCCTTGGACATGAGCTAGCACCTTACAATTTTGCATGAAAGAAGAACAAGCAGCCGCGTTCCAAGGGAGAATGTGAAAAGCGTTCACATGTACTAAAACCCTGAGAAATCCGTCCGTTTTCGTCATTTATTATCAGATCGACAAAAAGCCAGATCAAAACGGGGGCCGCTCTTCTCTCTTAAACGGTTACATTTATCGTCTGCAAAGCTATGTCGCGTGCTGCGGTATGTGGAGATACTAAAAGCATCATAGTAGAACACAGATGAAGCTTCTACAGGTAAGATAATGTAATAGGCAGTAAGAAGTAGTACAATTCAAGTTTTAGCTATCGATTATTGACGTTGATCCTTCATGGTGCCTTGGACATGAGCGAGGACATTAAGATTTTGCATAAAAGGAGGACTAGCTGCCGCGTTGCACGGGAGAGTGTGAAAAGTGTTCATTAGAAGTAAAAACCTGAGAAATCCGTCCGTTTTCGTCATTTGTTTTCGAATCGATTAAAAGTAAGTTCGTCATATTGGCCGCTATCCTTTCTGAAACGGTTACATTTATCGTCTGCAATGCTATGTCGCGTGCTGCGGTATGCCTAGATACTAAAAGCACCATAGTAGAAAACAGATGAAGCTTCTAAGTTGATGTAATAGCCAGTAAGTAGTAGTACAATTCAAGTTTTAGTTATGGATTACTGACTTTTTACCCTTCTTTGTTGCCTTGGTCATTAGCTAGGACCTTAAGATTTTGCATGAGAGAAGGACTAGCAGCCAGGTTTCATGGAAGAATGTCAAAAGTGTTCATATGTGGTAAAAACCTTAAAATCCCTTCCGTTTTCGTCATTTGTTGTCGAATCGACTTAAAGCCAGATCCTCAGCTTTGCCGCATTCCTCTCTGAAACGGTTACATTTATCGTCTGCAAAGCTATGTCGCGTGCTGCGGTATGCGGAGAGGCTAAATGCACCATAGTAGAACACCGAAGAAACTTCTAAGTTGATGTAATAGCCAGTAAGAAACAGTACAATTCAAGCTTTAGTTAACGAGTATAGACTTTTTACCCTTCTTTGGTGCCTTGGACATGAGGTAGGACCTTAGGATTTTGCATGAAAGGAGGACTAGCAGCCGCGTTGTATGGGAGAAAGTGAAAAGTGTTCATATGTAGTAAATACCTGAGAAATCAGAAAGTTTTCGTCATTTATTATCGAATCGACTTCAAGCCAGACTTCCACAATAGTCGCTCTTCTCTCTGAAACGGTTACATTTATCGTCTGCAAAGCTATGTCGCGTGCTTCGGTATGCGGACACAGTAAAAGCACTATAGTAGAACACAGAAGAAGCTTCTAAGTTGATGTAATAGGCAGCAAGAAGTAGTACAACTCAAGTTTTAGTTATCGATTATTGACTTTTTGCCCTTCTTTGGTGCCTTGGACATGAGCTAGGACCTTAAGAATTTTCATGAAAGGATGAATGGCAGCCGCGTTGCACGGGAGAATGTGAAAAGTGTTCATATGTAGTAAAAACCTGAGAAATCCGTCCGTTTCCGTCATTTGTCATCAAATCGACTTAAAGCCAGATCGTCACTTAGGCCACTCTTCTCTCTGAAACGGTTACATTTATCGTCTGCAAAGCTATGCCGCATGCTGCGGTATGTGGAGATACTAAAAGCGCCATAGTAAAACACAGAAGAAGCTTCGAATTAGATGTAATAGGCAGAAAGAAGTAGTACAAATCCAGTTTTAGCTATCGATTATTGACTTTGATCCTTCTTTGGTGCCTTGGACATGAGCTAGGACATTAAGATTTTGCATGAAAGGAGAACTAGCTGCCGCGTTGCACGGGAGAGTGTGAAAAGTGTTCATAAGAAGTAAAAACCTCAGAAATCCGTCCGTTTTTGGCATTTGTTATCGATCGATTTAAAGTAAGATCGTCATATTGGCCGCTATTCTTTCTGAAACGGTTACATTTGTCGTCTGCAAAGCTATGTCGCGTGCTGCGGTATGCGTAGATACTAAAAGCACCATAGTAGAAAACAGATGAAGCTTCTAAGTTGATGTAATAGCCAGTAAGTAGTAGTACAATTCAAGTTTTAGTTATCGATTACTGACTTTTTACCCTTCTTTGGTGCCTTGGTCATGAGCTAGGACCTTAAGATTTTGCATGAAAGAAGGAATAGCAGCCGCGTTTCATGGGAGAATGTCAAAAGTGTTCATATGTAGTAAAAACCTGAAAATCCCTTCCGTTTTCGTCATTTGTTGTCGAATCGACTTAAAGCCAGATCCTCATCTTTGCCGCATTCCTCTCTGAAACGGTTACATTTATCGTCTGCAAAGCTATGTCGCGTGCTGCGGTATGCGGAGATACTAAAAGCGCCATAGTAGAACACAGAAGAAGCTTCGAAGTTGATGTAATAGACAGTAAGAAGCAGTAAAATTCAAGTTTTAGTAATCGGTTATTGACTTTTTACCCTTCTTTGGTGCCTTGGACATGAGCTAGTGCCTTAAGAATTTGCATGAAAGGATGACTGGCAGCCGCGTTGCACGGGAGAATGTGAAAAGTGTTCATATGTAGTAAAAACCTGAGAAATCCGTCCGTTTCCGTCATTTGTTATCAAATTGACTTAAAGCCAGATCGTCACATAGGCCACTCTTCTCTCTGAAACGGTTACATTTATCGTCTGCAAAGCTACGTTGCATGCTGCGGTATGTGGAGATACTAAAAGCGCCATTGTAGAACACAGAATAAGCTTCTAAGTTGCTGTAATAGACAGTAAGAAGCAGTACAATTCAAGTTTTAGTTATCGATTATTGACTTTTTACCTTTCTTTGGTGCCTTGGACATGAGCTGTGACCTTCCGATTTTGCATGAAAGAAGAACAAGCAGCCGCGATGCAAGGGAGAATGTGAAAAGCGTTCACATGTCCTAAAACCCTGAGAAATCAGTCCGTTTTCGTCATTTATTATCAAATCGACATAAAGCCAGATCGTCACGGGGGCCGCTCTTCTCTCTTAAAAGGTTACATTTATCGTCAGCTAAGCTATGTCGCATGCTGCGGTATGTGGTGATACTAAAAGCACCATAGTAGAACACAGATGAAGCGTCTAAGTTAATGTAATAGCCAGTAAGATGTAGTAAAATTCAAGTTTTAGTTATCGATTATTGACTTTTTACCCTTCTTTGGTGCCTTGGACATGAGCTAGGGCGTTAAGATTTTGCATGAAAGGAGGACTAGCAGCCATGTTGCACGGGAGAGGGTGGAAAGTGTTCATAAGTAGTAAAAACCTGAGAAATCCGTCCGTTTTCGTCATTTGTTATCGAATCGATTTAAAGTAAGATCGTCATATTGGCCGCTATTCTTTCTGAAACGGTTACATTTATCGTCTGCAAAGCTATGTCGCGTGCTGCGGTATGCGTAGATACTAAAAGCACCATAGTAGAAAACAGATGAAGCTTCTAAGTTGATGTAATAGCCAGTAAGTAGTAGTACAATTCAAGTTTTAGTTATCGATTACTGACTTTTTACCCTTCTTTGGTGCCTTTGTCATGAGCTAGGACCTTAAGATTTTGCATGACAGATGGAATAGCAGCCGCGTTTCATGGGAGAATGTCAAAAGTGTTCATATGTAGTAAAAACCTGAAAATCACTTCCGTTTTCGTCATTTGTTGTCGAATCGACTTAAAGCCAGAGCCTCATCTTTGCCGCATTCCTCTCTGAAACGGTTACATTTATCGTCTGCAAAGCTACGTTGCATGCTGCGGTATGTGGAGGTACTAAAAGCGCCATAGTAGAACACAGAATAAGCTTCTAAGTTGCTGTAATAGACAGTAAGAAGCAGTACAATTCAAGTTTTAGTTATCGATTATTGACTTTTTACCTTTCTTTGGTGCCTTGGACATGAGCTATGACCTTACGATTTTGCATGAAAGAAGAACAAGCAGCCGCGATGCAAGGGAGAATGTGAAAAGCGTTCACATGTCCTAAAAAACTGAGAAATCAGTCCGTTTTCGTCATTTATTATCAAATCGACATAAAGCCAGATCGTCACGGGGGCCGCTCTTCTCTCTTAAAAGGTTACATTTATCGTCAGCTAAGCTATGTCGCATGCTGCGGTATGTGGTGATACCAAAAGCACCATAGTAGAACACAGATGAAGCGTCTAAGTTAATGTAATAGCCAGTAAGATGTAGTACAATTCAAGTTTTAGTTATCGATTATTGACTTTTGACCCTTCTTTGGTGCCTTGGACATGAGCTAGGGCGTTACGATTTTGCATGAAAGGAGGACTAGCAGCCACGTTGCACGGGAGAGGGCGGAAAGTGTTCATAAGTAGTAAAAACCTGAGAAATCCGTCCGTTTTCGTCATTTGTTATCGAATCGATTTAAAGTAAGATCGTCATATTGGCCGCTATTCTTTCTGAAACGGTTACATTTATCGTCTGCAAAGCTATGTCGCGTGCTGCGGTATGCGGAGAGGCTAAATGCACCATAGTAGAACACCGGAGAAGCTTCTAAGTTGATGTAATAGGCAGTAAGATGCAGTACAATTCAAATATTAGTTATCGTTTATTGACTTTTTACCCTTCTTTGGTGCCTTGGACATGAGCTAGGACCTTACGATTTTGCATGAAAGAAGAACTAGTAGCCGCGTTGCAAGGGTGAATTTGAAAAGTGTTCACATGTAGTAAAAACCTGAGAAATCTCTACGTTTTCGTCAATTGTTATCGAATCGACTTAAAGCCAAATCAATACAGGGGCCGCTCTTCTCTCTTAAACGGATACATTTATCGTCTGCAATGCAATGTCGCGTGCTGCGGTACGCGGAGATTATAAAAGCGCCGTAGTAGAACACAGAAGAAGCTTCTAAGATGATGTAATAGACAGTAAGAAACAGTAAAGTTCAAGTTTTAGTTATCGATTATTGACTTTTTACCCTTCTTTGGTGCCTTGGACATGAGCTGGGACCTTAAGAATTTGCATGAAAGGATGACTGGCAGCCGCGTTGCACGGGAGAATGTGAAAAGTGTTCATATGTTGTACAAACCTGAGGAATCCGTCCGTTTCCGTCATTTGTTATCAAATCGACTTAAAGCCAGATCGTCACAAATGCCACTCTTCTCTCTGAAACGGTTACATTTATCGTCTGCAAAGCTACATCGCACGCTGCGGTATGTGGAGATACTAAAAGCGCCATAGTAGAACACAGAAGAAGCTTCTAAGTTGATGTAATAGACAGTAAGAAGCAGTAAAATTCAAGTTTTAGATATCGATTATTGACTTTTTACTCTTCTTTGGTGCCTTGGAAATGAGCTAGGACCTTACGATTTTCCATGAAAGAAGAACTAGCAGCCGCGTTGCAAGGGAGAGTGTGAAAAGTTTTCACATGTAGTAAAAACCTGAGATATCCGTCCGTTTTCGTCATTTATTATCAAATCGACTTAAAGCCATATCGTCACGGGGGCCGCTCTTCTCTCTTAAACGGTTACATTTATCGTCTGCAAAGCAATGTCGCGTGCTGCGGTATGTGGAGATACTAAAAGCACCATAGTAGAACACAGATGAAGCTTCTAAGTTAATCTAATAGCCAGTAAGAAGTAGTACAATTCAGGTTTTAGCTATCGATTATTGACTTTTACCCTTCTTGGCTGCCTTGGACATGAGCTAGGACCTTAAGATTTTGCATGAAATATGGTCTAGCAGCCGCGTTGCACGAGAGAGTATGAAAAGTGTTCATAAGTAGTAAAAACCCGAGAAATCCGTCCGTTTTCGTCATTTGTTTTCGAATCGACTTAAAGTAAGATCGTCATATTGGCCTCTCTTCTATCTGAAACAGTTACATTTATCGTCTACAAAGTTATGTCGCGTGAAGCCGTATTGCGGAGATACTAAAAGCACAATAGTAGAAAACAGACGAAGCTTCTAAGTTAATGTAATACCCAGTAAGTAGTAGTACAATTCAAGTTTTAGTTATCGATTATTGACTTTTTACCCTTCTGTGGTGCCTCGGTTATGGGCTAGGACCTTAAGATTTTGCATGAAGGGAGGTATAGCAGCCGCGTTGCACGGAAGAGTGTGAAAAGTGTTCATAAGTTGTAAAAACCTCAGAAAACCGTCCGTTTTCGTCATTTGTTATCGAATCGACTGAAAGTAAGATCGTCACATTGGCCGCTCTTCTCTCCAAAACGGTCACATTCATCGTCTGCAAAGCTATGTCGCGTGTTGTGTTATGCGGAGACACTATAAGCACAATAGTAGAACACAGAAGAAGCTACTAAGTTGATGTAATAGGCAGGAAGAAGCAGTACTATTCAAGTTTTGGTTACCGATTATTGACTTTATACCCTTCTTTGGTGCCTTGGACATGACCTAGGACCTTACGATTTTGTATGATAGTAGAACTAGCAGCCGCGTAACAAGGGATAATGTGAGAAGTGTTCACATGTAGTAAAAACCTGAGAAATCCGTCCGTTTTCGTCATTTGTTATCGAATCGACTTAAAGTAAGATCGTCACATTGGTCGCTCTTCTCTCTGGAACGGTTACATTTGTCGCCTCAAAGCCATGTCGTGTGCTGCGGTATGCGGTGACAATAAAAGCACCATAGTGGAATACAGATGAAGCTTCTAAGTTGATGTAATAGCCAGTAAGAAGTATTACAATACAAGTTCTAGATATCGATTATTGACTTTTTAGCCGGCTTTGGTGCCTTTGACATGACCTAGGACCTTAAGATTTTGCATGAAAGTAGGACTAGCAGCAGCGTTGCACGGGAGAGTGTGAAAAGTGTTCATATGAAGTGAAAACCTGAGAAATCAATCCGTTGTCGTCATTTGTTATCGAATCGGCTTATAGCTAGATCGTCATATTGCCCGGTCTTCTCTCCTAAACGGTTACATTTATGGTTTGCAAAGCTATGTCGCGTTTTGCGGTATGCGGAGACACTAAAAACACCATAGTAGAACACAGATGAAGCTTCTAATTTAATGTAATATCCAGTAAGAAGTAGTACAATTCAAGTTTTATTTATCGATTATTGATTTTTACCCTTTCTTTGGTGCCTTGGACATGAGCTAGGACCTTAAGATTTTGCATGAAATATGTTCTAGCAGCCGAGTTGCACGGGAGGATGTGAAACGTGTTCGTATGTAGTAAAAACATGAGAAATCAGTCCGTTTTCATCATTTATTACTTAATCGGCTTAAAGCTAGATCGTCACATTGGTCAGTCTTCTCTCTGAAACGGTTACATTTATCGTCTGCAAACCTATGTCGCGTGCTGCGGTTTGCTGAGACACTAAATGCCCCATAGTAGAACACAGAAGAAGCTTTTAAGTTCATGTAATAGCCAGTACTAAACAGTACAACTCAAGTTTTAGTTATCGTGTATAGACTTTTTACCCTTCTTTAGTGCCTTGGGTTTGAGCTAGGACCTTAAGATTTTGCATGAAAGGAGGACTAGCAGCGGCGTAGCATGGGAGAATGTGAAAAGTGTTCATATGTACTAAAAACCTGAGAAACCGGTCCGTTTTCGACATTTGTTATCGAATCGACTTCATGCCAGATTCCGACATTAGCCGCTCTTCGCTCTGACACGATTACATTTATCGTCTTCAACGCCATGTCGCGTCCTGCGGTACGCGGAGACACTAAAAGCACCATAGCAGAACAAGGATGAAGCTTCTCATTTGATGTAACAGCCCGTAAGAAGTAGCACAATTCAAGTTTTAGTTATCGATTATAGACTTTTTAGCCGGCTTAAGTGCTTTGCACATGAGGTAGGACCTTAAGATTTTGCATGAAAGAAGAACTAGCAGCCGCGTTACAAGGGAGAATGTGAAAAGTGTTCATATGTAGTGAAACATGAGAAATCAGTCCGTTTTCGTCATTTGTTACCGAATGGGCTTAAAGCTAGATCGTCACATTGGCCGGTTTTCTCTCTGAAACGGGTACATGTATCGTCTGCAAAGATATGTCGCGTGCTGCGTTATGCGGAGACAATAAGAGCACCATAGTATACCACAGATGAAGCTTCTAAGTTGATGTAATAGCCAGTAAGAAGTATTACAATACAAGTTTTAGATATCGATTATTGACTTTTTACCCTTTCTTTGGAGCCTTGGACATGAGCTAGGACCTTAAGATTTTGCACGAAATAAGGTCTAGCATCCACGTTGAATGGGAGAATATGAAAAGTGTTCATATGTAGTTAAAACCTGAGACATCCGTCCGTTTTCGTCATTTGTTATCGAATCGACTTAAAGCCAGATCGTCACATTGGCCGCTCGTCTCTCTGAAACGGATACATTTATCGTCTGAAAAGCTAAGTCGCGCGCTGCAGTATGCGGGGTCACTAAAAACACCATAGTAGAACACAGATGAAGTTTTGTAATAGCTAATAAGATGTAGTACAAGTCAAGTTTTAGTTATCAAAATGGTCTCGCGGTTCTAGGTGCGCAGTCCGGAACCGTGAAACTGCTACGGTCGCAGGTTCGAATCCTGCCTCGGGCATGGAAGTGTGTGATGTCCTTAGGTTAGTTAGGTTTAAGTAGTTCTAAGTTCTAGGGGACTAATGACCACAGCAGTTGAGTCCCATAGTGCTCAGAGCCATTTGAACCATTTAGTTATCAATTATTGACTTTTTAGGCGGCTTTGGTGCCTTAGACATGAACTAGGACCTTAAGACTTTACATGAAAGGAGGACTAGCTGCCGCGTTGTACGGGAGAATGAGACATGTATTCATATGTAGTAAAAATCTAAAAAATCCGTCCGTTTTCGTTATTTGTTATGAAATCGACTCAAAGCCATGTCGTCACACAGGCCGCTTTTCTCTCTGATAAGGTTACATTTATCGGTTGCAACGCTATGTCGCGTGCTGCGGTGTGCGGAGACAATAAAAGCAGCATAGCAGAACACATAAGAGGCTTCTAAGTTGATGTAATTGCCAGTAAGAAGGAGTACAATTCAAGTTTTAGTTATCGATTATTGACTTTTTACCCTTCTTTGGTGCCTTGGACATGAGGTACAACCTTAAGACTTTGCATGAAAAGAGGACTAGCTGCCGCGTTACACGGTAGAATGTGAAAAATGTTCATATGTAGTAAAAACCTGAGAAATCCGTGCGTTTCCGTCATTTGTTTTCGAATCGACTTAAAGCCAGATCGTCACATTGGCCGCTCTTCTCTCTGAAACGGTTATATTTGTCGTCTGCAAAGGTATGTCGCCTGCTGCGGTATGCGAGGTCACTAAAAACTTCTTAGTAGAACTCAGATGAATCTTCTAAGTTGATGTAATGGCCAGTAAGAGGTATTACAATTCAGATTTTAGTTATCGATTATTGACTTTTTAGCCGGCTTTGGTGCCTTCCACATGAGCTAGGACCTTATGGTTTTGCATGAAAAGAGGACTAGCAGCCGCGTTGCACGGGAAGATGTGAAAAGTGCTCATATGTAGTAAAAACCTGAGAAATCCGCCCGTTTTCGTCATTTGTTATCGAATCGACTTAAAGCCAGATCGTCACATTGGCCGCTCTTCTCTCTGAAACGGTTACATTTATCGTCTGCAAAGCTATCCCGCGTGCTCCGGTATGCGGAGACACTAAAAGCAGCATAGTAGAACACAGATGAAGCTTCTACGTTGATGTAAGAGCTAATAAGAAGTAGTATAATTCAAGTTTTAGTTATCGATTATTGACTTTTTACCCTTCTTTGGCGCATTGGATGTGAGCTAGAACCTTAAGACTTTACATGAAAGGAGGACTAGCAGCCGCGTTGCATGGAGGATGTGAAAAGTGTTCATATGTAGTAAAAACCTGAGAAATCCGTCCGCATTCCTCATTTGTTATCGAATCGACTTATAACCCGATCATGACATTGGCCGCTCTTCTCTCTGATACGGTTACATTTATTGTCTGCAAAGCTATGTCGCGTGCTGCGGTATGCTGAGATACTAAAGCACCTTAGAAGAACACAGATGATGCTTCTAAGTTGATGTAATAGCCAATAATAAGTAGTACAATTCAAGTTTTAGTTATCGATTATTGACTTTTTACCCTTCTTTTGTGCCTTGGACATGAGCTAGGACCTTAAGAATTTGCATGAAAGGATGACTAGCAACCGCGTTGCATGGGAGAATGTGAAAAGTGTTAATATGTAGAAAAAACCTAAGAAATCCGTCCGGTTTCGTCATTTGTTATCGAATGGACTTAAAGCCAGATCGTCACATTGGCCGCTCTTCTCTCTGAAACGGTTACATTTATCGTCTGTAATGCTGTGTCGCGTGCTGCGGTATGCGAGGTCACTAAAAACAGCATAGTAAAATACAGATGAAGCTTCTAAGTTGATGTAATAGCCAGTAAGAAGTAATACAATACAAGTTTTAGATATCGATTGTTGACTTTTGAGCCGGCTTTGGTGCCTTCGACATGAACTAGGACCGTATGATTTTGCATGATGGAGGTCTAGCAGCCGCGTTGCACGGGAGAGAGTGAAAAGTGTTCATATGTAGTAAAAACCTCAGAAATCCGGCCATTTTCGTCATTTGCTATCGAATCGTCTTAAAGCCAGATCGTCACATGGGCCGCACTTCTCTCTGAAATATTTACATTTATCGTCTGAAAAGCTAGGTCGCGCGCTGCGATATGCGGGTCACAAAAAACACCATAGTAGAACACTGATGAAGCTTCTAAGTTAATGTAATAGCCAATAAGAAGTAGTACAATTCAAGTTTTAGTTATCGATTATTGACTTTTTAGGCGGCTTTGGTGCCTTCGACATGAGCTACGACCTTAAGATTTTACATGAAAGGAGGACTAGCCCCCCCGTTGCACAAGAGAATGTGAAAAGTGTTCATATGTAGTAAAAACCTGAGAAATCCGTCTGTTTTCGTCATTTGTTTTTGAATAGACTTAAAGATAGAACGTCAGATTTGCCGCTTTTCTCTCTGAAACGGTTACATTAATCGTCTGCAAAGCTATGTCGCATGCTGCGGTATACGAATTCACTGAAAGCACCATAGTAGAACACAGATGAAGCTTCTAAGTTCATGTAACAGCTAGTAAGAATCAGTACAATTCGAGTTTTAGTTATCAAATATTGACTTTTTAGCCGGTTTTGGTGCCTTGTCCAAGAGCTAAGACCTTAATATTTTGCATGAAAGGATGACTAGCAGCCGCGTTGCACGGGAGAATGTGAAAGTGTTCATATGTAGTAAAAACCTGAGAAATCCGTCCGTTTTCGTCATTTGTTATCGAATTGACTTAAAGCCAGATCCTCACATTGGCCGCTCTTCTCTCTGAAATGGTTACATTTATCGTCTGCAAAGCTATGTCGTGTGCTGCAGTATGCGGAGACTTTAAAAGCACCATAGTAGAACACAGAAGAAGATTCTAAGTTGTTGTAATATTCAGTAAGAAGTAGTACAATTCAAGTTTTAGTTATCGATTATTGACTTTTTACCCTTCTTTGTTGCCTTGGACATGAGCTACAACCTTAAGACTTTGCATGAAAAGAGGACTAGCTGCCGCGTTGCACGGTAGAATGTGAAAAATGTTCATATGTAGTAAAAACCTGAGAAATCCGTGCGTTTCCGTCATTTGTTTTCGAATCGACTTAAAGCCAGATCGTCACATTGGCCGCTCTTCTCTCTGAAACGGTTATATTTATCGTCTGCAAAGCTACACTCCTGGAAATTGAAATAAGAACACCGTGAATTCATTGTCCCACAAAGGGGAAACTTTATTGACACATTCCTGGGGTGAGATACATAACATGATCACACTGACAGAACCACAGGCACATAGACACACGCAACAGTGCATGCACAATGTCGGCACTAGTACAGTGTATATCCACCTTTCGCAGCCATGCAGGCTGCTATTCTCCCATGGAGACGATCGTAGAGATGCTGGATGTAGTCCTGTGGAACGGCTTGCCATGCCATTTCCACCTGGCGCTCAGTTGGACCAGCGTTCGTGCTGGACGTGCAGACCGCGTGAGACAACACTTCATCCAGTGCCAAACATGCTCAATGGGGGACAGATCCGGAGATCTTGCTGGCCAGGGTAGTTGACTTACACCTTCTAGAGCACGTTGGGTGGCACGGGATACACGAAGACGTGCATTGTCCTGTTGGAACAGCAAGTCTCCTTGCCGGTCTAGGAATGGTAGAACGATGGGTTCGATGACGGTTTGGATGTACCGTGCGCTATTCAGTGTCCCCTCGACGATCACCAGAGGTGTACGGCCAGTGTAGGGGATCGCTCCCACACCATGATGCCGGGTGTTGGCCCTGTGTGCCTCGGTCGTATGCAGTCCTGATTGTGGCGCTCACCTGCACGGCGCCAAACACGCATACGACCATCATTGGCACCAAGGCAGAACCGACTCTCATCGCTGAAGACGAAACGTCTCCATCCGTCCCTCCATTCACGCCTGTCGCGACACCACTGGAGGCGGGCTGCACGATGTTGGGGCGTGAGCGGAAGACGGCCTAACGGTGTGCGGGACCGTAGCCCAGCTTCATGGAGACGGTTGCGAATGGTCCTCGCCGATACCCCAGGAGCAACAGTGTCCCTAATTTGCTGGGAAGTGGCGGTGCGGTCCCCTACGGCACTGCGTAGGATCCTACGGTCTTGGCGTGCATCTGTGCGTCGCTGCGGTCCGGTCCCAGGTCGACGGGCACGTGCACCTTCCGCCGACCACTGGCGACAACATCGATGTACTGTGGAGACCTCACGCCCCACGTGTTGAGCAATTCGGCGGTACGTCCACCCGGCCTCCCGCATACCCACTACACGCCCTCGCTCAAAGTCCGTCAACTGCACATACGGTTCACGTCCACGCTGTCGCGGCATGCTACCAGTGTCAAAGACTGCGATGGAGCTGCGTATGCAACGGCAAACTGGCTGACACTGACGGCGGCGGTACAGAAATGCTGCGCAACTAGCGCCATTCGACGGCCAACACCGCGGTTCCTGGTGTGTCCGCTGTGCCGTGCGGGTGATCATTGCTTGTACAGACCTCTCGCAGTGTCCGGAGCAAGTATGGTGGGTCTGACACACCGGTGTCAATGTGTTCTTTTTTCCATTTCCAGGAGTGTATGTCGCGAGCTATGGTATGTGGAGACACAAAAAGCTCCACAGTAGAACCCAGAAGAAGCTTCTATGTGTTTGTAATAGCCAGTAAGAAGCAGTACAATTCAAGTTCTAGTTATCGATTATTGACTTATTACCATTCTTGGGTGCCTTGGACATGAGCTAGAACCTTAAGATTTTGCATGAAAGGAGGACTAACACCCGCTTTGCAGGGGAGAATGTGAAAAGTGTTCATATGTAGTAAAAACCTGAGAAATCCGTCCGTTTTCGTCATTTGTGATCCAATCGACTTAAACCAGAACGTAACATTGGCCGCTATTCTCTCTGAAACGGTTACATTTATCGTCTGCAAAGCTGTGTCGCGTGCTGCGGTATGCGGAGATACAAGAAGGACCATAGTACAACAAAGATGAAGATTTTAGGATGATGTAACAGCCAATAAGAAGTAGTACAATTCAAGTTTTAATTATCGATTACTGACTTTTTACTATCCTTTGGTGCCTTGGACATGAGCTAGGACCTTAAAATTTTGCATGAAAGAAGAACTAGCATCCGCGTTGCACGGGAGAATGTGAAACGTGTTAGTATGTAGTAAAAACCTGAGAAATTTGTACGTTTTCGTCATTTCTTATAAAATCGAATTCAAGGTTTAGCTATCGATTATTGACTTTTTACCCTTCTTTGGTGCCTTTGACATGAGGTAGGACCTCAAGATTTTGCATGAAAGGAGGACTAGCAACCGCGTAGCACAGGAGAATGTGAAAAGTGTTCATATGTAGTAAACATCTGAGAAATCCGTCCGTTTTCGTCATTTGCTATCGAATCGAATTAAAGCCAGATCGTCACATTAGCCGCTCTTCTCTCTGGAACGGTTGTACTTATCGTCTGCAAAGCTATGTCGCGTGCTGCGGTATGCGGAGAAACTAAAAGCACCATAGTAGAACACAGATGAAGCTTCTAAGTTGATGAAACAGCCATTACGAAATAGTACAATTTAAGTTTTAGTTATCGATTATTGAATTTTTACTCTTCTTTGGTGCCTTTGACATGAGATAGGACCTGGACTAGGAGGACGAACAGCCGCGTTGCACGGGAGAATGTGAAAAGTGTTCATATGTAGTAAAAACCTGAGAAATCCGTCCGTTTTCGTCATTTGTTATCGAATCGACTTAAAGCCAGATCGTCACATTAGCCGCTCTTCTCTCTGAAACGGTTGTACTTATCGTCTGCAAAGCTATGTCGCGTGCTGCGGTATGTGGAGACACTAAAAGCACCATAGTAGAACACAGATGAAGCTTCTAAGATGATGTAATAGCCAGTAATAAGTAGTACAATTCAAGTTTTAGTTATCGATTATGGACTTTTTACTCTTCTTTCTTGCCTTGGACATGAGCTAGGACCTTAAGATTTTGAATGAAAGGAGAACTAGCAGTCGCGTTGCATGGTAGAATGTGAAAATTGTTCATATGTAATAAATACCTGAGAAATCCGTCCGTATTCTTCATTTGTTATCGAATAGACTTAAAAACAGATCGTCACATTATACGCTCTTCTCTCTGAAACGGTTACATTTGTCGTATGCAAAGTTATGTCGCGTGCTGAGGTAAGCGGAGACACTAAAACCTCCATAGTAGAACACAGATGAAACTTCTAAGTTGATGTAATCGCCAGTAAGGAGTAGTAAAATTCAAGTTTTAGTTATCCATTATTGACTTTTTACCCTACTTTGGAGCCGTTGACATGAGCTAGGACCTTAAGATTTTGTAGAGCTAGGACCTTAAGATTTTGTATGAAAGAAGAACTAGCAGCCGCGTTGCACGGGAGAATGTGGAACGTGTTCATATGTAGTAAAAACCTGAGAAATCGGTCCGTTTTCGTCATTTGTTATCAAATCGAATTCAAGGTTTAGTTATCGATTATTGACTTTTAACCCTTCTTTGGTGCCTTTGACATGAGGTAGGACCTCAAGATTTTGCATGAAAGGTGGACTAGCAACCGCGTAGCACAGGAGAATGTGAAAAGTGTTCATATGTAGTAAACATCTGAGAAATCCGTCCGTTTTCGTCATTTGCTATCGAATCGAATTCAAGCCAGATCGTCATATGGTTCGCTCTTCTCTCTGAAACGGTTACATTTATCGTCTGCAAAGCTGTGTCGCGTGCTGCGGTATGCGGAGATACAAGAAGGACCATAGTACAACAAAGATGAAGATTTTAGGATGATGTAACAGCCAATAAGAAGTAGTACAATTCAAGTTTTAATTATCGATTACTGACAATTTACTATCCTTTGGTGCCTTGGACATGAGCTAGGACCTTAAAATTTTGCATGAAAGAAGAACTAGCATCCGCGTTGCACGGGAGAATGTGAAACGTGTTAGTATGTAGTAAAAACCTGAGAAATTTGTACGTTTTCGTCATTTCTTATAAAATCGAATTCAAGGTTTAGCTATCGATTATTGACTTTTTACCCTTCTTTGGTGCCTTTGACATGAGGTAGGACCTCAAGATTTTGCATGAAAGGAGGACTAGCAACCGCGTAGCACAGGAGAATGTGAAAAGTGTTCATATGTAGTAAACATCTGAGAAATCCGTCCGTTTTCGTCATTTGCTATCGAATCGAATTAAAGCCAGATCGTCACATTAGCCGCTCTTCTCTCTGGAACGGTTGTACTTATCGTCTGCAAAGCTATGTCGCGTGCTGCGGTATGCGGAGAAACTAAAAGCACCATAGTAGAACACAGATGAAGCTTCTAAGTTGATGAAACAGCCATTACGAAATAGTACAATTTAAGTTTTAGTTATCGATTATTGAATTTTTACTCTTCTTTGGTGCCTTTGACATGAGATAGGACCTGGACTAGGAGGACGAACAGCCGCGTTGCACGGGAGAATGTGAAAAGTGTTCATATGTAGTAAAAACCTGAGAAATCCGTCCGTTTTCGTCATTTGTTATCGAATCGACTTAAAGCCAGATCGTCACATTAGCCGCTCTTCTCTCTGAAACGGTTGTACTTATCGTCTGCAAAGCTATGTCGCGTGCTGCGGTATGTGGAGACACTAAAAGCACCATAGTAGAACACAGATGAAGCTTCTAAGATGATGTAATAGCCAGTAATAAGTAGAACAATTCAAGTTTTAGTTATCGATTATGGACTTTTTACTCTTCTTTCTTGCCTTGGACATGAGCTAGGACCTTAAGATTTTGAATGAAAGGAGAACTAGCAGTCGCGTTGCATGGTAGAATGTGAAAATTGTTCATATGTAATAAATACCTGAGAAATCCGTCCGTATTCTTCATTTGTTATCGAATAGACTTAAAGCCAGATCGTCACATTATACGCTCTTCTCTCTGAAACGGTTACATTTGTCGTATGCAAAGTTATGTCGCGTGCTGAGGTAAGCGGAGACACAAAAACCTCCATAGTAGAACACAGATGAAACTTCTAAGTTGATGTAATCGCCAGTAAGGAGTAGTACAATTCAAGTTTTAGTTATCCATTATTGACTTTTTACCCTACTTTGGAGCCGTTGACATGAGCTAGGACCTTAAGATTTTGTAGAGCTAGGACCTTAAGATTTTGTATGAAAGAAGAACTAGCAGCCGCGTTGCACGGGAGAGTGTGGAACGTGTTCATATGTAGTAAAAACCTGAGAAATCGGTCCGTTTTCGTCATTTGTTATCAAATCGAATTCAAGGTTTAGTTATCGATTATTGACTTTTAACCCTTCTTTGGTGCCTTTGACATGAGGTAGGACCTCAAGATTTTGCATGAAAGGTGGACTAGCAACCGCGTAGCACAGGAGAATGTGAAAAGTGTTCATATGTAGTAAACATCTGAGAAATCCGTCCGTTTTCGTCATTTGCTATCGAATCGAATTAAAGCCAGATCGTCATATGGGCCGCTCTTCTCTCTGAAACGGTTACATTTATCGTCTGCAAAGCTGTGTCGCGTGCTGCGGTATGCGGAGATACAAGAAGGACCATAGTACAACAAAGATGAAGATTTTAGGATGATGTAACAGCCAATAAGAAGTAGTACAATTCAAGTTTTAATTATCGATTACTGACAATTTACTATCCTTTGGTGCCTTGGACATGAGCTAGGACCTTAAAATTTTGCATGAAAGAAGAACTAGCATCCGCGTTGCACGGGAGAATGTGAAACGTGTTAGAATGTAGTAAAAACCTGAGAAATTTGTACGTTTTCGTCATTTCTTATAAAATCGAATTCAAGGTTTAGTTATCGATTATTGACTTTTTACCCTTCTTTGGTGCCTTTGACATGAGGTAGGACCTCAAGATTTTGCATGAAAGGAGGACTAGCAACCGCGTAGCACAGGAGAATGTGAAAAGTGTTCATATGTAGTAAACATCTGAGAAATCCGTCCGTTTTCGTCATTTGCTATCGAATCGAATTAAAACCAGATCGTCACATTGGCCGCTCTTCTCTCTGAAACGGTTACATTTATCGTTTGCAAAGCTGTGTCGCGTGCTGCGGTATGCGGAGAAATTAAAAGCACCATAGTAGAACACAGATGAAGCTTCTAAGTTGATGAAACAGCAATTACGAAATAGTACAATTTAAGTTTTAGTTATCGATTATTGAATTTTTACTCTTCTTTGGTGCCTTTGACATGAGATAGGACCTGGACTAGGAGGACGAACAGCCGCGTTGCACGGGAGAATGTGAAAAGTGTTCATATGTAGTAAAAACCTGAGAAATCCGTCCGTTTTCGTCATTTGTTATCGAATCGACTTAAAGCCAGATCGTCACATTAGCCGCTCTTCTCTCTGAAACGGTTGTACTTATCGTCTGCAAAGCTATGTCGCGTGCTGCGGTATGTGGAGACACTAAAAGCACCATAGTAGAACACAGATGAAGCTTCTAAGATGATGTAATAGCCAGTAATAAGTAGTACAATTCAAGTTTTAGTTATCGATTATGGACTTTTTACTCTTCTTTCTTGCCTTGGACATGAGCTAGAACCTTAAGATTTTGCATGAAAGGAGGACTAGCAGCTGCGTTGCACGGGAGAATGTGATACGTGTTCATATGTAGTAAAAACGTGATAAACCGGTCCGTTTTCGTCATTTGTTATCGAATAGACTTAAAGCCAGATCGTCACATTATACGCTCTTCTCTCTGAAACGGTTACATTTGTCGTATGCAAAGTTATGTCGCATGCTGAGGTAAGCGGAGACACTAAAACCTCCATAGTAGAACACAGATGAAACTTCTAAGTTGATGTAATCGCCAGTAAGGAGTAGTACAATTCAAGTTTTAGTTATCCATTATTGACTTTTTACCCTACTTTGGAGCCGTTGACATGAGCTAGGACCTTAAGATTTTGTATGAAAGAAGAACTAGCAGCCGTGTTGCACGGGAGAATGTGGAAAGTGTTTATATGTAGTAAAAACCTGAGAAATCGGTCCGTTCTCGTCATTTGTTATCAAATCGACTTATAGCCAGATCGTCACATTGGCCGCTCTTCTCACTGAAACGGTTACATTTATCGTCTGCAAAGCAATGTCGCGTGCTGCGGTATGCGGGGACACTAAAAGCACCATAGTAGAACACAGGTGAAACTTCCAAGTTGATGTAATAGCCAGTAAGAAGTAGTACAATTCAAGTTTTAGTTATGGATTATTGACTTTTTACCCTTCTTTTGTGCCTTGGATATGGGCTAGGACCTTAAGATTTTGCATGAAAGAAGAACTAGCAGACGCGTTCCACGGGTGGATGTGAAAACTGTTCATGTGTAGTAAAAACCTGAGAAATCCTTCTGCTTTCGTCAATTGTTATGAAATCGACTTAAATCCAGATCGTCACATTGGCCGCTCTTCTGTCTGAAACGGTTACATTTATCGTCTGCAAGACTATGTCGCGTGCTGCGGTATGCGGAGATACTAAAAGAACCATAGTAGAACACAGATGAAGCTTCTAAATTGCTGTAATAGCCAATAAGAAGTAGTACAATTCAAGTTTTAGTTACCGATTATTGAATTTTTAACCTTCTTTGGTCCTTTGACATGAGCTTGGACCTTAAGATTTGGCGTGAAATGAGGTGAAGCAGTAGCGATGCACGCGATAATGTGAAAACTGTTCATATGTAGTAAAAACCTGAGAGATCAGTCCGTTTTCGACATTTGTTATCAAATCGACATAAAGCCAGATCGTCACATTAGCCGCTCTTCTCTCTGAAACGGTTACATTTATCGTCTGCAATCCTATGTCACATGCTGCGGTATGCAGAGACACTAAAAGCACCGTAGTAGACACAGATGAAACTTCTAAGTTGATGTAATAGCAAGTAAGAAATAGTACAATTCAAGTTTTAGTTTATGATTATTGACTTTTTAGCCGGCTTTGGTTTCTTGTACATGAGATAGGACCTTAAGATTTTGCATGAAGGAATATCTAGCAGCCGCGTTGCACGGGAGAGTGTGAAAAGTGTTCATAAGTAGTAAAAACCTGAGAAATCCTATCGTTTTCGTCATTTGTTATCGAATCGACTTAAAGCCAGATCGTCACATTGGCCTCTCTTCTCTCTGAAACGCTTACATTTATCGTCTGCAAATCTATGTCGCGTGCTGCGGTATGCGGAGACAGTAAAAGCACCATAGTAGAACACAGATGAAACTTCTAGGTTGATGTAATAGCCAATAATAAGTAGTTCAATTCAATGATTAGTTATCGATTATTAACTTTTTATACTTCTTTCGTGCCTTGGACATGAGCTAGGACCTTAAGATTTTGCATGAAAGAAGAACTAGCAGGCGCGTTATGTGGGAGAATGTGAAACGTGTTCATATGTACTAAAAACCTGAGAAATCCGTCCGTTTTCGTCATTTGTTATCAAATCGACTTAAAGCAAGATCGTCACATTTGCCGCTCTTCTCTCTGAAACGGTTACATTTATCGTTGTCAAAGCTATGTCTTGTGCTGCGGTATGTGGAGACACTAAAAGCACCATAGTAGAACACAGATGAAGCTTCTAAGATGATGTAATAGCCAGTAATAAGTAGTACAATTCAAGTTTTAGTTATCGATTATGGACTTTTTACTCTTCTTTCTTGCCTTGGACATGAGCTAGAACCTTAAGATTTTGCATGAAAGGAGGACTAGCAGCTGCGTTGCACGGGAGAATGTGATACGTGTTCATATGTAGTAAAAACGTGATAAACCGGTCCGTTTTCGTCATTTGTATCGAATCGACTTAAAGCCAGATCGTCACATTAGCCGCTCTTCTCTCTGCAACGGTTACATTATCGTATGCAAAGGTATGTCGCGTGCTGCGGTATGCGGGGACACTAAAAGCACCATAGTAGAACACTGATGAAGCTTCTAAATTGATGTAATAGCCAGTAATAAGTAGTTCAATTCAATATTTAGTTATCGATTATTGACTTTTTATACTTCTTTCGTGCCTTGGACATGAGCTAGGACCTTAAGATTTTGAATGAAAGGAGATCTAGCAGTCGCGTTGCATGGTAGAATGTGAAAATTGTTCATATGTAATAAATACCTGAGAAATCCGTCCGTTTTCTTCATTTGTTATCGAATAGACTTAAAGCCAGATCGTCACATTATACGCTCTTCTCTCTGAAACGGTTACATTTGTCGTATGCAAAGTTATGTCGCGTGCTGAGGTAAGCGGAGACACAAAAACCTCCATAGTAGAACACAGATGAAACTTCTAAGTTGATGTAATCGCCAGTAAGGAGTAGTACAATTCAAGTTTTAGTTATCCATTATTGACTTTTTACCCTACTTTGGAGCCGTTGACATGAGCTAGGACCTTAAGATTTTGTATGAAAGAAGAACTAGCAGCCGCGTTTCACGGGAGAATGTGGAACGTGTTCATATGTAGTAAAAACCTGAGAAATCGGTCCGTTCTCGTCATTTGTTATCAAATCGACTTATAGCCAGATCGTCACATTGGCCGCTCTTCTCACTGAAATGGTTACATTTATCGTCTGCAAAGCAATGTCGCGTGCTGCGGTATGCGGAGACACTAAAAGCACCATAGTAGAACACAGGTGAAACTTCCAAGTTGATTTCATAGCCAGTAAGAAGGAGTACAATTCAAGTTTTAGTTATGGATTATTGACTTTTTACCCTTCTTTTGTGCCTTGGATATGGGCTAGGACCTTAAGATTTTGCATGAAAGGAGGACTAGCAGCCGCGTTGCACGGGAGAATGTGAAAAGTGTTCATATGTAGTAAAAACCTGAGAAATCCATCCGTTTTCGTCATTTGATATCGAATCGACTTAAATCAAGATCGTCACATTGGCCGCTCTTCTCTCTGAAACAGTTACATTTATCGTCTGCAAAGCTATGTCGCGTGCTGCGGTATGCGGACACACTAAAAGCACCATAGTAGAACACAGATGAAACTTCAAAGTTGATGTAATAGCCAGTAAGAAGTATTTAAATTCAAGTTTTAGTAATAGATTATTGACTTTTTATCCTTGTAAGATGCCATGGAAATGAGCTAGGACCTTAAGATTTTGCATGAAAGAAGAACTAGCAGACGCGTTCCACGGGGGGATGTGAAAACTGTTCATGTGTAGTAAAAACCTGAGAAATCCTTCTGCTTTCGTCATTTGTTATGAAATCGACTTAAATCCAGATCGTCACATTGGCCGCTCTTCTGTCTGAAACGGTTACATTTATCGTCTGCAAGACTATGTCGCGTGCTGCGGTATGCGGAGATACTAAAAGAACCATAGTAGAACACAGATGAAGCTTCTAAATTGCTGTAATAGCCAATAAGAAGTAGTACAATTCAAGTTTTAGTTACCGATTATTGACTTTTTAACCTTCTTTGGTCCTTTGACATGAGCTTGGACCTTAAGATTTGGCGTGAAATGAGGTGAAGCAGTAGCGATGCACGCGATAATGTGAAAACTGTTCATATGTAGTAAAAACCTGAGAAATCAGTCCGTTTTCGACATTTGTTATCAAATCGACATAAAGCCAGATCGTCACATTAGCGGCTCTTCTCTCTGAAACGGTTACATTTATCGTCTGCAATCCTATGTCACATGCTGCGGTATGCAGAGACACTAAAAGCACCGTAGTAGACACAGATGAAGCTTCTAAGTTGATGTAATAGCAAGTAAGAAATAGTACAATTCAAGTTTTAGTTTATGATTATTGACTTTTTAGCCGGCTTTGGTTTCTTGTACATGAGATAGGACCTTAAGATTTTGCATGAAGGAATATCTAGCAGCCGCGTTGCACGGGAGAGTGTGAAAAGTGTTCATAAGTAGTAAAAACCTGAGAAATCCTATCGTTTTCGTCATTTGTTATCGAATCGACTTAAAGCCAGATCGTCACATTGGCCTCTCTTCTCTCTGAAACGCTTACATTTATCGTCTGCAAATCTATGTCGCGTGCTGCGGTATGCGGAGACAGTAAAAGCACCATAGTAGAACACAGATGAAACTTCTAGGTTGATGTAATAGCCAATAATAAGTAGTTCAATTCAATGATTAGTTATCGATTATTAACTTTTTATACTTCTTTCGTGCCTTGGACATGAGCTAGGACCTTAAGATTTTGCATGAAAGAAGAACTAGCAGGCGCGTTATGTGGGAGAATGTGAAACGTGTTCATATGTACTAAAAACCTGAGAAATCCGTCCGTTTTCGTCACTTGTTATCAAATCGACTTAAAGCAAGATCGTCACATTTGCCGCTCTTCTCTCTGAAACGGTTACATTTATCGTTGTCAAAGCTATGTCGTGTGCTGCGGTATGCGGCGACACTAAAAGCACCATAATAGAACACAGATGAAACTTCTAAATTGATGTAATAGCCAGTAATAAGTAGTTCAATTCAATGATTAGTTATCGATTATTGACTTTTTATACTTCTTTCGTGCCTTGGACATGAGCTAGGACCTTAAGATTTTCCATGAAAGACGAACTAGCATCCGCGTTGCACGGGAGCATATGAAACGTGTTCGTATGTAGTAAAAACATCAGAAATCCGTCCGTTTTCGTCATTTGTTATCGAATCGACTTAAAGCCAGATCGTCACATTAGCCGTGATTCTCTCTGAAACAGTTACATTTATTGTCTGCAAAGTTATGTCGCGTGCTGCGGTATGCGGACACACTAAAAGCACCATAGTAGAACACAGATGAAGCTTCTAAGTTGATGTAATAGCCAATAATAGGTAGTACAAATCAAGTTTTAGTTGTCGATTATTGAATTTTTAGCCTTCATTGATGACTTGGACATGGGCTAGGACGTTACGATTTTGCATGAAATGCGGACTAGCAGCCGCGTTGCATGGCAGAATGTGAAAAGTGTTCACAAGTAGTAAAAACCTGAGAAATCCGTCCGTTTTCGTCATTTGTTATCAAATCGATATAAAGCCAGATCGTCACAGTGGCCGCACTTCTCTCTAAACCGTTTACATTTATCGTCTGCAAACCTATGTCTCATGCTGCGGTATGCAGAGACACTAAAAGCACCATAGTAGAACACAGAGGCAGGTTCTAAGTTGATGTAATAGCAAGTAAGAAGTAGTAATATTCAAGTTTTAGTTATCGATTATTGACTTTTTATCCTTCTTTGGTGCCCTGGACATGAGCTTGGACCTTAAGAGAGAATGTAAAACGGGAGAATGTGAAAATTGTTCATATGTAGTAAAAACCTGAAAAAACTGTCCGTTTTCGTCATTTGTTGTCGAATCGACTTAAAGCCAGATTGTCACATTGGCCGCTCTTCTCTCTGAAACGGTTACATTTATCGTCTGCAAAGCTACACTCCTGGAAATTGAAATAAGAACACCGTGAATTCATTGTCCCACAAAGGGGAAACTTTATTGACACATTCCTGGGTTCAGTTACATCACATGATCACACTGACAGAACCACAGGCACATAGACACAGGCAACAGTGCATGCACAATGTCGGCACTAGTACAGTGTATATCCACCTTTCGCAGCAATGCAGGCTGCTATTCTCCCATGGAGACGATCGTAGAGATGCTGGATGTAGTCCTGTGGAACGGCTTGCCATGCCATTTCCACCTGGCGCTTCAGTTGGACCAGCGTTCGTGCTGGACGTGCAGACCGCGTGAGACAACACTTCATCCAGTGCCAAACATGCTCAATGGGGGACAGATCCGGAGATCTTGCTGGCCAGGGTAGTTGACTTACACCTTGTAGAGCACGTTGGGTGGCACGGGATACATGAAGACGTGCATTGTCCTGTTGGAACAGCAAGTCTCCTTGCCGCTCTAGGAATGGTAGAACGATGGGTTCGATGACGGTTTGGATGTACCGTGCGCTATTCAGTGTCCGCTCGACGATCACCAGAGGTGTACGGCCAGTGTAGGGGATCGCTCCCACACCATGATGCCGGGTGTTGGCCCTGTGTGCCTCGGTCGTATGCAGTCCTGATTGTGGCGCTCACCTGCACGGCGCCAAACACGCATACGACCATCATTGGCACCAAGGCAGAAGCGACTCTCATCGCTGAAGACGACACGTCTCCATTCGTCCCTCCATTCACGCCTGTCGCGACACCACTGGAGGAGGGCTGCACAATGTTGGGGCGTGAGCGGAAGACGGCCTTACGGTGTGCGGGACCGTAGCCCAGCTTCATGGAGACGGTTGCGAATGGTCCTCGCCGATACTATAGGAGCAACAGTGTCCCTAATTTGCTGGAAAGTGGCGGTGCGGTACCCTACGGCACTGCGTAGGATCCTACGGTCTTGGCGTGCATCCGTGCGTCGCTGCGGTCCGGTCCCAGGTCGACGGGCACGTGCACCTTCCGCCGACCACTGGCGACAACATCGATGTACTGTGATGACCTCACGCCCCACGTGTTGAGCAATACGGCGGTACGTCCACCCGGCCTCCCGCATACCCACTATACGCCCTCGCTCAAAGTCCGTCAACTGCACATACGGTTCACGTCCACGCTGTCGCGGCATGCTACCAGTGTCAAAGACTGCGATGGAGCTGCGTATGCAACGGCAAACTGGCTGACACTGACGGCGGCGGTACACAAATGCAGCGCAACTAGCGCCATTCGACGGCCAACACCGCGGTTCCTGGTGTGTCCGCTGTGCCGTGCGTGTGATCATTGCTTGTACAGCCCTCTCGCAGTGTCCGGAGCAAGTATGGTGGGTCTGACACACCGGTGTCAATGTGTTCTTTTTTCCATTTCCAGGAGTGTATGTCGCGAGCTATGGTATGTGGAGACACTAAAAGCTCCACAGTAGAACCCAGAAGAAGCTTCTATGTGTTTGTAATAGCCAGTAAGAAGCAGTACAATTCAAGTTCTAGTTATCGATTATTGACTTATTACCATTCTTGGGTGCCTTGGACATGAGCTAGAACCTTAAGATTTTGCATGAAAGGAGGACTAACACCCGCTTTGCAGGGGAGAATGTGAAAAGTGTTCATATGTAGTAAAAACCTGAGAAATCCGTCCGTTTTCGTCATTTGTGATCCAATCGACTTAAACCAGAACGTAACATTGACCGCTATTCTCTCTGAAACGGTTACATTTATCGTCTGCAAAGCTGTGTCGCGTGCTGCGGTATGCGGAGATACAAGAAGGACCATAGTACAACAAAGATGAAGATTTAGGATGATGTAACAGCCAATAAGAAGTAGTACAATTCAAGTTTTAATTATCGATTACTGACTTTTTACTATCCTCTGGTGCCTTGGACATGAGCTAGGACCTTAAAATTTTGCATGAAAGAAGAACTAGCATCCGCGTTGCACGGGAGAATGTGAAACGTGTTAGTATGTAGTAAAAACCTGAGAAATTTGTACGTTTTCGTCATTTCTTATAAAATCGAATTCAAGGTTTAGTTATCGATTATTGACTTTTTACCCTTCTTTGGTGCCTTTGACATGAGGTAGGACCTCAAGATTTTGCATGAAAGGAGGACTAGCAACCGCGTAGCACGGGAGAATGTGAAAAGTGTTCATATGTAGTAAACATCTGAGAAATCCGTCCGTTTTCGTCATTTGCTATCGATTCGAATTAAAGCCAGATCGTCACATTGGCCGCTCTTCTCTCTGAAACGGTTTAGTTTACCGTCTGCAAAGCTATGTCGCTTGCTGCGGTATGCGGAGGCCAAAAAAGCACAATAGTAGAACACAGATGAAACATCTAACTTGACGTAATAGCCAGTAAGACGTAGTACAATTCAAGTTTTATTTTTCGATTATTGAATTTTTACCCTTCTTTGGTGCCTTGGACATGAGCTAGGACCTTAAGATTTTGCATGAAAGGACGACTAGCAGCCGCGTTGCACGGGAGAATGTCAAAGTCTTCATATGTAGTAAAAACCTGAGAAATCCGTCCGTTTTCGTCATTTGTTATCAATTCGACTTAAAGCCAGATCGTCTTATTGGGCGCTCTTCTCTCTGTTACGGTTACATTTATCGTTTGCAAAGCTGTGTCGCGTGCTGCGGTATGCGGAGAAACTAAAAGCACCATAGTAGAACAAAGATGAAGCTTCAAAGTTGATGTAATAGCCTATACGAAGTAGTACAATTCAAGTTTTACTTATCGACTATTGACTTTTTATCCTTCTTTGGTGCCTTGGACATGAGCTGGGACCTTAAGATTTTGCATGAAAGGATGATTGTAGCCACGTTCAACGGGAGAATGTGAGGAGTTTTCATATGTAGAAAAAACATGAGCAATGCGTCTGTTTTCGTCACTTGTTATCGAATCGACTTACAGCCAGACCGTCACATTGGCCACTCATCTCTCTGAAAAGTTTACATTTATCGTCTGCAAAGCTTTGTCGCGTGCTGCGGTATGCGGAGAAACTAAAATCACCATAGTAGAACAGATGAACCTTCTAAGTTGATGAAACAGCCAATACGAAGTAGTACAATTTAAGTTTTAGGTATCGATTATTGAATTTTTACTCTTCTTTGGTGCCTTTGACATGAGCTAGGACCTGGACTACGAGGACGAACAGCCGCGTTGCACGGGAGAATGTGAAAAGTGTTCATATGTAGTAAGAACCTGAGAAATCCGTCCGTTTTCGTCATTTGTTATCGAATCGACTTAAAGCCAGATCGTCACATTAGCCGCTCTTCTCTCTGAAACGGTTGTACTTATCGTCTGCAAAGCTATGTCGCGTGCTGCGGTATGTGGAGACACTAAAAGCACCATATTAGAACACAGATGAAGCTTCTAAGATGATGTAATAGCCAGTAATAAGTAGTACAATTCAAGTTTTAGTTACCGATTATGAACTTTTTACTCTTCTTTCTTGCCTTGGACATGAGCTACAACCTTAAGATTTTGCATGAAAGGAGGACTAGCAGCTGCGTTGCACGGGAGAATGTGATAAGTGTTCATATGTAGTAAAAACCTGATAAACCGGTCCGTTTTCGTCATTTGTATCGAATCGACTCAAAGCCAGATCGTCACATTAGCCGCTCTTCTCTCTGCAACGGTTACATTATCGTATGCAAAGGTATGTCGCGTGCTGCGGTATGCGGAGACACTAAAAGCACCATAGTAGAACACTGATGAAGCTTCTAAATTGATGTAATAGCCAGTAATAAGTAGTTCAATTCAATATTTAGTTATCGATTATTGACTTTTTATACTTCTTTCGTGCCTTGGACATGAGCTAGGACCTTAAGATTTTGTATGAAAGGAGAACTAGCAGTCGCGTTGCATGGTAGAATGTGAAAAATGTTCATATGTAAAAAACACCTGAGAAATCCGTCCGTTTTCTTCATTTGTTATCGAATAGACTTAAAGCCAGATCGTCACATTATACGCTCTTCTCTCTGAAAAGGTTACATTTGTCGTATGCAAAGTTATGTCGCGTGCTGAGGTAAGCGGAGACACTAAAACCTCCATAGTTGAACACAGATGAAACTTTTAAGTTGATGTAATCGCCAGTAAGGAGCAGTACAATTCAAGTTTTAGTTATCGATTATTGACTTTTTACCCTACTTTGGTGCCGTTGACATGAGCTAGGACCTTAAGATTTTTTATGAAAGAAGAACTAGCAGCCGCGTTACACGGGAGAATGTGCAACGTGTTCATATGTAGTAAAAACCTGAGAAATCGGTCCGTTTTCGTCATTTGTTATCAAATAGACTTATAGCCAGATCGTCACATTGGCCGCTCTTCTGTCTGAAACGGTTACATTTATCGTGTGCAAAGCAATGTCGCGTGCTGAGGTAAGCGGAGACACTAAAACCTCCATAGTAGAACACAGATGAAACTTCTAAGTTGATGTAATCGCCAGTAAGGAGTAGTACAATTCAAGTTTTAGTTATCGATTATTGACTTTTTACCCTACTTTGGTGCCGTTGACATGAGCTAGGACCTTAAAATTTTGCATGAAAGAAGAACTAGCAGGCGCGTTGTGTGGGAGAATGTGAAACGTGTTCGTATGTAGTAAAAACATGAGAAATCCTTCCGTTTTCGTCATTTGGTATCAAATCGACTGATAGCCAGATCGTCACATTGGCCGCTCTTCTGTCTGAAACGGTTACATTTATCGTCTGCAAGACTATGTCGCGTGCTGCGGTATGCGGAGATACTAAAAGAACCATAGTAGAACACAGATGAAGCTTCTAAGTTGCTGTAATAGCCAATAAGAAGCAGTACAATTCAAGTTTTAGTTACCGATTATTGAATTTTTAACCTTCTTTGGTCCTTTGACATGAGCTAGGACCTTAAGATTTGGCGTGAAATGAGGTGTAGCAGTACCGTTGCACGGGATAATGTGAAAAGTGTTCATATGTAGTAAAAACCTGAGAAATCCGTCCGTTTTCGTCATTTGTTATCAAATCGACATAAAGCCAGATCGTCACATTAGCCGCTCTTCTCTCTGAAACGGTTACATTTATCGTCTGCAATCCTATGTCACATGCTGCGGTATGCAGAGACACTAAAAGCACCATAGTAGAACACAGATGAAGCTTCTAAGTTGATGTAATAGCAAGTAAGAAATAGTACAATTCAAGTTTTAGTTTTCGATTATTGACTTTTTAGCCGGCTTTGGTTTCTTGTACATGAGATAGGACCTTAAGATTTTGCATGAAGGCTATCTAGCAGCAGCGTTGCACGGGAGAGTGTGAAAAGCGTTCATAAGTAGTAAAAACCTGAGAAATCCGTTCGTTTTCGTCATTTGTTATCGAATCGACTTAAAGCCAGATCGTCACATTGGCCTCTCTTCTCTCTGAAACGCTTACATTTATCGTCTGCAAATCTATGTCGCGTGCTGCGGTATGCGGAGACACTAAAAGCACCATAGTAGAACACAGATGAAACTTCTAGGTTGATGTAATAGCCAGTAGTAAGTAGTTCAATTCAATGATTAGTTATCGATTAGTGACTTTTTATACTTCTTTCGTGCCTTGGACATGAGCTAGGACCTTAAGACTTTGCATGAAAGAAGAACTAGCATCCGCGTTGCACGGGAGCATATGAAACGTGTTCGTATGTAGTAAAAAAATGAGAAATCCTTCCGTTTTCGTCATTTGGTATCAAATCGACTGATAGCCAGATCGTCACATTGGCCGCTCATCTGTCTGAAACGGTTGCATTTATCGTCTGCAAAGCTATGTCGCTTGCTGCGGTACGCGGAGACACTAAAAGCACCATAGTAGAACACAGGTAAAACTTCCACGATGATGTAATAGCCAGTAAGAAGTGGTACAATTCAAGTTTTAGTTATGGATTATTGGCTTTGTACCCTCCTTTTGTGCCTTGGACATGGGCTAGGACCTAAAGATTTTGCATGAAACGACGACTACCAGCCGCGTTGCACGGGAGAATTTGAAAAGTGTTCCTATGTAGTAAAAACCTGAGAAATCCGTCCGTTTTCGTCATTTGTTATCGAATCGACTTAAAGCCAGATCGTCACATTAGCCGTGATTCTCTCTGAAACAGTTACATTTATCGTCTGCAAAGTTATGTCGCGTGCTGCGGTATGCGGAGACACTAAAAGCACCATAGTAGAACACAGATGAAGCTTCTAAGTTGATGTAATAGCCAGTAAGAAGTAGTACAATTCAAGTTTTAGTTATCGATTATTGAATTTTTAGCCTTCATTGATGACTTGGACATGGGCTAGGACGTTACGATTTTGCATGAAATGCGGACTAGCAGCCGCGTTGCATGGCAGAATGTGAAAAGTGTTCACAAGTAGTAAAAACCTGAGAAATCCGTTCGTTTTCGTCATTTGTTATCAAATCGACATAAAGCCAGATCGTCACAGTGGCCGCACTTCTCTCTGAACCGTTTACATTTATCGTCTGCTAACCTATGTCTCATGCTGCGGTATGCAGAGACACTAAAAGCACCATAGTAGAACACAGAGACAGGTTCTAAGTTGATGTAATAGCAAGTAAGAAGTAGTAAAATTCAAGTTTTAGTTTTCGACTATTGACTTTTTATCCTTCTCTCGTGCCTTGGAAATGAGCTAGGACCTTAAGATTTTGCATGAAAGAAGAACTAGCAGCCGAGTTGCAAGGAAGAATGTGAATCGTGTTCATATGTAATAAAAACCTGAGAAATCCGTCCGTTTTCATCATTTGTTATCAAATCGACATAAAGCCAGATCGTCACATTAGCCGCACTTCTCTCTGAAACGGTTACATTTATCGTCTGCAATCCTATGTCACATGCTGCGGTATGCAGAGACACTAAAAGCACCATAGTAGAACACAGATGAAGCTTCTAAGTTGATGTAATAGCAAGTAAGAAATAGTAAAATTCAAGTTTTAGTTTACGATTATTGACTTTTTAGCCGGTTTGGTTTCTTGTACATGGGATAGGACCTTCCGATTTTGCATGAAGGGATATCTAGTAGCCGCGTCGCACGGGAGAGTGTGAAAAGTGTTCATAAGTAGTAAAAACCTGAGAAATCCGTTCGTTTTCGTCATTTGTTATTGAATCAACTTAAAGCCGGATCGTCACATTGGCCACTCTTCTCTCTGAAACAGTTACATTTATCGTCTGCAAAGCCATGTCGCGTGCTGCGGTATGCGGAGACACTAAAAGCACCATACTAGAAGACAGGTTAAACTTCCAAGTTGATGTAATAGCCAGTAATAAGTAGTTCAATTCAAGTTTTAGTTATGGGTTACTGACTTTTTATCCTTCTTTCGTGCCTAGGAAATGAGGTAGGACCTTAAGATTTTGCATGAAAGTAGAACTAGCAGCCGAGTTGCACGGGAGAATGTGAATCGTGTTCATTTGTAGTAAAAACCTGAGAAATCCGTCCGTTTTCGTCATTTGTTATCAAATCGACTTAAAGCCAGATCGTCACATAGGCCACTCTTCTGTCTGAAACTGCTACATTTATCGTCTGCAAGACTATGTCGCGTGATGCGGTATGCGTAGATACTAAAAGAACCATAGTAGAACACAGATGAAGCTTCTAAGTTGCTGTAATAGCCAATAAGAAGCAGTACAATTCAAGTTTTAGTTATCGATTATTGACTTTTTACCCTTCTTTGGTCCTTTGACATGAGCAAGGACTTTAAGATTTTGCATGAAATAAGAACTAGCAGCCGCGTTGCACGGGACAATGTGTAACGTGTTCATATGTAGTAAAGACCTGAGAAATCCGTCCGTTTTCGTCATTTGTTATCGAATCGACTAAAGCCAGATCGTCACATTGGCCGCTTTTCTCTCTGAAACGCTTGTACTTACCGTCTGCAAAGCTATGTCGCGTGCTGCGGTATGCGGAGAGACAACAAGCACCATAGTAGAACACAGATGAAACTTCTAAGTTATTGTAATAGCCAGTAAGAAGTAGTAAAATTCCAGTTTAAGGTATAGATTATTGACTTTTTAGCTGGCTTTGGTGCCTTGGACATGAGCTAGGGCCTTAAGATTCTGCACGAAAGGAGGACTAGCAACCGAGTTGCAACGGAGTATGTGTAAAGTGTTCATATGTAGTAAAAACCTGAGAAATCCGTCCGTTTTCGTCTTTTGTTATGGAATCGACTTAAAGCCAGATCGTCACATTGGCCGGTCTTCTCTCTGAAACGGTATACTTATCGTCTGCAAACCTATGTCCCGTGCTCCGGTATGCAGAAACACTAAAACCACCATAGTAGAACACAGATGAAACTTCTAAGTTGATGTAATAGCCAGTAAGAAGTAGTACAATTCAAGATTTAGGTATCGATTATTGAGTTTTTAGCTGGCTTTGGTGCCATGGACATGAGCTAGGACCTTAAGATTCTGCATGAAAGGAGGACTAGCAACCGAGTTGCAAGGGAGAATGTGAAAAGTGTTCATATGTAGTAAAAACCTGAGAAATCCTTCCGTTTTCGTCATTTGCTATCGAATCGACTTAAAGCCAGATCGCCACATTGGCCGCTCTTCTCTGTCAAACGGTTGTACTTATCGTCTGCAAAGCTATGTCGCGTGCTGCGGTATGCGGAGACACTAAAAGCACCATAATAGAACACAGATGAAGTTTCTAAGTTGATGTAATAGCAAATAAGAAGTAGTAAATTTCAAGTTTTAGGTATCGATTATTGACTTTTTACCCTTCTTTGGTGCCTTGGACATGAGCTAGGAGGTAAAGATTTTGCATGAAAGGAGGACTAGCAGCCGCGCTGCACGGGAGAATGTGAAAAGTGTTCATATGTAGTAAAAACCTGAGAAATCTGTCCGTTTTCGTCATTTGTTATCGAATCGACTTAAAGCCAGAACGTCACATTGGCCGCACTTCTGTCTGAAACGGTTACATTTACCGCGTGCAATGCTATGTCGCGTGCTGCGGTATGCGGAGACACTAAAAGCACCATAGTAGAACACAGATGAAGCTTCGAAGTTGATGTAATAGCCACTAGTAAGCAGTTCAGTTCAAGTTATAGTTATCGATTATTGACGTTTTACCCTTCTTTGGTGCCTTGGACGTGAGCTAGGACCTTAAGATTTTGCATGAAAGGAGGACTAGCAGCCGCGTTGCACGGGAGGGTTTGAAAAGTGTTCATATGTAGTAAAAACCTGAGAAATCCGTCCCTTATCGTCATTTGTTATTGAATCGCCTTAAAGCAAGATCGTCACATTGGCCGCTCTTCTCTCTGAAACAGTTACATTTATCGTTTGCAAAGCTATGTCGATTGCTGCGGTATGCGGAAACACTAAAAGCACCATAGTAGAACACAGATGATGCTTCTAAGATGATGTAATAGCCAGTAAGATGTAGTACAATTCACGTTTTAGTAATCGATTATTGACTTTGTAGCCGGCTTTGGTGGCTTGGATATGAGCTGGGGTCTTAAGATTTTGTATGAAAGGAGGACTAGCATCCGCGTTGCACGGGAGAATGTGAAGAGTGTTCATATGTAGTAACAACCTGAGAAATCAGTCCGTATTCGTCATTTGTTATCGAATCGACTTAAAGCCAGATCGTCACATTGGCCGCTCTTCTCTCTGAAACGGTTACATTTATCGTCTGCAAAGCTACGGCGGGTGCTGTGGTGTGCGGAGACACTAAAAGCACCATAGTAGAACACAGATGAAGCTTCTAAGTTGATGTAATAGCCAATAAGACATAGTACAATTCAAGTTTTAGTTATCGATTAATGAATTTTTACCCTTCGTTGATGCCTTGGACTTGTGCTAGGCCGTTAAAACTTTGCATGAAAGGAGTACTAGTAGCCACGTTGCATGGGAGAATGTGGAAAGTGTTCATATGTAGTAAAAACCTGAGAAATCCGTCCGGTTTCGTCATTTGTTAGCAAATCGACTTAAAGCCAGATCGTCACATTGGCCGCTCTTCTCTTTGAAACGGTTACATTTATCGTCTACAAACCTATGTCGCATTTCGCAAACACTAAAAGCACCATAGTAGAACACAGATGAAACTTCTATGTTTATGTAATAGCCAGTAATAAGTAGTCAATTCAAGTTTAAGTAACTGATTATTGACTTTTGATCCTTCTTTGGTCCTTTCGAAATGAGCTAGGACCTTAAGATTTTGCATGAAAGAAGAATTAGCAGCCGCGTTGCACGTTAGAATGTGAAACGTGTTCATATGTAGTAAAAACCTAAAAAATCCGTCCGTTTTCGTCATTTGTTAACAAATTGACTTAAAGCCACCTCGTCACATAGGCCGCTCTTCTGTCTGAAACGGATCATTTATCGTCTACAAGTTTATGTTGCGTGCTGCGGTATGCGGAGATGATAAAAGAACCATACTAGAACACAGAAGAAGCTTCTAAGTTGCTGTAATAACCAATAAGAAGTAGTACAATTCAAGTTTTAGTTATCGATTATTGACTTTTTACCCTTCTTTGGTCCTTTGACATGAGCTAGGACCTTAAGATTTTGCATGAAAGAGGACTAGCAGTCGCGTTGCACGGGAGAGTGTGAAAAGTGTTCATAAGTAGTAAAAACCTGAGAAATCCGTCACTTTTCTTCATTTGTTATTGAATCGCCTTAAAGCCAGATTGTCACATTGGCCGCTCTTATCTCTGAAACGGTTACATTTATCGTCTGCAAAGCTACGGCGGGTGCTGTGGTGTGCGGAGACACTAAAAGCACCATAGTAGAACACAGATGAAGCTTCTAAGTTGATGTAATGGCCAGTATGAAGTAGTACAATTCAAGTTTTGTTATCGACTATTGACTTTTTACCGTTCTTTGGTTCCTTGGACATGATCTAGGAATTTAAGATTTTGCATGAAAGGAGGACTAGCAGCAGCGTTGCACGGGAGAATTTGGAAAGTGTTCATATGTAGTAAATACCTGAGAAATCCGTCCGTTTTCGTCATTTGTTATCGAATCGACTTAAAGTCAGATCGTCACATTGGCCGCTCTTCTCTCTGAAACGGTTGTACTTATCGTCTGCAAAGCTATGTCGCGTGCTGCGGTATGCGGAGACACTAAAAGCACCATAGTAGAACACAGATGAAGCTTCTAAGTTCATGTAATAGCCAGTAAGAAGTCGTACAATTCAAATTTTAGGTATCGATTATTGATTTTTTACCCTTCTTTTGTGCCTTGGACATGAGCTAGGAACTTAAGATTTTGCGTGAAATGAGGACTAGCAGCCGCGTTGCACGGGAGAATGTAAAAAGTGTTCATATGTAGTAAAAACCTGAGAAATCCGTCCGTTTTCGTCAATTGATATCAAATCAACTTAAAGCCAGATCGTCACATTGGCCGCACTTCTGTCTGAAACGGTTACATTTATCGTCTGCAAAGATATGTCGCGTGCAGAGGTATGCGGAGACACTGAAAGCACCATAGTAGAACACAGATGAAGCTTCTAAGTTGATGTAATAGCCAGTAAGAAGTAGTACAATTCAAGTTTTAGGTATCGATTATTGACTTTTTACCCTTCTTTGGTGCCTTGGACATGACCTAGGTACTTAAGATTTTGCATGAAATGAGAACTAGCACCCGCTTTGCACGGGAGACTGTGAAAAGTGTTCATATGTACTAAAAACCTGAGAAATCCGTTAGTTTTCGTCATTTGTTATTGAATCGACTTAAAGCCAGATCGTCACATTGACCGCACTTCTGTCGGAATCGGTACACTCATCGTCTGCAAAGCTATGGCGGGTGCTGCGGTATGCGGAGACACTAAAAGTACCATAGTAGAATGCAGATGAATCTTCCAAGTTGATGTAATAGCCAGTAAGAAGTAGTACAATTCAAGTTTTAGGTATCGATTATTGACTTTTAAGCTGGTTTTGGTGCCTTGGACATGAGGTAGGACCTTGAGATTCTGCTTGAAAGGAGGACTAGCAGCCGTATTGCACGGGAGATTGTCAAAAGCGTTCATATGTAGTAAAATCCTGAGAAATCCGTCCGTTCTCGTCATTTGTTATTGAATCGACTTTAAGCCAGATCGTCACACTGGCCGCACTTCTGTCTGAAACGGTTACATTTATCGTCTGCAAAGCTATGTCGCGTGCTGCGGTATGCGGAGACACTAAAAGCACCATAGTAGAACACGGATGAAGCTTCTAACTTAATGTAATAGCTAGTAAGAAGCAGTACAATTCAAGTTTTAGGTGTCGATTATTGACTTTTTACCCTTCTTTGGTGCCTTGGACATGAGCTGGAAACTATATATTTTGCATGAAAGGAGGACAAGCAGCCGCGTTGCACGGGAGAATGTGGAAAGTGTTCATATGTAGTAAAAACCTGAGAAATTCGTCCGTTTTCGTCATTTGTTATCGAATCGACTTAAAGCCAGATCGTCACATTGGCCTCTCTGAAAAGGTTGTACTTATCGTCTGCAAAGCTATGTCGCGTGCTGCGATATGCGGAGGCACTAAAAGCACCATAGTAGAACACAGATGAGGCTTCTATGTTGATTTAATAGATAATAAGAAGTAGTACAATTCAAGTTTTAGGTATCGATTATTGAATTTTTACCCTTCTTTGGTGACTTGGACATGAGCTAGGAACTTAAGATTTTGCACGAAAGGAGGACTATCAGCCGCGTTGCACGGGAGAATGTGAGAAGTGTTCATATGTAGTAAAAACATGAGAAATCCGTCCGTTTTCGTCATTTATTATCGAATCGAATTAAAGCCAGATCGTCACATAGGCCGCTCTTCTCTCTGAAACGGTTGTACTTATCGTCTGCAAAGCTATGTCGCGTGCTGCGGTATGCAGAGGCACTAAAAGCACCATAGTAGAACACAGATGTAGCTTCTAAGTTTATGTAGTAGCCAGTAAGAAGTAGTACAATTCAAGTTTTAGGTATCGATTATTGACTTTTTAGCCTTCTTTGGTGCCTTGGACATGAGCTAGGAACTTAAGATTCTGCATGAAAGGAGGACTAGCATCCAAAGTTGCACGGGAGAATGTGAAAAGTGTTCATATGTAGTAAAAACCTGAGAAATCCGTCCGTTTTCGTCATATGTTATCAAATTGACTAAAAGCGAGATCCGCACATTGGCCGTTCTTCCCTCTGAAACGGCTACATTTATCGTGTGCAAAGCTATGTCGCGTGCTGTGATATGCGGAGACACTAAAAGCACCATAGTAGAACACAGATGAGGCTTCTAAGTTTATGTAATAGCCAGAAAGAAGTAGTACAATTAAAGTTCTAGGTGTCGATTATTGACTTTTTACCCTTCTTTGGTGCCTTGGACATGAGCTGGGAACTTTATATTTTGCATGAAAGGAGGACAAGCAGCCGCGTTGCACGGGAGAATGTGGAAAGTGTTCATATGTAGTAAAAACCTGAGAATTCCGTACCTTTTTGTCATTTTATATCGAATCGACTTAAAGCCAGATCGTCACATGGCCGCTCTTCTCTCAGAAGCGGTTGTACTTATCGTCTGCAAAGCTATACCGCGTGCTGCGGAATGCGGAGACACTAAAAGCACCATAGTATAACATAGATGAAGCTTCTAAGTTAATGTAATAGCCAGTAAGAAGTAGTACAATTCAAGTTTTAGTTATCGATAATTGACTTATTACCCTTCTTTGGTGGCTTGGACATAAGCTAGGACCTTAGGATTCTGCATGAAAGGAGGACTAGAGTTCAACGGGAGAATGTGAAAAGTGTTCATATGTAGTAAAAACCTGAAAAAACCGTCCCTTTTTGTCATTTGTTATCGAATCGACTTAAAAAGAGATCCGCACATTGGCCGCTCTTCCCTCTGAAACGGTTACATGTATCGTGTGCAAAGCTATGTCGCGTGTTGCGAAATGCGGAGACACTAAAAACACCATAGTAGAACACAGATGAAGCTTCTAAGATGATGTAATAGCCCGTAAGAAGTAGTACAATTCAAGTTTTAGGTATCGAATATTGACTTTTTACCCTTCTTGGATGCCATGGACATGAGCTAGGAACTTAAAATTTTGCATGAAAGGAGGACTAGCTTCCACGTTGCAGGGGAGAATGTGAAAAGTGTTCATATTTAGTAAAAACCTGATAAATCCGTCCCTTTTTGTCATTTGTTATCTGATCGACTTAAAGCCAGATCGTCACATTAGCCGCCCTTATCTCTGAAACGGTTGTACTTATCGTCTGCAAAGCTATGTCGCGTGCTGCGATATGCGGAGACTCTAAAAGTACCATAGTAGAACACAGATGAGGCTTCTAAATTGATTTCATAGCCAGTAAGAAGTAGTACAATTCAAGTTTTAGGTATCGATTATTGACTTTTTACCCTTCTTTGGTGCCTTGGATATGAGCTAGGAACTTAAGATTTTGCATGAAAGGAAGACTAGCAGCCGCGTTGCACGGGAGAATATGAAAAGTGTTCATATTTAGTAAAAACCTGATAAATCCGTCCGTTTTCGTAATTTGTTATCGAATCGACTTAAAGCCAGATCGTCACATTGGCCGCTCTTCTCTCTGAAACGGTTACATTTATCGTCTGCAAAGCTATGACGCGTGCTGCGGTGTTCGGAGACACTAAAAGCACCGTAGTAGAATACAGATGAGGTTTCTCAGTTGATGTAATATCTAGTAAGTAGTAGTACAAATTAAGTTTTAGGTATCGATTATTGACTTTTTACACATCTTTGGTGCCTTGGACATGACCTAGGTACTTAAGATTTTGCATGAAATGAGAACTAGCAGCCGCGTTGCACGACAGAATGTGAAAAGTGTTCATATGTAGTAAAAACCTCAGAAATCCGTCTGTTTTCGTCATTTGTTATCGAATCGACTTAAAGCCAGATTGTCACATTGGCCGCACTTCTGTCGGAAACGGTTACATTCATCTTGTGCAAAGTTATGTCGCGTACTGTGGTATCTGGAGACACTAAAAGCACCATAGTAGAACACAGATGATCCTTCTAAGGTGATGTAATAGCCAGTAAGAAGTAGTACAATTCAAGATTTAGGTATCGATTATTGACTTTTTGCCCTTCTTTGGTGCCCTGGACATGAGCTAGGACCTTAAGATTCTGCATGAAAGAGGACTAGCAGCCGCGTTTCAAGGGAGAATGTGAAATGTGTTCATATGTAGTAAAAACCTGAGAAATCCGTCCCTTTTTGTCATTTGTTATCGAATAGACTTAAGGCCAGATCGTCACATTGGCCGCTTTCTCTCTGAAACGGTTGTACTTATCGTCTGCAAAGCTATGTCGCGTGCTGCGATATGCGGAGACACTAAAAGTGCCATAGTAGAACACAGATGAGGCTTCTAAGTTGATTTAATAGCCAGTAAGAAGTAGTACAATTCAAGTTTTAGGTATCGATTATTGACTTTTTACCCTTCTTTGGTGCCTTGGATATGAGCTAGGAACTTAAGATTTTGCATGAAAGGAAGACTAGCAGAAGCGTTGCACGGGAGAATATGAAAAGTGTTCATATTTAGTAAAAACCTGATAAATCCGTCCGTTTTCGTAATTTGTTATCGAATCGACTTTAAGCCAGATCGTCACATTGGCCGCTCTTCTCTCTGAAACGGTTACATTTATCGTCTGCAAAGCTATGACGCGTGCTGCGGTGTGCGGAGACACTAAAAGCACCGTAGTAGAATACAGATGAGGTTTCTCAGTTGATGTAATATCTAGTAAGTAGTAGTACAAATTAAGTTTTAGGTATCGATTATTGAATTTTTACACATCTTTGGTGCCTTGGACATGACCTAGGTACTTAAGATTTTGCATGAAATGAGAACTAGCAGCCGCGTTGCACGACAGAATGTGAAAAGTGTTAATGTGTAGTAAATACCTGAGAAATCCGTCTGTTTTCGTCATTTGTTATCGAATCGACTTAAAGCCAGATTGTCACATTGGAAGCACTTCTGTCGGAAACGGTTACATTCATCTTGTGCAAAGTTATGTCGCGTACTGTGGTATCTGGAGACACTAAGAGCACCATAGTTGAACACAGATGATCCTTCTAAGGTGATGTAATAGCCAGTAAGAAGTAGTACAATTCAAGATTTAGGTATCGATTATTGACTTTTAGCCCTTCTTTGGTGCCTTGGACATGAGCTAGGACCTTAAGATTCTGCATGAAAGGAGGACTAGCAGCCGCGTTTCAAGGGAGAATGTGAAATGTGTTCATATGTAGTAAAAACCTGAGAAATCCGTCCCTTTTTGTCATTTGTTATCGAATCGACTTAAAGCCAGATCGTCACATTGGCCGCTCTTCTCTCTGAAACGGTTACATTTATCATGTGCAAAGCTATGTCGCGTGCTGCGATATGCGGAGGCACTAAAAGCACCATAGTAGAGCACAGATGAGGCTTCTAAGTTGATTTAATAGATAGTAAGAAGTAGTACAATTCAAATTTTAGATCTCGATTATTGACTTTTTACCCTTCTTTCGTGCCTTGGACATGAGCTAGGAACTTAAAATTTTGCATGAAAGGAGGACTAGCAGCGCGTTGCACGGGAGAATGTGGAAAGTGTTCAAATGTAGAAACCGGAGAACTCCGTCAGTTTTCGTAATTTGATATCGAATCGACTTAAAGCCAGAATGTCACATTGTTCTCACTACTGTCTGAAACGTTTACATTTATCGTCTGCAAAGCTATGTCGCGTGCTGCGGTGTGCGGAGACACTAAAAGCACCGTAGTAGAACACAGATGAAGCTTCTGAGGTTATGTAATAGCCAGAAAGAAGTAGTACAATTCAAGTTTTAGGTATCGATTAATGACTTTTTACCATTCTTTGGTGCCTCGGACATGAGCTAGGAACTTAATATTTTGCATGAAAGGAGGACTAGCAGCCGCGTTGCACGGGAGAATGTGAAAAGTGTTTATATGTAGTAAAAACCTGAGAAATCCGTCCGTTTTCGTCATTTGTTATCGAATCGTCTTAAAGCCAGATCGTCACATTGACCGCACTTCTGTCGGAAACGGTACATTCATCGTCTGCAAAGCTATGTCGGGTGCTGCGGTATGCGAAGACACTAAATGTACCACAGTAGAATACAGATGAATCTTCCAAGTTGATGTAATAGCCAGTAAGAAGTAGTAAAGTTCAAGTTTTAGTTATCGGATAATGACCTTTTACCCTTCTTTGGTGCCTTGCACACGAGCTAGGACCTAAGGATTTAGCTTGAAAGGAAGACTAGCAGCCGTGTTGCACGGGAGAATGTCAAAAGCGTTCATATGTAGTAAAAACGTGAGAAATCCGCCCGTTTTAACCATTTCTTATCGAATCGGCTTAAAGCCAGATCGTCACATCGGCCGTACTTCTGTCTGAAACGGTTACATTTATCGTCTGCAAAACTATGTCGCGTGCTGCGGGATGCGGTGACACTAAAAGCACCATAGTAGAACACAGATGAAGCTTCTAAGTTTATGTAGTAGCCAGTAAGAAGTAGTACAATTCAAGTTTTAGGTATCGATTATTGACTTTTTACCCTTCTTTGGTGCCTTGGACATGAAGTAGGACCTTAAGATTCTGCATGAATGGAGGAATAGCAGCCGCGTTGCACGGGAGAATGTGAAAAGTGTTCATATGTAGTAAAAACCTGAGAAATCCGTCCGTTTTCGTCATTTGTTATCAAATCGACTAAAAGCAAGATCCGCACATTGGCCGCTCTTCCCTCTGAAACGGTTACATTTATCGTCTGCAAAGCTATGTCGCGTGCTGCGGTATGCGGAGACACTAAAAGCACCATAGTACAACACAGATGAAGCTTCTAAGTTGATGTAATAGCCAGTAAGAAGTAGTACCATTCAAGTTTTAGGATATCGATTATTGACTTTTTTCCCTTCTTTGGTGTCTTTGACATGAGCTAGGAACTTAAGATTTTGCATGAAAGGAGGACTAGCAGCCACGTTGCAAGGGAGAATGTGAAAAGTGTTTATATGTAGTAAAAACTTGAGAAATCCGTCGGTTTTCGTCATTTGTTATTGAATCGACTTAAAGCCAGATCGTCACACTGGCCGCTCTTCCCTCTGAAACGGTTACATTTATCATGTGCAAAGCTATGTCGCGTGCAGCGATATGCGTAGACACTAAAAGCACCATAGTAGAACACAGATGAAGCTTCTAAGATGATGTAATAGCCAGTAAGAAGTAGTACATACAAGTTTTAGGTATCGATTATTGACTTTTTACCCTTCTTTGGTGTCTTGGACATGAGCTAGGAACTTAAGATTTTGCATGAAAGGAGGACAAGCAGCCACGTTGCAAGGGAGAATCTGAAAAGTGTTTATATGTCGTAGAAACCTGAGAAATCCGTCTCTTTCTGTCATTTTATGTCGAATCGACTTAAAGCCAGATCGTCACATTGGCCGCTCTTCTCTCTGAAACGGTTGTGCTTATCGTCTGCAAAGCTATGTCGCGTGCTGCGATATGCGGAGGCAGTAAAAGGGCCATATTAGAACACAGATGAGGCTTCTAAATTGATTTAATAGATAGTAAGAACTAGTACAATTCAAGTTTTAGGTATCGATTATTGACTTTTTACCTGTCTTTGGTGCCTTAGACATGAGCTAGGAACTTAAGATTCTGCATGAATGGTGGACTAGCAGCCGCGTTTCAAGAGAGAATGTGAAATGTGTTCATATGTAGTAAAAACCTGAGAAATCCGTCCCTTTTTTACATTTGTTATCTAATCGACCTAAAGCCAGATCTTCACATTGGCCGCTCTTCTCTCTGAAACGGTTGTACGTATCGTCTGCAAAGCTATGTCGCGTGCTACGGCATGCGGAGACACTAAAAGCACCATAGTGGAACACAGATGAACTTTCTAAGATGATGTAATAGCCAGTAAGAAGTAGTACAATTCAAGTTTTAGGCATCGATTACTGACTTTTTGCCCTTCTTTGGTGCCTTGGACATGAGCTAGGGACTTAAGATTCTGCATGAATGGTGGACTAGCAGCCGCGTTTCAAGAGAGAATGTGAAATGTGTTCATATGTAGTAAAAACCTGAGAAATCCGTCCCTTTTTTTCATTTATTATCGAATCGACTTAAAGCCAGATCGTCACATTGGCCGCTCTTCTCTCTGAAACGGTTGTACTTACTCTCTGCAATCCAATTTCGCGTGCTACGTTATGCGGAGACACTAAAAGCACCATAGTGGAACACAGATGAAGCTTTTAAGTTAATGTAATAGCCAGTAAGATGTAGTACAATTCAAGTTTCAGCTATCGATTATTGACTTATTTCCCTTCTTTGGTGGCTTGGACATAAGCTAGGACCTTAAGATTCTGCATGAATGGAGGACTAGCAGCCGAGTTCAACGGGAGAATGTGAAAAGTGTTCTTATGTAGTAAAAACCTGAGAAATCCGTCGGTTTTCGTCATTTGTTATCGAATCGACTAAAAGCCAGAAAGTGACATTGGCCGCACTTCTGTCTGAAACGGTTACATTTATCGTCTGCAAAGCTATGTCGCTTGCTGTGGTATCTGGAGACACTAAAATCACCATAGTAGAACACGGATGAAGCTTCTAAGTTTATATAATAGCCAGTAAGAAGTAGTACAATTCAAGTTTTAGGTATCGATTACTGACTTTTTGCCCTTCTTTGGTACCTTGGAAATGAGCTAGGAACTTAAGATTCTGCATGAATGGTGGACTAGCAGCCGCATTTCAAGAGAGAATGTGAAATGTGTTCATATGTAGTAAAAACCTGAGAAATCCGTCCCTTTTTTTCATTTGTTATCGAATCGACCTAAAGCCAGATCGTCACATTGGCCGCTCTTCTCTCTGAAACGGTTGTACGTATTGTCTGCAAAGCTATGTCGCGTGCTACGGCATGCGGAGACACTAAAAGCACCATAGTGGAACACAGATGAACCTTCTAAGATGATGTAATAGCCAGTAAGAAGTAGTACAATTCAAGTTTTAGTTATCGATTATTGACTTATTACCCTTCTTTGGTGGCTTGGACATAAGCTAGGACCTTAAGATTCTGCATGAATGGAGGACTAGCAGCCGTGTTCAACGGGAGAATGTGAAAAGTGTTCATATGTAGTAAAAAACCTGAGAAATCCGTCCCTTTTTGTCATTTTATAACGAATCGACTTAATGCCAGGTCGTCACACTGGCCGCTCTTCTCTCTGAAACAGTTGTACTTATCCTCTGCAAAGCAATGTCGCCTGCTGCGGTATGCGGAGACACTAAAAGCACCATAGTAGATCACAGATGAAGCTTCTAAGTTAATGTAATAGCCAGTAAGAAGTAGTACAATTCAAGTTTTAGTTATCGATTATTGACTTATTACCCTTCTTTGGTGGCTTGGACATAAGCTAGGAACTTAAGATTCTGCATGAAAGGAGAACTAGCAACCGCGTTGCACGGGAGAATGTGGAAAGTGTTCATATGTAGTAAAAACCTGAGAAATCCGTTCGTTTTCATCATTTGTTAACGAATCGACTTAAAGCCAGATCGTCACATTGGCCGATCTTCTCTCTGAAACGGTTGTACTTATCGTCTGCAAAGCTATGTCGCGTGCTGCGGTATGCGCAGACACCAAAAGTACCATAGTAGAACACAGATGAAGCTTCTAAGTTGCTGTAATAGCCAGTAAGAAGTAGTACAATTAAGGATTTAGGTATCGATTATTGACTTTTTAGCTGGCTTTTGTGCATTGGATATGAGCTAGGACCTTAAGATTCTGCATGAAAGGAGGACTAGCAGCCGAGTTGCACGGGAGAATGTGAAAAGTGTTCATATGTTGTAAAAACCTGAGAAATCCGTTCGTTTTCATCATTTGTTAACGAATCGACTTAAAGCCAGATCGTCACATTGGCCGATCTTCTCTCTGAAACGGTTGTACTTATCGTCTGCAAAGCTATGTCGCGTGCTGCGTTATGCGGAGACACTAAAAGCACCATAGTAGAACACAGATGAAGCTTCTAAGTTGATGTAATAGCCAGTAAGAAGTAGTACAATTCAAGTTTTAGGTATGGACTATTGACTTTTTAGCTGCCTTTGGTGCGTTGGACATGAGCTAGGACCTTAAGATTCTGCATAAACGGAGGACTAGCAGCCGAACTGCATGGTAGAATGTGAAAAGTGTTCATATGTAGTAAAAACCCGAGAAAACCGTCCGTTTTCGTCATTTGTTATCGAATGTACTCAAAGCAAGATCGTCACATTGGCAGCTCTTCTCTCTGAAACGGTTGTACTTACCATCTACGAAGCTATGTCGCGTCCTGCGGTATGCGGAGACACTAAATGCACCATAGTAGAACGCAGATGAAGCTTCTAAGTGTATGTAATAGCCAGTAAGATGTAGTACAATTCAAGTTTTAGGTATCGATTATTGACTTTTTAGCTGGCTTCGGTGCCTTGGACATGAGCTAGGACCTTAAGATTCTGCATGAAAGGAGGACTAGCAGCCGAGTTGCATGGGAGAATGTGAAAAATGTTCATATGTAGTAAAAACCTGAGAAATCCGTCCGTTTTCGTCATTTGTTATCGAATCGACTCAAAGACAGATCGTCACATTGGCCGCTCTTCTCTCTGAAACGGTTGTACTTTGCAAAGCTATATCGCGTGCTGCGGTATGCGGAGACACTAAAAGCACCATAGTAGAACACAGATGAAGCTTCTAACTTGATGTAATAGCCAGTAAGAAGTAGTACAATTCAAGTTTTAGGTATCGACTATTGACTTTTTAGCTGGCTTTGGTGCCTTGGACATGAGCTAGGACTTTAAGATTCTGCATAAAAGGAGGACTAGCAGCCGAACAGCATGGTAGAATGTGAAAAGTGTTCATATGTAGTAAAAACCTGAGAAAACCGTCCGTTTTCGTCATTTGTTATCGAATGGACTCAAAGCCAGATCGTCACATTGGCCGCTCTTCTCTCTGAAACGGTTGTACTTACCATCTACGAAGCTATGTCGCGTCCTGCGGTATGCGGAGACACTAAAAGCACCATAGTAGAACGCAGATGAAGCTTCTAAGTGTATGTAATAGCCAGTAAGATGTAGTACAATTCAAGTATTAGGTATCGATTATTGACTTTTTAGCTGGCTTCGGTGCCTTGGACATGAGCTAGGACCTTAAGATTCTGCAAGAGAGGAGGACTAGCTGCCGAGTTGCATGGGAGAATGTGAAAAGTGTTTATATGTAGTAAAAACCTGAGAAAACCGTCCGTTTTCGTCATTTGTTATCGAATGGACTCAAAGCCAGATCGTCACATTGGCCGCTCTTCCCTCTGAAACGGTTGTACTTACCGTCTGCGAAGCTATGTCGCGTGCTGCGGTATGAGCAGACACCAAAAGCACCATAGTAGAACACAGATAAAGCTTCTAAGTTGATGTAATAGCAAGTAAGAAGTAGTACAATTCAAGTTTTAGGTATCGATTATTGACTTTTTAGCTGGCTTTGGTGCCTTGGACAAGAGCTAGGACCTTAAGATTCTGCATGAAAGGAGGACTAGCAGCCGAGTTGCATTGTAGAATGTGAAAAGTGTTCATATGTAGTAAAAACCTGAGAAAACCGTCCGTTTTCGTCTTTTGTTATCGAATGGACTCAAAGCCAGATCGTCACATTGGCCGCTCTTCCCTCTGAAACGGTTGTACTTACCGTCTGCGAAACTATGTCGCGTGCTGCGGTATGAGCAGACACCAAAAGCACCATAGTAGAACACAGATGAAGCTTCTAAGTTGATGTAATAGCCAGTAAGAAGTAGTACAAATAAAGTTTTAGGTATCGATTATTGACTTTTTAGCTGGGTTTAGTGCCTTGGACATGAGCTAGGACCTTAAGATTCTGCATGAAAGGAGGACTACCAGCCGAGTTTCACGGGAGAATTTGAAAAATGTTCATATGTAGTAAAAATCTGAGAAATCCGTCCGTTTTCGTCATTTGTTATCGAATCGACTTAAAGCCAGATCGTATCATTGGCCGCTCTTCTCTCTGAAACGGTTGTACTTATCGTCTGCAAAGCTATGTCGCGTGCTGCGTTATTCGGAGACACTAAAAGCACCATAGTAGAACACAGATGAAGCTTCTAAGTTGGTGTAAAAGCCAATAAGAAGTTTTACAATTCAAGTTTTAGGTATCGATTTTTGACTTTTTAGCTGGCTTTGGTGCCTTGGACATGAGCTAGGACCTTAAGATTCTGCATGAAAGGAGGACTACCAGCCGAGTTGCATGGTAGAATGTGAAAAGTGTTCATATGTAGTAAAAACCTGAGAAAACCGTCCGGGTTTGTCACTTGTTATCGAATGGACTCAAAGCCAGATCATCACATTGGCCGCTCTTCTCTCTGAAACGGTAGTACTTACCGCCTGCGAAGCTATGTCGCGTGCTGCGGTATGCGCAGACACCAAAAGCACCATAGTAGAACACAGATGTTGCTTCTAAGTTGATGTAATAGCCAGTAAGAAGTAGTACAAATCAAGTTTTAGGTATCGAATATTAACTTTTTAGCTGGCTTTAGTGCCTTGCACATGAGCTAGAACCTTAAAATTCTGCATGATAGGAGGACTAGCAGCCGCGGTGCACGGGAGAATGTGAAAAGTGTTCATATGTTGTAAAAACCTGAGAAATCCGTTCGTTTTCATCATTTGTTAACGAATCGACTTAAAGCCAGATCGTCACATTGGCCGATCTTCTCTCTGAAACGGTTGTACTTATCGTCTGCAAAGCTATGTCGCGTGCTGCGTTATGCGGAGACACTAAAAGCACCATAGTAGAACACAGATGAAGCTTCTAAGTTGATGTAATAGCCAGTAAGAAGTAGTACAATTCAAGTTTTAGGTATGGACTATTGACTTTTTAGCTGCCTTTGGTGCGTTGGACATGAGCTAGGACCTTAAGATTCTGCATAAACGGAGGACTAGCAGCCGAACTGCATGGTAGAATGTGAAAAGTGTTCATATGTAGTAAAAACCCGAGAAAACCGTCCGTTTTCGTCATTTGTTATCGAATGTACTCAAAGCCAGATCGTCACATTGGCAGCTCTTCTCTCTGAAACGGTTGTACTTACCATCTACGAAGCTATGTCGCGTCCTGCGGTATGCGGAGACACTAAAAGCACCATAGTAGAACGCAGATGAAGCTTCTAAGTGTATGTAATAGCCAGTAAGATGTAGTACAATTCAAGTTTTAGGTATCGATTATTGACTTTTTAGCTGGCTTCGGTGCCTTGGACATGAGCTAGGACCTTAAGATTCTGCATGAAAGGAGGACTAGCAGCCGAGTTGCATGGGAGAATGTGAAAAATGTTCATATGTAGTAAAAACCTGAGAAATCCGTCCGTTTTCGTCATTTGTTATCGAATCGACTCAAAGACAGATCGTCACATTGGCCGCTCTTCTCTCTGAAACGGTTGTACTTTGCAAAGCTATATCGCGTGCTGCGGTATGCGGAGACACTAAAAGCACCATAGTAGAACACAGATGAAGCTTCTAACTTGATGTAATAGCCAGTAAGAAGTAGTACAATTCAAGTTTTAGGTATCGACTATTGACTTTTTAGCTGGCTTTGGTGCCTTGGACATGAGCTAGGACTTTAAGATTCTGCATAAAAGGAGGACTAGCAGCCGAACAGCATGGTAGAATGTGAAAAGTGTTCATATGTAGTAAAAACCTGAGAAAACCGTCCGTTTTCGTCATTTGTTATCGAATGGACTCAAAGCCAGATCGTCACATTGGCCGCTCTTCTCTCTGAAACGGTTGTACTTACCATCTACGAAGCTATGTCGCGTCCTGCGGTATGCGGAGACACTAAAAGCACCATAGTAGAACGCAGATGAAGCTTCTAAGTGTATGTAATAGCCAGTAAGATGTAGTACAATTCAAGTATTAGGTATCGATTATTGACTTTTTAGCTGGCTTCGGTGCCTTGGACATGAGCTAGGACCTTAAGATTCTGCAAGAGAGGAGGACTAGCTGCCGAGTTGCATGGGAGAATGTGAAAAGTGTTTATATGTAGTAAAAACCTGAGAAAACCGTCCGTTTTCGTCATTTGTTATCGAATGGACTCAAAGCCAGATCGTCACATTGGCCGCTCTTCCCTCTGAAACGGTTGTACTTACCGTCTGCGAAGCTATGTCGCGTGCTGCGGTATGAGCAGACACCAAAAGCACCATAGTAGAACACAGATAAAGCTTCTAAGTTGATGTAATAGCAAGTAAGAAGTAGTACAATTCAAGTTTTAGGTATCGATTATTGACTTTTTAGCTGGCTTTGGTGCCTTGGACAAGAGCTAGGACCTTAAGATTCTGCATGAAAGGAGGACTAGCAGCCGAGTTGCATTGTAGAATGTGAAAAGTGTTCATATGTAGTAAAAACCTGAGAAAACCGTCCGTTTTCGTCTTTTGTTATCGAATGGACTCAAAGCCAGATCGTCACATTGGCCGCTCTTCCCTCTGAAACGGTTGTACTTACCGTCTGCGAAACTATGTCGCGTGCTGCGGTATGAGCAGACACCAAAAGCACCATAGTAGAACACAGATGAAGCTTCTAAGTTGATGTAATAGCCAGTAAGAAGTAGTACAAATAAAGTTTTAGGTATCGATTATTGACTTTTTAGCTGGGTTTAGTGCCTTGGACATGAGCTAGGACCTTAAGATTCTGCATGAAAGGAGGACTACCAGCCGAGTTTCACGGGAGAATTTGAAAAATGTTCATATGTAGTAAAAATCTGAGAAATCCGTCCGTTTTCGTCATTTGTTATCGAATCGACTTAAAGCCAGATCGTATCATTGGCCGCTCTTCTCTCTGAAACGGTTGTACTTATCGTCTGCAAAGCTATGTCGCGTGCTGCGTTATTCGGAGACACTAAAAGCACCATAGTAGAACACAGATGAAGCTTCTAAGTTGGTGTAAAAGCGAATAAGAAGTTTTACAATTCAAGTTTTAGGTATCGATTTTTGACTTTTTAGCTGGCTTTGGTGCCTTGGACATGAGCTAGGACCTTAAGATTCTGCATGAAAGGAGGACTACCAGCCGAGTTGCATGGTAGAATGTGAAAAGTGTTCATATGTAGTAAAAACCTGAGAAAACCGTCCGGGTTTGTCACTTGTTATCGAATGGACTCAAAGCCAGATCATCACATTGGCCGCTCTTCTCTCTGAAACGGTTGTACTTACCGCCTGCGAAGCTATGTCGCGTGCTGCGGTATGCGCAGACACCAAAAGCACCATAGTAGAACACAGATGTTGCTTCTAAGTTGATGTAATAGCCAGTAAGAAGTAGTACAAATCAAGTTTTAGGTATCGAATATTAACTTTTTAGCTGGCTTTAGTGCCTTGCACATGAGCTAGAACCTTAAAATTCTGCATGATAGGAGGACTAGCAGCCGCGGTGCACGGGAGAATGTGAAAAGTGTTCATATGTAGTAAAAACCTGAGAAATCCGTCCATTTTCGCCATTTGTTATCAGATCGACTTAAAGCCAGGTCGTCACATTGGCTGCCCTTCTCTCTGAAACGGTTGTACTTATCGTCTGCAAAGCTATGTCGCGTGCTGCGGTATGCGGAGACACTAAAAGCACCATAGTAGAACACAGATGAAGCTTCTAAGTTGATGTAATAGCCAGTAAGAAGTAGAACAATTCAAGTTTTAAGTATCGATTATAGACTTTTTAGCTGGCTTTGGTGCCTTGGACATGAGCTTGGACCTTCAAAATCTGCATGAAAGGAGGACTAGCAGCCGCCTTGCACGGGAGAATGTGAAAAGTGTTCATATGTAGTAAAAATTTGAGAAATCCGTCCGTTTTCGCCATTTGTTATCGAATCGACTTAAAGCCAGGTCGTCACATTGGCCGCCGTTCTCTCTGAAAGGGTTGTACTTTGCAAAGCTATATCGCGTGCTGCGGTATGCGGAGACACTAAAAGCACCATAGTAGAACACAGATGAAGCTTCTAAGTTGATGTAATAGCCAGTAAGAAGTAGTACAATTCAAGTTTTAGGTATCGATTATTGACTTTTTAGCTGCCTTTGGAGCCTTGGACATGAGCTAGGACCTTAAGATTCTGCATGAAAGGAGGACTAGCAGCCGAGTTGCATTTGAGAATGTGAAAAGTGTTCATATGTAGTAAAAACCTGAGAAATCCGTCCGTTTTCGTCATTTGGTATCGAATCGATTTAAAGCCAGATCGTCACATTGGCCGCTCTTCTCTCTGAAACGGTTGTACTTATCGTCTGCAAAGCTATGTCCCGTGCTGCGGTATTCGGAGACACTAAAAGCACCATAGCAGAACACAGATGAAGCTTCTAAGTTGATGTAAAAGCGAGTAAGAAGTAGTACAATTCAAGTTTTAGGTATCTATTATAGACATTTTAGCTGGCTTTGGTGTCTTGGACATGGGCTAGGACCTTAAGATTCTGCATGGAAGGAGGACTAGCAGCCGAGTTGCACGGAAGAATGTTAAAAGTGTTCATATGTAGTAAAAACCTGAGAAATCCGTCCGTTTTCGTCATTTGTTATCGAATGGACTCAAAGCCAGGTCGTCACATTGGCCGCTGTTCTCTCTGAAACGGTTGTACTTATCGTCTGCAAAGCTATGTCGCGTGCTGCGGTATGCGGAGACACTAAAAGCATCATAGTAGAACACAGATGAAGCTTCTAAGTTGATGTAAAAGCGAGTAAGAAGTAGTACAATTTACGTTTTAGGTATCGATTATTGACTATTTAGGTGGCTTTGGTGCCTGTGACATGAGCTAGGAACTGAAGATTCTGCATGAAAGGAGGACTACCAGCCGAGTTGAATGGTAGCATGTGAAAAGTGTTCATATGTTGTAAAAACCTGAGAAAATCGTCTGTTTTCGTCATTTGTTATCGAATGGACTCAAAGCCAGATCGTCACATTGGCCGCTCTTCTCTCTGAAACGGTTGGACTTATCGTCTGGAAAGCTATGTCGCGTGCTGCGGAATGCGGAGACACTAAAAGCACCATAGTAGAACACAGATGAAGCTTCTAACTTGATGTAATAGCCAGTAAGAAGTAGTACAATTCAAGTTTTAGGTATCGACTATTGACTTTTTAGCTGCCTTTGGTGCCTTGGACATGAGCTTTGACCTTAAGATTCTGCAAGAGAGGAGGACTAGCAGCCGAGTTGCATGGGAGAATGTGAATTGTGTTTATATGTAGTAAAAACCTGAGAAATCCGTCCGTTTTCGTCATTTGTTATCGAATGGACTCAAAGCCAGATCGTCACATTGGCCGCTCTTCCCTCTGAAACGGTTGTACTTACCGTCTGCGAAGCTATGTCGCGTGCTGCGGTACGAGCAGACACCAAAAGCACCATAGTAGAACACAGATAAAGCTTCTAAGTTGATGTAATAGCAAGTAAGAAGTAGTACAATTCAAGTTTTAGGTATCGATTATTGACTTTTTAGCTGGCTTTGGTGCCTTGGACAAGAGCTAGGACCTTAAGATTCTGCATGAAAGGAGGACTAGTAGCCGACTTGCATTGTAGAATGTGAAAAGTGTTCATATGTAGTAAAAACCTGAGAAAACCGTCCGTTTTCGTCTTTTGTTATCGAATGGACTCAATGCCAGATCGTCACATTGGCCGCTCTTCCCTCTGAAACGGTTGTACTTACCGTCTGCGAAACTATGTCGCGTGCTGCGGTATGAGCAGACACCAAAAGCACCATAGTAGAACACAGATGAAGCTTCTAAGTTGATCTAATAGCCAGTAAGAAGTAGTACAAATCAAGTTTTAGGTATCGATTATTGACTTTTTAGCTGGGTTTAGTGCCTTGGACATGAGCTAGGACCTTAAGATTCTGCATGAAAGGAGATCTACCTGCCGAGTTTCACGGGAGAATTTGAAAAATGTTCATATGTAGTACAAATCTGAGAAATCCGTCCGTTTTCGTCATTTGTTATCGAATCGACTTAAAGCCAGATCGTCACATTGGCCGCTCTTCTCTCTGAAACGGTTGTACTTATCGTCTGCAAAGCTATGTCGCGTGCTGCGTTATTTTGAGACACTAAAAGCACCATAGTAGAACACAGATGAAGCTTCTATGTTGGTGTAAAAGCGAATAAGAAGTTTTACAATTCAAGTTTTAGGTATCGATTTTTGACTTTTCAGCTGGCTTTGGTGCCTTGGACATGAGCTAGGACCTTAAGATTCTGCATGAAAGGAGGACTAGCAGCCGAGTTGCATGGAAGAATGTGAAAAGTGTTCATATGTAGTAAAAACCTGAGAAAACCGTCCGGTTTTGTCACTTGTTATCGAATGGACTCAAAGCCAGATCATCACATTGGCCGCTCTTCTCTCTGAAACGGTTGTACTTACCGCCTGCGAAGCTATGTCGCGTGCTGCGGTATGCGCACACACCAAAAGCACCATAGTAGAACACAGATGTTGCTTCTAAGGTGATGTAATAGCCAGTAGGAAGTAGTACAAATCAAGTTTTAGGTATCGAATATTAACTTTTTAGCTGGCTTTAGTGCCTTGCACATGAGCTAGAACCTTAAAATTCTGCATGAAAGGAGGACTAGCAGCCGCGTTGCACGGGAGAATGTGAAAAGTGTTCATATGTAGTAAAAACCTGAGAAATCCTTCCATTTTCGCCATTTGTTATCAAATCGACTTAATGCCAGGTCGTCACATTGGCTGCCCTTCTCTCTGAAACGGTTGCACTTATCGTCTGCAAAGCTATGTCGCGTGCTGCGGTATGCGGAGACACTAAAAGCACCATAGTAGAACACAGATGAAGCTTCTAAGTTGATGTAATAGCCAGTAAGAAGTAGAACAATTCAAGTTTTAGGTATCGATTATAGACTTTTTAGCTGGCTTTGGTGCCTTGGACATGAGCTTGGACCTTCAAAATCTGCATGAAAGGAGGACTAGCAGCCGCCTTGCACGGGAGAATGTGAAAAGTGTTCATATGCAGTAAAAATTTTAGAAATCCGTCCGTTTTCGCCATTTGTTATCGAATCGACTTAAAGCCAGGTCGTCACATTGGCCGCCGTTCTCTCTGAAAGGGTTGTACTTTGCAAAGCTATATCGCGTGCTGCGGTATGCGGAGACACTAAAAGCACCATAGTAGAACACAGATGAAGCTTCTAAGTTGATGTAATAGCCAGTAAGAAGTAGTACAATTTAAGTTTTAGGTATCGATTATTGACTATTTAGGTGGCTTTGGTGCCTTGGACATGAGCTAGGAACTTAAGATTCTGCATGAAAGGCGGACTACCAGCCGAGTTGCATGGTAGAATGTGAAAAGTGTTCATATGTTGTAAAAACCTGAGAAAACCGTCTGTTTTCGTCATTTGTTATCGAATGGACTCAAAGCCAGATCGTCACATTGGCCGCTCTTCTCTCTGAAACGGTTGTACTTACCGTCTGCGAAGGTATGTCGAGTGCTGCGGTATGCGCAGATACCAAAAGCACCATAGTAGAACACAGATGAAGTTTCTAAGTTGAGGTAATAGACAGTAAGAAGTAGTAGATTCAAGTTTTAGGTATCGATTATTGACTTTTTAGCTGCCTTTGGAGCCTTGGACATGAGCTAGGACCTTAAGATTCTGCATGAAAGGAGGACTAGCAGCCGAGTTGCATTTGAGAATGTGAAAAGTGTTCATATGTAGTAAAAACCTGAGAAATCCGTCCGTTTTCGTCATTTGGTATCGAATCGATTTAAAGCCAGATCGTCACATTGGCCGCTCTTCTCTCTGAAACGGTTGTACTTATCGTCTGCAAAGCTATGTCCCGTGCTGCATTATTCGGAGACACTAAAAGCACCATAGTAGAACACAGATGAAGCTTCTAAGTTGATGTAAAAGCGAGTAAGAAGTAGTACAATTCAAGTTTTAGGTATCTATTATAGACATTTTAGCTGGCTTTGGTGTCTTGGACATGGGCTAGGACCTTAAGATTCTGCATGTAAGGAGGACTAGCAGCCGAGTTGCACGGGAGAATGTTAAAAGTGTTCATATGTAGTAAAAACCTGAGAAATCCGTCCGTTTTCGTCATTTGTTATCGAATGGACTCAAAGCCAGATCGTCACATTGGCCGCTCTTCTCTCTGAAACGGTTGAACTTATCGTCTGCAAAGCTATGTCGCATGCTGCGGTATGCGGAGACACTAATAGCACCATAGTAGAACACAGATGAAGCTTCTAAGTTGATGTAAAAGCGAGTAAGAAGTAGTACAAATTACGTTTTAGGTATCGATTATTGACTATTTAGGTGGCTTTGGTGCCTGTGACATGAGCTAGGAACTGAAGATTCTGCATGAAAGGAGGACTACCAGCCGAGTTGCATGGTAGCATGTGAAAAGTGTTCATATGTTGTAAAAACCTGAGAAAATCGTCTGTTTTCGTCATTTGTTATCGAATGGACTCAAAGCCAGATCGTCACATTGGCCGCTCTTCTCTCTGAAACGGTTGGACTTATCGTCTGCAAAGCTATGTCGCGTGCTGCGGAATGCGGAGACACTAAAAGCACCATAGTAGAACACAGATGAAGCTTCTAAGTTGATGTAATAGCCAGTAAGATGTAGTACAATTCAAGTTTTAGGTATCGATTATTAACTTTTTAGCTGGCTTTAGTGCCTTGTACTTGAGCTAGGACCTTAAGATTCTGCATGAAAGGAGGACTAGCAGCCGCGTTGCTCGGGAGAATGTGAAAAGTGTTCACATGTAGAAAGATCCTGAGAAAACCGTCCGTTTTCGTCATTTGCAATGGAATGGACTCAAAGCCAGATCGTCACATTGGCTGCTCTTCTCTCTGAAACGGTTGTACTTATCTTCTGCAAAGCTATGTCGCGTGCTGCGGTATTCGGAGACACTAAAAGCACCATAGTAGAACACAGATGAAGCTTTTAAGTTGATGTAAAAGCGAGTAAGAAGTAGTCCAATTCAAGTATTATGTATCGATTATTAACTTTTTAGCTGGCTTTAGTGCCTTGTACATGAGCTAGGACCTTAAGATTTTGCATGAAAGGAGGACTAGCAGCCGCGTTGCACGGGAGAATGTGAAAAGTGTTCATATGTAGTAAAAACCTGAGAAATCCGTCAGTTTTCGCCATTTGTTATCGAATCGACTTAAAGCCAGATCGTCACATTGGCCGCTCTTCTCTCTGAAACGATTGTACTTATCGTCTGCAAAGCTATGTCGCGTGCTGCGGTATGCGGAGACACTAAAATCAATATAGTAGTACACAGATGAAGCTTCCAAGTTGAAGTAATAGCCACTAAGAAGTAGTACAATTTAAGTTTTAGGTAACGATTATTGACTTTTTAGCTGGCTTTGGTGCCTTGGCATGAGCTAGGACCTTCTGATTCTGCATGAAAGGAGGACTAGCAACCGAGTTTAACGGGACAATGTGAAAAGTGTTCATATGTAGTAAAAACATGAGAAATCCGTCGGTTTTCGTCATTTCTTATCAAATCGACTAAAAGCCAAATCCCCACATTGGCCGCTCTTCTCTCAGAAACGTTTGTACTTATCGTCTGCAAAGCTATGTCGTGTGCTGCGGTATCCCGAGACACTAAAAGCACCATAGTAGAACACAGATGAAGGTTCTAAGTTGTTGTAATAGCCAGTAAGAAGTAGTACAATTCAAGTTTTAGGAATCGATTATTGTCTTTTTAGCTGGCTTTGGTGCCTTGGACATTAGCTAGGACTTTAAGATTGTGCATGAAAGGAGGACTAGCAGCCGCGTAGCATGGGAGAATGTGAAAAGTGTTCATATGTAGTAAAAATCTGAGAAAATCGTCCGTTTTCGTCATTTGTTATCGAATGGACTCAAAGCCTGATTGTCACATTGGCCGCTCTTATCTCTGAAACGGTTGTACTTACCGTCTGCGAAGCTATTTCGCGTGCTGCGGTATGAGCAGACATCAAAAGCACCATAGAAGAACACAGATGAAGCTTCTAAGTTGATGTAATAGCCAGTCAGAAGTAGTACAAATCAAGTTTTAGGTATCGATTATTAAATTTTTAGCTGGCTTTAGTGCCTTGGACATGAGCTAGGACCTTAAGATTCTGCATGAAAGGAGGACTAGCAGCCGCGTTGCACGGGAGAATGTGAAAAGTGTTCATATGTCGTAAAAACCTGAGAAATCCGTCCGTTTTCGCCATTTGCTATCGAATTGTCTCAAAGCCAAATCGTCACATTGGCCGCTCTTCTCTCTGAAACGGTTGTACTTATTGTCTGCGAAGCTATGTCGCGTGCATCGGTATGCGGAGACATTAAAAGCACCATAGTAGAACACAGATGAGGCTTCTAAGTTGATGTAATAGCCAGTTAGATGTAGTACAATTCAAGTTTTAGGTATCGATTATTGACTTTTTAGCTGCCTTTGGAGCCTTGGACATGAGCTAGGACCTTAAGATTCTGCATGAAAGGAGGACTAGCAGCCGAGTTGCATGGGAGAATGTGAAAAGTGTTCATAGGTAGTAAAAACCTGAGAAATCCGTCCGTTTTCGTCATTTGGTATCGAATCGATTTAAAGCCAGATCGTCACATTGGCCGCTCTTCTCTCTGAAACGGTTGTACTTATCGGCTGCAAAGCTATGTCACGTGCTGCTGTATTCGGATACACAAAAAGCACCATAGTAGGACACAGATGAAGCTTCTAAGTTGATGTAATAGCAAGTAAGAAGTAGTACAATTCAAGTTTTAGGTATCGATTATTGACTTTTTAGCTTGCTTTGTTGCCTTGGATATGAGCTGGGACCTTCAGATTCAGCATGAAAGGAGGACTAGCAGCCGTGTTGCATGGTAGAATGTGAAAAGTGTTCATATGTAGTAAAAATCTGAGAAAATCGTCCGTTTTCGTCATTTGTTATCGAATGGACTCAAAGCCTGATCGTCACATTGGCCGCTCTTATCTCTGAAACGGTTGTACTTACCGTCTGCGAAGCTATGTCGCGTGCTGCGGTATGAGCAGACATCAAAAGCACCATAGTAGAACACAGATGATGCTTCTAAGTTGATGTAATAGCCAGTAAGAAGTAATACAATTCAAGTTTTAGGTACCGATTATTGACTTTTTAGCTGGCTTTGGTGCTTTGTACATTAGCTGGGACTTTAAGATTCTGCATGAAAGGAGGACTAGTTTCCGCGTTGCACGGGAGAATGTGGAAAGTGTTCATATGTAGTAAAAACCTGAGAAAACCGTCCGGTTTTGTCACTTGTTATCGAATGGACTCAAAGCCAGATCATCACATTGGCCGCTCTTCTCTCTGAAACGGTTGTACTTACCGCCTGCGAAGCTATGTCGCGTGCTGCGGTATGCGCAGACACCAAAAGCACCATAGTAGAACACAGATGTTGCTTCTAAGTTGATGTAATAGCCAGTAGGAAGTAGTACAAATCAAGTTTTAGGTATCGAATATTAACGTTTTAGCTGGCTTTAGTGCCTTGCACATGAGCTAGAACCTTAAAATTCTGCATGAAAGGAGGACTAGCAGCCGCGTTGCACGGGAGAATGTGAAAAGTGTTCATATGTAGTAAAAACCTGAGAAATCCGTCCATTTTCGCCATTTGTTATCAAATCGACTTAATGCCAGGTCGTCACATTGGCTGCCCTTCTCTCTGAAACGGTTGCACTTATCGTCTGCAAAGCTATGTCACGTGCTGCGGTATGCGGAGACACTAAAAGCACCATAGTAGAACACAGATGAAGCTTCTAAGTTGATGTAATAGCCAGTAAGAAGTAGAACAATTCAAGTTTTAGGTATCGATTATAGACTTTTTAGCTGGCTTTGGTGCCTTGGACATGAGCTTGGACCTTCAAAATCTGCATGAAAGGAGGACTAGCAGCCGCCTAGCACGGGAGAATGTGAAAAGTGTTCATATGCAGTAAAAATTTGAGAAATCCGTCCGTTTTCGCCATTTGTTATCGAATCGACTTAAAGCCAGGTCGTCACATTGGCCGCCGTTCTCTCTGAAAGGGTTGTACTTTGCAAAGCTATATCGCGTGCTGCGGTATACGGAGACACTAAAAGCACCATAGTAGAACACAGATGAAGCTTCTAAGTTGATGTAATAGCCAGTAAGAAGTAGTACAATTCAAGTTTTAGGTATCGATTATTGACTTTTTAGCTGCCTTTGGAGCCTTGGACATGAGCTAGGACCTTAAGATTCTGCATGAAAGGAGGACTAGCAGCCGAATTACATGGGAGAATGTGAAAAGTGTTCATATGTAGTAAAAACCTGAGAAATCCGTCCGCTTTCGTCATTTGTTATCGAATGGACTCAAAGCCAGATCGTCACATTGGCCGCTCTTCTCTCTGAAACGGTTTTACTTATCGTCTGCAAAGCTATGTCGCGTGCTGCGGTATGCGGAGACACTAAAAGCACCATAGTAGAACACAGATGAAGCTTCTAAGTTGATGTAAAAGCGAGTAAGAAGTAGTACAATTTAAGTTTTAGGTATCGATTATTGACTATTTAGGTGGCTTTGGTGCCTTGGACATGAGCTAGGAACTTAAGATTCTGCATGAAAGGAGGACTACCAGCCGAGTTGCATGGTAGAATGTGAAAAGTGTTCATATGTTGTAAAAACCTGAGAAAACCGTCTGTTTTCGTCATTTGTTATCGAATGGACTCAAAGCCAGATCGTCACATTGGCCGCTCTTCTCTCTGAAACGGTTGTACTTACCGTCTGCGAAGCTATGTCGAGTGCTGCGGTATGCGCAGATACCAAAAGCACCATAGTAGAACACAGATGAAGTTTCTAAGTTGATGTAATAGACAGTGAGAAGTAGTAGATTCAAGTTTTAGGTATCGATTATTGACTTTTTAGCTGCCTTTGGAGCCTTGGACATGAGCTAGGACCTTAAGATTCTGCATGAAAGGAGGACTAGCAGCCGAGTTGCATTTGAGATTGTGAAAAGTGTTCATATGTAGTAAAAACCTGAGAAATCCGTCCGTTTTCGTCATTTGGTATCGAATCGATTTAAAGCCAGATCGTCACATTGGCCGCTCTTCTCTCTGAAACGGTTGTACTTATCGTCTGCAGAGCTATGTCCCGTGCTGCGTTATTCGGAGACACTAAAAGCACCATAGTAGAACACAGATGAAGCTTCTAAGTTGATGTAAAAGCGAGTAAGAAGTAGTACAACTCAAGTTTTAGGTATCTATTATAGACATTTTAGCTGGCTTTGGTGTCTTGGACATGGGCTAGGACCTTAAGATTCTGCATGGAAGGAGGACTAGCAGCCGAGTTGCACGGAAGAATGTTAAAAGTGTTCATATGTAGTAAAAACCTGAGAAATCCGTCCGTTTTCGTCATTTGTTATCGAATGGACTCAAAGCCAGATCGTCACATTGGCCGCTCTTCTCTCTGAAACGGTTGTACTTATCGTCTGCAAAGCTATGTCGCGTGCTGCGTTATGCGGAGACACTAAAAGCACCATAGTAGAACACAGATGAAGCTTCTAAGTTGATGTAAAAGCGAGTAAGAAGTAGTACAATTTACGTTTTAGGTATCGATTATTGACTATTTAGGTGGCTTTGGTGCCTGTGACATGAGCTAGGAACTGAAGATTCTGCATGAAAGGAGGACTACCAGCCGAGTTGCATGGTAGCATGTGAAAAGTGTTCATATGTTGTAAAAACCTGAGAAAATCGACTGTTTTCGTCATTTGTTATCGAATGGACTCAAAGCCAGATCGTCACATTGGCCGCTCTTCTCTCTGAAACGGTTGGACTTATCGTCTGCAAAGCTATGTCGCGTGCTGCGGAATGCGGAGACACTAAAAGCACCATAGTAGAACACAGATGAAGCTTCTAAGTTGCTGTAATAGCCAGTAAGATGTAGTACAATTCAAGTTTTAGGTATCGATTATTAACTTTTTAGCTGGCTTTAGTGCCTTGTACATGAGCTAGGACCTTAAGATTCTGCATGAAAGGAGGACTAGCAGCCGCGTTGCTCGGGAGAATGTGAAAAGTGTTCACATGTAGAAAGATCCTGAGAAAACCGTCCGTTTTCGTCATTTGTAATGGAATGGACTCAAAGCCAGATCGTCACATTGGCTGCTCTTCTCTCTGAAACGGTTGTACTTATCGTCTGCAAAGCTATGTCGCGTGCTGCGGTATTCGGAGACACTAAAAGCACCATAGTAGAACACAGATGAAGCTTTTAAGTTGATGTAAAAGCGAGTAAGAAGTAATACAATTCAAGTTTTAGGTACCGATTATTGACTTTTTAGCTGGCTTTGGTGCTTTGTACATTAGCTGGGACTTTAAGATTCTGCATGAAAGGAGGACTAGTTTCCGCGTTGCACGGGAGAATGTGGAAAGTGTTCATATGTAGTAAAAACCTGAGAAAACCGTCCGGTTTTGTCACTTGTTATCGAATGGACTCAAAGCCAGATCATCACATTGGCCGCTCTTCTCTCTGAAACGGTTGTACTTACCGCCTGCGAAGCTATGTCGCGTGCTGCGGTATGCGCAGACACCAAAAGCACCATAGTAGAACACAGATGTTGCTTCTAAGTTGATGTAATAGCCAGTAGGAAGTAGTACAAATCAAGTTTTAGGTATCGAATATTAACGTTTTAGCTGGCTTTAGTGCCTTGCACATGAGCTAGAACCTTAAAATTCTGCATGAAAGGAGGACTAGCAGCCGCGTTGCACGGGAGAATGTGAAAAGTGTTCATATGTAGTAAAAACCTGAGAAATCCGTCCATTTTCGCCATTTGTTATCAAATCGACTTAATGCCAGGTCGTCACATTGGCTGCCCTTCTCTCTGAAACGGTTGCACTTATCGTCTGCAAAGCTATGTCACGTGCTGCGGTATGCGGAGACACTAAAAGCACCATAGTAGAACACAGATGAAGCTTCTAAGTTGATGTAATAGCCAGTAAGAAGTAGAACAATTCAAGTTTTAGGTATCGATTATAGACTTTTTAGCTGGCTTTGGTGCCTTGGACATGAGCTTGGACCTTCAAAATCTGCATGAAAGGAGGACTAGCAGCCGCCTAGCACGGGAGAATGTGAAAAGTGTTCATATGCAGTAAAAATTTGAGAAATCCGTCCGTTTTCGCCATTTGTTATCGAATCGACTTAAAGCCAGGTCGTCACATTGGCCGCCGTTCTCTCTGAAAGGGTTGTACTTTGCAAAGCTATATCGCGTGCTGCGGTATGCGGAGACACTAAAAGCACCATAGTAGAACACAGATGAAGCTTCTAAGTTGATGTAATAGCCAGTCAGAAGTAGTACAAATCAAGTTTTAGGTATCGATTATTAAATTTTTAGCTGGCTTTAGTGCCTTAGACATGAGCTAGGACCTTAAGATTCTGCATGAAAGGAGGACTAGCAGCCGCGTTGCACGGGAGAATGTGAAAAGTGTTCATATGTCTTAAAAACCTGAGAAATCCGTCCGTTTTCGTCATTTGGTATCGAATCGATTTAAAGCCAGATCGTCACATTGGCCGCTCTTCTCTCTGAAACGGTTGTACTTATTGTCTGCGAAGCTATGTCGCGTGCATCGGTATGCGGAGACACTAAAAGCACCATAGTAGAACACAGATGAGGCTTCTAAGTTGATGTAATAGCCAGTTAGATGTAGTACAATTCAAGTTTTAGGTATCGATTATTGACTTTTTAGCTGCCTTTGGAGCCTTGGACATGAGCTAGGACCTTAAGATTCTGCATGAAAGGAGGACTAGCAGCCGAGTTGCATGGGAGAATGTGAAAAGTGTTCATATGTAGTAAAAACCTGAGAAATCCGTCCGTTTTCGTCATTTGGTATCGAATCGATTTAAAGCCAGATCGTCACATTGGCCGCTCTTCTCTCTGAAACGGTTGTACTTATCGGCTGCAAAGCTATGTCACGTGCGGCTGTATTCGGATACACAAAAAGCACCATAGTAGGACACAGATGAAGCTTCTAAGTTGATGTAATAGCAAGTAAGAAGTAGTACAATTCAAGTTTTAGGTATCGATTATTGACTTTTTAGCTTGCTTTGTTGCCTTGGATATGAGCTGGGACCTTCAGATTCAGCATGAAAGGAGGACTAGCAGCCGAGTTGCATGGTAGAATGTGAAAAGTGTTCATATGTAGTAAAAATCTGAGAAAATCGTCCGTTTTCGTCATTTGTTATCGAATGGACTCAAAGCCTGATCGTCACATTGGCCGCTCTTATCTCTGAAACGGTTGTATTTACCGTCTGCGAAGCTATGTCGCGTGCTGCGGTATGAGGAGACATCAAAAGCACCATAGTAGAACACAGATGATGCTTCTAAGTTGATGTAATAGCCAGTAAGAAGTAATACAATTCAAGTTTTAGGTATCGATTATTGACTTTTTAGCTGGCTTTGGTGCCTTGTACATTAGCTGGGACTTTAAGATTCTGCATGAAAGGAGGACTAGTTTCCGCGTTGCACGGGAGAATGTGGAAAGTGTTCATATGTAGTAAAAACCTGAGAAAACCGTCCGGTTTTGTCACTTGTTATCGAATGGACTCAAAGCCAGATCATCACATTGGCCGCTCTTCTCTCTGAAACTGTTGTACTTACCGCCTGCGAAGCTATGTCGCGTGCTGCGGTATGCGCAGACACCAAAAGCACTATAGTAGAACACAGATGTTGCTTCTAAGTTGATGTAATAGCCAGTAAGAAGTAGTACAAATCAAGTTTTAGGTATCGAATATTAACTTTTTAGCTGGCTTTAGTGCCTTGCACATGAGCTAGAACATTAAAATTCTGCATGAAAGGAGGACTAGCAGCCGCGTTGCACGGGAGAATGTGAAAAGTGTTCATATGTAGTAAAAACCTGAGAAATCCGTCCATTTTCGCCATTTGTTATCAAATCGACTTAAAGCCAGGTCGTCACATTGGCTGCTCTTCTCTCTGAAACGGTTGTACTTATCGTCTGCAAAGCTATGTCGCGTGCTGCGGTATGCGGAGACACTAAAAGCACCATAGTAGAACACAGATGAAGCTTCTAAGTTGATGTAATAGCCAGTAAGAAGTAGTACAATTCAAGTTTTAGGTATCGATTATAGACTTTTTAGCTGGCTTTGGTGCCTTGGACTTGAGCTTGGACCTTCAAAATCTGCATGAAAGGAGGACTAGCAGCCGCCTTGCACGGGAGAATGTGAAAAGTGTTCATATGTAGTAAAAATTTGAGAAATCCGTCCGTTTTCGCCATTTGTAATCGAATCGACTTAAAGCCAGGTCGTCACATTGGCCGCCGTTCTCTCTGAAAGGGTTGTACTTTGCAAAGCTATATCGCGTGCTGCGGTATGCGGAGACACTAAAAGCACCATAGTAGAACACAGATGAAGCTTCTAAGTTGATGTAATAGCCAGTAAGAAGTAGTACAATTCAAGTTTTAGGTATCGATTATTGACTTTTTAGCTGCCTTTGGAGCCTTGGACATGAGCTAGGACCTTAAGTTTCTGCATGAAAGGAGGACTAGCAGCCGAATTACATGGGTGAATGTGAAAAGTGTTCATATGTAGTAAAAACCTGAGAAATCCGTCCGTTTTCGTCATTTGGTATCGAATCGACTTAAAGCCAGATCGTCACATTGGCCACTCTTCTCTCTGAAACGTATGTACTTATCGTCTGCAAAGCTACGTCGCGTGCTGCGGTATTCGGAGACACTAAAAGCACAATAGTAGGACACAGATGAAGCTTCTAAGTTGATGTAATAGCCAGTAAGAAGTAGAACAATTCAAGTTTTAGGTATCGATTATTGACTTTTTAGCTGGCTTCGGTGCCTTGGACATGAGGTAGGACCTTAAGATTCTGCATGAAAGGAGGACTACCAGCCGAGTTGCACGTGAGAATTTGAAAAGTGTTCATATGTAGTAAAAACCTGAGAAATCCGTCCGCTTTCGTCATTTGTTATCGAATGGACTCAAAGCCAGATCGTCACATTGGCCGCTCTTCTCTCTGAAACGGTTTTACTTATCGTCTGCAAAGCTATGTCGCGTGCTGCGGTATGCGGAGACACTAAAAGCACCATAGTAGAACACAGATGAAGCTTCTAAGTTGATGTAAAAGCGAGTAAGAAGTAGTACAATTCAAGTTTTAGGTATCTATTATAGACATTTTAGCTGGCTTTGGTGTCTTGGACATGGGCTAGGACCTTAAGATTCTGCATGGAAGGAGGACTAGCAGCCGAGTTGCACGGAAGAATGTTAAAAGTGTTCATATGTAGTAAAAACCTGAGAAATCCGTCCGTTTTCGTCATTTGTTATCGAATGGACTCAAAGCCAGATCGTCACATTGGCCGCTCTTCTCTCTGAAACGGTTGTACTTATCGTCTGCAAAGCTATGTCGCGTGCTGCGGTATGCGGAGACACTAAAAGCACCATAGTAGAACACAGATGAAGCTTCTAAGGTGATGTAAAAGCGAGTAAGAAGTAGTACAATTTACGTTTTAGGTATCGATTATTGACTATTTAGGTGGCTTTGGTGCCTGTGACATGAGCTAGGAACTGAAGATTCTGCATGAAAGGAGGACTACCAGCCGAGTTGCATGGTAGCATGTGAAAAGTGTTCATATGTTGTAAAAACCTGAGAAAATCGTCTGTTTTCGTCATTTGTTATCGAATGGACTCAAAGCCAGATCGTCACATTGGCCGCACTTCTCTCTGAAACGGTTGGACTTATCGTCTGCAAAGCTATGTCGCGTGCTGCGGAATGCGGAGACACTAAAAGCACCATAGTAGAACACAGATGAAGCTTCTAAGTTGATGTAATAGCCAGTAAGATGTAGTACAATTCAAGTTTTAGGTATCGATTATAGACTTTTTAGCTGCCTTTGGAGCCTTGGACATGAGCTAGGACCTTAAGATTCTGCATGAAAGGAGGACTAGCAGCCGAGTTGCATGGTAGAATGTGAAAAGTGTTCATATGTAGTAAAAATCTGAGAAAATCGTCCGTTTTCGTTATTTGTTATCGAATGGACTCAAAGCCAGATCGTCACATTGGCCGCTCTTATCTCTGAAACGGTTGTACTTACCGTCTGCGAAGCTATGTCGCGTGCTGCGGTATGAGCAGACATCAAAAGCACCATAGTAGAACACCGATGAAGCATCTAAGTTGATGTAATAGCCAGTAAGAAGTAGTACAACTCAAGTTTTAGGTATCGATTATTAACTTTTTAGCTGGCTTTAGTGCCTTGTACATGACCTAGGACCTTAAGATTCTGCATGAAAGGAGGACTAGCAGCCGCGTTGCTCGGGAGAATGTGAAAAGTGTTCATATGTAGAAAGATCCTGAGAAAACCGTTCGTTTTCGTCATTTGTAATCGAATGGACTCAAAGCCAGATTGTCACATTGGCTGCTCTTCTCTCTGAAACGGTTGTACTTATCGTCTGCAAAGCTATGTCGCGTGCTGCGGTATTCGGAGACACTAAAAGCACCATAGTAGAACACAGATGAAGCTTTTAAGTTGATGTAAAAGCGAGTAAGAAGTAGTCCAATTCAAGTTTTAGGTATCGATTATTAACTTTTTAGCTGGCTTTAGTGCCTTGTACATGAGCTAGGACCTTAAGATTTTGCATGAAAGGAGGACTAGAAGCCGCGTTGCACGGGAGAATGTGAAAAGTGTTCATATGTAGCAAAAACCTGAGAAATCCGTCCGTTTTCGCCATTTGTTATCGAATCGACTTAAAGCCAGATCGTCACATTGGCCGCACTTCTCTCTGAAACGATTGTACTTATCGTCTGCAAAGCTATGTCGCGTGCTGCGGTATGCGGAGACACTAAAATCAATATAGTAGTACACAGATGAAGCTTCCAAGTTGAAGTAATAGCCACTAAGAAGTAGTACAATTTAAGTTTTAGGTATCGATTATTGACTTTTTAGCTGGCTTTGGTGCCTTGGACATGAGCTAGGACCTTCTGATTCTGCATGAAAGGAGGACTAGCAACCGAGTTTAACGGGACAATGTGAAAAGTGTTCATATGTAGTAAAAACATGAGAAATCCGTCGGTTTTCGTCATTTCTTATCAAATCGACTAAAAGCCAAATCGTCACATTGGCCGCTCTTCTCTCAGAAACGTTTGTACTTATCGTCTGCAAAGCTATGTCGTGTGCTGCGGTATCCCGAGACACTAAAAGCACCATAGTAGAACACAGATGAAGGTTCTAAGTTGTTGTAATAGCCAGTAAGAAGTAGTACAATTCAAGTTTTAGGAATCGATTATTGACTTTTTAGCTGGCTTTGGTGCCTTGGACATTAGCTAGGACTTTAAGATTGTGCATGAAAGGAGGACTAGCAGCCGCGTAGCATGGGAGAATGTGAAAAGTGTTCATATGTAGTAAAAATCTGGAGAAAATCGTCCGTTTTCGTCATTTGTTATCGAATGGACTCAAAGCCTGATTGTTACATTGGCCGCTCTTATCTCTGAAACGGTTGTACTTACCGTCTGCGAAGCTATTTCGCGTGCTGCGGTATGAGCAGACATCAAAAGCACCATAGTAGAACACAGATGAAGCTTCTATGTTGATGTAATAGCCAGTCAGAAGTAGTACAAATCAAGTTTTAGGTATCGATTATTAAATTTTTAGCTGGCTTTAGTGCCTTGGACATGAGCTAGGACCTTAAGATTCTGCATGAAAGGAGGACTAGCAGCCGCGTTGCACGGGAGAATGTGAAAAGTGTTCATATGTCGTAAAAACCTGAGAAATCCGTCCGTTTTCGACATTTGCTATCGAATTGACTCAAAGCCAAATCGTCACATTGGCCGCTCTTCTCTCTGAAACGGTTGTACTTACCGTCTGCGAAGCTATTTCGCGTGCTGCGGTATGAGCAGACATCAAAAGCACCATAGTAGAACACAGATGAAGCTTCTATGTTGATGTAATAGCCAGTCAGAAGTAGTACAAATCAAGTTTTAGGTATCGATTATTAAATTTTTAGCTGGCTTTAGTGCCTTGGACATGAGCTAGGACCTTAAGATTCTGCATGAAAGGAGGACTAGCAGCCGCGTTGCACGGGAGAATGTGAAAAGTGTTCATATGTCGTAAAAACCTGAGAAATCCGTCCGTTTTCGACATTTGCTATCGAATTGACTCAAAGCCAAATCGTCACATTGGCCGCTCTTCTCTCTGAAACGGTTGTACTTATTGTCTGCGAAGATATGTCACGTGCATCGGTATGCGGAGACACTAAAAGCACCATAGTAGAACACAGATGAAGCTTCTAAGTTGATGTAATAGCCAGTTAGATGTAGTACAATTCAAGTTTTAGGTATCGATTATTGACTTTTTAGCTGCCTTTGGAGCCTTGGACATGAGCTAGGACCTTAAGATTCTGCACGAAAGGAGGACGAGCAGCCGAGTTGCATGGGAGAATGTGAAAAGTGTTCATATGTAGGAAAAACCTGAGAAATCCGTCCGTTTTCGTCATTTGGTATCGAATCGATTTAAAGCCAGATCGTCACATTGGCCGCTCTTCTCTCTGAAACGGTTGTACTTATCGGCTGCAAAGCTATGTCACGTGCTGCTGTATTCGGAGACACAAAAAGCACCATAGTAGGACACAGATGAAGCTTCTAAGTTGATGTAATAGCAAGTAAGAAGTAGTACAATTCAAGTTTTAGGTATCGATTATTGACTTTTTAGCTTGCTTTGTTGCTTTGGATATGAGCTGAGACCTTCAGATTCAGCATGAAAGGAGGACTAGCAGCCGAGTTGCATGGTAGAATGTGAAAAGTGTTCATATGTAGTAAAAATCTGAGAAAATCGTCCGTTTAGTCATTTGTTATCGAATGGACTCAAAGCCTGATCGTCACATTGGCCGCTCTTATCTCTGAAACGGTTGTACTTACCGTCTGCGAAGCTATGTCGCGTGCTGCGGTATGAGCAGACATCAACAGCACCATAGTAGAACACAGATCAAGCTTCTAAGTTGATGTAATAGCCAGTAAGAAGTAATACAATTCAAGTTTTAGGTATCGATTATTGACTTTTTAGCTGGCTTTGGTGCATTGTACATTAGCTGGGACTTTAAGATTCTGCATGAAAGGAGGACTAGTTTCCGCGTTGCACGGGAGAATGTGGAAAGTGTTCATATGTAGTAAAAACCTGAGAATTTCGTCCGTTTTCGTCATTTGTTATCGAATCGATTTAAAGCCAGGTCGTCACATTGGCCGCTCTTCTCTCTGAAACGGTTGTACTTATCGTGTGCAAAGCTATGTCGCGTGCTGCTGTATGCGGAGACACTAAAAGCACCATAGTGGAACACAGATGAAGCTTCTAAGTTGATGTAATAGCCAGTAAGAAGTAGTACAATTCAAGTTTTAGGTATCGATTATTGACTTTTTAGCTGGCTTTGGTGCCTTGGACATGAGCTAGGATCTTAAGATTCTGCATGAAAGGAGGACTAGCAGCCGCGTTGCAAATGAGTAGGTGAAAAGTGTTCATATGTAGTAAAAACCTGAGGAATCCGTCCGTTTTCGTCATTTGTTATCGAATCGACTTAAAGCCAGGTCGTCACATTGGCCGCCCTTCTCTCTGAAACGGTTGTACTTATCATCTGCAAAGCTATGTCGCGTGCTGCGGTATGCGGAGACACCAAATGCACCATAGTAGAACACAGATGAAGCTTTTAAGTTGATGTAATAGCCAGTAAGAAGTAGTACAATTCAAGTTTTAGGTATCGATTATTGACTTTTTAGCTGCCTTTGGTGCCTTGGACATGAGCTGGACCTTAAGATTCTGCATGAAAGGAGGACTAACAGCCGAGTTGCATGGCAGAATGTGAAAAGTGTTCATATGTAGTAAAAACCTGAGCAATCCGTCCGTTATCGTCATTTGTTATCGAATTGACTCAAAGCCAAATCGTCAAATTGGCCGCTCTTCTCTCTGAAACGGTTGTACTTATCGTCTGCGAAGCTATGTCGCGTGCTGCGGTATGCGGAGACACTAAAAGCACCATAGTAGAACACAGATGAAGCTTCTAAGTTGATGTAATAGCCAGTAAGAAGTAGTACAATTCAAGTTTTAGGTATCGATTATTGACTTTTTAGCTGCCTTTGGTGCCTTGGACATGAGTTGGACCTTAAGATTCTGCATGAAAGGAGGACTAGCAGCCGCGTTGCATGGGAGAACGTGAAAAGTGTTCATATGTAGTAAAAACCTGAGAATTCCGTCCGTTTTCGTCATTTGTTTTCAAATCGACTTAACGCCAGGTCGTCACATTGGCCGCTCTTCTCTCTGAAACGGTTGTACTTATCGTCTGCAAAGCTATGTCGCTTGCTGCGGTACGCAGTGCCACTAAAAGCACCATAGTAGAACACAGATGAAGCTACTAAGTTGATGTAATAGCCAGTAAGAAGTAGTACAATTCAAGTTTTAGGTATCGATTATTGACTTTTTAGCTGGCTTTGGTGCCTTGGACATGAGCTAGGACCTTTAGATTCTGCATGAAAGGAGGACTAGCAGCCGAGTTGCATGGGAGAATGTGAAAAGTGTTCATATGTAGTAAAAACCTGAGAAATCGGTTCGTTTTCATCATTTGTTATCGAATCGACTTAAAGCCAGATCGTCACATTGGCCGCTCTTCTCTCTGAAATGGTAATACTTATCGCCTGCAAAGCTATGTCACATGCTGCGGTATGCGGAGACACTAAAAGCACCATAGTAGAACACAGATGAAGCTTCTAAGTTGATGTAATACATAGTAAGGAGTAGTACAGTTCAAGTTTTAGGTATCGATTATTGACTGTTTAGCTGGCTTTGGTCCCTTGGACATGAGCTAGGACCTTAAGATTCTGCATGAAAGGAGGACTAGCAGCCGAGTTGCACGGGAGAATGTGAAAAGTGTTCATATGTAGTAAAAACCTGAGAAATCCATCCGTTTTCGTCCTTTGTTATCGAATCGACTTGAAGCCAGATCGTCAAATTGGCCGCTCTTCTCTCTGAAACGGTTGTACTTATCGTCTGCAAAGCTATGTCTCGTGCTGCGGTATGCGGACACACAAAGAGCACCATAGTAGAACACAGATGAAGCTTCTAAGTTGATGTAATAGCCAGTAACAAGTAGTACAGTTCAGGTTTTAGGTATCGATTATTGACATTTTAGCTGGCTTTGGTGCCTTGGACATGAGCTAGGACTTCACGATTCTGCATGAAAGGAGGACTAGCAGCCGTGTTGCACGGGAGAATGTGAAAAATGTTCATATGTAGTAAAAATCTGAGAATTCCGTCCGTTTTCGTCATTTGTTATCGAATCGACTTAAAACCAGATCGTCACATTGGCCGCTCTTCTCTCTGAACGGTTGCACTTATCGTCTGCAAAGCTATGACGCGTGCTGCGGTATGTGAAGACACTAAAAGCACCATAGTGGAACACAGATGAAGCTTCTAAGTTGATGTAATAGCCAGTAAGAAGTAGTACAATTCAAGTTTTAGGTATCGATTATTGACTTTTTAGCTGGCTTTGGTGCCTTGGACATGAGCTAGGATCTTAAGATTCTGCATGAAAGAAGGACTAGCAGCCGCGTTGCAAATGAGTAGGTGAAAAGTGTTCATATGTAGTAAAAACCTGAGGAATCCGTCCGTTTTCGTCATTTGTTATCGAATCGACTTAAAGCCAGGTCGTCACATTGGCCGCCCTTCTCTCTGAAACGGTTGTACTTATCATCTGCAAAGCTATGTCGCGTGCTGCGGTATGCGGAGACACCAAAAGCACCATAGTAGAACACAGATGAAGCTTTTAAGTTGATGTAATAGCCAGTAAGAAGTAGTACAATTCAAGTTTTAGGTATCGATTATTGACTTTTTAGCTGCCTTTGGTGCCTTGGACATGAGCTGGACCTTAAGATTCTGCATGAAAGGAGGACTAACAGCCGATTTGCATGGTAGAATGTGAAAAGTGTTCATATGTAGTAAAAACCTGAGCAATCCGTCCGTTATCGTCATTTGTTATCGAATTGACTCAAAGCCAAATCGTCAAATTGGCCGCTCTTCTCTCTGAAACGGTTGTACTTATCGTCTGCGAAGCTATGTCGCGTGCTGCGGTATGCGGAGACACTAAAAGCACCATAGTAGAACACAGATGAAGCTTCTAAGTTGATGTAATAGCCAGTAAGAAGTAGTACAATTCAAGTTTTAGGTATCGATTATTGACTTTTTAGCTGCCTTTGGTGCCTTGGACATGAGCTGGACCTTAAGTTTCTGCATGAAAGGAGCACTAGCAGCCGAGTTGTATGGTAGAATGTGAAAAGTGTTCATATGTAGTAAAAACCTGAGAAATCCGTCGGTTTTCGTCATTTGTTATCAAATCGACTAAAAGCCAGATCGTCACATTGGCCGCTCTTCTCTCAGAAAAGTTTGTACTTATCGCCTGCAAAGCTATGTCGTGTGCTGCGGTATCCGGAGACACTAAAAGCACCGTAGTAGAACACAGATGAAGCTTCTACGTTGTTGTAATAGCCAGTAAGAAGAGGTACAATTCAAGTTTTAGGAATCGATTATTGACTTTTTAGCTGGCTTTGGTGCCTTGGACATTAGCTAGGACTTTAAGATTCTGCATGAAAGGAGGACTAGCAGCCGCGTTGCATGGGAGAACGTGAAAAGTGTTCATATGTAGTAAAAACCTGAGAATTCCGTCCGTTTTCGTCATTTGTTTTCAAATCGACTTAACGCCAGGTCGTCACATTGGCCGCTCTTCTCTCTGAAACGGTTGTACTTATCGTCTGCAAAGCTATGTCGCTTGCTGCGGTACGCAGTGCCACTAAAAGCACCATAGTAGAACACAGATGAAGCTTCTAAGTTGATGTAATAGCCAGTAAGAAGTAGTACAATTCAAGTTTTAGGTATCGATTATTGACTTTTTAGCTGCCTTTGGTGCCTTGGACATGAGCTAGTACCTTTAGATTCTGCATGAAAGGAGGACTAGCAGCCGAGTTGCATGGGAGAATGTGAAAAGTGTTCATATGTAGTAAAAACCTGAGAAATCGGTTCGTTTTCATCATTTGTTATCGAATCGAATTAAAGCCAGATCGTCACATTGGCCGCTCTTCTCTCTGAAATGGTAGTACTTATCGCCTGCAAAGCTATGTCACGTGCTGCGGTATGCGGAGACACTAAAAGCACCATAGTAGAACACAGATGAAGCTTCTAAGTTGATGTAATACATAGTAAGAAGTAGTACAGTTCAAGTTTTAGGTATCGATTATTGACTGTTTAGCTGGCTTTGGTCCCTTGGACATGAGCTAGGACCTTAAGATTCTGCATGAAAGGAGGACTAGCAGCCGAGTTGCACGGGAGAATGTGAAAAGTGTTCATATGTAGTATAAACCTGAGAAATCCATCCGTTTTCGTCCTTTGTTATCGAATCGACTTGAAGCCAGATCGTCAAATTGGCCGCTCTTCTCTCTGAAACGGTTGTACTTATCGTCTGCAAAGCTATGTCTCGTGCTGCGGTATGCGGACACACAAAGAGCACCATAGTAGAACACAGATGAAGCTTCTAAGTTGATGTAATAGCCAGTAACAAGTAGTACAGTTCAGGTTTTAGGTATCGATTATTGACATTTTAGCTGGCTTTGGTGCCTTGGACATGAGCTAGGACTTCACGATTCTGCATGAATGGAGGACTAGCAGCCGTGTTGCACGGGAGAATGTGAAAAATGTTCATATGTAGTAAAAATCTAAAAATTCCGTCCGTTTTCGTCTTTTGTTATCGAATCGACTTAAAACCAGATCGTCACATTGGCCGCTCTTCTCTCTGAACGGTTGCACTTATCGTCTGCAAAGCTATGACGCGTGCCGCGGTATGTGAAGACACTAAAAGCACCATAGTAGAACACAGATGAAGCTTCTAAGTTGATGTAATAGCCAGTAAGAAGTAGTACAATTCAAGTTTTAGGTATCGATTATTGACTTTTTAGCTGGCTTTGGTGCCTTGGACATGAGCTATGACCTTTAGATTCTGCATGAAATGAGGACTAGCAGCCAAGTTTCACGGGAGAATGTGAAAAGTGTTCATATGTAGTAAAAACCTGAGAAATCCGTCCGTTTTCGTCATTTGTTATCGAGTCGACTTGAAGCCAGATCGTCACATTGGCCGCTCTTCTCTCTGAAACGGTTGTACTTATCGTCTGCAAAGCTATGTCGTGTGCTGCGGTATCCCGAGACACTAAAAGCACCATAGTAGAACACAGATGAAGGTTCTTAGTTGTTGTAATAGCCAGTAAGAAGTAGTACAATTCAAGTTTTAGGAATCGATTATTGACTTTTTAGCTGGCTTTGGTGCCTTGGACATTAGCTAGGACTTTAAGATTGTGCATGAAAGGAGGACTAGCAGCCGCGTAGCATGGGAGAATGTGAAAAGTGTTCATATGTAGTAAAAATCTGGAGAAAATCGTCCGTTTTCGTCATTTGTTATCGAATGGACTCAAAGCCTGATTGTTACATTGGCCGCTCTTATCTCTGAAACGGTTGTACTTACCGTCTGCGAAGCTATTTCGCGTGCTGCGGTATGAGCAGACATCAAAAGCACCATAGTAGAACACAGATGAAGCTTCTATGTTGATGTAATAGCCAGTCAGAAGTAGTACAAATCAAGTTTTAGGTATCGATTATTAAATTTTTAGCTGGCTTTAGTGCCTTGGACATGAGCTAGGACCTTAAGATTCTGCATGAAAGGAGGACTAGCAGCCGCGTTGCACGGGAGAATGTGAAAAGTGTTCATATGTCGTAAAAACCTGAGAAATCCGTCCGTTTTCGACATTTGCTATCGAATTGACTCAAAGCCAAATCGTCACATTGGCCGCTCTTCTCTCTGAAACGGTTGTACTTACCGTCTGCGAAGCTATTTCGCGTGCTGCGGTATGAGCAGACATCAAAAGCACCATAGTAGAACACAGATGAAGCTTCTATGTTGATGTAATAGCCAGTCAGAAGTAGTACAAATCAAGTTTTAGGTATCGATTATTAAATTTTTAGCTGGCTTTAGTGCCTTGGACATGAGCTAGGACCTTAAGATTCTGCATGAAAGGAGGACTAGCAGCCGCGTTGCACGGGAGAATGTGAAAAGTGTTCATATGTCGTAAAAACCTGAGAAATCCGTCCGTTTTCGACATTTGCTATCGAATTGACTCAAAGCCAAATCGTCACATTGGCCGCTCTTCTCTCTGAAACGGTTGTACTTATTGTCTGCGAAGATATGTCACGTGCATCGGTATGCGGAGACACTAAAAGCACCATAGTAGAACACAGATGAAGCTTCTAAGTTGATGTAATAGCCAGTTAGATGTAGTACAATTCAAGTTTTAGGTATCGATTATTGACTTTTTAGCTGCCTTTGGAGCCTTGGACATGAGCTAGGACCTTAAGATTCTGCACGAAAGGAGGACGAGCAGCCGAGTTGCATGGGAGAATGTGAAAAGTGTTCATATGTAGGAAAAACTTGAGAAATCCGTCCGTTTTCGTCATTTGGTATCGAATCGATTTAAAGCCAGATCGTCACATTGGCCGCTCTTCTCTCTGAAACGGTTGTACTTATCGGCTGCAAAGCTATGTCACGTGCTGCTGTATTCGGAGACACAAAAAGCACCATAGTAGGACACAGATGAAGCTTCTAAGTTGATGTAATAGCAAGTAAGAAGTAGTACAATTCAAGTTTTAGGTATCGATTATTGACTTTTTAGCTTGCTTTGTTGCTTTGGATATGAGCTGGGACCTTCAGATTCAGCATGAAAGGAGGACTAGCAGCCGAGTTGCATGGTAGAATGTGAAAAGTGTTCATATGTAGTAAAAATCTGAGAAAATCGTCCGTTTAGTCATTTGTTATCGAATGGACTCAAAGCCTGATCGTCACATTGGCCGCTCTTATCTCTGAAACGGTTGTACTTACCGTCTGCGAAGCTATGTCGCGTGCTGCGGTATGAGCAGACATCAACAGCACCATAGTAGAACACAGATCAAGCTTCTAAGTTGATGTAATAGCCAGTAAGAAGTAATACAATTCAAGTTTTAGGTATCGATTATTGACTTTTTAGCTGGCTTTGGTGCATTGTACATTAGCTGGGACTTTAAGATTCTGCATGAAAGGAGGACTAGTTTCCGCGTTGCACGGGAGAATGTGGAAAGTGTTCATATGTAGTAAAAACCTGAGAATTTCGTCCGTTTTCGTCATTTGTTATCGAATCGATTTAAAGCCAGGTCGTCACATTGGCCGCTCTTCTCTCTGAAACGGTTGTACTTATCGTGTGCAAAGCTATGTCGCGTGCTGCTGTATGCGGAGACACTAAAAGCACCATAGTGGAACACAGATGAAGCTTCTAAGTTGATGTAATAGCCAGTAAGAAGTAGTACAATTCAAGTTTTAGGTATCGATTATTGACTTTTTAGCTGGCTTTGGTGCCTTGGACATGAGCTAGGATCTTAAGATTCTGCATGAAAGGAGGACTAGCAGCCGCGTTGCAAATGAGTAGGTGAAAAGTGTTCATATGTAGTAAAAACCTGAGGAATCCGTCCGTTTTCGTCATTTGTTATCGAATCGACTTAAAGCCAGGTCGTCACATTGGCCGCCCTTCTCTCTGAAACGGTTGTACTTATCATCTGCAAAGCTATGTCGCGTGCTGCGGTATGCGGAGACACCAAATGCACCATAGTAGAACACAGATGAAGCTTTTAAGTTGATGTAATAGCCAGTAAGAAGTAGTACAATTCAAGTTTTAGGTATCGATTATTGACTTTTTAGCTGCCTTTGGTGCCTTGGACATGAGCTGGACCTTAAGATTCTGCATGAAAGGAGGACTAACAGCCGAGTTGCATGGCAGAATGTGAAAAGTGTTCATATGTAGTAAAAACCTGAGCAATCCGTCCGTTATCGTCATTTGTTATCGAATTGACTCAAAGCCAAATCGTCAAATTGGCCGCTCTTCTCTCTGAAACGGTTGTACTTATCGTCTGCGAAGCTATGTCGCGTGCTGCGGTATGCGGAGACACTAAAAGCACCATAGTAGAACACAGATGAAGCTTCTAAGTTGTTGTAATAGCCAGTAAGAAGTAGTACAATTCAAGTTTTAGGAATCGATTATTGACTTTTTAGCTGGCTTTGGTGCCTTGGACATTAGCTAGGACTTTAAGATTGTGCATGAAAGGAGGACTAGCAGCCGCGTAGCATGGGAGAATGTGAAAAGTGTTCATATGTAGTAAAAATCTGGAGAAAATCGTCCGTTTTCGTCATTTGTTATCGAATGGACTCAAAGCCTGATTGTTACATTGGCCGCTCTTATCTCTGAAACGGTTGTACTTACCGTCTGCGAAGCTATTTCGCGTGCTGCGGTATGAGCAGACATCAAAAGCACCATAGTAGAACACAGATGAAGCTTCTATGTTGATGTAATAGCCAGTCAGAAGTAGTACAAATCAAGTTTTAGGTATCGATTATTAAATTTTTAGCTGGCTTTAGTGCCTTGGACATGAGCTAGGACCTTAAGATTCTGCATGAAAGGAGGACTAGCAGCCGCGTTGCACGGGAGAATGTGAAAAGTGTTCATATGTCGTAAAAACCTGAGAAATCCGTCCGTTTTCGACATTTGCTATCGAATTGACTCAAAGCCAAATCGTCACATTGGCCGCTCTTCTCTCTGAAACGGTTGTACTTACCGTCTGCGAAGCTATTTCGCGTGCTGCGGTATGAGCAGACATCAAAAGCACCATAGTAGAACACAGATGAAGCTTCTATGTTGATGTAATAGCCAGTCAGAAGTAGTACAAATCAAGTTTTAGGTATCGATTATTAAATTTTTAGCTGGCTTTAGTGCCTTGGACATGAGCTAGGACCTTAAGATTCTGCATGAAAGGAGGACTAGCAGCCGCGTTGCACGGGAGAATGTGAAAAGTGTTCATATGTCGTAAAAACCTGAGAAATCCGTCCGTTTTCGACATTTGCTATCGAATTGACTCAAAGCCAAATCGTCACATTGGCCGCTCTTCTCTCTGAAACGGTTGTACTTATTGTCTGCGAAGATATGTCACGTGCATCGGTATGCGGAGACACTAAAAGCACCATAGTAGAACACAGATGAAGCTTCTAAGTTGATGTAATAGCCAGTTAGATGTAGTACAATTCAAGTTTTAGGTATCGATTATTGACTTTTTAGCTGCCTTTGGAGCCTTGGACATGAGCTAGGACCTTAAGATTCTGCACGAAAGGAGGACGAGCAGCCGAGTTGCATGGGAGAATGTGAAAAGTGTTCATATGTAGGAAAAACCTGAGAAATCCGTCCGTTTTCGTCATTTGGTATCGAATCGATTTAAAGCCAGATCGTCACATTGGCCGCTCTTCTCTCTGAAACGGTTGTACTTATCGGCTGCAAAGCTATGTCACGTGCTGCTGTATTCGGAGACACAAAAAGCACCATAGTAGGACACAGATGAAGCTTCTAAGTTGATGTAATAGCAAGTAAGAAGTAGTACAATTCAAGTTTTAGGTATCGATTATTGACTTTTTAGCTTGCTTTGTTGCTTTGGATATGAGCTGGGACCTTCAGATTCAGCATGAAAGGAGGACTAGCAGCCGAGTTGCATGGTAGAATGTGAAAAGTGTTCATATGTAGTAAAAATCTGAGAAAATCGTCCGTTTAGTCATTTGTTATCGAATGGACTCAAAGCCTGATCGTCACATTGGCCGCTCTTATCTCTGAAACGGTTGTACTTACCGTCTGCGAAGCTATGTCGCGTGCTGCGGTATGAGCAGACATCAACAGCACCATAGTAGAACACAGATCAAGCTTCTAAGTTGATGTAATAGCCAGTAAGAAGTAATACAATTCAAGTTTTAGGTATCGATTATTGACTTTTTAGCTGGCTTTGGTGCATTGTACATTAGCTGGGACTTTAAGATTCTGCATGAAAGGAGGACTAGTTTCCGCGTTGCACGGGAGAATGTGGAAAGTGTTCATATGTAGTAAAAACCTGAGAATTTCGTCCGTTTTCGTCATTTGTTATCGAATCGATTTAAAGCCAGGTCGTCACATTGGCCGCTCTTCTCTCTGAAACGGTTGTACTTATCGTGTGCAAAGCTATGTCGCGTGCTGCTGTATGCGGAGACACTAAAAGCACCATAGTGGAACACAGATGAAGCTTCTAAGTTGATGTAATAGCCAGTAAGAAGTAGTACAATTCAAGTTTTAGGTATCGATTATTGACTTTTTAGCTGGCTTTGGTGCCTTGGACATGAGCTAGGATCGTAAGATTCTGCATGAAAGGAGGACTAGCAGCCGCGTTGCAAATGAGTAGGTGAAAAGTGTTCATATGTAGTAAAAACCTGAGGAATCCGTCCGTTTTCGTCATTTGTTATCGAATCGACTTAAAGCCAGGTCGTCACATTGGCCGCCCTTCTCTCTGAAACGGTTGTACTTATCATCTGCAAAGCTATGTCGCGTGCTGCGGTATGCGGAGACACCAAATGCACCATAGTAGAACACAGATGAAGCTTTTAAGTTGATGTAATAGCCAGTAAGAAGTAGTACAATTCAAGTTTTAGGTATCGATTATTGACTTTTTAGCTGCCTTTGGTGCCTTGGACATGAGCTGGACCTTAAGATTCTGCATGAAAGGAGGACTAACAGCCGAGTTGCATGGCAGAATGTGAAAAGTGTTCATATGTAGTAAAAACCTGAGCAATCCGTCCGTTATCGTCATTTGTTATCGAATTGACTCAAAGCCAAATCGTCAAATTGGCCGCTCTTCTCTCTGAAACGGTTGTACTTATCGTCTGCGAAGCTATGTCGCGTGCTGCGGTATGCGGAGACACTAAAAGCACCATAGTAGAACACAGATGAAGCTTCTAAGTTGATGTAATAGCCAGTAAGAAGTAGTACAATTCAAGTTTTAGGTATCGATTATTGACTTTTTAGCTGCCTTTGGTGCCTTGGACATGAGTTGGACCTTAAGATTCTGCATGAAAGGAGGACTAGCAGCCGCGTTGCATGGGAGAACGTGAAAAGTGTTCATATGTAGTAAAAACCTGAGAATTCCGTCCGTTTTCGTCATTTGTTTTCAAATCGACTTAACGCCAGGTCGTCACATTGGCCGCTCTTCTCTCTGAAACGGTTGTACTTATCGTCTGCAAAGCTATGTCGCTTGCTGCGGTACGCAGTGCCACTAAAAGCACCATAGTAGAACACAGATGAAGCTACTAAGTTGATGTAATAGCCAGTAAGAAGTAGTACAATTCAAGTTTTAGGTATCGATTATTGACTTTTTAGCTGGCTTTGGTGCCTTGGACATGAGCTAGGACCTTTAGATTCTGCATGAAAGGAGGCCTAGCAGCCGAGTTGCATGGGAGAATGTGAAAAGTGTTCATATGTAGTAAAAACCTGAGAAATCGGTTCGTTTTCATCATTTGTTATCGAATCGACTTAAAGCCAGATCGTCACATTGGCCGCTCTTCTCTCTGAAATGGTAATACTTATCGCCTGCAAAGCTATGTCACATGCTGCGGTATGCGGAGACACTAAAAGCACCATAGTAGAACACAGATGAAGCTTCTAAGTTGATGTAATACATAGTAAGAAGTAGTACAGTTCAAGTTTTAGGTATCGATTATTGACTGTTTAGCTGGCTTTGGTCCCTTGGACATGAGCTAGGACCTTAAGATTCTGCATGAAAGGAGGACTAGCAGCCGAGTTGCACGGGAGAATGTGAAAAGTGTTCATATGTAGTAAAAACCTGAGAAATCCATCCGTTTTCGTCCTTTGTTATCGAATCGACTTGAATCCAGATCGTCAAATTGGCCGCTCTTCTCTCTGAAACGGTTGTACTTATCGTCTGCAAAGCTATGTCTCGTGCTGCGGTATGCGGACACACAAAGAGCACCATAGTAGAACACAGATGAAGCTTCTAAGTTGATGTAATAGCCAGTAACAAGTAGTACAGTTCAGGTTTTAGGTATCGATTATTGACATTTTAGCTGGCTTTGGTGCCTTGGACATGAGCTAGGACTTCACGATTCTGCATGAAAGGAGGACTAGCAGCCGTGTTGCACGGGAGAATGTGAAAAATGTTCATATGTAGAAAAAATCTGAGAATTCCGTCCGTTTTCGTCATTTGTTATCGAATCGACTTAAAACCAGATCGTCACATTGGCCGCTCTTCTCTCTGAACGGTTGCACTTATCGTCTGCAAAGCTATGACGCGTGCTGCGGTATGTGAAGACACTAAAAGCACCATAGTGGAACACAGATGAAGCTTCTAAGTTGATGTAATAGCCAGTAAGAAGTAGTACAATTCAAGTTTTAGGTATCGATTATTGACTTTTTAGCTGGCTTTGGTGCCTTGGACATGAGCTAGGATCTTAAGATTCTGCATGAAAGAAGGACTAGCAGCCGCGTTGCAAATGAGTAGGTGAAAAGTGTTCATATGTAGTAAAAACCTGAGGAATCCGTCCGTTTTCGTCATTTGTTATCGAATCGACGTAAAGCCAGGTCGTCACATTGGCCGCCCTTCTCTCTGAAACGGTTGTACTTATCATCTGCAAAGCTATGTCGCGTGCTGCGGTATGCGGAGACACCAAAAGCACCATAGTAGAACACAGATGAAGCTTTTAAGTTGATGTAATAGCCAGTAAGAAGTAGTACAATTCAAGTTTTAGGTATCGATTATTGACTTTTTAGCTGCCTTTGGTGCCTTGGACATGAGCTGGACCTTAAGATTCTGCATGAAAGGAGGACTAACAGCCGATTTGCATGGTAGAATGTGAAAAGTGTTCATATGTAGTAAAAACCTGAGCAATCCGTCCGTTATCGTCATTTGTTATCGAATTGACTCAAAGCCAAATCGTCAAATTGGCCGCTCTTCTCTCTGAAACGGTTGTACTTATCGTCTGCGAAGCTATGTCGCGTGCTGCGGTATGCGGAGACACTAAAAGCACCATAGTAGAACACAGATGAAGCTTCTAAGTTGATGTAATAGCCAGTAAGAAGTAGTACAATTCAAGTTTTAGGTATCGATTATTGACTTTTTAGCTGCCTTTGGTGCCTTGGACATGAGCTGGACCTTAAGTTTCTGCATGAAAGGAGCACTAGCAGCCGAGTTGTATGGTAGAATGTGAAAAGTGTTCATATGTAGTAAAAACCTGAGAAATCCGTCGGTTTTCGTCATTTGTTATCAAATCGACTAAAAGCCAGATCGTCACATTGGCCGCTCTTCTCTCAGAAAAGTTTGTACTTATCGCCTGCAAAGCTATGTCGTGTGCTGCGGTATCCGGAGACACTAAAAGCACCGTAGTAGAACACAGATGAAGCTTCTACGTTGTTGTAATAGCCAGTAAGAAGAGGTACAATTCAAGTTTTAGGAATCGATTATTGACTTTTTAGCTGGCTTTGGTGCCTTGGACATTAGCTAGGACTTTAAGATTCTGCATGAAAGGAGGACTAGCAGCCGCGTTGCATGGGAGAACGTGAAAAGTGTTCATATGTAGTAAAAACCTGAGAATTCCGTCCGTTTTCGTCATTTGTTTTCAAATCGACTTAACGCCAGGTCGTCACATTGGCCGCTCTTCTCTCTGAAACGGTTGTACTTATCGTCTGCAAAGCTATGTCGCTTGCTGCGGTACGCAGTGCCACTAAAAGCACCATAGTAGAACACAGATGAAGCTTCTAAGTTGATGTAATAGCCAGTAAGAAGTAGTACAATTCAAGTTTTAGGTATCGATTATTGACTTTTTAGCTGCCTTTGGTGCCTTGGACATGAGCTAGTACCTTTAGATTCTGCATGAAAGGAGGACTAGCAGCCGAGTTGCATGGGAGAATGTGAAAAGTGTTCATATGTAGTAAAAACCTGAGAAATCGGTTCGTTTTCATCATTTGTTATCGAATCGAATTAAAGCCAGATCGTCACATTGGCCGCTCTTCTCTCTGAAATGGTAGTACTTATCGCCTGCAAAGCTATGTCACGTGCTGCGGTATGCGGAGACACTAAAAGCACCATAGTAGAACACAGATGAAGCTTCTAAGTTGATGTAATACATAGTAAGAAGTAGTACAGTTCAAGTTTTAGGTATCGATTATTGACTGTTTAGCTGGCTTTGGTCCCTTGGACATGAGCTAGGACCTTAAGATTCTGCATGAAAGGAGGACTAGCAGCCGAGTTGCACGGGAGAATGTGAAAAGTGTTCATATGTAGTATAAACCTGAGAAATCCATCCGTTTTCGTCCTTTGTTATCGAATCGACTTGAAGCCAGATCGTCAAATTGGCCGCTCTTCTCTCTGAAACGGTTGTACTTATCGTCTGCAAAGCTATGTCTCGTGCTGCGGTATGCGGACACACAAAGAGCACCATAGTAGAACACAGATGAAGCTTCTAAGTTGATGTAATAGCCAGTAACAAGTAGTACAGTTCAGGTTTTAGGTATCGATTATTGACATTTTAGCTGGCTTTGTTGCCTTGGACATGAGCTAGGACTTCACGATTCTGCATGAATGGAGGACTAGCAGCCGTGTTGCACGGGAGAATGTGAAAACTGTTCATATGTAGTAAAAATCTGAGAATTCCGTCCGTTTTCGTCTTTTGTTATCGAATCGACTTAAAACCAGATCGTCACATTGGCCGCTCTTCTCTCTGAACGGTTGCACTTATCGTCTGCAAAGCTATGACGCGTGCCGCGGTATGTGAAGACACTAAAAGCACCATAGTAGAACACAGATGAAGCTTCTAAGTTGATGTAATAGCCAGTAAGAAGTAGTACAATTCAAGTTTTAGGTATCGATTATTGACTTTTTAGCTGGCTTTGGTGCCTTGGACATGAGCTATGACCTTTAGATTCTGCATGAAATGAGGACTAGCAGCCAAGTTTCACGGGAGAATGTGAAAAGTGTTCATATGTAGTAAAAACCTGAGAAATCCGTCCGTTTTCGTCATTTGTTATCGAGTCGACTTGAAGCCAGATCGTCACATTGGCCGCTCTTCTCTCCGAAACGGTTGTACTTATCGTCTGCAAAGCTATGTCTCGTGCTGCGGTATGCGGACACACAAAGAGTACCATAGTAGAACACAGATGAAGCTTCTAAGTTGATGTAATAGGTAGTAAGAAGTAGTACAGTTCAAGTTTTAGGTATCGATTAATTACATTTTAGCTGGCTTTGGTGCCTTGGACATGAGCTAGGACTTCAAGATAATGCATGAAAGGAGGACTAGCAGCCGTGTTGCACGGGAGAATGTGAAAAAAGTTCATATGTAGTAAAAATCTCAGAATTCCGTCCGTTTTCGTCATTTGTTTTCGAATCGACTTAAAACCATATCGTCACATTGGCCGCTCTTCTCTCTGAACGGTTGCACTTATCGTCTGCAAAGCTATGACGCGTGCTGCGGTATGCGGAGACACTAAAAGCACCATAGTAGAACACAGATGAAGCTTCTAAGTTGATGTAATAGCCAGTAAGAAGTAGTACAATTCAAGTTTTAGGTATCGATTATTGACTTTTTAGCTGGCTTTGGTGCCTTGGACATGAGCTATGACCTTTAGATTCTGCATGAAATGAGGACTAGCAGCCGAGTGTCATGGGAGAATGTGAAAAGTGTTCATATGTTGTAAAAACCTGAGAAATCCGTTCGTTTTCATCATTTGTTATCGAATCGACTTAAAGCCAGATCGTCACATTGGCCGCTCTTCTCTCTGAAGTGGTTGTACTTATCGTGTGCAAAGCTATGTCGCGGGCTGCGGTAGGCGGAGGCACTAAAAGCAATATGGTAGAACACAGATGAAGCTTCTAAATTGATGTAATAGCCAGTAAGAAGTAGTACAGTTCAAGTTTTAGGTATCGATTATTGACATTTTAGCTGGCTTTGGTGCCTTGGACATGAGCTAGGACTTCAAGATTCTGCATGAAAGGAGGACTAGCAGCCGTGTTGCACGGGAGAATGTGAAAAGTGTTCATATGTAGTAAAAACCTGATAATTTCGTCCGTTTTCGTCATTTGTTATCGAATCGACTTAAAGCCAGGTCGTCACATTGGCCGCTCTTCTCTCTGAAACGGTTGTACTTATCGTGTGCGAAGCTACGTCGCGTGCTGCGGTACGCGGAGACACTAAAAGCACCAGAGTAGAACACAGATGAAGCTTTTAAGTTGATGTAATAGCCAGTAAGAAGTAGTACAATTCAAGTTTTAGGTATCGATTATTGACTTTTTAGCTGCCTTTGGTGCCTTGGACATGAGCTGGACCTTAAGATTCTGCATGAAAGGAGGACTAGCAGCCTAGTTGCATGGTAGAATGTGAAAAGTGTTCATATGTAGTAAAAACCTGAGAAATCCGTCCGTTTTCGTCATTTGTTATCGAATCGACTTAAAGCGAGATCGTCACATTGGCCGCTCTTTCCTCTGAAACGGTTGTACTTATCGTCTGCATAGCTTTGTTGCGTGCTGCAGTATGCGGAGACACTAAAAGCACCATAGTAGAACACAGAAGAAGCTTCTAAGTTGATGTAATAGCCAGTAAGAAGTAGTACAATTTAAGTATTAGGTATCGATTATTGACTTTTTAGCTGGCTTTGGTGCCTTGGACATGAGCTAGGACCTTCAGAATCTGCATGAATGGAGGACTAGCAACCGAGTTGCACGGGACAATGTGAAAAGTGTACATATGTAGTAAAAACCTGAGAAATCCGTCGGTTTTCGTCATTTGTTATCTAATCGACATAAAGCCAGATCGTCACATTACCCGCTCTTCTCTCTGAAACGGTTGCACTTATCGTCTGCAAAGCTATGTCGCGTGCTGCGGTTTGCGGAGACACTAAAAGCACCATAGTAGAACACATATGAAGCTTCTAAGTTGATGTAATAGCCAGTAAGAAGTAGTACAATACAAGTTTAAGGTATCGATTATTGACTTTTTAGCTGGCTTTGGTGCCTTGAACATGAGCTAGGACCTTTAGATTCTGCATGACACGAGGACTAGCTGCCGCGTTGCACGGAAGAATGTGAAAAGTGTTCATATGTTGTAAAAACCTGAGAAATCCGTCCGTTTTCGTCATTTGTTATTGAATCGACTAAAAGCCAGATCGTTACATTGGCCGCTCTTCTCTCAGAAAAGTTTGTACTTATCGTCTGCAAAGCTATGTCGTGTGCTGCGGTATCCGGAGACACTAAAAGCACCATAGTAGAACACAGATGACGCTTCTAAGTTGATGTAATAGCCAGTAAGAAATAGTACAATTTAAGTTTTAGGTATCGATTATTGACTTTTTAGCTGGCTTTGGTGCCTTGGACTGGAGCAAGGACCTTAGGATTCTGCATGAAAGGAGGACTAGTTGCCGCGTTGCACGGGAGAATGTGAAAAGTGTTCATATGTAGTAAAAACCTGATAATTTCGTCCGTTTTCGACATTTGTTATCGAATCGACTTAAAGCCAGATCGTCACATTGGCCGCTCTTCTCTCTGAAACGGTTGTACTTATCGTCTGCAAAGCTATGTCGCGTGCTGCGGTATGCGGAGACAGCAAAAGCACCATAGTAGAACACAGATGAAGCTTCTAAGTTGATGTAATAGCCAGTAAGAAGTAGTACAATTCAAGTTTTAGGTATCGATTATTGACTTTTTAGCTGGCTTTGGTGCCTTGGACATGAGCTATGACCTTTAGATTCTGCATGAAATGAGGACTAGCAGCCGAGTGTCATTGGAGAATGTGAAAAGTGTTCATATGTAGTAAAAACCTGAGAAATCCGTTCGTTTTCATCATTTGTTATCGAATCGACTTAAAGCCAGATCGTCACATTGGCCGCTCTTCTCTCTGAAGTGGTTGTACTTATCGTGTGCAAAGCTATGTCGCGGGCTGCGGTAGGCGGAGGCACTAAAAGCAATATGGTAGAACACAGATGAAGCTTCTAAATTGATGTAATAGCCAGTAAGAAGTAGTACAGTTCAAGTTTTAGGTATCGATTATTGACATTTTAGCTGGCTTTGGTGACTTGGACATGAGCTAGGACTTCAAGATTCTGCATGAAAGGAGGACTAGCAGCCGTGTTGCACGGGAGAATGTGAAAAGTGTTCATATGTAGTAAAAATCTGAGAATTCCGTCCGTTTTCGTCATTTGTTATCGAATCGACTTTAAACCAGATCGTCACATTGGCCGCTCTTGTCTCTGAACGGTTGCACTTATCGTCTGCAAAGCTATGACGCGTGCTGCGGTATGTAGAGACACTACAAGCACCATAGTAGAACAAAGATGATGCTTCTAAGTTGATGTAATAGCCAGTAAGAAGTAATACAATTCAAGTTTTAGGTATCGATTATTGACTTTTAGCTGGCTTTGGTGCCTTAGACATTAGCTAGGACTTTAAGATTCTGCATCAAAGGAGGACTAGTTGCCGCGTTGCACGGGAGAATGTGAAAAGTGTTCATATGTAGTAAAAACCTGAGAAATCCGTCCGTTTTCGTCATTTGTCATCGAGTCGACTTGAAGCCAGATCGTCACATTGGCCGCTCTTCACTCTGAAACGGTTGTACTTATCGTCTGCAAAGCTATGTCTCGTGTTGCGGTATGCGGACACACAAAGAGTGTCATAGTAGAACACAGATGAAGCTTCTAAGTTGATGTAATAGGCAGTAAGAAGTAGTACAGTTCAAGTTGTAGGTATCGATTAATGACATTTTAGCTGGCTTTGGTGCCTTGGACATGAGCTAGGACTTCAAGATTATGCATGAAAGGAGGACTAGCAGCCGTGTTGCACGGGAGAATGTGAAAAGTGTTCATATGTAGTAAAAACCTGATAATTTCGTCCGTTTTCGTCATTTGTTATCGAATCGACTTAAAGCCAGGTCGTCACATTGGCCGCTCTTCTCTCTGAAACTGTTGTACCTATCGTGTGCGAAGCTATGTCGCGTGCTGCGGTACGCGGAGACACTAAAAGCACCAGAGTAGAACACACATGAAGCTTTTAAGTTGATGTAATAGCCAGTAAGAAGTAGTACAATTCAAGTTTTAGGTATCGATTATTGACTTTTTAGCTGCCTTTGGTGCCTTGGACATGAGCTGGACCTTAAGATTCTGCATGAAAGGAGGACTAGCAGCCTAGTTGCATGGTAGAATGTGAAAAGTGTTCATATATAGTAAAAACCTGAGAAATCCGTCCGTTTTCGTCATTTGTTATCGAATCGACTTAAAGCGAGATCGTCACATTGGCCGCTCTTTCCTCTGAAACGGTTGTACTTATCGTCTGCATAGCTTTGTTGCGTGCTGCAGTATGCGGAGACACTAAAAGCACCATAGTAGAACACAGAAGAAGCTTCTAAGTTGATGTAATAGCCAGTAAGAAGTAGTACAATTTAAGTATTAGGTATCGATTATTGACTTTTTAGCTGGCTTTGGTGCCTTGGACATGAGCTAGGACCTTCAGAATCTGCATGAATGGAGGACTAGCAACCGAGTTGCACGGGACAATGTGAAAAGTGTACATATGTAGTAAAAACCTGAGAAATCCGTCGGTTTTCGTCATTTGTTATCTAATCGACATAAAGCCAGATCGTCACATTACCCGCTCTTCTCTCTGAAACGGTTGCACTTATCGTCTGCAAAGCTATGTCGCGTGCTGCGGTCTGCGGAGACACTAAAAGCACCATAGTAGAACACATATGAAGCTTCTAAGTTGATGTAATAGCCAGTAAGAAGTAGTACAATACAAGTTTAAGGTATCGATTATTGACTTTTTAGCTGGCTTTGGTGCCTTGAACATGAGCTAGGACCTTTAGATTCTGCATGACACGAGGACTAGCTGCCGCGTTGCACGGAAGAATGTGAAAAGTGCTCATATGTAGTAAAAACCTGAGAAATCCGTCCGTTTTCGTCATTTGTTATCGAATCGACTAAAAGCCAGATCGTTACATTGGCCGCTCTTCTCTCAGAAAAGTTTGTACTTATCGTCTGCAAAGCTATGTCGTGTGCTGCGGTATCCGGAGACACTAAAAGCACCATAGTAGAACACAGATGAAGCTTCTAAGTTGATGTAATAGCCAGTAAGAAGTAGTACAATTCAAGTTTTAGGTATCGATTATTGACTTTTTTGCTGGCTTTGGTGCCTTGGACATGAGCTATGACCTTTAGATTCTGCATGAAATGAGGACTAGCAGCCGAGTTTCACGGGAGAATGTGAAAAGTGTTCATATGTAGTAAAAACCTGAGAAATCCGTCCGTTTTCGTCATTTGTTATCGAGTCGACTTGAAGCCAGATCGTCACATTGGCCGCTCTTCTCTCTGAAACGGTTGTACTTATCGTCTGCAAAGCTATGTCTCGTGTTGCGGTATGCGGACACACAAAGAGTACCATAGTAGAACACAGATGAAGCTTCTAAGTTGATGTAATAGGCAGTAAGAAGTAGTACAGTTCAAGTTTTAGGTATCGATTAATTACATTTTAGCTGGCTTTGGTGCCTTGGACATGAGCTAGGACTTCAAGATAATGCATGAAAGGAGGACTAGCAGCCGTGTTGCACGGGAGAATGTGAAAAAAGTTCATATGTAGTAAAAATCTGAGAATTCCGTCCGTTTTCGTCATTTGTTTTCGAATCGACTTAAAACCATATCGTCACATTGGCCGCTCTTCTCTCTGAACGGTTGCACTTATCGTCTGCAAAGCTATGACGCGTGCTGCGGTATGTGAAGACACTAAAAGCACCATAGTAGAACACAGATGAAGCTTCTAAGTAGATGTAATTGCCAGTAAGAAGTAATACAATTCAAGTTTTAGGTATCGATTATTGACGTTTTAACAGGCTTTGGTGCCTTGGACATTACCTAGGACTTTAAGATTCTGCATGAAAGGAGGACTAGTTGCCGCGTTGCACGGGAGAATGTGAAAAGTGTTCATATGTAGTAAAAACCTGATAATTTCGTCCGTTTTCGACATTTGTTATCGAATCGACTTAAAGCCAGATCGTCACATTGGCCGCTCTTCTCTCTGAAACGGTTGTACTTATCGTCTGCAAAGCTATGTCGCGTGCTGCGGCATGCGGAGACAGCAAAAGCACCATAGTAGAACACAGATGAAGCTTCTAAGTTGATGTAATAGCCAGTAAGAAGTAGTACAATTCAAGTTTTAGGTATCGATTATTGACTTTTTTGCTGGCTTTGGTGCCTTGGACATGAGCTATGACCTTTAGATTCTGCATGAAATGAGGACTAGCAGCCGAGTTTCACGGGAGAATGTGAAAAGTGTTCATATGTAGTAAAAACCTGAGAAATCCGTCCGTTTTCGTCATTTGTTATCGAGTCGACTTGAAGCCAGATCGTCACATTGGCCGCTCTTCTCTCTGAAACGGTTGTACTTATCGTCTGCAAAGCTATGTCTCGTGTTGCGGTATGCGGACACACAAAGAGTACCATAGTAGAACACAGATGAAGCTTCTAAGTTGATGTAATAGGCAGTAAGAAGTAGTACAGTTCAAGTTTTAGGTATCGATTAATTACATTTTAGCTGGCTTTGGTGCCTTGGACATGAGCTAGGACTTCAAGATAATGCATGAAAGGAGGACTAGCAGCCGTGTTGCACGGGAGAATGTGAAAAAAGTTCATATGTAGTAAAAATCTGAGAACTCCGTCCGTTTTCGTCATTTGTTTTCGAATCGACTTAAAACCATATCGTCACATTGGCCGCTCTTCTCTCTGAACGGTTGCACTTATCGTCTGCAAAGCTATGACGCGTGCTGCGGTATGTGAAGACACTAAAAGCACCATAGTAGAACACAGATGAAGCTTCTAAGTAGATGTAATTGCCAGTAAGAAGTAATACAATTCAAGTTTTAGGTATCGATTATTGACGTTTTAACAGGCTTTGGTGCCTTGGACATTACCTAGGACTTTAAGATTCTGCATGAAAGGAGGACTAGTTGCCGCGTTGCACGGGAGAATGGAAAAGTGTTCATATGTAGTAAAAACCTGATAATTTCGTCCGTTTTCGACATTTGTTATCGAATCGACTTAAAGCCAGATCGTCACATTGGCCGCTCTTCTCTCTGAAACGGTTGTACTTATCGTCTGCAAAGCTATGTCGCGTGCTGCGGTATGCGGAGACAGCAAAAGCACCATAGTAGAACACAGATGAAGCTTCTAAGTTGATGTAATAGCCAGTAAGAAGTAGTACAATTCAAGTTTTAGGTATCGATTATTGACTTTTTAGCTGGCTTTGGTGCCTTGGACATGAGCTATGACCTTTAGATTCTGCATGAAATGAGGACTAGCAGCCGAGTGTCATGGGAGAATGTGAAAAGTGTTCATATGTAGTAAAAACCTGAGAAATCCGTTCGTTTTCATCATTTGTTATCGAATCGACTTAAAGCCAGATCGTCACATTGGCCGCTCTTCTCTCTGAAGTGGTTGTACTTATCGTGTGCAAAGCTATGTCGCGGGCTGCGGTAGGCGGAGGCACTAAAAGCAATATGGTAGAACACAGATGAAGCTTCTAAATTGATGTAATAGCCAGTAAGAAGTAGTACAGTTCAAGTTTTAGGTATCGATTATTGACATTTTAGCTGGCTTTGGTGCCTTGGACATGAGCTAGGACTTCAAGATTCTGCATGAAAGGAGGACTAGCAGCCGTGTTGCACGGGAGAATGTGAAAAGTGTTCATATGTAGTAAAAATCTGAGAATTCCGTCCGTTTTCGTCATTTGTTATCGAATCGACTTTAAACCAGATCGTCACATTGGCCGCTCTTGTCTCTGAACGGTTGCACTTATCGTCTGCAAAGCTATGACGCGTGCTGCGGTATGTGGAGACACTACAAGCACCATAGTAGAACAAAGATGATGCTTCTAAGTTGATGTAATAGCCAGTAAGAAGTAATACAATTCAAGTTTTAGGTATCGATTATTGACTTTTAGCTGGCTTTGGTGCCTTAGACATTAGCTAGGACTTTAAGATTCTGCATCAAAGGAGGACTAGTTGCCGCGTTGCACGGGAGAATGTGAAAAGTGTTCATATGTAGTAAAAACCTGAGAAATCCGTCCGTTTTCGTCATTTGTCATCGAGTCGACTTGAAGCCAGATCGTCACATTGGCCGCTCTTCACTCTGAAACGGTTGTACTTATCGTCTGCAAAGCTATGTCTCGTGTTGCGGTATGCGGACACACAATGAGTGTCATAGTAGAACACAGATGAAGCTTCTAAGTTGATGTAATAGGCAGTAAGAAGTAGTACAGTTCAAGTTGTAGGTATCGATTAATGGCATTTTAGCTGGCTTTGGTGCCTTGGACATGAGCTAGGACTTCAAGATTATGCATGAAAGGAGGACTAGCAGCCGTGTTGCACGGGAGAATGTGAAAAGTGTTCATATGTAGTAAAAACCTGATAATTTCGTCCGTTTTCGTCATTTGTTATCGAATCGACTTAAAGCCAGGTCGTTACATTGGCCGCTCGTCTCTCTGAAACGGTTGTACTTATCGTGTGCGAAGCTATGTCGCGTGCTGCGGTACGCGGAGACACTAAAAGCACCAGAGTAGAACACAGATGAAGCTTTTAAGTTGATGTAATAGCCAGTAAGAAGTAGTACAATTCAAGTTTTAGGTATCGATTATTGACTTTTTAGCTGCCTTTGGTGCCTTGGACATGAGCTGGACCTTAAGATTCTGCATGAAAGGAGGACTAGCAGCCTAGTTGCATGGTAGATTGTGAAAAGTGTTCATATGTAGTAAAAACCTGAGAAATCCGTCCGTTTTCGTCATTTGTTATCGAATCGACTTAAAGCGAGATCGTCACATTGGCCGCTCTTTCCTCTGAAACGGTTGTACTTATCGTCTGCATAGCTTTGTTGCGTGCTGCAGTATGCGGAGACACTAAAAGCACCATAGTAGAACACAGAAGAAGCTTCTAAGTTGATGTAATAGCCAGTAAGAAGTAGTACAATTTAAGTATTAGGTATCGATTATTGACTTTTTAGCTGGCTTTGGTGCCTTGGACATGAGCTAGGACCTTCAGAATCTGCATGAATGGAGGACTAGCAACCGAGTTGCACGGGACAATGTGAAAAGTGTACATATGTAGTAAAAACCTGAGAAATCCGTCGGTTTTCGTCATTTGTTATCTAATCGACATAAAGCCAGATCGTCACATTACCCGCTCTTCTCTCTGAAACGGTTGCACTTATCGTCTGCAAAGCTATGTCGCGTGCTGCGGTCTGCGGAGACACTAAAAGCACCATAGTAGAACACATATGAAGCTTCTAAATTGATGTAATAGCCAGTAAGAAGTAGTACAATACAAGTTTAAGGTATCGATTATTGACTTTTTAGCTGGCTTTGGTGCCTTGAACATGAGCTAGGACCTTTAGATTCTGCATGACACGAGGACTAGCTGCCGCGTTGCACGGAAGAATGTGAAAAGTGTTCATATGTAGTAAAAACCTGAGAAATCCGTCCGTTTTCGTCATTTGTTATCGAATCGACTAAAAGCCAGATCGTTACATTGGCCGCTCTTCTCTCAGAAAAGTTTGTACTTATCGTCTGCAAAGCTATGTCATGTGCTGCGGTATACGGAGACACTAAAAGCACCATAGTAGAACACAGATGAAGCTTCTAAGTTGATGTAATAGCCAGTAAGAAGTAGTACAATTCAAGTTTTAGGTATCGATTATTGACTTTTTAGCTGGCATTGGTGCCTTGGACATGAGCTAGGACCTTAAGATTCTGCATTAAAGGAGGACTAGTTGCCGAGTTTCACGGGAGAATGTGAAAAGTGTTCATATGTAGTAAAAACCTGAGAATTTCGTCCGTTTTCGTCATTTGTTATCGAATCGACTTAAAGCCAGGGCGTCACATTGGCCGCTCTTCTCTCTGAAACGGATGTACTTATCGTGTGCAAAGCTATGTCGCGTGCTGCGGTATGCGGAGACACTAAAAGCACCATAGTAGAACACAGATGAAGCTTCTAAGTTGATGTAATAGCCAGTAAGAAGTAGTACAATTCAAGTTTTAGGTATCGATTATTGACTTTTTAGCTGGCATTGGTGCCTTGGACATGAGCTAGGACCTTAAGATTCTGCATTAAAGGAGGACTAGTTGCCGAGTTTCACGGGAGAATGTGAAAAGTGTTCATATGTAGTAAAAATCTGAGAATCCATCCGTTTTCGTCATTTGTTATCGAATCGACTTAAAACCATATCGTCACATTGGCCGCTCTTCTCTCTGAACGGTTGTACTTATCGTCTGCAAAGCTATGACGCGTGCTGCGGTATGCGGAGACACTAAAAGCACCATAGTAGAACACAGATGAAGCTTCTAAGTAGATGTAATTGCCAGTAAGAATTAATACAATTCAAGGTTTAGGTATCGATTATTGACTTTTTAGCTGGCTTTGGTGCCTTGGACATTAGCTAGGACTTTAAGATTCTGCATGAAAGGAGCACTAGTTGCCGCGTTGCACGGGAGAATGTGAAAAGTGTTCATATGTAGTAAAAACCTGAGAATTTCGTCCGTTTTCGTCATTTGTTATCGAATCGACTTAAAGCCAGGTCGTCAAATTGGCCGCTCTTCTCTCTGAAACGGTTGTACTTATCGTGTGCAAAGCTATGTAGCGTGCTGCGGTATGCGGAGACACCAAAAGCACCATAGTAGAACACAGATGAAGCTTCTAAGTTGATGTAATAGCCAGTAAGAAGTAGTACAATTCAAGTTTTAGGTATCGATTATTGACTTTTTAGCTGGCTTTGGGGCCTTGGACATGAGCTAGGACCTTTAGATTCTGCATGAAAGGAGGACTAGCAGCCGAGTTGCATGGGAGAATGTGAAAAGTGTTCATATGTAGTAAAAACCTGAGAAATCCGTTCGTTTTCATCATTTTTTATCGAATCGACTTAAAGCCAGATCGTCACATTGGCCGCTCTTCTCTCTGAAATGGTTGTACTTATCGTGTGCAAAGCTATGTCGCGTGCTGCGGTAGGCGGAGACACTAAAAGCAATATAGTAGAACACAGATGAAGCTTCTAAGTTGATGTAATAGCCAGTAAGAAGTAGTACAGTTCAAGTTTTAGGTATCGATTATTGACATTTTAGCTGGCTTTGGTGCCTTGGACATGAGCTAGGACTTCAAGATTCTGCATGAAAGGAGGACTAGTAGCCGTGTTGCACGGGAGAATGTGAAAAGTGTTCATATGTAGTAAAAATCTGAGAATTCCGTCCGTTTTCGTCATTTGTTATCGAATCGACTTAAAGACAGATCGTCACATTGGCCGCTCTTGTCTCTGAACAGTTGCACTTATCGTCTGCAAAGCTATGTCGCGTGCTGCGGTACGCGGAGACACTAAAAGCACCAGAGTAGAACACACATGAAGCTTTTAAGTTGATGTAATAGCCAGTAAGAAGTAGTACAATTCAAGTTTTAGGTATCGATTATTGACTTTTTAGCTGCCTTTGGTGCCTTGGACATGAGCTGGACCTTAAGATTCTGCATGAAAGGAGGACTAGCAGCCTAGTTGCATGGTAGAATGTGAAAAGTGTTCATATGTAGTAAAAACCTGAGAAATCCGTCCGTTTTCGTCATTTGTTATCGAATCGACTTAAAGCGAGATCGTCACATTGGCCGCTCTTTCCTCTGAAACGGTTGTACTTATCGTCTGCATAGCTTTGTTGCGTGCTGCAGTATGCGGAGACACTAAAAGCACCATAGTAGAACACAGAAGAAGCTTCTAAGTTGATGTAATAGCCAGTAAGAAGTAGTACAATTTAAGTATTAGGTATCGATTATTGACTTTTTAGCTGGCTTTGGTGCCTTGGACATGAGCTAGGACCTTCAGAATCTGCATGAATGGAGGACTAGCAACCGAGTTGCACGGGACAATGTGAAAAGTGTACATATGTAGTAAAAACCTGAGAAATCCGTCGGTTTTCGTCATTTGTTATCTAATCGACATAAAGCCAGATCGTCACATTACCCGCTCTTCTCTCTGAAACGGTTGCACTTATCGTCTGCAAAGCTATGTCGCGTGCTGCGGTCTGCGGAGACACTAAAAGCACCATAGTAGAACACATATGAAGCTTCTAAGTTGATGTAATAGCCAGTAAGAAGTAGTACAATACAAGTTTAAGGTATCGATTATTGACTTTTTAGCTGGCTTTGGTGCCTTGAACATGAGCTAGGACCTTTAGATTCTGCATGACACGAGGACTAGCTGCCGCGTTGCACGGAAGAATGTGAAAAGTGCTCATATGTAGTAAAAACCTGAGAAATCCGTCCGTTTTCGTCATTTGTTATCGAATCGACTAAAAGCCAGATCGTTACATTGGCCGCTCTTCTCTCAGAAAAGTTTGTACTTATCGTCTGCAAAGCTATGTCGTGTGCTGCGGTATCCGGAGACACTAAAAGCACCATAGTAGAACACAGATGAAGCTTCTAAGTTGATGTAATAGCCAGTAAGAAGTAGTACAATTCAAGTTTTAGGTATCGATTATTGACTTTTTTGCTGGCTTTGGTGCCTTGGACATGAGCTATGACCTTTAGATGCTGCATGAAATGAGGACTAGCAGCCGAGTTTCACGGGAGAATGTGAAAAGTGTTCATATGTAGTAAAAACCTGAGAAATCCGTCCGTTTTCGTCATTTGTTATCGAGTCGACTTGAAGCCAGATCGTCACATTGGCCGCTCTTCTCTCTGAAACGGTTGTACTTATCGTCTGCAAAGCTATGTCTCGTGTTGCGGTATGCGGACACACAAAGAGTACCATAGTAGAACACAGATGAAGCTTCTAAGTTGATGTAATTGGCAGTAAGAAGTAGTACAGTTCAAGTTTTAGGTATCGATTAATTACATTTTAGCTGGCTTTGGTGCCTTGGACATGAGCTAGGACTTCAAGATAATGCATGAAAGGAGGACTAGCAGCCGTGTTGCACGGGAGAATGTGAAAAAAGTTCATATGTAGTAAAAATCTGAGAATTCCGTCCGTTTTCCGTCATTTGTTTTCGAATCGACTTAAAACCATATCGTCACATTGGCCGCTCTTCTCTCTGAACGGTTGCACTTATCGTCTGCAAAGCTATGACGCGTGCTGCGGTATGTGAAGACACTAAAAGCACCATAGTAGAACACAGATGAAGCTTCTAAGTAGATGTAATTGCCAGTAAGAAGTAATACAATTCAAGTTTTAGGTATCGATTATTGACGTTTTAACAGGCATTGGTGCCTTGGACATTACCTAGGACTTTAAGATTCTGCATGAAAGGAGGACTAGTTGCCGCGTTGCACGGGAGAATGTGAAAAGTGTTCATATGTAGTAAAAACCTGATAATTTCGTCCGTTTTCGACATTTGTTATCGAATCGACTTAAAGCCAGATCGTCACATTGGCCGCTCTTCTCTCTGAAACGGTTGTACTTATCGTCTGCAAAGCTATGTCGCGTGCTGCGGTATGCGGAGACAGCAAAAGCACCATAGTAGAACACAGATGAAGCTTCTAAGTTGATGTAATAGCCAGTAAGAAGTAGTACAATTCCAGTTTTAGGTATCGATTATTGACTTTTTAGCTGGCTTTGGTGCCTTGGACATGAGCTATGACCTTTAGATTCTGCATGAAATGAGGACTAGCAGCCGAGTGTCATGGGAGAATGTGAAAAGTGTTCATATGTAGTAAAAACCTGAGAAATCCGTTCGTTTTCATCATTTGTTATCGAATCGACTTAAAGCCAGATCGTCACATTGGCCGCTCTTCTCTCTGAAGTGGTTGTACTTATCGTGTGCAAAGCTATGTCGCGGGCTGCGGTAGGCGGAGGCACTAAAAGCAATATGGTAGAACACAGATAAAGCTTCTAAATTGATGTAATAGCCAGTAAGAAGTAGTACAGTTCAAGTTTTAGGTATCGATTATTGACATTTTAGCTGGCTTTGGTGCCTTGGACATGAGCTAGGACTTCAAGATTCTGCATGAAAGGAGGACTAGCAGCCGTGTTGCACGGGAGAATGTGAAAAGTGTTCATATGTAGTAAAAATTTGAGAATTCCGTCCGTTTTCGTCATTTGTTATCGAATCGACTTTAAACCAGATCGTCACATTGGCCGCTCTTGTCTCTGAACGGTTGCACTTATCGTCTGCAAAGCTATGACGCGTGCTGCGGTATGTGCAGACACTACAAGCACCATAGTAGAACAAAGATGATGCTTCTAAGTTGATGTAATAGCCAGTAAGAAGTAATACAATTCAAGTTTTAGGTATCGATTATTGACTTTTAGCTGGCTTTGGTGCCTTAGACATTAGCTAGGACTTTAAGATTCTGCATCAAAGGAGGACTAGTTGCCGCGTTGCACGGGAGAATGTGAAAAGTGTTCATATGTAGTAAAAACCTGAGAAATCCGTCCGTTTTCGTCATTTGTCATCGAGTCGACTTGAAGCCAGATCGTCACATTGGCCGCTCTTCACTCTGAAACGGTTGTACTTATCGTCTGCAAAGCTATGTCTCGTGTTGCGGTATGCGGACACACAAAGAGTGTCATAGTAGAACACAGATGAAGCTTCTAAGTTGATGTAATAGGCAGTAAGAAGTAGTACAGTTCAAGTTGTAGGTATCGATTAATGGCATTTTAGCTGGCTTTGGTGCATTGGAAATGAGCTAGGACTTCAAGATTATGCATGAAAGGAGGACTAGCAGCCGTGTTGCACGGGAGTATGTGAAAAGTGTTCATATGTAGTAAAAACCTGATAATTTCGTCCGTTTTCGTCATTTGTTATCGAATCGACTTAAAGCCAGGTCGTTACATTGGCCGCTCTTCTCTCTGAAACGGTTGTACTTATCGTGTGCGAAGCTATGTCGCGTGCTGCGGTACGCGGAGACACTAAAAGCACCAGAGTAGAACACAGATGAAGCTTTTAAGTTGATGTAATAGCCAGTAAGAAGTAGTACAATTCACGTTTTAGGTATCGATTATTGACTTTTTAGCTGCCTTTGGTGCCTTGGACATGAGCCCGACCTTAAGATTCTGCATGAAAGGAGGACTAGCAGCCTAGTTGCATGGTAGAATGTGAAAAGTGTTCATATGTAGTAAAAACCTGAGAAATCCGTCGGTTTTCGTCATTTGTTATCTAATCGACATAAAGCCAGATCGTCACATTACCCGCTCTTCTCTCTGAAACGGTTGCACTTATCGTCTGCAAAGCTATGTCGCGTGCTGCGGTCTGCGGAGACACTAAAAGCACCATAGTAGAACACATATGAAGCTTCTAAATTGATGTAATAGCCAGTAAGAAGTAGTACAATACAAGTTTAAGGTATCGATTATTGACTTTTTAGCTGGCTTTGGTGCCTTGAACATGAGCTAGGACCTTTAGATTCTGCATGACACGAGGACTAGCTGCCGCGTTGCACGGAAGAATGTGAAAAGTGTTCATATGTAGTAAAAACCTGAGAAATCCGTCCGTTTTCGTCATTTGTTATCGAATCGACTAAAAGCCAGATCGTTACATTGGCCGCTCTTCTCTCAGAAAAGTTTGTACTTATCGTCTGCAAAGCTATGTCGTGTGCTGCGGTATCCGGAGACACTAAAAGCACCATAGTAGAACACAGATGAAGCTTCTAAGTTGATGTAATAGCCAGTAAGAAATAGTACAATTTAAGTTTTAGGTATCGTTTATTGACTTTTTAGCTGGCTTTGGTGCCTTGGACTGGAGCAAGGACCTTAGGATTCTGCATGAAAGGAGGACTAGTTGCCGCGTTGCACGGGAGAATGTGAAAAGTGTTCATATGTAGTAAAAACCTGAGAATTTCGTCCGTTTTCGTCATTTGTTATCGAATCGACTTAAAGCCAGGGCGTCACATTGGCCGCTCTTCTCTCTGAAACGGATGTACTTATCGTGTGCAAAGCTATGTCGCGTGCTGCGGTATGCGGAGACACTAAAAGCACCATAGTAGAACACAGATGAAGCTTCTAAGTTGATGTAATAGCCAGTAAGAAGTAGTACAATTCAAGTTTTAGGTATCGATTATTGACTTTTTAGCTGGCATTGGTGCCTTGGACATGAGCTAGGACCTTAAGATTCTGCATTAAAGGAGGACTAGTTGCCGAGTTTCACGGGAGAATGTGAAAAGTGTTCATATGTAGTAAAAATCTGAGAATCCATCCGTTTTCGTCATTTGTTATCGAATCGACTTAAAACCATATCGTCACATTGGCCCCTCTTCTCTCTGAACGGTTGTACTTATCGTCTGCAAAGCTATGACGCGTGCTGCGGTATGTGGAGACACTACAAGCACCATAGTAGAACAAAGATGATGCTTCTAAGTTGATGTAATAGCCAGTAAGAAGTAATACAATTCAAGTTTTAGGTATCGATTATTGACATTTTAGCTGGCTTTGGTGCCTTAGACATTAGCTAGGACCTTAAGATTCTGCATGAAAGGAGGACTAGCAGCCTAATTGCATGGTAGAATGTGAAAAGTGTTCATATGTAGTAAAAACCTGAGAAATCCGTCCGTTTTCGTCATTTATTATCGAATCGACTTAAAGCAAGATCGTCACATTGGCCGCTCTTTCCTCTGAAACGGTTGTACTTATCGTCTGCATAGCTTTGTTGCGTGCTGCAGTATGCGGAGACACTAAAAGCACCGTAGTAGAACACAGAAGAAGCTTCTAAGTTGATGTAATAGCCAGTAAGAAGTAGTACAATTCAAGTTTTAGGTATCGATTATTGACTTTTTAGCTGCCTTTGGTGCCTTGGACATGAGCTAGGACCTTTAGATTCTGCATGAAAGGAGGACTAGCAGCCGAGTTGCATGGGAGAATGTGAAAAGTGTTCATATGTAGTAAAAATCTGAGAATTCCGTCCGTTTTCGTCATTTGTTATCGAATCGACTTAAAACCAGATCGTCACATTGGCCGCTCTTGTCTCTGAACAGTTGCACTTATCGTCTGCAAAGCTATGTCGCGTGCTGCGGTATGCGGAGACACTAAAAGCACCATAGTAGAACACAGATGAAGCTTCTAAGTTGATGTAATAGCCAGTAAGAAATAGTACAATTCAAGTTTTAGGTATCGATTATTGACTTTTTAGCTGGCATTGGTGCCTTGGACATGAGCTAGGACCTTAAGATTCTGCATTAAAGGAGGACTAGCAGCCGAGTTGCACGGGAGAATGTGAAAAGGGTTCATATTTAGTAAAAACCTGAGAAATCCGTCAGTTTTCGTCATTTGTTATCGAATCGACATAAAGCCAGATCGTCACATTGGCCGCTCTTCTCTCTGAAACGGTTGTACTTATCGTCTGCAAAGCTATGTCGCGTGCTGCGGTCTGCGGAGACACTAAAAGCACCATAGTAGAACAAATATGAAGCTTCTAAGTTGATGTAATAGCCAGTAAGAAGTAGTACAATACAAGTTTAAGGTATCGATTATTGACTTTTTAGCTGGCTTTGGTGCCTTGAACATGAGCTAGGACCTTAAGATTCTGCATGACACGAGGACTAGCTGCCGCGTTGCACGGAAGAATGTGAAAAGTGTTCATATGTAGTAAAAACCTGAGAAATCCGTCCGTTTTCGTCATTTGTTATCGAATCGACTAAAAGCCAGATCGTCACATTGGCCGCTCTTCTCTCAGAAAAGTTTGTACTTATCGTCTGCAAAGCTATGTAGCGTGCTGCGTTATGCGGAGACACTAAAAGCACCATAGTAGAACACAGATGAAGCTTCTAAGTTGAAGTAATAGCCAGTAAGAAGTAGTACAATTTAAGTATTAGGTATCGATTATTGACTTTTTAGCTGGCTTTGGTGCCTTGGACTGGAGCAAGGACCTTAGGATTCTGCATGAAAGGAGGACTAGTTGCCGCGTTGCACGGGAGAATGTGAAAAGTGTTCATATGTAGTAAAAACCTGAGAATTTCGTCCGTTTTCGTCATTTGTTATCGAATCGACTTAAAGCCAGGGCGTCACATTGGCCGCTCTTCTCTCTGAAACGGATGTACTTATCGTGTGCATAGCTATGTCGCGTGCTGCGGTATGCGGAGACACTAAAAGCACCATAGTAGAACACAGATGAAGCTTCTAAGTTGATGTAATAGCCAGTAAGAAGTAGTACAATTCAAGTTTTAGGTATCGATTATTGACTTTTTAGATGGCATTGGTGCCTTGGACATGAGCTAGGACCTTAAGATTCTGCATTAAAGGAGGACTAGTTGCCGAGTTTCACGGGAGAATGTGAAAAGTGTTCATATGTAGTAAAAATCTGAGAATCCATCCGTTTTCGTCATTTGTTATCGAATCGACTTAAAACCATATCGTCACATTGGCCGCTCTTCTCTCTGAACGGTTGTACTTATCGTCTGCAAAGCTATGACGCGTGCTGCGGTATGCGGAGACACTAAAAGCACCATAGTAGAACACAGATGAAGCTTCTAAGTAGATGTAATTGCCAGTAAGAATTAATACAATTCAAGGTTTAGGTATCGATTATTGACTTTTTAGCTGGCTTTGGTGCCTTGGACATTAGCTAGGACTTTAAGATTCTGCATGAAAGGAGCACTAGTTGCCGCGTTGCACGGGAGAATGTGAAAAGTGTTCATATGTAGTAAAAACCTGAGAATTTCGTCCGTTTTCGTCATTTGTTATCGAATCGACTTAAAGCCAGGTCGTCAAATTGGCCGCTCTTCTCTCTGAAACGGTTGTACTTATCGTGTGCAAAGCTATGTAGCGTGCTGCGGTATGCGGAGACACCAAAAGCACCATAGTAGAACACAGATGAAGCTTCTAAGTTGATGTAATAGCCAGTAAGAAGTAGTACAATTCAAGTTTTAGGTATCGATTATTGACTTTTTAGCTGGCTTTGGGGCCTTGGACATGAGCTAGGACCTTAAGATTCTGCATGAAAGGAGGACTAGCAGCCGAGTTGCATGGGAGAATGTGAAAAGTGTTCATATGTAGTAAAAACCTGAGAAATCCGTTCGTTTTCATCATTTTTTATCGAATCGACTTAAAGCCAGATCGTCACATTGGCCGCTCTTCTCTCTGAAATGGTTGTACTTATCGTGTGCAAAGCTATGTCGCGTGCTGCGGTAGGCGGAGACACTAAAAGCAATATAGTAGAACACAGATGAAGCTTCTAAGTTGATGTAATAGCCAGTAAGAAGTAGTACAGTTCAAGTTTTAGGTATCGATTATTGACATTTTAGCTGGCTTTGGTGCCTTGGACATGAGCTAGGACTTCAAGATTCTGCATGAAAGGAGGACTAGTAGCCGTGTTGCACGGGAGAATGTGAAAAGTGTTCATATGTAGTAAAAATCTGAGAATTCCGTCCGTTTTCGTCATTTGTTATCGAATTGACTTAAAACCAGATCGTCACATTGGCCGCTCTTGTCTCTGAACAGTTGCACTTATCGTCTGCAAAGCTATGACGCGTGCTGCGGTATGTGGAGACACTACAAGCACCATAGTAGAACAAAGATGATGCTTCTAAGTTGATGTAATAGCCAGTAAGAAGTAATACAATTCAAGTTTTAGGTATCGATTATTGACATTTTAGCTGGCTTTGGTGCCTTAGACATTAGCTAGGACCTTAAGATTCTGCATGAAAGGAGGACTAGCAGCCTAATTGCATGGTAGAATGTGAAAAGTGTTCATATGTAGTAAAAACCTGAGAAATCCGTCCGTTTTCGTCATTTATTATCGAATCGACTTAAAGCAAGATCGTCACATTGGCCGCTCTTTCCTCTGAAACGGTTGTACTTATCGTCTTCATAGCTTTGTTGCGTGCTGCAGTATGCGGAGACACTAAAAGCACCGTAGTAGAACACAGAAGAAGCTTCTAAGTTGATGTAATAGCCAGTAAGAAGTAGTACAATTCAAGTTTTAGGTATCGATTATTGACTTTTTAGCTGCCTTTGGTGCCTTGGACATGAGCTAGGACCTTTAGATTCTGTATGAAAGGAGGACTAGCAGCCGAGTTGCATGGGAGAATGTGAAAAGTGTTCATATGTAGTAAAAATCTGAGAATTCCGTCCGTTTTCGTCATTTGTTATCGAATCGACTTAAAACCAGATCGTCACATTGGCCGCTCTTGTCTCTGAACAGTTGCACTTATCGTCTGCAAAGCTATGTCGCGTGCTGCGGTATGCGGAGACACTAAAAGCACCATAGTAGAACACAGATGAAGCTTCTAAGTTGATGTAATAGCCAGTAAGAAATAGTACAATTCAAGTTTTAGGTATCGATTATTGACTTTTTTGCTGGCATTGGTGCCTTGGACATGAGCTAGGACCTTAAGATTCTGCATTAAAGGAGGACTAGCAGCCGAGTTGCACGGAAGAATGTGAAAAGTGTTCATATGTAGTAAAAACCTGAGAAATCCGTCCGTTTTCGTCATTTGTTATCGAATCGACTAAAAGCCAGATCGTCACATTGGCCGCTCTTCTCTCAGAAAAGTTTGTACTTATCGTCTGCAAAGCTATGTAGCGTGCTGCGTTATGTGGAGACACTAAAAGCACCATAGTAGAACACAGATGAAGCTTCTAAGTTGAAGTAATAGCCAGTAAGAAGTAGTACAATTTAAGTATTAGGTATCGATTATTGACTTTTTAGCTGGCTTTGGTGCCTTGGACATTAGCTAGGACTTTAAGATTCTGCATGAAATGAGGACTAGTAGCCGCGTTGCATGGGAGAACGTGAAAAGTGTTCATATGTAGTAAAAACCTGAGAAATCCGTCCGTTTTCGTCATTTGTTATCGAATCGACTTACAGCCAGGTCGTCACATTCGCCGAACTTCTCTCTGAAACGGTTGTACTGCAAAGCTATGTCGCTTGCTGCGGTATGCGGCGACACTAAAAGCACCATAGTAGAACACATATGAAGCTTCTAAGTTGATGTAATAGCCAGTAAGAAGTAGTACAAATCAAGTTTTAGATATCGATTATTAAATTTTTAGCAGGTATTGGTGCCTTGGACATGAGATAGGACCATAAGATTCTGCATGAAAGGAGGACTAGCAGCCGAGTTGCACGGGAGAATGTGAAAAGTGTTCATATGTAGTAAAAACCTGAGAAATCCGTTCGTTTTCACCATTTGTTATCGAATCGACTTAAACCCAGATCGTCACATTGGCAGCTCTTCTCTCTGAAACGGTTGTACTTATCGTCTGCAAAGATATGTAGCGTGCTGCGTTATGCGGAGACACTAAAAGCACCATAGTAGAACACAGATGAAGCTTCTAAACTGAAGTAATAGCCAGTAAGAAGTAGTACAATTCAAGTTTTAGGTATCGATTATTGACTTTTTAGCTGGCTTTGGTGCCTTGGACATGAGATAGGACCTCAAGATTCTGCATGAAAGTAGGACTAGCAGCCGAGTTGCATGGGAGAATGTGAAAAGTGTTCATATGTAGTAAAAACCTGAGAAATCCGTCCGTTTTCGTCATTTGTTATCGAATAGACTTAAAGCCAGATCGTCACATTATCCGCTCTTCTCTCTGAACGGTTGCACTTATCGTGTGCAAAGCTACGACTCGTGCTGCGGTATGTGGAGACACTAAAAGCACCATAGTAGAACATAGATGAAGCTTCTAAGTTGATGTAATTGCCAGTAAGAAGTAATACAATTCAAGTTTTAGGTATCGATTATAGACTTTTTAGCTGGCTTTGGTGCCTTGGACATTAGCTAGGACTTTAAGATTCTGCATGAAAGGAGGACTAGTAGACGCGTTGCATGGGAGAATGTGAAAAGTGTTCATATGTAGTAAAAACCTGAGAAATCCGTCCGTTTTCGTCATTTGTTATCGAATCGACTTAAAGCCAGGTCGTCACATTGGCCGCTCTTCTCTCTGAAACTGTTATACTTATCGTCTGCAAAGCTATGTCGCTTGCTGCGGTATGTGGTGACACTAAAAGCACAATAGTAGAACACAGATGAAACTTCTACGTTGATGTAATAGCCAGTAAGATGTAGTACAATTCAAGATTTAGGTATCGATTATTGACTTTTTAGCTGGCTTTGGTTCCTTGGACATGAGCTAGTACCTTTAGATTCTGCATGAAAATAGGTCTAGCAGCCGAGTTGCACAGGAGAATGTGAAAAGTTTTCATATGTAGTGAAAACCTGAGAAATCCGTCCGTTTTCGTCATTTGTTATCGAATCGACTTGAAGTCAGATCGTTACATTGGCCGCTCTTCTCTCTGAAACGGTTGTACTTATCGTCTGCAAAACTATGTCTCGTGCTGCGGTGTGCGGACACACAAAGAGCACCATAGTTGAACACAGATGAAGCTTCTAAGTTGATGTAATAGCCAGTAAGAAGTAGTACATTTCAAGTTTTAGGTATCGATTATTGACATTTTAGCTGGCTTTGGTGCTTTGGACATGAGCTAGGACTTCAAGATTCTGCATGAAAGGAGGACTAGCAGCCGTGTTGCACGGGAGAATGTGAAAAGTGTTCATATGTAGTAAAAATCTGAGAATTCTCCGTTTTCGTCATTTGTTATCGAATCGACTTAAAACCATATCGTCACATTGGCCGCTCTTCTCTCTGAACGGTTGCACTTATCGTCTGCAAAGCTATGACGCGTGCTGCGGTCTGCGGAGACACTAAAAGCACCATAGTAGAACACATATGAAGCTTCTAAGTTGATGTAATAGCCAGTAAGAAGTAGTACAATACAAGTTTAAGGTATCGATTATTGACTTTTTAGCTGGCTTTGGTGCCTTGAACATGAGCTAGGACCTTAAGATTCTGCATGACAGGAGGACTAGCTGCCGCGTTGCACGGAAGAATGTGAAAAGTGTTCATATGTAGTAAAAACCTGAGAAATCCGTCCGTTTTCGTCATTTGTTATCGAATCGACTAAAAGCCAGATCGTCACATTGGCCGCTCTTCTCTCAGAAAAGTTTGTACTTATCGTCTGCAAAGCTATGTCGTGTGCTGCGGTTTCCGGAGACACTAAAAGCACCATAGTAGAACACAGATGAAGCTTCTAAGTTGATGTAATAGCCAGTAAGAAATAGTACAATTTAAGTTTTAGGTATCGATTTTTTACTTTTTAGCTGGCATTGGTGCCTTGGACATTAGCTAGGACTTTAAGATTGTGCATGAAAGGAGGATTAGCAGCCGCGTTGCATGGGAGAATGTGAAAAGTGTTCATATGTAGTAAAAACCTGAGAATTCCGTTCGTTTTCATCATTTGTTATCGAATCGACTTAAAGCCAGATCGTCACATAGGCCGCTCTTCTCTCTGAAACAGTTGTACTTATCGTCTGCAAAGCTATGTAGCGTGCTGCGTTATGCGGAGACACTAAAAGCTCCATAGTAGAACACAGATGAAGCTTCTAAGTTGAAGTAATAGCCTGTAAGATGTAATACAATTCAAGTTTTAGGTATCGATTATTGACTTTTTAGCTGTCTTTGGTGCCTTGGACATGAGCTAGGACCTCAAGATTCTGCATGACAGGAGGACTAGCAGCCGAGTTGCATGGGAGAATGTGAAAAGTGTTTATATGTAGTAAAAACCTGAGAAATCCGTCCGTTTTCGTCATTTGTTATCGAATCGACTTAAAGCCAGATCGTCACATTGGCCGCCCTTCTGTCTGAACGGTTGCACTTATCGTCTGCAAAGCTATGACGCGTGCTGCGGTATGTGAAGACACTAAAAGCACCATAGTAGAACACAGATGAAGCTTCTAAGTAGATGTAATTGCCAGTAAGAAGTAATACAATTCATTTTTAGGTATCGATTATTGACTTTTTAGCTGGCTTTGGTGCCTTGGACTGGAGCTAGGACCTTAGGATTCTGCATGAAAGGAGGACTAGTTGCCGCGTTGCACGGGAGAATGTGAAAAGTGTTCATATGTAGTAAAAACCTGATAATTTCGTCCGTTTTCGTCATTTGTTATCGAATCGACTTAAAGCCAGGGCGTCACATTGGCCGCTCTTCTCTCTGAAACGGTTGTACTTATCGTGTGCAAAGCTATGTCGCGTGCTGCGGTATGCGGAGACACTAAAAGCACCATAGTAGAACTCAGATGAAGCTTCTAAGTTGATGTAATAGCCAGTAAGAAGTAGTGCAATTCAAGTTTTAGGTATCAATTATTGACTTTTTAGCTGGCTTTGGTGAATTGGACATGAGCTATGACCTTTAGATTCTGCATGAAAGGAGGACTAGCAGCCGAGTTGCATGGGAGAATGTGAAAAGTGTTCATATGTAGTAAAAACCTGAGAAATCCGTTCGTTTTCATCATTTGTTATCGAATCGACTTAAAGCCAGATCGTCACATTGGCCGCTCTTCTCCTGAAACGGTTGTACTTATCGTCTGCAAAGCTATGTCGCGTGCTGAGTTATGCGGAGACACTAAAAGCACCATAGTAGAACACAGATGAAGCTTCTAAGTTGATGTAATAGCCAGTAAGAAGTAGTACAATTCAAGTTTTAGGTATCGATTATTGACTTTTTAGCTGGCATTGGTGCCATGGACATGAGCTAGGACCTTAAGATTCTGCATTAAAGGAGGACTAGCAGCCGAGTTGCATGGGAGAATGTGAAAAGTGTTCATATGTAGTAAAAACCTGAGAAATCCGTCCGTTTTCGTCATTTGTTATCGAATCGACTTAAAGCCAGGTCGTCACATTGGCCGCTCTTCTCTCTGAAACGGTTGTACTTATCGTCTGCAAAGCTATGTCGCTTGCTGCGGAATGTGGTGACACTAAAAGCACAATAGTAGAACACAGATGAAACTTCTACGTTGATGTAATAGCCAGTAAGATGTAGTACAATTCAAGTTTTAGGTATCGATTATTGACTTTTTAGCTGGCTTTGGTTCCTTGGACATGAGCTAGTACCTTTAGATTCTGCATGAAAATAGGTCTAGCAGCCGAGTTGCACAGGAGAATGTGAAAAGTTTTCATATGTAGTAAAAACCTGAGAAATCCGTCCGTTTTCGTCATTTGTTATCGAATCGACTTAAAGCCAGGTCGTCACATTGGCCGCTCTTCTCTCTGAAACGGTTGTACTTATCGTCTGCAAAGCTATTTCGCTTGCTGCGATATGTGGTGACACTAAAAGCACAATAGTAGAACACAGATGAAACTTCTACGTTGATGTAATAGCCAGTAAGATGTAGTACAATTCAAGTTTTAGGTATCGATTATTGACTTTTTAGCTGGCTTTGGTTCCTTGGACATGAGCTAGTACCTTTAGATTCTGCATGAAAATAGGTCTAGCAGCCGAGTTGCACAGGAGAATGTGAAAAGTTTTCATATGTAGTAAAAACCTGAGAAATCCGTCCGTTTTCGTCATTTGTTATCGAATCGACTTGAATCAGATCGTTACATTGGCCGCTCTTCTCTCTGAAACGGTTGTACTTATCGTCTGCAAAACTATGTCTCGTGCTGCGGTGTGCGGACACACAAAGAGCACCATAGTTGAACACAGATGAAGCTTCTAAGTTGATGTAATAGCCAGTAAGAAGTAGTACATTTCAAGTTTTAGGTATCGATTATTGACATTTTAGCTGGCTTTGGTGCTTTGGACATGAGCTAGGACTTCAAGATTCTGCATGAAAGGAGGACTAGCAGCCGTGTTGCACGGGAGAATGTGAAAAGTGTTCATATGTAGTAAAAATCTGAGAATTCATCCGTTTTCGTCATTTGTTATCGAATCGACTTAAAACCATATCGTCACATTGGCCGCTCTTCTCTCTGAACGGTTGCACTTATCGTCTGCAAAGCTATGACGCGTGCTGCGGTATGCGGAGACACTAAAAGCACCATAGTAGAACACAGATGAAGCTTCTAAGTAGATGTAATTGCCAGTAAGAATTAATACAATTCAAGGTTTAGGTATCGATTATTGACTTTTTAGCTGGCTTTGGTTCCTTGGACATGAGCTAGTACCTTTAGATTCTGCATGAAAATAGGTCTAGCAGCCGAGTTGCACAGGAGAATGTGAAAAGTGTTCATATGTAGTAAAAACCTGAGAAATCCATCCGTTTTCGTCATTTGTTATCGAATCGACTTAAAGCGAGATCGTCACATTGGCCGCTCTTTCCTCTGAAACGGTTGTACTTATCGTCTGCATAGCTTTGTTGCGTGCTGCAGTATGCGGAGACACTAAAAGCACCATAGTAGAACACAGAAGAAGCTTCTAAGTTGATGTAATAGCCAGTAAGAAGTAGTACAATTCAAGTTTTAGGTATCGATTATTGACTTTTTAGCTGCCTTTGGTGCCTTGGACATGAGCTAGGACCTTCAGAATCTGCATGAAAGGAGGACTAGCAACCGAGTTGCATGGGACAATGTGAAAAGTGTACATATGTAGTAAAAACCTGATACATCCGTCGGTTTTCGTCATTTATTATCTAATCGACATAAAGCCAGATCGTCACATTACCCGCTCTTCTCTCTGAAACGGTTGCACTTATCGTCTGCAAAGCTATGTCGCGTGCTGCGGTCTGCGGAGACACTAAAAGCACCATAGTAGAACACATATGAAGCTTCTAAGTTGATGTAATAGCCAGTAAGACGTAGTACAATACAAGTTTAAGGTATCGATTATTGACTATTTAGCTGGCTTTGGTGCCTTGAACATGAGCTAGGACCTTAAGATTCTGCATGACAGGAGGACTTGCTGCCGCGTTGCACGGAAGAATGTGAAAAGTGTTCATATGTAGTAAAAACCTGAGAAATCCGTCCGTTTTCGTCATTTGTTATCGAATCGACTAAAAGCCAGATCGTCACATTGGCCGCTCTTCTCTCAGAAAAGTTTGTACTTATCGTCTGCAAAGCTATGTCGTGTGCTGCGGTTTCCGGAGACACTAAAAGCACCATAGTAGAACACAGATGAAGCTTCTAAGTTGATGTAATAGCCAGTAAGAAATAGTACAATTTAAGTTTTAGGTATCGATTATTGACTTTTTAGCTGGCATTGGTGCCTTGGACATTAGCTAGGACTTTAAGATTGTGCATGAAAGGAGGATTAGCAGCCGCGTTGCATGGGAGAATGTGAAAAGTGTTCATATGTAGTAAAAACCTGAGAATTCCGTTCGTTTTCATCATTTGTTATCGAATCGACTTAAGGCCAGATCGTCACATAGGCCGCTCTTCTCTCTGAAACAGTTGTACTTATCGTCTGCAAAGCTATGTAGCGTGCTGCGTTATGCGGAGACACTAAAAGCTCCATAGTAGAACACAGATGAAGCTTCTAAGTTGAAGTAATAGCCAGTAAGATGTAATACAATTCAAGTTTTAGGTATCGATTATTGACTTTTTACCTGTCTTTGGTGCCTTGGACATGAGCTAGGACCTCAAGATTCTGCATGACAGGAGGACTAGCAGCCGAGTTGCATGGGAGAATGTGAAAAGTGTTTATATGTAGTAAAAACCTGAGAAATCCGTCCGTTTTCGTCATTTGTTATCGAATCGACCTAAAGCCAGATCGTCACATTGGCCGCCCTTCTGTCTGAACGGTTGCACTTGTCGTCTGCAAAGCTATGACGCGTGCTGCGGTATATGGAGACACTAAAAGCACCATAGTAGAACAAAGATGAAGCTTCTAAGTTGAAGTAATAGCCAGTAAGATGTAATACAATTCAAGTTTTAGGTATCGATTATTGACTTTTTACCTGTCTTTGGTGCCTTGGACATGAGCTAGGACCTCAAGATTCTGCATGACAGGAGGACTAGCAGCCGAGTTGCATGGGAGAATGTGAAAAGTGTTCATATGTAGTAAAAACCTGAGAATTCCGTTCGTTTTCATCATTTGTTATCGAATCGACTTAAAGCCAGATCGTCACATAGGCCGCTCTTCTCTCTGAAACAGTTGTACTTATCGTCTGCAAAGCTATGTAGCGTGCTGCGTTATGCGGAGACACTAAAAGCTCCATAGTAGAACACAGATGAAGCTTCTAAGTTGATGTAATAGCCAGTAAGAAGTTGTAAAATTTAAGTATTAGGTATCGATTATTGACTTTTTAGCTGGCTTTGGTGCCTTGGACATTAGCTAGGACTTTAAGATTCTGCATGAAATGAGGACTAGCAGCCGCGTTGCATGGGAGAACGTGAAAAGTGTTCATATGTAGTAAAAACCTGAGAAATCCGTCCGTTTTCGTCATTTGTTATCGAATCGACTTAAAGCCAGGTCGTCACATTCGCCGAACTTCTCTCTGAAACGGTTGTACTGCAAAGCTATGTCGCTTGCTGCGGTATGCGGCGACACTAAAAGCACCATAGTAGAACACAGATGAAGCTTCTAAATTGATGTAATAGGCAGTAAGAAGTAGTACAGTTCAAGTTTTAGGTATCGATTATTGACATTTTAGCTGGCTTTGGTGCTTTGGACATGAGCTAGGACTTCAAGATTCTGCATGAAAGGAGGACTAGCAGCCGTGTTGCACGGGGGAATGTGAAAAGTGTTCATATGTAGTAAAAATCTGAGAAATCCGTCGGTTTTCGTCATTTGTTATCGAAACGACTTAAAGCCAGATCGTCACATTGGCCGCTCTTCTCTCTGAACGGTTGCACTTATCGTCTGCAAAGCTATGACGCGTGCTGCGGTATGTGAAGACACTAAAAGCACCATAGTAGAACACAGATGAAGCTTCTAAGTAGATGTAATTGCCAGTAAGAAGTAATACAATTAGTTTTTAGGTATCGATTATTGACTTTTTAGCTGGCTTTGGTGCCTTGGACTGGAGCTAGGACCTTAGGATTCTGCATGGAAGGAGGACTAGTTGCCGCGTTGCACGGGAGAATGTGAAAAAAGTTCATATGTAGTAAAAACCTGAGAAATCCGTTCGTTTTCATCATTTGTTATCGAATCGACTTAAAGCCAGATCGTCACATTGGCCGCTCTTCTCCTGAAACGGTTGTACTTATCGTCTGCAAAGCTATGTCGCGTGCTGAGTTATGCGGAGACACTAAAAGCACCATAGTAGAACACAGATGAAGCTTCTAAGTTGATGTAATAGCCAGTAAGAAGTAGTACAATTCAAGTTTTAGGTATCGATTATTGACTTTTTAGCTGGCATTGGTGCCTTGGACATGAGCTAGGACCTTAATATTCTGCATTAAAGGAGGACTAGCAGCCGAGTTGCACGGGAGAATGTGAAAAGGGTTCATATTTAGTAAAAACCTGAGAAATCCGTCAGTTTTCGTCATTTGTTATCGAATCGACATAAAGCCAGATCGTCACATTGGCCACTCTTCTCTCTGAAACGGTTGTACTTATGGTCTGCAAAGCTATGTCGCGTGCTGCGGTATGCGGAGACACTAAAAGCACCATAGTAGAACACATATGAAGCTTCTAAGTTGATGTAATAGCCAGTAAGAAGTAGTACAAATCAAGTTTTAGATATCGATTATTAAATTTTTAGCAGGTTTTGGTGCCTTGGACATGAGATAGGACCATAAGGTTCTGCATGAAAGGAGGACTAGCAGCCGAGTTGCACGGGAGAATGTGAAAAGTGTTCATATGTAGTAAAAACCTGAGAAATCCGTTCGTTTTCATCATTTGTTATCGAATCGACTTAAAGCCAGATCGTCACATTGGCAGCTCTTCTCTCTGAAACGGTTGTACTTATCGTCTGCAAAGATATGTAGCGTGCTGCGTTATGCGGAGACACTAAAAGCACCATAGTAGAACACAGATGAAGCTTCTAAGCTGAAGTAATAGCCAGTAAGAAGTAGTACAATTCAAGTTTTAGGTATCGATTATTGACTTTTTAGCTGGCTTTGGTGCCTTGGACATGAGCTAGGACCTCAAGATTCTGCATGAAAGTAGGACTAGCAGCCGAGTTGCATGGGAGAATGTGAAAAGTGTTCATATGTAGTAAAAACCTGAGAAATCCGTCCGTTTTCGTCATTTGTTATCGAATAGACTTAAAGCCAGATCGTCACATTATCCGCTCTTCTCTCTGAACGGTTGCATTTATCGTGTGCAAAGCTACGACTCGTGCTGCGGTATGTGGAGACACTAAAAGCACCACAGTAGAACATAGATGAAGCTTCTAAGTTGATGTAATTGCCAGTAAGAAGTATTACAATTCAAGTTTTAGGTATCGATTATAGACTTTTTAGCTGGCTTTGGTGCCTTGGACATTAGCTAGGACTTTAAGATTCTGCATGAAAGGAGGACTAGTAGCCGCGTTGCATGGGAGAATGTGAAAAGTGTTCATATGTAGTAAAAACCTGAGAAATCCGTCCGTTTTCTGCATTTGTTATCGAATCGACTTAAAGCCAGGTCGTCACATTGGCCGCTCTTCTCTCTGAAACGGTTGTACTTATCGTCTGCAAAGCTATGTCGCTTGCTGCGGAATGTGGTGACACTAAAAGCACAATAGTAGAACACAGATGAAGCTTCTAAGTTGATGTAATAGCCAGTAAGATGTAGTACAATTCAAGTTTTAGGTATCGATTATTGACTTTATAGCTGGCTTTGGTTCCTTGGACATGAGCTAGTACCTTTAGATTCTGCATGAAAGGAGGTCTAGCAGCCGAGTTCCACAGGAGAATGTGAAAAGTTTTCATATGTAGTAAAAACCTGAGAAATCCGTCCGTTTTCGTCATTTGTTATCGAATCGACTTGAAGTCAGATCGTTACATTGGCCGCTCTTCTCTCTGAAACGGTTGTACTTATCGTCTGCAAAACTATGTCTCGTGCTGCGGTGTGCGGACACACAAAGAGCACCATAGTTGAACACAGATGAAGCTTCTAAGTTGATGTAATAGCCAGTAAGAAGTAGTACATTTCAAGTTTTAGGTATCGATTATTGACATTTTAGCTGGCTTTGGTGCTTTGGACATGAGCTAGGACTTCAAGATTCTACATGAAAGGAGGACTAGCAGCCGTGTTGCACGGGAGAATGTGAAAAGTGATCATATGTAGTAAAAATCTGAGAATTCATCCGTTTTCGTCATTTGTTATCGAATAGACTTAAAACCATATCGTCACATTGGCCGCTCTTCTCTCTGATCGGTTGCACTTATCGTCTGCAAAGCTATGACGCGTGCTGCGGTATGCGGAGACACTAAAAGCACCATAGTAGAACACAGATGAAGCTTCTAAGTAGATGTAATTGCCAGTAAGAATTAATACAATTCAAGGTTTAGGTATCGATTATTGACTTTTTAGCTGGCTTTGGTGCCTTGGACATTAGCTAGGACTTTAAGATTCTGCATGAAAGGAGCACTAGTTGCCGCGTTGCACGGGAGAATGTGGAAAGTGTTCATATGTAGTAAAAACCTGAGAAATCCGTTCGTTTTCATCATTTGTTATCGAATCGACTTAAAGCCAGATCGTCACATTGGCCGCTCTTCTCTCTGAAATGGTTGTACTTATCGTGTGCAAAGCTATGTCGCGTGCTGCGGTATGCGGAGACATTAAAAGCAATATAGTAGAACGCAGATGAAGCTTCTAAGTTGATGTAATAGCCTGTAAGAAGTAGTACAGTTCAAGTTTTAGGTATCGATTATTGACATTTTAGCTGGCTTTGGTGCCTTGGACATGAGCTAGGACTTCAAGATTCTGTATGAAAGGAGGACTAGCAGCCGTGTTGCACGGGAGAATGTGAAAAGTGTTCATATGTAGTAAAAATCTGAGAATTCCGTCCGTTTTCGTCATTTGTTATCGAATCGACTTAAAACCAGATCGTCACATTGGCCGCTCTTGTCTCTGAACGGTTGCACTTATCGTCTGCAAAGCTATGACGCGTGCTGCGGTATGTGGAGACACTACAAGCACCTTAGTAGAACAAAGATGATGCTTCTAAGTTGATGTAATAGCCAGTAAGAAGTAATACAATTCAAGTTTTAGGTATCGATTATTGACATTTTAGCTGGCTTTGGTGCCTTAGACATTAGCTAGGACTTTAAGATTCTGCATCAAAGGAGGACTAGTTGCCGCGTTGCACGGGAGAATGTGAAAAGTGTTCATATGTAGTAAAAACCTGAGAATTTCGTCCGTTTTCGTCATTTGTTATCGAATCGACTTAAAGCCAGGTCGCCACATTGGCCGCCCTTCTCTCTGAAACGGTTGTACTTTTCATCTGCAAAGCTATGTCGCGTGCTGCGGTATGCGGAGACACTAAAAGCACCAGAGTAGAACACAGATGAAGCTTTTAAGTTGATGTAATAGCCAGTAAGAAGTAGTACAATTCAAGTTTTAGGTATCGATTATTGACTTTTTAGCTGCCTTTGGTGCCTTGGACATGAGCTGGACCTTAAGATTCTGCATGAAAGAAGGACTAGCAGCCTAGTTGCATGGTAGAATGTGAAAAGTGTTCATATGTAGTAAAAACCTGAGAAATCCGTCCGTTTTCGTCATTTGTTATCGAATCGACTTAAAGCGAGATCGTCACATTGGCCGCTCTTTCCTCTGAAACGGTTGTACTTATCTTCTGCATAGCTTAGTTGCGTGCTGCAGTATGCGGAGACACTAAAAGCACCATAGTAGAACACAGATGAAGCTTCTAAGTTGATGTAATAGCCAGTAAGAAGTAGTACAATTTAAGTATTAGGTATCGATTATTGACTTTTTAGCTGGCTTTGGTGCCTTGGACATGAGCTAGGACCTTCAGAATCTGCATGAAAGGAGGACTAGCAACCGAGTTGCACGGGACAATGTGAAAAGTGTTCATATGTAGTAAAAACCTGAGAAATCCGTCCGTTTTCGTCATTTGTTATCGAATCGACTAAAAGCCAGATCGTCACATTGGCCGCTCTTCTCTCAGAAAAGTTTGTACTTATCGTCTGCAAAGCTATGTCGTGTGCTGCGCTATGCGGAGACACTAAAAGCACCATAGTAGAACACAGATGAAGCTTATAAGTTGATGTAATAGCCAGTAAGAAGTAGTACAATTCAAGTTTTATGTATCGATTATTGACTTTTTAGCTGGCTTTGGTGCCTTGGACATGAGCTAGGACCTTTAGATTCTGCATGAAAGGAGGACTAGCAGCCGAGTTGCATGGGAGAATGTGAAAAGTGTTCATATGTAGTAAAAACCTGAGAAATCCGTTCGTTTTCATCATTTGTTATCGAATCGACTTAAGGCCAGATAGTCACATTTTCCGCTCTTCTCTCTGAAATGGTTGTACTTATCGTGTGCAAAGCTATGTCGGGTGCTGCGGTATGCGGAGACACTAAAAGCACCATAGTAGAACACAGATGAAGCTTCTAAGTTGATGTAATAGCCAGTAAGAAGTAGTACAGTTCAAGTTTTAGGTATCGATTATTGACATTTTAGCTGGCTTTGGTGCCTTGGACATGAGCTGGGACTTCAATATTCTGCATGAAAGGAGGACTAGCAGGGGTGTTGCACGGGAGAATATGAAAAGTGTTCATATGTAGTAAAAATCTGAGAATTCCGTCCGTTTTCGTCATTTGTTATCGAATCGACTTAAAACCATATCGTCACATTGGCCGCTCTTCTCTCTGAACGGTTGCACTTATCGTCTGCAAAGCTATGACGCGTGCTGCGGATGTGAAGACACTAAAAGCACCATAGTAGAACACAGATGAAGCTTCTAAGTAGATGTAATTGCCAGTGAGAAGTAATACAATTCAAGTTTTAGGTATCTTTTATTGACTTTTTAGCTGGCTTTGGTGCCTTGGACTTGAGCTAGGACCTTAAGATTCTGCATGAAAGGAGGACTAGTTGCCGCGTTGCACGGGAGAATGTGAAAAGTGTTCATATGTAGTAAAAACCTGAGAATTTCGTCCGTTTTCGTCATTTGTTATCGAATCGACTTAAAGCCAGGGCGTCACATTGGCCGCTCTTCTCTCTGAAACGGTTGTACTTATCGTGTGCAAAGCTATGTCGCGTGCTGCGGTATGCGGAGACACTAAAAGCACCATAGTAGAACACAGATGAAGCTTCTAAGTTGATGTAATAGCCTGTAAGAAGTAGTACAATTCAAGTTTTAGGTATCGATTATTGACTTTTTAGCTGGCTTTGGTGCCTTGGACATGAGCTAGGACCTTTAGATTCTGCATGAAAGGAGGACTAGCAGCCGAGTTGCATGGGAGAATGTGAAAAGTGTTCATATGTAGTAAAAACCTGAGAAATCCGTTCGTTTTCATCATTTGTTATCGAATCGACTTAAAGCCAGATAGTCACATTTTCCGCTCTTCTCTCTGAAACGGTTGTACTTATCGTGTGCAAAGCTATGTATAGTGCTGCGGTATGCGGAGACACTCAAAGCACCATAGTAGAACACAGATGAAGCTTCTAAGTTGATGTAATTGCCAGTAAGAAGTAATACAATTCAAGTTTTAGGTATCGATTATTGACTTTTTAGCTGGCTTTGGTGCCTTGGACATTAGCTAGGACTTTAAGATTCTGCATGAAAGGAGGACTAGCAGCCGCGTTGCAAGGGAGTATGTGAAAAGTATTCATATGTAGTAAAAACCTGAGAAATCCGTCCGTTTTCGTCATTTGGTATCGAATCGACTTAAAGCCAAGTCGTCACATTGATCGCTCTTCTCTCTAAAACGGTTGTACTGCAAAGCTATGTCGCTTGCTGCGGTATGCGGTGACACTAAAAGCACCATAGTAGAACACAGATGAAGCTTCTAAGTTGATGTAATAGGCAGTAAGAAGTAGTACAGTTCAAGTTTTAGGTATCGATTATTGACATTTTAGCTGGCTTTGGTGCCTTGGACATGAGCTAGGACTTCAAGATTCTGCATGAAAGGAGGACTAGCAGCCGTGTTGCACGGGAGAATGTGAAAAGTGTTCATATGTAGTAAAAATCTGAGAATTCCGTCCGTTTTCGTCATTTGTTATCGAATCGACTTAAAACCAGATCGTCACATTGGCCGCTCTTGTCTCTGAACGGTTGCACTTATCGTCTGCAAAGCTATGACGCGTGCTGCGGATGTGAAGACACTAAAAGCACCATAGTAGAACACAGATGAAGCTTCTAAGTAGATGTAATTGCCAGTAAGAAGTTATACAATTCAAGTTTTAGGTATCGATTATTGACTTTTTAGCTGGCTTTGGTGCCTTTGACATTACCTAGGACTTTAAGATTCTGCATGAAAGGAGGACTAGTTGCCGCGTTGCACGGGAGAATGTGAAAAGTGTTCATATGTAGTAAAAACCTGAGAATTACGTCCGTTTTCGTCATTTGTTATCGAATCGACTTATAGCCAGGGCGTCACATTGGCCGCTCTTCTCTCTGAAACGGTTGTACTTATCGTGTGCAAAGCTATGTCGCGTGCTGCGGTATGCGGAGACACCAAAAGCACCATAGTAGAACACAGATGAAGCTTCTAAGTTGATGTAATAGCCAGTAAGAAGTAGTACAATTCAAGTTTTAGGTATCGATTATTGACTTTTTAGCTGGCTTTGGTGCCTTGGACATGAGCTAGGACCTTTACATTCTGCATGAAAGGAGGACTAGCAGCCGAGTTGCATGGGAGAATGTGAAAAGTGTTCATATGTAGTAAAAACCTGAGAAATCCGTTCGTTTTCATCATTTGTTATCGAATCGACTTAAAGCCAGATCGTCACATTGGCCGCCCTTCTCTCTGAAATGGTTGTACTTATCGTGTGCAAAGCTATGTATAGTGCTGCGGTATGCGGAGACACTCAAAGCACCATAGTAGAACACAGATGAAGCTTCTAAGTTGATGTAATAGCCAGTAAGAAGTAGTACAATTCAAGTTTTAGGTATCGATTATTGACATTTTAGCTGGCTTTGGTGCCTTGGACATGAGCTAGGACTTCAAGATTCTGCATGATAGGAGGACTAGCAGCCGTGTTGCAAGGGAGTATGTGAAAAGTATTCATATGTAGTAAAAACCTGAGAAATCCGTCCGTTTTCGTCATTTGGTATCGAATCGACTTAAAGCCAGGTCGTCACATTGATCGCTCTTCTCTCTGAAACGGTTGTACTGCAAAGCTATGTCGCTTGCTGCGGTATGCGGCGACACTAAAAGCACCATAGTAGAACACAGATGAAGCTTCTAAGTAGATGTAATTGCCAGTAAGAAGTAGTACAATTCAAGTTTTAGGTATCGATTATTGACTTTGTAGCTGGCTTTGGTGCCTTGGACATTAGCTAGGACTTTAAGATTCTGCATGAAAGGAGCACTAGTTGCCGCGTTGAACGGGAGAATGTGAAAAGTGTTCATATGTAGTAAAAACCTGAGAATTTCGTCCGTTTTCGTCATTTGTTATCGAATCGACTTAAAGCCAGATCGTCACATTGGCCGCTCTTCTCTCTGAAATGGTTGTACTTATCGTGTACAAAGCTATGTCGCGTGCTGCGGTAGGCGGAGACACTAAAAGCAATATAGTAGAACACAGATGAAGCTTCTAAGTTGATGTAATAGCCAGTAAGAAGTAGTACAGTTCAAGTTTTAGATATCGATTATTGACTTTTTAGCTGGCTTTGGTGCCTTGGACATGAGCTAGGACCTCAAGATTCTGCATGACAGGAGGACTAGCAGCCGAGTTTCATGGGAGAATGTGAAAAGTGTTCATATGTAGTAAAAACCTGAGAAATCCGTCCGTTTTCGTCATTTGTTATCGAATCGACTTAAAGCCAGATCGTCACATTGGCCGCCCTTCTGTCTGAACGGTTGCACTTGTCGTCTGCAAAGCTATGACGCGTGCTGCGGTATGTGGAGACACTAAAAGCACCATAGTAGAACACAGATGAAGCTTCTAAGTTGATGTAATAGCCAGTAAGAAGTAGTATAATTTAAGTATTAGGTATCGATTATTGACTTTTTAGCTGGCTTTGGTGCTTTGGACATTAGCTAGGACTTTAAGATTCTGCATGAAATGAGGACTAGTAGCCGCGTTGCATGGGAGAACGTGAAAAGTGTTCATATGTAGTAAAAACCTGAGAAATCCGTCCGTTTTCGTCATTTGTTATCGAATCGACTTAAAGCCAGGTCGTCACATTGGCCGCTCTTCTCTCTGAAACGGTTGTACTTATCGTGTGCAAAGCTATGTCGCGTGCTGCGCTATGCGGAGACACTAAAAGCACCATAGTAGAACACAGATGAAGCTTCTAAGTTGATGTAATAGCCAGTAAGAAGTAGTACAATTCAAGTTTTAGGTATCGATTATTGACTTTTTAGCTGGCTTTGGTGCCTTGGACATGAGCTAGGACTTTTAGATTCTGCATGAAAGGAGGACTAGCAGCCGAGTTGCATGGGAGAATGTGAAAAGTGTTCATATGTAGTAAAAACCTGAGAAATCCGTTCGTTTTCATCATTTGTTATCGAATCGACTTAAGGCCAGATAGTCACATTTTCCGCTCTTCTCTCTGAAATGGTTGTACTTATCGTGTGCAAAGCTATGTCGGGTGCTGTGGTATGCGGAGACACCCAAAGCACCATAGTAGAACACAGATGAAGCTTCTAAGTTGATGTAATTGCTAGTAAGAAGTAATACAATTCAAGTTTCAGGTATAGATTATTGACTTTTTAGCTGGCTTTGGTGCCTTGGACATTAGCTAGGACTTTAAGATTCTGCATGAAAGGAGGACTAGCAGCCGCGTTGCAAGGGAGTATGTGAAAAGTATTCATATGTAGTAAAAACCTGAGAAATCCGTCCGTTTTCGTCATTTGGTATCGAATCGACTTAAAGCCAGGTCGTCACATTGATCGCTCTTCTCTCTGAAACGGTTGTACTGCAAAGCTATGTCGCTTGCTGCGGTATGCGGCGACACTAAAAGCACCATAGTAGAACACAGATGAAGCTTCTAAGTTGATGTAATAGGCAGTAAGAAGTAGTACAGTTCAAGTTTTAGGTATCGATTATTGACATTTTAGCTGGCTTTGGTGCCTTGGACATGAGCTGGGACTTCAATATTCTGCATGAAAGGAGGACTAGCAGGGGTGTTGCACGGGAGAATATGAAAAGTGTTCATATGTAGTAAAAATCTGAGAATTCCGTCCGTTTTCGTCATTTGTTATCGAATCGACTTAAAACCATATCGTCACATTGGCCGCTCTTCTCTCTGAACGGTTGCACTTATCGTCTGCAAAGCTATGACGCGTGCTGCGGATGTGAAGACACTAAAAGCACCATAGTAGAACACAGATGAAGCTTCTAAGTAGATGTAATTGCCAGTGAGAAGTAATACAATTCAAGTTTTAGGTATCTTTTATTGACTTTTTAGCTGGCTTTGGTGCCTTGGACTTGAGCTAGGACCTTAAGATTCTGCATGAAAGGAGGACTAGTTGCCGCGTTGCACGGGAGAATGTGAAAAGTGTTCATATGTAGTAAAAACCTGAGAATTTCGTCCGTTTTCGTCATTTGTTATCGAATCGACTTAAAGCCAGGGCGTCACATTGGCCGCTCTTCTCTCTGAAACGGTTGTACTTATCGTGTGCAAAGCTATGTCGCGTGCTGCGGTATGCGGAGACACTAAAAGCACCATAGTAGAACACAGATGAAGCTTTTAAGTTGATGTAATAGCCAGTAAGAAGTAGTACAATTCAAGTTTTAGGTATCGATTATTGACTTTTTAGCTGCCTTTGGTGCCTTGGACATGAGCTGGACCTTAAGATTCTGCATGAAAGGAGGACTAGCAGCCTAGTTGCATGGTAGAATGTGAAAAGTGTTCATATGTAGTAAAAACCTGAGAAATCCGTCTGTTTTCGTCATTTGTTATCGAATCGACTTAAAGCGAGATCGTCACATTGGCCGCTCTTTCCTCTGAAACGGTTGTACTTATCGTCTGCATAGCTTTGTTGCGTGCTGCAGTATGCGGAGACACTAAAAGCACCATAGTAGAACACAGATGAAGCTTCTAAGTTGATGTAATAGCCAGTAAGAAGTAGTACAATTTTAGTATTAGGTATCGATTATTGACTTTTTAGCTGGCTTTGGTGCCTTGGACATTTGCTAAGACCTTCAGAATCTGTATGAAAGGAGGACTAGCAACCGAGTTGCACGGGACAATAAGAAATGTGTTCATATGTAGTAAAAACCTGAGAAATCCGTCGGTTTTCGTCATTTGTTATCTAATCGACATAAAGCCAGATCGTCACATTACCCGCTCTTCTCTCTGAAACGGTTGCACTTATCGTCTGCAAAGCTATGTCGTGTGCTGCGGTCTGCGGAGACACTAAAAGCACCATAGTAGAACACATATGAAGCTTCTAAGTTGATGTAATAGCCAGTAAGAAGTAGTACAATACAAGTTTAAGGTATCGATTATTGACTTTTTAGCTGGCTTTGCTGCCTTGAACATGAGCTAGGACCTTCAGATTCTGCATGACAGGAGGACTAGCAGCCGAGTTGCATGGGAGAATGTGAAAAGTGTTCATATGTAGTAAAAACCTGAGAAATCCGTCCGTTTTCGTCATTTGTTATCGAATCGACTTAAAGCCAGATCGTCACATTGGCCGCCCTTCTGTCTGAACGGTTGCACTTGTCGTCTACAAAGCTATTACGCGTGCTGCGGTATGTGGAGACACTAAAAGCACCATAGTAGAACACAGATGAAGCTTCTAAGTTGATGTAATAGCCAGTAAGAAGTAGTATAATTTAAGTATTAGGTATCGACTTTTGACTTTTTAGCTGGCTTTGGTGCCTTGGACATTAGCTAGGACTTTAAGATTCTGCATGAAATGAGGACTAGTAGCCGCGTTGCATGGGAGAACGTGAAAAGTGTTCATATGTATTAAAAACCTGAGAAATCCGTCCGTTTTCGTCATTTGTTATCGAATCGACTTAAAGCCAGGTCGTCACATTCACCGAACTTCTCTCTGAAACGGTTGTACTGCAAAGCTATGTCGCGTGCCGCGGTAGGCGGAGACACTAAAAGCACCATAGTAGAAAGAAGAAGCTTCTAAGTTGATGTAATAGCCAGTAAGAAGTAGTACAGTTCAAGTTTTAGGAATCGATTATTGACTTTTTAGCTGGCTTTGGTGCCTTGGACATGAGCTATGACTTTTAGATTCTGCATGAAAGGAGGACTAGCAGCCGAGTTGCATGGGAGAATGTGAAAAGTGTTCATATGTAGTAAAAACCTGAGAAATCCGTTCGTTTTCATCATTTGTTATCGAATCGACTTAAAGCCAGATCGTCACATTGGCCGCTCTTCTCTCTGAAATGGTTGTACTTATCGTGTGCAAAGCTATGTCGCGTGCTGCGGTAGGCGGAGACACTAAAAGAACCATAGTAGAAAGATGAAGCTTCTAAGTTGATGTAATAGCCAGTAAGAAGTAGTACAGTTCAAGTTTTAGGAATCGATTATTGACTTTTTAGCTGGCTTTGGTGCCTTGGACTTGAGCTAGGACCTTAAGATTGTGCATGAAAGGAGGACTAGCAGCCGCGTTGCAAGGGAGTATGTGAAAAGTGTTCATATGTAGTAAAAACCTGGGAAATCCGTCCGTTTTCGTAATTTGTTATCGAATCGACTTAAAGCCAGATCGTCACATTGGCCGCTCTTCTCCTGAAACGGTTGTACTTATCGTCTGCAAAGCTATGTCGCGTGCTGAGTTATGCGGAGACACTAAAAGCACCATAGTAGAACACAGATGAAGCTTCTAAGTTGATGTAATAGCCAGTAAGAAGTAGTACAAATCAAGTTTTAGATATGGATTATTACATTTTTAGCAGGTTTTGGTGCCTTGGACATGAGATAGGACCATAAGATTCTGCATGAAAGGAGGACTAGCAGCCGAGTTGCACGGGAGAATGTGAAAAGTGTTCATATGTAGTAAAAACCTGAGAAATCCGTTCGTTTTCATCATTAGTTATCGAATCGACTTAAAGCCAGATCGTCACATTGGCAGCTCTTCTCTCTGAAACGGTTGTACTTATCGTCTGCAATGATATGTAGCGTGCTGCGTTATGCGGAGACACTAAAAGCACCATAGTAGAACACAGATGAAGCTTCTAAGCTGAAGTAATAGCCAGTAAGAAGTAGTACAATTTAAGTTTTAGGTATCGATTATTGACTTTTTAGCTGGCTTTGGTGCCTTGGACATGAGCTAGGACCTCAAGATTCTGCATGAAAGGAGGACTAGCAGCCGAGTTGCATGGGAGAATGTGAAAAGTGTTCATATGTAGTAAAAACCTGAGAAATCCGTCCGTTTTCGTCATTTGTTATCGAATAGACTTAAAGCCTGATCGTCACATTGGCCGCTCTTCTCTCTGAACGGTTGCACATATCGTGTGCAAAGCTACGACGCGTGCTGCGGTATGTGGAGACACTAAAGGCACCATAGTAGAACATAGATGAAGCTTCTAAGTTGATGTAATTACCAGTAAGATGTAGTACAATTCAAGTTTTAGGTATCGATTATTGACTTTTTAGCTGGCTTTGGTGCCTTGGACATGAGCTAGGACCTTTAGATTCTGCATGAAAGGAGGACTAGCAGCCGAGTTGCATGGGAGAATGTGAAAAGTGTTCATATGTAGTAAAAACCTGAGAAATCCGTTCGTTTTCATCATTTGTTATCGAATCGACTTAAAGCCAGATAGTCACATTTTCCGCTCTTCTCTCTGAAATGGTTGTACTTATCGTGTGCAAAGCTATGTCGGGTGCTGCGGTATGCGGAGACACTCAAAGCACCATAGTCGAACACAGATGAAGCTTCTAAGTTGATGTAATTGCCAGTAAGAAGTAGTACAATTCAAGTTTTAGGTATCGATTATTGACTTTTTAGCTGGCTTTGGTGCCTTGGACATTAGCTAGGACTTTAAGATTCTGCATGAAAGGAGGACTAGCAGCCGCGTTGCAAGGGAGTATGTGAAAAGTATTCATATGTAGTAAAAACCTGAGAAATCCGTCTGTTTTCGTCATTTGGTATCGAATCGACTTAAAGCCAGGTCGTCACATTGATCGCTCTTCTCTCTGAAACGCTTGTACTTATCGTCTGCAAAGCTATGTCGCTTTCTGCGTTAAGTGGAGACACTAAAAGCACCATAGTATAACACAGATGTAGCTTCTAAGTTGATGTAACAGCCAATAGAAGTAGTACAATTCAAGTTTTAGGTATCGATTATTGACTTTTTAGCTGGCTTTGGTGCTTTGGACATTAGCTAGGACCTTTAGATTCTGCATGAAAGGAGGACTAGCAGCCTAGTTGCATGGGAGAATGTGAGAAGTGTTCATATGTATTAAAAACCTGAGAAATCCGCTCGTTTTCATCATTTGTTATCGAATCGACTTAAAGCCAGATCGTCACATTTTCCGCTCTTCTCTCTGAAATGGTTGTACTTATCGTGTGCAAAGCTATGTCGCGTGCTGCGGTAGGCGGAGACACTAAAAGCACCATAGTAGAACACAGATGAAGCTTCTAAGTTGATGTAATAGCCAGTAAGAAGTAGTACAGTTCAAGTTTTAGGTATCGATTATTGACTTTTTAGCTGGCTTTGGTGCCTTGGACATGAGCTAGGACCTTTAGATTCTGCATGAAAGGAGGACTAGCAGCCGAGTTGCATGGGAGAATGTGAAAAGTGTTCATATGTAGTAAAAACCTGAGAAATCCGTTCGTTTTCATCATTTGTTATCGAATCGACTTAAAGCCAGATAGTCACATTTTCCGCTCTTCTCTCTGAAATGGTTGTACTTATCGTGTGCAAAGCTATGTCGGGTGCTGCGGTATGCGGAGACACTCAAAGCACCATAGTCGAACACAGATGAAGCTTCTAAGTTGATGTAATTGCCAGTAAGAAGTATTACAATTCATGTTTTAGGTATCGATTATTGACTTTTTAGCTGGCTTTGGTGCCTTGGACATTAGCTAGGACTTTAAGATTCTGCATGAAAGGAGGACTAGCAGCCGCGTTGCAAGGGAGTATGTGAAAAGTATTCATATGTAGTAAAAACCTGAGAAATCCGTCTGTTTTCGTCATTTGGTATCGAATCGACTTAAAGCCAGGTCGTCACATTGATCGCTCTTCTCTCTGGAACGCTTGTACTTATCGTCTGCAAAGCTATGTCGCTTTCTGCGTTAAGTGGAGACACTAAAAGCACCATAGTATAACACAGATGTAGCTTCTAAGTTGATGTAACAGCCAATAGAAGTAGTACAATTCAAGTTTTAGGTATCGATTATTGACTTTTTAGCTGGCTTTGGTGCTTTGGACATTAGCTAGGACCTTTAGATTCTGCATGAAAGGAGGACTAGCAGCCTAGTTGCATGGGAGAATGTGAGAAGTGTTCATATGTAGTAAAAACCTGAGAAATCCGTTCGTTTTCATCATTTGTTATCGAATCGACTTAAAGCCAGATCGTCACATTTTCCGCTCTTCTCTCTGAAATGGTTGTACTTATCGTGTGCAAAGCTATGTCGCGTGCTGCGGTAGGCGGAGACACTAAAAGCACCATAGTAGAACACAGATGAAGCTTCTAAGTTGATGTAATAGCCAGTAAGAAGTAGTACAGTTCAAGTTTTAGGTATCGATTATTGACTTTTTAGCTGGCTTTGGTGCCTTGGACATGAGCTAGGACCTTTAGATTCTGCATGAAAGGAGGACTAGCAGCCGAGTTGCATGGGAGAATGTGAGAAGTGTTCATATGTAGTAAAAACCTGAGAAATCCGTTCGTTTTCATCATTTGTTATCGAATCGACTTAAAGCCAGATAGTCACATTTTCCGCTCTTCTCTCTGAAATGGTTGTACTTATCGTGTGCAAAGCTATGTCGCGTGCTGCGGTAGGCGGAGACACTAAAAGCACCATAGAAGAACACAGATGAAGCTTCTAAGTTGATGTAATAGCCAGTAAGAAATAGTACAGTTCACGTTTTAGATATCGATTATTGACTTTTTAGCTGGCTTTGGTGCCTTGGACATGAGCTAGGACCTTAAGATTGTGCATGAAAGGAGGACCAGCAGCCGCGTTGCAAGGGAGTATGTGAAAAGTGTTCATATGTAGTAAAAACCTGAGAAATACTTCCGATTTCGTCATTTGGTGTCGAATCGACTTAAAGCCAGGTCGTCACATTAGCCGCTCTTCTCTCTGAAACGGTTGTACTTATCGTGAGCAAAGCTATGTCGCGTGCTGCGGTATGTGGAGACACTAAAAGCACCATAGTAGAACACAGATGAAGCTTCTAAGTTGATGTAATAGCCAGTAAGAAGTAGTACAATTCAAGTTTTAGGTATCGATTATTGACTTTTTAGCTGGCTTTGGTGCCTTGGACATGAGCTAGGACCTTTAGATTCTGCATTAAAGGAGGACTAGCAGCCGAGTTGCATGGGAGAATGTGAAAAGTGTTCATATGTATTAAAAACCTGAGAAATCCGTCCGTTTTCGTCATTTGTTATCGAATCGACTTAAAGCCAGGTCGTCACATTGGCCGCTCTTCTCTCTGAAACGGTTGTACTTATCGTGTGCAAAGCTATGTCGCGTGCTGCGGTATGTGGAGACACTAAAAGCACCATAGTAGAACACAGATGAAGCTTCTAAGTTGATGTAACAGCCAGTAAGAAGTAGTACAATTCAAGTTTTAGGTATCGATTATTGACTTTTTAGCTGGCATTGGTGCATTGGACATGAGCTAGGACCTTAAGATTCTGCATGAAAGGAGGACTAGCAGCCAAGTTGCATGGGAGAATGTGAAAAGTGTTCATATGTAGTAAAAACCTGAGAAATCCGTTCGTTTTCATCATTTGTTATCGAATCGACTTAAAGCCAGATAGTCACATTTTCCGCTCTTCTCTCTGAAATGGTTGTACTTATCGTGTGCAAAGCTATGTCGGGTGCTGCGGTATGCGGAGACACTCAAAGCACCATAGTCGAACACAGATGAAGCTTCTAAGTTGATGTAATTGCCAGTAAGAAGTATTACAATTCAAGTTTTAGGTATCGATTATTGACTTTTTAGCTGGCTTTGGTGCCTTGGACATTAGCTAGGACTTTAAGATTCTGCATGAAAGGAGGACTAGCAGCCGCGTTGCAAGGGAGTATGTGAAAAGTATTCATATGTAGTAAAAACCTGAGAAATCCGTCTGTTTTCGTCATTTGGTATCGAATCGACTTAAAGGCAGGTCGTCACATTGATCGCTCTTCTCTCTGAAACGCTTGTACTTATCGTCTGCAAAGCTATGTCGCTTTCTGCGTTAAGTGGAGACACTAAAAGCACCATAGTATAACACAGATGTAGCTTCTAAGTTGATGTAACAGCCAATAGAAGTAGTACAATTCAAGTTTTAGGTATCGATTATTGACTTTTTAGCTGGCTTTGGTGCTTTGGACATTAGCTAGGACCTTTAGATTCTGCATGAAAGGAGGACTAGCAGCCGAGTTGCATGGGAGAATGTGAGAAGTGTTCATATGTAGTAAAAACCTGAGAAATCCGTTCGTTTTCATCATTTGTTATCGAATCGACTTAAAGCCAGATCGTCACATTTTCCGCTCTTCTCTCTGAAATGGTTGTACTTATCGTGTGCAAAGCTATGTCGCGTGCTGCGGTAGGCGGAGACACTAAAAGCACCATAGTAGAACACAGATGAAGCTTCTAAGTTGATGTAATAGCCAGTAAGAAGTAGTACAGTTCAAGTTTTAGGTATCGATTATTGACTTTTTAGCTGGCTTTGGTGCCTTGGACATGAGCTAGGACCTTTAGATTCTGCATGAAAGGAGGACTAGCAGCCGAGTTGCATGGGAGAATGTGAAAAGTGTTCATATGTAGTAAAAACCTGAGAAATCCGTTCGTTTTCATCATTTGTTATCGAATCGACTTAAAGCCAGATAGTCACATTTTCCGCTCTTCTCTCTGAAATGGTTGTACTTATCGTGTGCAAAGCTATGTCGCGTGCTGCGGTAGGCGGAGACACTAAAAGCACCATAGAAGAACACAGATGAAGCTTCTAAGTTGATGTAATAGCCAGTAAGAAGTAGTACAGTTCACGTTTTAGATATCGATTATTGACTTTTTAGCTGGCTTTGGTGCCTTGGACATGAGCTAGGACCTTAAGATTGTACATGAAAGGAGGACCAGCAGCCGCGATGCAAGGGAGTATGTGAAAAGTGTTCATATGTAGTAAAAACCTGAGAAATACTTCCGATTTCGTCATTTGGTGTTGAATCGACTTAAAGCCAGGTCGTCACATTAGCCGCTCTTCTCTCTGAAACGGTTGTACTTATCGTGAGCAAAGCTATGTCGCGTGCTGCGGTATGCGGAGACACTAAAAGCACCATAGTAGAACACAGATGAAGCTTCTAAGTTGATGTAATAGCCAGTAAGAAGTAGTACAATTCAAGTTTTAGGTATCGATTATTGACTTTTTAGCTGGCTTTGGTGCCTTGGACATGAGCTAGGACCTTTAGATTCTGCATAAAAGGAGGACTAGCAGCCGAGTTGCATGGGAGAATGTGAAAAGTGTTCATATGTATTAAAAACCTGAGAAATACGTCCGTTTTCGTCATTTGTTATCGAATCGACTTAAAGCCAGGTCGTCACACTGGCCGCTCTTCTCTCTGAAACGGTTGTACTTATCGTGTGCAAAGCTATGTCGCGTGCTGCGGTATGCGGAGACACTAAAAGCACCATAGTAGAACACAGATGAAGCTTCTAAGTTGATGTAATAGCCAGTAAGAAGTAGTACAATTCAAGTTTTAGGTATCGATTATTGACTTTTTAGCTGGCTTTGGTGCCTTGGACATGAGCTAGGACCTTTAGATTCTGCATGAAAGGAGGACTAGCAGCCGAGTTGCATGGGAGAATGTGAAAAGTGTTCATATGTATTAAAAACCTGAGAAATACGTCCGTTTTCGTCATTTGTTATCGAATCGACTTAAAGCCAGGTCGTCACATTGGCCGCTCTTCTCTCTGAAACGGTTGTACTTATCGTGTGCAAAGCTATGTCGCGTGCTGCGGTATGCGGAGACACTAAAAGCACCATAGTAGAACACAGATGAAGCTTCTAAGTTGATGTAATAGCCAGTAAGAAGTAGTACAATTCAAGTTTTAGGTATCGATTATTGACTTTTTAGCTGGCATTGGTGCATTGGACATGAGCTAGGACCTTAAGATTCTGCATGAAAGGAGGACTAGCAGCCAAGTTGCATGGGAGAATGTGAAAAGTGTTCATATGTAGTAAAAACCTGAGAAAACCCGTTCGTTTTCATCATTTGTTATCGAATCGACTTAAAGCCAGATAGTCACATTTTCCGCTCTTCTCTCTGAAATGGTTGTACTTATCGTGTGCAAAGCTATGTCGGGTGCTGCGGTACGCGGAGACACTCAAAGCACCATAGTAGAACACAGATGAAGCTTCTAAGTTGATGTAATTGCCAGTAAGAAGTAATACAATTCAAGTTTTAGGTATCGATTATTGACTTTTTAGCTGGCTTTGGTGCTTTGGACATTAGCTAGGACTTTAAGATTCTGCATGAAAGGAGGACTAGCAGCCGCGTTGCAAGGGAGTATGTGGAAAGTATTCATATGTAGCAAAAACCTGAGAAATCCGTCTGTTTTCGTCATTTGGTATCGAATCGACTTAAAGCCAGGTCGTCACATTGATCGCTCTTCTCTCTGAAACGCTTGTACTTATCGTCTGCAAAGCTATGTCGCTTTCTGCGGTATGTGGAGACACTAAATGCACCATAGTATAACACAGATGTAGCTTCTAAGTTGATGTAACAGCCAGTAAGAAGTAGTGCAATGCAAGTTTTAGGTATCGATTATTGACTTTTTAGCTGGCTTTGGTGCCTTGGACATTAGCTAGGACTTTAAGATTCTGCATGAAAGGAGGACTAGCAGCCGAGTTGCATGGGAGAATGTGAGAAGTGTTCATATGTAGTAAAAACCTGAGAAATCCTTTTGTTTTCATCATTTGTTATCGAATCGACTTAAAGCAAGATCGTCACATTGGCCGCTCTTCTCTCTGAAACGGTTGTACTAATCGTCTGCAAAGCTATGTCGCTTGCTGCGGTATGCGGAGACACTAAAAGCACCATAGTAGAACACAGATGAAGCTTCTAAGTTGATGTAATAGCCAGTAAGAAGTAGTACAGTTCAAGTTTTAGGTATCGATTATTGACTTTATAGCTGGCTTTGGTGTCTTGGACATGAGCTAGGACCTTAAGATTGTGCATGAAAGGAGGACTGGCAGCCGCGTTGCAAGGGAGTATGTGAAAAGTGTTCATATGTAGTAAAAACCTGAGAAATCCGTCCGTTTTCGTCATTTGTTATCGAATCGACTTAAAGCCAGATCGTCACATTGGCCGCTCTTCTCCTGAAACGGTTGTACTTATCGTCTGCAAAGCTATGTCGCGTGCTGAGTTATGCGGAGACACTAAAAGCACCACAGTAGAACACAGATGAAGCTTCTAAGTTGATGTAATAGCCAGTAAGAAGTAGTACAATTCAAGTTTTAGGTATCGATTATTGACTTTTTAGCTGCTTTGGTGCCTTGGACAAGAGCTAGGACCTTAAGATTCTGCATGAAAGGAGGACTAGCAGCCGCGTTGCATGGGAGAAAGTGAAAAGTGTTCATATGTAGTAAAAACCTGAGAAAACCGTCCGTTTTCGTCATTTCTTATCGAATCGACTTAAAGCCAGGTCGTCACATTGGCCGCTCTTCTCTCTGAACGGTTGCACTTATCGTCTGCAAAGCTATGACGCGTGCTGCGGTATGCGGAGACACTAAAAGCACCATAGTAGAACACAGATGAAGCTTCTAAGTAGATGTAATTGCCAGTAAGAAGTAATACAAATCAAGTTTTAGGTATCGATTATTGACTTTTTAGCTGTCTTTGGTGCCTTGGATATTAGCTAGGACTTTAAGATTCTGCATGAAAGGAGCACTAGTTGCCGCGTTGCACGGGAGAATGTGAAAAGTGTTCATATGTAGTAAAAACCTTGGAATTTCGTCCGTTTTCGTCATTTGTTATCGAATCGACTTAAAGCCAAGTCGTCACATTGGCCGCTCTTCTCTCTGAAACGGTTGTACTTATCGTGTGCAAAGCTATGTCGGGTGCTGCGGTATGCGGAGACACTAAAAGCACCATAGTAGAACACAGATGTAGCTTCTAAGTTGATGTAATAGCCAGTAAGAAGTAGTACAATTCAAGTTTTAGGTATCGATTATTGACTTTTTAGCTGGCTTTGGTGACTTGGACATGAGCTAGGACCTTACGATTCCGCATGAAATGAGGACTAGCAGCCGAGTTGCATGGGAGAATGTGAAAAGTGTTCATATGTAGTAAAAACCTGAGAAATCCTTCCGTTTTCATCATTTGTTATCGAATCGACTTAAAGCCAGATCGTCACATTTTACGCTCTTCTCTCTGAAATGGTTGTACTTATCGTGTGCAAAGCTATGTCGCGTGCTGCGGTAGGCTGAGACACTAAAAGCACCATATTAGAACACAGAAGAAGCATCTAAGTTGTTGTAATAGCCAGTAAGAAGTAGAACAATTCACGTTTTAGTTATCGATTATTGACTTATTAGCCTTTTTTGATGCCTTGGGCATGAGATAGGACAATAAGATTTTTCATGAAAGGAGGACTAGCAGCCGAGTTGCATGGGAGAATGTGAAAAGTGTTCATATGTAGTAAAAACCTGAGAAATCCGTAAGTTTTCGTCATTTGTTATCGAATCGACTTAAAGCCAGATCGTTACATTGGACGCTCTTCTCTCTGAAACGGTTGTACTTATCGTCTGCAAAGCTATGACGCGTGCTGCGGTATGTGAAGACACTAAAAGCACCATAGTAGAACACAGATGAAGCTTCTATGTTGATGTAATAGCAAGTAAGAAGTAGTGCAATTCAAGTTATAGATATCGATTATTGACTTTTTAGCTGGCTTTGGTGCCTTCGACATTAGCTAGGACCTTAAGATTCTGCATGAAAGGAGGACTAGCAGCCGCGTTGCACGGGAGAATGTGAAAAGTGTTCATATGTAGTAAAAACCTGAGAAATTCGTCCGTTTCCGTCATTTGTTATCGAATCGACTTAAAGCCAGGTCGTCACATTGGCCACTCTTCTCTCTGAAACGGTTATACTCATCGTCTGCAAAGCTATGTCGCGTGCTGCGGTATTCGGAGACACTTAAAGCACCATAGTAGGACACAGATGAAGCTTCTAAGTTGATGTAATAGCCAGTAAGAAGTAGTACAATACAAGTTTTATTTATCGATTATTGACTTTTTAGCTCCTTTGGTGCCTTGGACATGAGCTAGGACCGTAAGATTCTGCATGATAGGAGGTCTAGCAGCCGAGATGCATGTGAGAATGTGAAAAGTGTTCATATGTAGTAAAAACCTGAGAATTTCGTCCGTTTTCGTCTTTTGTTCTCGAATCGACTTAAAGCCTGATCGTCACATTGGCCGCTCTTCTCTATTAAACGGTTGTACTTAATGTCTGCAAAGCTATGTCGCGTGCTACGGTATCAGGGGACACTAAAAGCACCATAATAGAACACAGATGAACCTTCTAAGTTGATGTAATAGCCATTAAGAAGTAGTACAATTCACGTTTTAGGTATCGATTATTGACTTTTTAGCTGGCTTTGGTGCTTTGGACATTAGCTAGGACCTTTAGATTCTGCATGAAAGGAGGACTAGCAGCCGAGTTGCATGGGAGAATGTGAGCAGTGTTCATATGTAGTAAAAACCTGAGAAATCCGTTCGTTTTCATGATTTGTTATCGAATCGACTTAAAGCCAGATCGTCACATTTTCCGCTCTTCTCTCTGAAACGGTTGTACTTATCGTGTGCAAAGCTATGTCGCGTGCTGCGGTAGGCGGAGACACTAAAAGCACCATAGTAGAACACAGATGAAGCTTCTAAGTTGATGTAATAGCCAGTAAGAAGTAGTACAGTTCAAGTTTTAGGTATCGATTATTGACTTTTTAGCTGGCTTTGGTGCCTTGGACATGAGCTAGGACCTTTAGATTCTGCATGAAAGGAGGACTAGCAGCCGAGTTGCATGGGAGAATGTGAAAAGTGTTCATATGTAGTAAAAACCTGAGAAATACGTCCGTTTTCGTCATTTGTTATCGAATCGACTTAAAGCCAGGTCGTCACATTGGCCGCTCTTCTCTCTGAAACGGTTGTACTTATCGTGTGCAAAGCTATGTCGCGTGCTGCGGTATGCGGAGACACTAAAAGCACCATAGTAGAACACAGATGAAGCTTCTAAGTTGATGTAATAGCCAGTAAGAAGTAGTACAATTCAAGTTTTAGGTATCGATTATTGACTTCTTAGCTGGCTTTGGTGCCTTGGACATGAGCTAGGACCTTTAGATTCTGCATGAAAGGAGGACTAGCAGCCGAGTTGCATGGGAGAATGTGAAAAGTGTTCATATGTATTAAAAACCTGAGAAATACGTCCGTTTTCGTCATTTGTTATCGAATCGACTTAAAACCAGGTCGTCACATTGGCCGCTCTTCTCTCTGAAACGGTTGTACTTATCGTGTGCAAAGCTATGTCGCGTGCTGCGGTATGCGGAGACACTAAAAGCACCATAGTAGAACACAGATGAAGCTTCTAAGTTGATGTAATAGCCAGTAAGAAGTAGTACAATTCAAGTTTTAGGTATCGATTATTGACTTTTTAGCTGGCATTGGTGCCTTGGACATGAGCTAGGACCTTAAGATTCTGCATGAAAGGAGGACTAGCAGCCAAGTTGCATGGGAGAATGTGAAAAGTGTTCATATGTAGTAAAAACCTGAGAAAACCCGTTCGTTTTCATCATTTGTTATCGAATCGACTTAAAGCCAGATAGTCACATTTTCCGCTCTTCTCTCTGAAATGGTTGTACTTATCGTGTGCAAAGCTATGTCGGGTGCTGCGGTATGCGGAGACACTCAAAGCACCATAGTAGAACACAGATGAAGCTTCTAAGTTGATGTAATTGCCAGTAAGAAGTAATACAATTCAAGTTTTAGGTATCGATTATTGACTTTTTAGCTGGCTTTGGTGCTTTGGACATTAGCTAGGACTTTAAGATTCTGCATGAAAGGAGGACTAGCAGCCGCGTTGCAAGTGAGTATGTGGAAAGTATTCATATGTAGTAAAAACCTGAGAAATCCGTCTGTTTTCGTCATTTGGTATCGAATCGACTTAAAGCCAGGCCGTCACATTGATCGCTCTTCTCTCTGAAACGCTTGTACTTATCGTCTGCAAAGCTATGTCGCTTTCTGCGGTATGTGGAGACACTAAATGCACCATAGTATAACACAGATGTAGCTTCTAAGTTGATGTAACAGCCAGTAAGAAGTAGTGCAATACAAGTTTTAGGTATCGATTATTGACTTTTTAGCTGGCTTTGGTGCCTTGGACATTAGCTAGGACCTTTAGATTCTGCATGAAAGGAGGACTAGCAGCCGAGTTGCATGGGAGAATGTGAGAAGTGTTCATATGTAGTAAAAACCTGAGAAATCCTTTTGTTTTCATCATTTGTTATCGAATCGACTTAAAGCAAGATCGTCACATTGGCCGCTCTTCTCTCTGAAACGGTTGTACTAATCGTCTGCAAAGCTATGTCGCTTTCTGCGGTATGTGGAGACACTAAAAGCACCATAGTAGAACACAGATGAAGCTTCTAAGTTGATGTAATAGCCAGTAAGAAGTAGTACAGTTCAAGTTTTAGGTATCGATTATTGACTTTTTAGCTGGCTTTGGTGCCTTGGACATGAGCTAGGACCTTAAGATTGTGCATGAAAGGAGGACTAGCAGCCGCGTTGCAAGGCAGTATGTGAAAAGTGTTCATATGTAGTAAAAACCTGAGAAATCCGTCCGTTTTCGTCATTTGTTATCGAATCGACTTAAAGCCAGATCGTCACATTGGCCGCTCTTCTCCTTAAACGGTTGTACTTATCGTCTGCAAAGCTATGTCGCGTGCTGAGTTATGCGGAGACACTAAAAGCACCACAGTAGAACACAGATGAAGCTTCTAAGTTGATGTAATAGCCAGTAAGAAGTAGTACAATTCAAGTTTTAGGTATCGATTATTGACTTTTTAGCTGCTTTGGTGCCTTGGACAAGAGCTAGGACCTTAAGATTCTGCATGAAAGGAGGACTAGCAGCCGCGTTGCATGGGAGAAAGTGAAAAGTGTTCATATGTAGTAAAAACCTGAGAAAACCGTCCGTTTTCGTCATTTCTTATCGAATCGACTTAAAGCCAGGTCGTCACATTGGCCGCTCTTCTCTCTGAACGGTTGCACTTATCGTCTGCAAAGCTATGACGCGTGCTGCGGTATGCGGAGACACTAAAAGCACCATAGTAGAACACAGATGAAGCTTCTAAGTAGATGTAATTGCCAGTAAGAAGTAATACAATTCAAGTTTTAGGTATCGATTATTGACTTTTTAGCTGTCTTTGGTGCCTTGGATATTAGCTAGGACTTTAAGATTCTGCATGAAAGGAGCACTAGTTGCCGCGTTGCACGGGAGAATGTGAAAAGTGTTCATATGTAGTAAAAACCTTGGAATTTCGTCCGTTTTCGTCATTTGTTATCGAATCGACTTAAAGCCAAGTCGTCACATTGGCCGCTCTTCTCTCTGAAACGGTTGTACTTATCGTGTGCAAAGCTATGTCGCGTGCTGCGGTATGCGGAGACACTAAAAGCACCATAGTAGAACACAGATGTAGCTTCTAAGTTGATGTAATAGCCAGTAAGAAGTAGTACAATTCAAGTTTTAGGTATCGATTATTGACTTTTTAGCTGCTTTGGTGCCTTGGACAAGAGCTAGGACCTTAAGATTCTGCATGAAAGGAGGACTAGCAGCCAAGTTGCATGGGAGAATGTGAAAAGTGTTCATATGTAGTAAAAACCTGAGAAAACCCGTTCGTTTTCATCATTTGTTATCGAATCGACTTAAAGCCAGATAGTCACATTTTCCGCTCTTCTCTCTGAAATGGTTGTACTTATCGTGTGCAAAGCTATGTCGGGTGCTGCGGTATGCGGAGACACTCAAAGCACCATAGTAGAACACAGATGAAGCTTCTAAGTTGATGTAATTGCCAGTAAGAAGTAATACAATTCAAGTTTTAGGTATCGATTATTGACTTTTTAGCTGGCTTTGGTGCTTTGGACATTAGCTAGGACTTTAAGATTCTGCATGAAAGGAGGACTAGCAGCCGCGTTGCAAGGGAGTATGTGGAAAGTATTCATATGTAGTAAAAACCTGAGAAATCCGTCTGTTTTCGTCATTTGGTATCGAATCGACTTAAAGCCAGGTCGTCACATTGATCGCTCTTCTCTCTGAAACGCTTGTACTTATCGTCTGCAAAGCTATGTCGCTTTCTGCGGTATGTGGAGACACTAAATGCACCATAGTATAACACAGATGTAGCTTCTAAGTTGATGTAACAGCCAGTAAGAAGTAGTGCAATACAAGTTTTAGGTATCGATTATTGACTTTTTAGCTGGCTTTGGTGCCTTGGACATTAGCTAGGACCTTTAGATTCTGCATGAAAGGAGGACTAGCAGCCGAGTTGCATGGGAGAATGTGAGAAGTGTTCATATGTAGTAAAAACCTGAGAAATCCTTTTGTTTTCATCATTTGTTATCGAATCGACTTAAAGCAAGATCGTCACATTGGCCGCTCTTCTCTCTGAAACGGTTGTACTAATCGTCTGCAAAGCTATGTCGCGTGCTGCGGTATGCGGAGACACTAAAAGCACCATAGTAGAACACAGATGAAGCTTCTAAGTTGATGTAATAGCCAGTAAGAAGTAGTACAGTTCAAGTTTTAGGTATCGATTATTGACTTTTTAGCTGGCTTTGGTGCCTTGGACATGAGCTAGGACCTTAAGATTGTGCATGAAAGGAGGACTAGCAGCCGCGTTGCAAGGGAGTATGTGAAAAGTGTTCATATGTAGTAAAAACCTGAGAAATCCGTCCGTTTTCGTCATTTGTTATCGAATCGACTTAAAGCCAGATCGTCACATTGGCCGCTCTTCTCCTTAAACGGTTGTACTTATCGTCTGCAAAGCTATGTCGCGTGCTGAGTTATGCGGAGACACTAAAAGCACCACAGTAGAACACAGATGAAGCTTCAAAGTTGATGTAATAGCCAGTAAGAAGTAGTACAATTCAAGTTTTAGGTATCGATTATTGACTTTTTAGCTGCTTTGGTGCCTTGGACAAGAGCTAGGACCTTAAGATTCTGCATGAAAGGAGGACTAGCAGCCGCGTTGCATGGGAGAAAGTGAAAAGTGTTCATATGTAGTAAAAACCTGAGAAAACCGTCCGTTTTCGTCATTTCTTATCGAATCGACTTAAAGCCAGGTCGTCACATTGGCCGCTCTTCTCTCTGAACGGTTGCACTTATCGTCTGCAAAGCTATGACGCGTGCTGCGGTATGCGGAGACACTAAAAGCACCATAGTAGAACACAGATGAAGCTTCTAAGTAGATGTAATTGCCAGTAAGAAGTAATACAATTCAAGTTTTAGGTATCGATTATTGACTTTTTAGCTGTCTTTGGTGCCATGGATATTAGCTAGGACTTTAAGATTCTGCATGAAAGGAGCACTAGTTGCCGCGTTGCACGGGAGAATGTGAAAAGTGTTCATATGTAGTAAAAACCTTGGAATTTCGTCCGTTTTCGTCATTTGTTATCGAATCGACTTAAAGCCAAGTCGTCACATTGGCCGCTCTTCTCTCTGAAACGGTTGTACTTATCGTGTGCAAAGCTATGTCGCGTGCTGCGGTATGCGGAGACACTAAAAGCACCATAGTAGAACACAGATGTAGCTTCTAAGTTGATGTAATAGCCAGTAAGAAGTAGTACAATTCAAGTTTTAGGTATCGATTATTGACTTTTTAGCTGGCTTTGGTGACTTGGACATGAGCTAGGACCTTACGATTCCGCATGAAATGAGGACTAGCAGCCGAGTTGCATGGGAGAATGTGAAAAGTGTTCATATGTAGTAAAAACCTGAGATATCCTTCCGTTTTCATCATTTGTTATCGAATCGACTTAAAGCCAGATCGTCACATTTTCCGCTCTTCTCTCTGAAATGGTTGTACTTATCGTGTGCAAAGCTATGTCGCGTGCTGCGGTAGGCTGAGACACTAAAAGCACCATATTAGAACACAGAAGAAGTTTCTAAGTTGTTGTAATAGCCAGTAAGAAGTAGAACAATTCACGTTTCAGTTATCGATTATTGACTTATTAGCCTTTTTTGATGCCTTGGGCATGAGATAGGACAATAAGATTTTTCATGAAAGGAGGACTAGCAGCCGAGTTGCATGGGAGAATGTGAAAAGTGTTCATATGTAGTAAAAACATGAGAAATCCGTAAGTTTTCGTCATTTGTTATCGAATCGACTTAAAGCCAGATCGTTACATTGGACGCTCTTCTCTCTGAAACGGTTGTACTTATCGTCTGCAAAGCTATGACGCGTGCTGCGGTATGTGAAGACACTAAAAGCACCATAGTAGAACACAGATGAAGCTTCTATGTTGATGTAATAGCAAGTAAGAAGTAGTGCAATTCAAGTTATAGATATCGATTATTGACTTTTTAGCTGGCTTTGGTGCCTTCGACATTAGCTAGGACCTTAAGATTCTGCATGAAAGGAGGACTAGCAGCCGCGTTGCACGGGAGAATGTGAAAAGTGTTCATATGTAGTAAAAACCTGAGAAATTCGTCCGTTTCCGTCATTTGTTATCGAATCGACTTAAAGCCAGGTCGTCACATTGGCCACTCTTCTCCCTGAAATGGTTATACTTATCGTCTGCAAAGCTATGTCGCGTGCTGCGGTATTCGGAGACACTTAAAGCACCATAGTAGGACACAGATGAAGCTTCTAAGTTGATGTAATAGCCAGTAAGAAGTAGTACAATACAAGTTTTATTTATCGATTATTGACTTTTTAGCTGGCTTTGGTGCCTTGGACATGAGCTAGGACCGTAAGATTCTGCATGATAGGAGGTCTAGCAGCCGAGATGCATGTGAGAATGTGAAAAGTGTTCATATGTAGTAAAAACCTGAGAATTTCGTCCGTTTTCGTCTTTTGTTCTCGAATCGACTTAAAGCCTGATCGTCACATTGGCCGCTCTTCTCTATTAAACGGTTGTACTTAATGTCTGCAAAGCTATGTCGCGTGCTACGGTATCAGGGGACACTAAAAGCACCATAATAGAACACAGATGAACCTTCTAAGTTGATGTAATAGCCATTAAGACGTAGTACAATTCAAGTTTTAGGTATCGATTATTGACTTTTTAGCTGGCTTTGGTGCCTTGGACATGAGCTAGGACCTTTAGATTCTGCATGAAAGGAGGACTAGCAGCCGAGATGCATGGGAGAATGTGAAAAGTGTTCATATGTAGTAAAAACCTGAGAAATCCGTTCGTTTTCATCATTTGTTATCGAATCGACTTAAAGCCAGATCGTCACATTTTCCGCTCTTCTCTCTGAAATGGTTGTACTTATCGTGTGCAAAGCTATGTCGCGTGCTGCGGTAGGCGGAGACACTAAAAGCACCATAGTAGAACACAGATGAAGCTTCTAAGTTGATGTAATAGCCAGCAAGAAGTAGTACAGTTCAAGTTTTAGGTATCGATTATTGACTTTTTAGCTGGCTTTGGTGCCTTGGACATGAGCTAGGACCTTTAGATTCTGCATGAAAGGAGGACTAGCAGCCGAGTTGCATGGGAGAATGTGAAAAGTGTTCATATGTAGTAAAAACCTGAGAAATCCGTTCGTTTTCATCATTTGTTATCGAATCGACTTAAAGCCAGATCGTCACATTTTCCGCTCTTCTCTCTGAAATGGTTGTACTTATCGTGTGCAAAGCTATGTCGCGTGCTGCGGTAGGCGGAGACACTAAAAGCACCATAGAAGAACACAGATGAAGCTTCTAAGTTGATGTAATAGCCAGTAAGAAGTAGTACAGTTCACGTTTTAGATATCGATTATTGACTTTTTAGCTGGCTTTGGTGCCTTGGACATGAGCTAGGACCTTAAGATTGTGCATGAAAGGAGGACCAGCAGCCGCGTTGCAAGGGAGTATGTGAAAAGTGTTCATATGTAGTAAAAACCTGAGAAATACTTCCGATTTCGTCATTTGGTGTCGAATCGACTTAAAGCCAGGTCGTCACATTAGCCGCTCTTCTCTCTGAAACGGTTGTACTTATCGTGAGCAAAGCTATGTCGCGTGCTGCGGTATGCGGAGACACTAAAAGCACCATAGTGGAACACAGATGAAGCTTCTAAGTTGATGTAATAGCCAGTAAGAAGTAGTACAATTCAAGTTTTAGGTATCGATTATTGACTTTTTAGCTGGCTTTGGTGCCTTGGACATGAGCTAGGACCTTTAGATTCTGCATAAAAGGAGGACTAGCAGCCGAGTTGCATGGGAGAATGTGAAAAGTGTTCATATGTATTAAAAACCTGAGAAATACGTCCGTTTTCGTCATTTGTTATCGAATCGACTTAAAGCCAGGTCGTCACATTGGCCGCTCTTCTCTCTGAAACGGTTGTACTTATCGTGTGCAAAGCTATGTCGCGTGCTGCGGTATGCGGAGACACTAAAAGCACCATAGTAGAACACAGATGAAGCTTCTAAGTTGATGTAATAGCCAGTAAGAAGTAGTACAATTCAAGTTTTAGGTATCGATTATTGACTTTTTAGCTGGCTTTGGTGCCTTGGACATGAGCTAGGACCTTTAGATTCTGCATGAAAGGAGGACTAGCAGCCGAGTTGCATGGGAGAATGTGAAAAGTGTTCATATGTATTAAAAACCTGAGAAATACGTCCGTTTTCGTCATTTGTTATCGAATCGACCTAAAGCCAGATCGTCACATTGGCCGCTCTTCTCCTGAAACGGTTGTACTTATCGTCTGCAAAGCTATGTCGCGTGCTGAGTTATGCGGAGACACTAAAAGCACCACAGTAGAACACAGATGAAGCTTCTAAGTTGATGTAATAGCCAGTAAGAAGTAGTACAATTCAAGTTTTAGGTATCGATTATTGACTTTTTAGCTGCTTTGGTGTCTTGGACAAGAGCTAGGACCTTAAGATTCTGCATGAAAGGAGGACTAGCAGCCGCGTTGCATGGGAGAAAGTGAAAAGTGTTCATATGTAGTAAAAACCTGAGAAAACCGTCCGTTTTCGTCATTTCTTATCGAATCGACTTAAAGCCAGGTCGTCACATTGGCCGCTCTTCTCTCTGAACGGTTGCACTTATCGTCTGCAAAGCTATGACGTGTGCTGCGGTATGCGGAGACACTAAAAGCACCATAGTAGAACACAGATGAAGCTTCTAAGTTGATGTAATAGCCAGTAAGAAGTAGTACAATTCAAGTTTTAGGTATCGATTATGGACTTTTTAGCTGCTTTGGTGTCTTGGACAAGAGCTAGGACCTTAAGATTCTGCATAAAAGGAGGACTAGCAGCCGAGTTGCATGGGAGAATGTGAAAAGTGTTCATATGTATTAAAAACCTGAGAAATACGTCCGTTTTCGTCATTTGTTATCGAATCGACTTAAAGCCAGATCGTCACATTTTCCGCTCTTCTCTCTGAAATGGTTGTACTTATCGTGTGCAAAGCTATGTCGCGTGCTGCGGTAGGCTGAGACACTAAAAGCACCATATTAGAACACAGAAGAAGCATCTAAGTTGTTGTAATAGCCAGTAAGAAGTAGAACATTTCACGTTTTAGTTATCGATTATTGACTTATTAGCCTTTTTTGATGCCTTGGGCATGAGATAGGACAATAAGATTTTTCATGAAAGGAGGACTAGCAGCCGAGTTGCATGGGAGAATGTGAAAAGTGTTCATATGTAGTAAAAACCTGAGAAATCCGTAAGTTTTCGTCATTTGTTATCGAATCGACTTAAAGCCAGATCGTTACATTGGACGCTCTTCTCTCTGAAACGGTTGTACTTATCGTCTGCAAAGCTATGACGCGTGCTGCGGTATGTGAAGACACTAAAAGCACCATAGTAGAACACAGATGAAGCTTCTATGTTGATGTAATAGCAAGTAAGAAGTAGTGCAATTCAAGTTATAGATATCGATTATTGACTTTTTAGCTGGCTTTGGTGCCTTCGACATTAGCTAGGACCTTAAGATTCTGCATGAAAGGAGGACTAGCAGCCGCGTTGCACGGGAGAATGTGAAAAGTGTTCATATGTAGTAAAAACCTGAGAAATTCGTCCGTTTCCGTCATTTGTTATCGAATCGACTTAAAGCCAGGTCGTCACATTGGCCACTCTTCTCTCTGAAACGGTTATACTTATCGTCTGCAAAGCTATGTCGCGTGCTGCGGTATTCGGAGACACTTAAAGCACCATAGTAGGACACAGATGAAGCTTCTAAGTTGATGTAATATCCAGTAAGAAGTAGTACAATACAAGTTTTATTTATCGATTATTGACTTTTTAGCTGGCTTTGGTGCCTTGGACATGAGCTAGGACCGTAAGATTCTGCATGATAGGAGGTCTAGCAGCCGAGATGCATGTGAGAATGTGAAAAGTGTTCATATGTAGTAAAAACCTGAGAAATCCGTCCGTTTTCGTCTTTTGTTCTCGAATCGACTTAAAGCCTGATCGTCACATTGGCCGCTCTTCTCTATTAAACGGTTGTACTTAATGTCTGCAAAGCTATGTCGCGTGCTACGGTATCAGGGGACACTAAAAGCACCATAATAGAACACAGATGAACCTTCTAAGTTGATGTAATAGCCATTAAGAAGTAGTACAATTCAAGTTTTAGGTATCGATTATTGACATTTTAGCTGGTTTTGGTGCCTTGGACATGAGCTAGGACCTTAAGATTCTGCATGAAAGGAGGACTAACAGACGAGTTTCATGGGAGAATGTGAAAAGTGTTCATATGTAGTAAAAACCTGAGAAATCCGTCCGTTCTCGTCATTTGTTAACGAATCGACTCAAAGCCAGATCGTCACATTGGCCGCTCTTCTCTCTGAAACGGTTGTCCTTATCGTCTGCAAAGATATGTAGCGTGTTGCGGTATGCGGAGACACTAATAGCACCATAGTAGAACACAGATGAAGCTTTTAAGTTGATGTAATAGCCAGTAAGAAGTAGTACAATTCAAGTTTTAGGTATCGATTATTGACTTTTTAGTTGGCTTTGGTGCCTTGGACATGAGCTAGGACCTAAAGATTCTGCATGAAAGGAGGACTAGCAGCCGAGTTTCACGGGAGAATGTGAAAAGTGTTCATATGTAGTAAAAACCTGAGAAAACCGTCCGTTTCCGTCATTTGTTATCGAATCGACTTAAAGCCAGATCGTCACATTGGCCGCTCTTCTCTCTGAAACGGTTGTACTTATCGCCTGCAAAGCTATGTCTCGTGTTGCGGTATGCAGAGACACTAAAAGCACCATAGTAGAACACAGATGAAGCTCTTAAGTTAATGTAATAGCGAGTAAGAAGTAGTACAATTCAAGTTTTAGGTATCGATTATTGACTTTTTAGCTGGCTTTGGTGCCTTGGACATGAGCTAGGACCTTAAGATTCTGCATGAAAGGAGTACTAGCAGCCGAGTTGCATGGGAGAATGTGAAAAGTGTTCATATGTAGTAAAAACCTGAGAAATCCGTAAGTTTTCGTCATTTGTTATCGAATCGACTTAAAGCCAGATCGTTACATTGGACGCTCTTCTCTCTGAAACGGTTGTACTTATCGTCTGCAAAGCTATGACGCATGCTGCGGTATTGGGAGACACTAAAAGCACCATAGTAGGACACAGATGAAGCTTCTATGTTGATGTAATAGCAAGTAAGATGTAGTGCAATTCAAGTTATAGATATCGATTATTGACTTTTTAGCTGGCTTTGGTGCCTTCGACATGAGCTAGGACCTTAAGATTCTGCATGAAAGGAGGACTAGCAGCCGAGTTGCATGGGAGAACGTGAAAAGTGTTCATATGTAGTAAAAACCTGAGAAATCTGTCAGTTTCCGTCATTTGTTATCGAATCGACTTAAAGCCAGATCGCCGCATTGGCCGCTCTTCCCTCTGAAACGGTTGTACTTATCGCCTGCTAAGTTATGTCGCGTGTTGCGGTATCCGGAGACACTAAAAGCACCATAGTAGAACACAGATGAAGCTTCTAAGTTGATGTAATAGCCAGTAAGAAGTAGTACAAATCAAGTGTTAGGTATCGATTATTGACTTTTTAGCTGGCTTTGGTGCCTTGGACATGAGCTAGGACCTTAAGATTCTGCATGAAAGGAGGACTAGCAGCCGCGTTGCACGGGAGAATGTGAAAAGTGTTCATATGTAGTAAAAACCTGAGAAATTCGTCCGTTTCCGTCATTTGTTATCGAATCGACTTAAAGCCAGGTCGTCACATTGGCCACTCTTCCCTCTGAAACGGTTATACTTATCGTCTGCAAAGGTATGTCGCGTGCTGCGGTATTCGGAGACACTTAAAGCACCATAGTAGGACACAGATGAAGCTTCTAAGTTGATGTAATAGCCAGTAAGAAGTAGTACAATACAAGTTTTATTTATCGATTATTGACTTTTTAGCTGGCTTTGGTGCCTTGGACATGAGCTAGGACCGTAAGGTTCTGCATGAAAGGAGGACTAGCAGCCGAGTTGCATGGGAGAATGTGAAAAGTGTTCATATGTAGTAAAAACCTGAGAAATCCGTCCGTTTTCGTAATTTGTTATCGAATCGACTCAAAGCCAGATCGTCACATTGGCCGCTCTTCTCTCTGAAACGGTTGTACTTATCGCCTGCAAAGCTATGTCTCGTGTTGCGGTATGCAGAGACACTAAAAGCACAATAGTAGAACACAGATGAAACTTTTAAGTTGACGTAATAGCCTTTAAGAAGTAGTACAATTCAAGTTTTAGTTATCGATTATTGACTTTTTAGCTGGCTTTGGTGCCTTGGACATGAGCTAGGACCTTAAGATTCTGCATGAAAGGAGTACTAGCAGCCGAGTTGCATGGCAGAATGTGAAAAGTGTTCATATGTAGTAAAAACCTGCGAAATCCGTAAGTTTTCGTCATTTGTTATCGAATCGACTTAAAGCCAGATCGTTACATTGGCCGCTCTTCTCTCTGAAACGGTTGTACTTATCGTCTGCAAAGCTATGTCGCGTGCTGCGGTATTGGGAGACACTAAAAGCACCATAGTAGGACACAGATGAAGCTTCTAAGTTGATGTAATAGCAAGTAAGAAGTAGTACAATTCAAGTTTTAGGTATCGATTATTGACTTTTTAGCTGGCTTTGGTGCCTTGGACATGAGCTAGGAACTTAAGATTCTGCATGAAAGGAGGACTAGCAGCCGAGTAGCACGGGAGAATTTGAAAAGTGTTCATATGTAGTAAAAACCTGAGAAATCCGTCCGTTCTCGTCTCTTGTTATCGAATCGACTTAAAGCCAGATCGTCACTTTGGCCGCTCTTCTCTCTGAAATGGTTGTACTTATCGTCTGCAAAGCTATGTCGCGTGCTGCGGTACGTGGAGACACTAAAAGCACCGTAGTAGAACACAGATGAAGCTTCTAAGTTGATGTAATAGCCATTAAGAAGTAGTACAAATCAAGTTTTAGGTATCGATTATTGACTTTTTAGCTGGCTTTGGTGCCTTGGACATGAGCTAGGACCTTAAGATTCTGCATGAAAGGAGGACTAGCAGCCGCGTTGCACGGGAGAATGTGAAAAGTGTTCATATGTAGTAAAAACCTCAGAAATCGGTCCGATTTCGTCATTTGTTATCGAATCGACTTAAAGCCAGATCGCCGCATTGGCCGCTCTTCTGTCTGAAACGGTTGTACTTATTGTCTGCAAAGGCTATGTCGCGTGCTGCGATATTCGGAGACACTTAAAGCACCATAGTAGGACACAGATGAAGCTTCTAAGTTGATGTAATAGCCAGTAAGAAGTAGTACAATACAAGTTTTAGGCATCGATTATTGACTTTTTAGCTGGCTTTGGTGCCTTGGACATGAGCTAGGACCGTAAGACTCTGCATGAAAGGAGGTCTAGCAGCCGACTTGCATGGGAGAATGTGAAAAGGGTTCATATGTAGTAAAAACCTGAAAAATTCGTCCGTTTTCGTCTTGTTCTCGAATCCACTTAAAGCCTGATCGTCACATTGGCCGCTCTTCCCTATGATACAGTTGTACTTAATGTCTGCAAAGCTATGTCGCGTGCTGCGGTATTAGGAGACACTAAAAGCACCATAGTAGAACATAGATGAACCTTCTAAGTTGATGTAATAGCCAGTAAGAAGTATTACAATTCAAGTTTTAGGTATCGATTATTGACTTTTTAGCTGGCTTTGGTGCCTTGGACGTGAGCTAGGACCTTATGATTCTGCATGAAAGGAGGAATAGCAGCCCAGTTGCACGGCAGAATGTAAAAAGTGTTCATATGTAGTAAAAACCTGAGAAATCCGTCCGTTTTCGTCATTTGTTAACGAATCGACTCAAAGCAAGATCGTCACATTGGCCGCTCTTCTCTCTGAAACGGTTGTCCTTATCGTCTGCAAAGATATGTCGCGTGTTGCGGTATGCGCAGATACTAAAAGCACCATAGTAGAACACAGATGAAGCTTTTAAGTTGATGTAATAGCCAGTAAGAAGTAGTACAATTCAAGTTTTAGTTATCGATTATTGACTTTTTAGCTGGCTTTGGTGCCTTGGACATGAGCTAGGACCTTAAGATTCTGCATGAAAGGAGGACTAGCAGCCGAGTTGCACGGGAGAATGTGAAAAGTGTTCATATGTAGTAAAAACCTAAGAAATCCGTCCGTTTTCGCCATTTGTTATCGAATCGACTCAAAGCCAGATCGTCACATTGGCTGCTCTTCTCTCTGAAACGGTTGTACTTATCGTCTGCAAAGCTATGTCTCGTGTTGCGGTTTGCGGAGACACTAAAAGCACCATAGTAGAACACAGATGAAGCTTTTAAGTTGATGTAATAGCCAGTAAGAAGTAGTACAATTCAAGTTTTAGGTATCGATTATTGACTCTTTAGCTGGCTTTGGTGCCTTGGACATGAGCTAGGACCTTAAGATTCTGCATGAAAGGTGGACTAGCAGCTGAGTTGCACGGGAGAATGTGAAAAGTGTTCATATGTAGTAAAAACCTGAGAAATCCGTAAGTTTTCGTCATTTGTTATCGAATCGACTTAAAGCCAGATCGTTACATTGGCCGCTCTTCTCTCTGAAACGGTTGTACTTATCGTCTGCAAAGCTATGTCGCGTGCTGCGGTATTCGGAGACACTAAAAGCATGATAGTAGGACACAGATGAAGCTTCTAAGTTGATGTAATAGCAAGTAAGAAGTAGTACAATTCACGTTTTAGATCGATTATTGACTCTTTAGCTGGCTTTGGTGCCTTGGACCTGAGCTAGGACCTTAAGATTCTGCATGAAAGGAGGACTAGCAGCCTAGTTGGACGGGAGAATGTGAAAAGTGTTCATATGTAGTAAAAACCTGAGAAATACGTCCGTTTTCGTCATTTGTTATCGAATCGACTTAAAGCCACATCGTCACATTGGCCGCTCTTCTCTCTGAAACGGTTGTACTTATCGTCTGCAAAGCTATGTCGCGTGCTGCGGTATTCGGAGACACTAAAAGCACCATAGTAGAACACAGATGAAACTTCTAAGTTGATATAATAGCCAGTAACAAGTAGTACAATTCAAGTTTTTGGTATCGATTATTGACTTTTTAGCTGGCTTTGGTGCCTTGGACATGAGCTGGGACCTTAAGATTCTGCATGAAAGGAGGACTAGCAGCCTAGTTGCACGGGAGAATGTGAAAAGTGTTCATATGTAGTAAAAACCTGAGAAATCTGTCCGTTTTCGTCATTTGTTATCGAATCGACTTAAAGCCAGATCGTCACATTGGCCGCTCTTCTCCCTGAAACGATTGTACTTATCGTCTGCAAAGCTATGTCGCGTGCTGCGGTATGCGGAGACACTAAAAGCACCATAGTAGAACACAGATGAAGCTTCTACGTTGATGTAACAGCCAGTAAGAAGTAGTACAATTCAAGTTTTAGGTATCGATTATTGACTTTTTAGCAGGCTTTGGTGCTTTGGACATGGGTTGGACCTTAAGATAGTGCATGAAAGGAGGAGTAGCAGCCGCGTTGCACGGGAGTATTTGAAAAGTGTTCATATGTAGTAAAAACCTGAGAAATCCGCCCGTTTTCGTCATTTGTTATCGAATCGACTTAAAGCCAGATCGTCACATTGGCCGCTCTTCTCTCTGAAACGGTTGTACTTATCGTCTGCAAAGCTATGTCTCGTGTTGCGGTTTGCGGAGACACTAAAAGCACCATAGTAGAACACAGATGAAGCTTTTAAGTTGATGTAATAGCCAGTAAGAAGTAGTACAATTCAAGTTTTAGGTATCGATTATTGACTCTTTAGCTGGCTTTGGTGCCTTGGACATGAGCTAGGACCTTAAGATTCTGCATGAAAGGTGGACTAGCAGCTGAGTTGCACGGGAGAATGTGAAAAGTGTTCATATGTAGTAAAAACCTGAGAAATCCGTAAGTTTTCGTCATTTGTTATCGAATCGACTTAAAGCCAGATCGTTACATTGGCCGCTCTTCTCTCTGAAACGGTTGTACTTATCGTCTGCAAAGCTATGTCGCGTGCTGCGGTATTCGGAGACACTAAAAGCATGATAGTAGGACACAGATGAAGCTTCTAAGTTGATGTAATAGCAAGTAAGAAGTAGTACAATTCACGTTTTAGATCGATTATTGACTCTTTAGCTGGCTTTGGTGCCTTGGACCTGAGCTAGGACCTTAAGATTCTGCATGAAAGGAGGACTAGCAGCCTAGTTGGACGGGAGAATGTGAAAAGTGTTCATATGTAGTAAAAACCTGAGAAATACGTCCGTTTTCGTCATTTGTTATCGAATCGACTTAAAGCCACATCGTCACATTGGCCGCTCTTCTCTCTGAAACGGTTGTACTTATCGTCTGCAAAGCTATGTCGCGTGCTGCGGTATTCGGAGACACTAAAAGCACCATAGTAGAACACAGATGAAACTTCTAAGTTGATATAATAGCCAGTAACAAGTAGTACAATTCAAGTTTTTGGTATCGATTATTGACTTTTTAGCTGGCTTTGGTGCCTTGGACATGAGCTGGGACCTTAAGATTCTGCATGAAAGGAGGACTAGCAGCCTAGTTGCACGGGAGAATGTGAAAAGTGTTCATATGTAGTAAAAACCTGAGAAATCTGTCCGTTTTCGTCATTTGTTATCGAATCGACTTAAAGCCAGATCGTCACATTGGCCGCTCTTCTCCCTGAAACGATTGTACTTATCGTCTGCAAAGCTATGTCGCGTGCTGCGGTATGCGGAGACACTAAAAGCACCATAGTAGAACACAGATGAAGCTTCTACGTTGATGTAACAGCCAGTAAGAAGTAGTACAATTCAAGTTTTAGGTATCGATTATTGACTTTTTAGCAGGCTTTGGTGCTTTGGACATGGGTTGGACCTTAAGATAGTGCATGAAAGGAGGAGTAGCAGCCGCGTTGCACGGGAGTATTTGAAAAGTGTTCATATGTAGTAAAAACCTGAGAAATCCGCCCGTTTTCGTCATTTGTTATCGAATCGACTTAAAGCCAGATCGTCACATTGGCCGCTCTTCTCTCTGAAACGGTTGTACTTATCGTCTGCAAAGCTATGTCGCGTGCTGCGGTATTCGGAGACACTAAAAGCACGATAGTAGGACACAGATGAAACTTCTAAGTTGATGTATTAGCCAGTAAGAAATAGTACTATTCAAGTTTTAGGTATCGATTATTGACTTTTTAAATGGCTTTGGTGACTTGGACATGAGCTAGGACCATAAGATTCTGCATGAAAGGAGGACTAGCAGCCGAGTTGAACGGGAGAATGTAAAAAGTGTTCATATGTAGTAAAAACCTGAGAAATCCGTCCGTTTTCGTCATTTGTTATCGAATCGACTTACAGCCAGATCGCCGCATTGGCCGCTCTTCTGTCTGAAACGGTTGTATTTATTGTCTGCTAAGCTATGTCGCGTGTTGCGGTATCCGGAGACACTAAAAGCACCATATTAGAACACAGATGAAGCTTCTAATTTGATGTAATAGCCAGTAAGAAGTAGCACAATTCAAGTTTTAGGTATCGATTATTGACTTTTTAGCAGGCTTTGGTGCTTTGGACATGGGCTAGGACCTTAAGATAGTGCATGAAAGGAGGAGTAGCAGCCGCGTTGCACGGGAGTATTTGAAAAGTGTTCATATGTAGTAAAAACCTGAGAAATCCGCCCGTTTTCGTCAATTGTTATCGAATCGACTTAAAGCCAGATCGTCACATTGGCCACTCTTCTCTCTGAAACGGTTGTACTTATCGTCTGCAAAGCTATGTCGCGTGCTGCGGTATTCGGAGACACATAAAGCACCATAGTAGGACACAGATGAAGCTTCTAAGTTGATGTAATAGCCAGTAAGAAGCAGTACAAATCAAGTTTTAGGTATCGATTATTGACTTTATAGCTGGCTTTGGTGCCTTGGACATGAGCTCGGACCTTAAGATTCTGCATGAAAGGAGGACTAGCAGCCGCGTTTCACGGGAGAATGTGAAAAGTGTTCATATGTAGAAAAAACCAGAGAAATCCGTCCGTTTTCGTCATTTGTTATCGAATCGACTTAAAGCCAGGTCGTCACATTGGGCGCTCGTCTCTCTGAAACGGTTGTACTTATCGACTGCAAAGCAATGTCGCGTGCTGCGGTATGCGGAGACACTAAAAGCACCATAGTAGAACACAGATGAAGCTTCTACATTGATGTAACAGCCAGTAAGAAGTAGTACAATTCAAGTTTTAGGTATCGATTATTGACTTTATAGCTGGCTTTGGTGCTTTGTACATGAGCTAGGGCCTTAAGATTCTGCATGAAAGGAGGACTAGCAGCAGAGTTGCATGGGAGAATGTGAAAAGTGTTAATATGTAGTAAAAACCTGAGAAATCCGTTCGATTTCGTCATTAGCTATCGAATCGACTTGAAGCCAGATCGTCACATTGGCCGCTCTTCTCTCTGTAACAGTTGTACTTATCGTCTGCAAAGCTATGTCGCGTGCTGCGGTATGCAGAGACATTAAAAGCACCATAGTAGAACACAGATAAAGCTTCTAAGTTGATGTAATAGCCAGTAAGAAGTAGTACAGTTCAAGTTTTAGGTATCGATTATTGCCTTTTTAGCTGGCTTTGGTGCCTTGGACATGAGCTCGGACCTTAAGATTCTGCATTAAAGGAGGACTAGCAGCCGAGTTTCATGTTAGAATGTGAAAAGTGTTCATATGTAGTAAAAACCTGAGAAATCCGTTCGATTTCGTCATTAGCCATCGAATCGACTTGAAGCCAGATCGTCACATTGGCCGCTCTACTCTCTGTAACGGTTGTACTTACCGTCTGCAAAGCTATGTTGCGTGCTGCGGTATGCAGAGACATTAAAAGCACCATAGTAGAACACAGATGAAGCTTCTAAGTTGATGTAATACCCAGTAAGATGTAGTACAATTCAAGTTTTAGGTATCGATTATTGACTTTTTAGCTGGCTTTGGTGCCTTGGACATGAGCTAGGAATTTGTGATTCTGCATGAAAGGAGGACTAGCAGCCGAGTTGCACGGGAGAATGTGAAAAGTGTTCATAGGTAGTAAAAACCTGCGAAATCCTTAAGTTTCCGTCATTTGTTATCGAATCGACTTAATGCCAGATCGTCACATTGGCCGCTCTGCACTCTGAAACAGTTGTACTTATCGTCTGCAAAGCAATGTCCCGTACTGCGGTATTCGGAGACACTAAAAGCACCATAGTAGAACACAGATGAAGCTGCTAAGTTGATGTAATAGCCAGTAAGAAGTAGTACAATTCAAGTTTTACGTATCGATTATTGACTTTTTAGCTGGCTTTGGTGCCTTGGACATGATCTAGGACCTTAAGATTCTGCATGAAAGGAGGACTAGCAGCCGAGTTGCATGGGAGAATGTGAAAAGTGTTCATATGCAGTAAAAACCTGAGAAACCCGTCCGTTTTCGTCATTTGTTATTGAATCGACTTAAAGCCAGATCGCCGCATTGGCCGCTCTTCTGTCTGAAAAGGTTGTACTTATCGTCTGCTAAGCTATGTCGCGTGTTGCGGTATCCGGAGACACTAAAAGCACCGTATTAGAACACAGATGAAGCTTCTAAGTTGATGTAATAGCCAGTAAGAAGTAGTACAATTCAAGTTCTAGGTATCGATTATTGACTTTTTAGCAGGCTTTGGTGCTTTGGACATGGGCTAGGACCTTAAGATTGTGCATGAAAGGAGGACTAGCAGCCGACTTGCACGGGAGAATGTGAAAAGTGTTCATATGTAGTAAAAACCTGAGAAATATGTCCGTTTTCGTCATTTGTTATCGAATCGACTTAAAGCCAGATCGTCACATTGGCCGCTCTTCTCTCTGAAACGGTTGTACTTATCGTCTGCAAAGCTATGTCGCGTGCTGCGGTATTCGGAGACACTTAAAGCACCATAGTAGGACACAGATGAAGCTTCTAAGTTGATGTAATAGCCAGTAAGAAGTAGTACAAATCAAGTTTTAGGTATCGATTATTGACTTTTTAGCTGGCTTTGGTGCCTTGGACATGAGCTAGGACCTTAAGATTCTGCATGAAAGGAGGACTAGCAGCCGCGTTGCACGGGAGAATGTGAAAAGTGTTCATATGTATTAAAAACCTGAGAAATCCGTCCGTTTTCGTCATTTGTTATCGAATCGACTTAGAGCCAGGTCGTCACATTGGCCGCTCGTCTCTCTGAAACGGTTGTACTTATCGTCTGCAAACCTATGTCGCGTGCTGCGGTATGCGGAGACACTAAAAGCACCATAGTAGAACACACATGAAACTTCTAAGTTGATGTAATAGCCAGTAAGAAGTAGTACAATTCAAATTTTAGGTATAGATTATTGACTTTTTAGCTGGCTTTGGTGCCTTGGACATGAGCTAGGACCTTAAGATTCTGCATGAAAGGAGGAATAGCAGCCGAGTTGCATGGCAGAATGTGAAAAGTGTTCATATGTAGTAAAAACCTGAGAAATCCGTCCGTTTTCGTCATTTGTTATCGAATCGACTCAAAGCCAGATCGTCACATTCGCCGCTCTTCTCTCTGAAACGGTTGTACTTAATGTCTGCAAAGCTATGTCGCGTGCTGAGGTATCAGGAGACACTAAAAGCACCATAGTAGAACACAGATGAACCTTCTAAGTTGATGTAATAGCCAGTAAGAAGTAGTACAATTCAAGTTTTAGGTATCGATTATTGATTTTTTTGCTGGCTTTGGTGCGTTGGACATGAGCTAGGACCTTAAGATTCTGCATGAAAGGAGGACTAGCAGCCGAGTTGCACGGGAGAATGTGAAAAGTGTTCATATGTAGTAAAAACCTGAGAAATCCGTTCGATTTCGTCATTAGCCATCGAATCGACTTGAAGCCAGATCGTCACATTGGCCGCTCTTCTCTCTGTAACGGTTGTACTTATCGTCTGCAAAGCTATGTTGCGTGCTGCGGTATGCAGAGACATTAAAAGCACCATAATAGAACACAGATGAAGCTTCTAAGTTGATGTAATACCCAGTAAGATGTAGTACAATTCAAGTTTTAGGTATCGATTATTGACTTTTTAGCTGGCTTTGGTGCCTTGGACATGAGCTAGGACTTTGTGATTCTGCATGAAAGGAGGACTAGCAGCCGAGTTGCACGGGAGAATGTGAAAAGTGTTCATATGTAGTAAAAACCTGCGAAATCCTTAAGTTTCCGTCATTTGTTATCGAATCGACTTAATGCCAGATCGTCACATTGGCCGCTCTGCACTCTGAAACGGTTGTACTTATCGTCTGCAAAGCTATGTCGCGTGCTGCGGTATTCGGAGACACTAAAAGCACCATAGTAGAACACAGATGAAGCTTTTAAGTTGATGTAATAGCGAGTAAGAAGTAGTACAATTCAAGTTTTAGGTATCGATTATTGACTCTTTAGCTGGCTTTGGTGCCTTGGACATGAGCTAGGACCTTAAGATTCTGCATGAAAGGTGGACTAGCAGCTGAGTTGCACGGGAGAATGTGAAAAGTGTTCATATGTAGTAAAAACCTGAGAAATCCGTCCGTTTTCGTCATTTGTTAACGAATCGACTTACAGCCAGATCGCCGCATTGGCCGCTCTTCTGTCTGAAACGGTTGTATTTATTGTCTGCTAAGCTATGTCGCGTGTTGCGGTATCCGGAGACACTAAAAGCACCATATTAGAACACAGATGAAGCTTCTAATTTGATGTAATAGCCAGTAAGAAGTAGCACAATTCAAGTTTTAGGTATCGATTATTGACTTTTTAGCAGGCTTTAGTGTTTTGGACATGGGCTAGGACCTTAAGATAGTGCATGAAAGGAGGAGTAGCAGCCGCGTTGCACGGGAGTATTTGAAAAGTGTTCATATGTAGTAAAAACCTGAGAAATCCGCCCGTTTTCGTCATTTGTTATCGAATCGACTTAAAGCCAGATCGTCACATTGGCCGCTCTTCTCTCTGAAACGGTTGTACTTATCGTCTGCAAAGCTATGTCGCGTGCTGCGGTATTCGGAGACACATAAAGCACCATAGTAGGACACAGATGAAGCTTCTAAGTTGATGTAATAGCCAGTAAGAAGCAGTACAAATCAAGTTTTAGGTATCGATTATTGACTTTATAGCTGGCTTTGGTGCCTTGGACATGAGCGAGGACCTTAAGATTCTGCATGAAAGGAGGACTAGCAGCCGGGTTTCACGGGAGAATGTGAAAAGTGTTCATATGTAGAAAAAACCAGAGAAATCCGACCGTTTTCGTCATTTGTTATCGAATCGACTTAAAGCCAGGTCGTCACATTGGGCGCTCGTCTCTCTGAAACGGTTGTACTTATCGTCTGCAAAGCTATGTCGCGTGCTGCGGTATGCGGAGACACTAAAAGCACCATAGTAGAACACAGATGAAGCTTCTACGTTGATGTAACAGCCAGTAAGAAGTAGTACAATTCAAGTTTTAGGTATCGATTATTGACTTTTTTGCTGGCTTTGGTGCCTTGGACATGAGCTAGGACCTTAAGATTCTGCATGAAAGGAGGACTAGCAGCCGAGTTGCACGGGAGAATGTGAAAAGTGTTCATATGTAGTAAAAACCTGAGAAATCCGTTCGATTTCGTCATTAGCCATCGAATCGACTTGAAGCCAGATCGTCACATTGGCCGCTCTTCTCTCTGTAACGGTTGTACTTATCGTCTGCAAAGCTATGTCGCGTGCTGCGGTATGCGGAGACACTAAAAGCACCATAGTAGAACACAGATGAAGCTTCTACGTTGATGTAACAGCCAGTAAGAAGTAGTACAATTCAAGTTTTAGGTATCGATTATTGACTTTTTAGCTGGCTTTGGTGCCTTGGACATGAGCTAGGACTTTGTGATTCTGCATGAAAGGAGGACTAGCAGCCGAGTTGCACGGGAGAATGTGAAAAGTGTTCATATGTAGTAAAAACCTGCGAAATCCTTAAGTTTCCGTCATTTGTTATCGAATCGACTTAATGCCAGATCGTCACATTGGCCGCTCTGCACTCTGAAACGGTTGTACTTATCGTCTGCAAAGCAATGTCCCGTACTGCGGTATTCGGAGACACTAAAAGCACCATAGTAGAACACAGATGAAGCTGCTAAGTTGATGTAATAGCCAGTAAGAAGTAGTACAATTCAAGTTTTACGTATCGATTATTGACTTTTTAGCTGGCTTTGGTGCCTTGGACATGAGCTAGGACCTTAAGATTCTGCATGAAAGGAGGACTAGCAGCCGAGTTGCATGGGAGAATGTGAAAAGTGTTCATATGCAGTAAAAACCTGAGAAACCCGTCCATTTTCGTCATTTGTTATTGAATCGACTTAAAGCCAGATCGCCGCATTGGCCGCTCTTCTGTCTGAAAAGGTTGTACTTATCGTCTGCTAAGCTATGTCGCGTGTTGCGGTATCCGGAGACACTAAAAGCACCGTATTAGAACACAGATGAAGCTTCTAAGTTGATGTAATAGCCAGTAAGAAGTAGTACAATTCATGTTCTAGGTATCGATTATTGACTTTTTAGCAGGCTTTGGTGCTTTGGACATGGGCTAGGACCTTAAGATGGTGCATGAAAGGAGGACTAGCAGCCGTCTTGCACGGGAGAATGTGAAAAGTGTTCATATGTAGTAAAAACCTGAGAAATATGTCCGTTTTCGTCATTTGTTATCGAATCGACTTAAAGCCAGATCGTCACATTGGCCGCTCTTCTCTCTGAAACGGTTGTACTTATCGTCTGCAAAGCTATGTCGCGTGCTGCGGTATTCGGAGACACTTAAAGCACCATAGTAGGACACAGATGAAGCTTCTACGTTGATGTAACAGCCAGTAAGAAGTAGTACAATTCAAGTTTTAGGTATCGATTATTGACTTTTTAGCTGGCTTTGGTGCCTTGGACATGAGCTAGGACTTTGTGATTCTGCATGAAAGGAGGACTAGCAGCCGAGTTGCACGGGAGAATGTGAAAAGTGTTCATATGTAGTAAAAACCTGCGAAATCCTTAAGTTTCCGTCATTTGTTATCGAATCGACTTAATGCCAGATCGTCACATTGGCCGCTCTGCACTCTGAAACGGTTGTACTTATCGTCTGCAAAGCTATGTCGCGTGCTGAGGTATCAGGAGACACTAAAAGCACCATAGTAGAACACAGATGAACCTTCTAAGTTGATGTAATAGCCAGTAAGAAGTAGTACAATTCAAGTTTTAGGTATCGATTATTGATTTTTTTTCTGGCTTTGGTGCCTTGGACATGAGCTAGGACCTTAAGATTCTGCATGAAAGGAGGACTAGCAGCCGCGTTGCACGGGAGAATGTGAAAAGTGTTCATATGTAGTAAAAACCTGAGAAATCCGTCCGTTTTCGTCATTTGTTATCGAATCGACTTAGAGCCAGGTCGTCACATTGGCCGCTCGTCTCTCTGAAACGGTTGTACTTATCGTCTGCAAACCTATGTCGCGTGCTGCGGTATGCGGAGACACTAAAAGCACCATAGTAGAACACACATGAAACTTCTAAGTTGATGTAATAGCCAGTAAGAAGTAGTACAATTCAAATTTTAGGTATAGATTATTGACTTTTTAGCTGGCTTTGGTGCCTTGGACATGAGCTAGGACCTTAAGATTCTGCATGAAAGGAGGAATAGCAGCCGAGTTGCACGGGAGAATGTGAAAAGTGTTCATATGTAGTAAAAACCTGAGAAATCCGTCCGTTTTCGTCATTTGTTATCGAATCGACTCAAAGCCAGATCGTCACATTCGCCGCTCTTCTCTCTGAAACGGTTGTACTTGATGTCTGCAAAGCTATGTCGCGTGCTGAGGTATCAGGAGACACTAAAAGCACCATAGTAGAACACAGATGAACCTTCTAAGTTGATGTAATAGCCAGTAAGAAGTAGTACAATTCAAGTTTTAGGTATCGATTATTGATTTTTTTTTCTGGCTTTGGTGCCTTGGACATGAGCTAGGACCTTAAGATTCTGCATGAAAGGAGGACTAGCAGCCGAGTTGCACGGGAGAATGTGAAAAGTGTTCATATGTAGTAAAAACCTGAGAAATCCGTCCGTTTTCGTCATTTGTTATCGAATCGACGTAAAGCCAGATTGTCACATTGGCCGCTCTTCTCCATGAAACGGTTGTACTCATCGTCTGCAAAGCTATGTCGCGTGCTGCGCTATGCGGAGACACTAAAAGCACCATAGTAGAACACAGATGAAACTTCTAAGTTGATGTAATAGCCAGTAAGAAGTAGTACAATTCAAGTTTTAGGTATCGATTATTGACTTTTTAGCTGGCTTTGGTGCCTTGGACATGAGCTAGGACCTTAAGATTCTGCATGAAAGGTGGACTAGCAGCCGAGTTGCACGGGAGAATGTGAAAAGTGTTCATATGTAGTAAAAACCTGAGAAATCCGTCCGTTTTCGTCATTTGTTATCGAATCGACTTAAGGCAAGATCGGCACATTGGCCGCTCTTCTTCCTGAAACGGTTGTACTCATCGTCTGCAAAGCTATTTTGCGTGTTGCGGTATGCGGAGACACCAAAAGCACCATAGTAGAACACAGATGAAACTTCTAAGTTGATGTAATAGCCAGTAAGAAGTAGTACAATTCAAGTTTTAGGTATCGATTATTGACTTTTTAGCTGGCTTTGGTGCCTTGGACATGAGCTAGGACCTTAAGATTCTGCATGAAAGGAGGACTAGCAGCCGAGTTGCACGGGAGAATGTGAAAAGTGTTCATATGTAGTAAAAACCTGCGAAATCCTTAAGTTTCCGTCACTTGTTATCGAATCGACTTAATGCCAGATCGTCACATTGGCCGCTCTGCACTCTGAAACGGTTGTACTTATCGTCTGCAAAGCTATGTCGCGTGCTGCGGTATTCGGAGACACTAAAAGCACCATAGTAGAACACAGATGAAGCTTTTAAGTTGATGTAATAGCCAGTAAGAAGTAGTACAATTCAAGTTTTAGGTATCGATTATTGACTCTTTAGCTGGCTTTGGTGCCTTGGACATGAGCTAGGACCTTAAGATTCTGCATGAAAGGTGGACTAGCAGCTGAGTTGCACGGGAGAATGTGAAAAGTGTTCATATGTAGTAAAAACCTGAGAAATCCGTAAGTTTTCGTCATTTGTTATCGAATCGACTTAAAGCCAGATCATTACATTGGCCGCTCTTCTGTCTGAAACGGTTGTATTTATTGTCTGCTAAGCTATGTCGCGTGTTGCGGTATCCGGAGACACTAAAAGCACCATATTAGAACACAGATGAAGCTTCTAATTTGATGTAATAGCCAGTAAGAAGTAGCACAATTCAAGTTTTAGGTATCGATTTTTGACTTTTTAGCAGGCTTTGGTGCTTTGGACATGGGCTAGGACCTTAAGATAGTGCATGAAAGGAGGAGTAGCAGCCGCGTTGCACGGGAGTATTTGAAAAGTGTTCATATGTAGTAAAAACCTGAGAAATCCGCCCGTTTTCGTCATTTGTTATCGAATCGACTTAAAGCCAGATCGTCACATTGGCCGCTCTTCTCTCTGAAACGCTTGTACTTATCGTCTGCAAAGCTATGTCGCGTGCTGCGGTATTCGGAGACACATAAAGCACCATAGTAGTACACAGATGAAGCTTCTAAGTTGATGTAATAGCCAGTAAGAAGCAGTACAAATCAAGTTTTAGGTATCGATTATTGACTTTATAGCTGGCTTTGGTGCCTTGGACATGAGCGAGGACCTTAAGATTCTGCATGAAAGGAGGACTAGCAGCCGCGTTTCACGGGAGAATGTGAAAAGTGTTCATATGTAGAAAAAACCAGAGAAATCCGTCCGTTTTCGTCATTTGTTATCGAATCGACTTAAAGCCAGGTCGTCACATTGGCCGCTCTTCTCTCTGTAACGGTTGTACTTATCGTCTGCAAAGCTATGTCGCGTGCTGCGGTATGCAGAGACATTAAAAGCACCATAGTAGAACACAGATAAAGCTTCTAAGTTGATGTAATAGCCAGTAAGAAGTAGTACAGTTCAAGTTTTAGGTATCGATTATTGCCTTTTTAGCTGGCTTTGGTGCCTTGGACATGAGCTAGGACCTTAAGATTCTGCATTAAAGGAGGACTAGCAGCCGAGTTTCATGTTAGAATGTGAAAAGTGTTCATATGTAGTAAAAACCTGAGAAATCCGTTCGATTTCGTCATTAGCCATCGAATCGACTTGAAGCCAGATCGTCACATTGGCCGCTCTTCTCTCTGTAACGGTTGTACTTATCGTCTGCAAAGCAATGTCCCGTACTGCGGTATTCGGAGACACTAAAAGCACCATAGTAGAACACAGATGAAGCTGCTAAGTTGATGTAATAGCCAGTAAGAAGTAGTACAATTCAAGTTTTACGTATCGATTATTGACTTTTTAGCTGGCTTTGGTGCCTTGGACATGAGCTAGGACCTTAAGATTCTGCATGAAAGGAGGACTAGCAGCCGAGTTGCATGGGAGAATGTGAAAAGTGTTCATATGCAGTAAAAACCTGAGAAACCCGTCCATTTTCGTCATTTGTTATTGAATCGACTTAAAGCCAGATCGCCGCATTGGCCGCTCTTCTGTCTGAAAAGGTTGTACTTATCGTCTGCTGAGCTATGTCGCGTGTTGCGGTATCCGGAGACACTAAAAGCACCGTATTAGAACACAGATGAAGCTTCTAAGTTGATGTAATAGCTAGTAAGAAGTAGTACAATTCATGTTCTAGGTATCGATTATTGACTTTTTAGCAGGCTTTGGTGCTTTGGACATGGGCTAGGACCTTAAGATTGTGCATGAAAGGAGGACTAGCAGCCGACTTGCACGGGAGAATGTGAAAAGTGTTCATATGTAGTAAAAACCTGAGAAATATGTCCGTTTTCGTCATTTGTTATCGAATCGACTTAAAGCCAGATCGTCACATTGGCCGCTCTTCTCTCTGAAACGGTTGTACTTATCGTCTGCAAAGCTATGTCGCGTGCTGCGGTATTCGGAGACACTTAAAGCACCATAGTAGGACACAGATGAAGCTTCTAAGTTGATGTAATAGCCAGTAAGAAGTAGTACAAATCAAGTTTTAGGTATCGATTATTGACTTTTTAGCTGGCTTTGGTGCCTTGGACATGAGCTAGGACCTTAAGATTCTGCATGAAAGGAGGACTAGCAGCCGCGTTGCACGGGAGAATGTGAAAAGTGTTCATATGTATTAAAAACCTGAGAAATCCGTCCGTTTTCGTCATTTGTTATCGAATCGACTTAGAGCCAGGTCGTCACATTGGCCGCTCGTCTCTCTGAAACGGTTGTACTTATCGTCTGCAAACCTATGTCGCGTGCTGCGGTATGCGGAGACACTAAAAGCACCATAGTAGAACACACATGAAACTTCTAAGTTGATGTAATAGCCAGTAAGAAGTAGTACAATTCAAATTTTAGGTATAGATTATTGACTTTTTAGCTGGCTTTGGTGCCTTGGACATGAGCTAGGACCTTAAGATTCTGCATGAAAGGAGGAATAGCAGCCGAGTTGCACGGGAGAATGTGAAAAGTGTTCATATGTAGTAAAAACCTGAGAAATCCGTCCGTTTTCGTCATTTGTTATCGAATCGACTCAAAGCCAGATCGTCACATTCGCCGCTCTTCTCTCTGAAACGGTTGTACTTAATGTCTGCAAAGCTATGTCGCGTGCTGAGGTATCAGGAGACACTAAAAGCACCATAGTAGAACACAGATGAACCTTCTAAGTTGATGTAATAGCCAGTAAGAAGTAGTACAATTCAAGTTTTAGGTATCGATTATTGATTTTTTTGCTGGCTTTGGTGCCTTGGACATGAGCTAGGACCTTAAGATTCTGCATGAAAGGAGGACTAGCAGCCGAGTTGCACGGGAGAATGTGAAAAGTGTTCATATGTAGTAAAAACCTGAGAAATCCGTCCGTTTTCGTCATTTGTTATCGAATCGACTTAAAGCCAGATTGTCACATTGGCCGCTCTTCTCCATGAAACGGTTGTACTCATCGTCTGCAAAGCTATGTCGCGTGCTGCGCTATGCGGAGACACTAAAAGCACCATAGTAGAACACAGATGAAACTTCTAAGTTGATGTAATAGCCAGTAAGAAGTAGTACAATTCAAGTTTTAGGTATCGATTATTGACTTTTTAGCTGGCTTTGGTGCCTTGGACATGAGCTAGGACCTTAAGATTCTGCAAGAAAGGTGGACTAGCAGCCGAGTTGCACGGGAGAATGTGAAAAGTGTTCATATGTAGTAAAAACCTGAGAAATCCGTCCGTTTTCGTCATTTGTTATCGAATCGACTTAAGGCAAGATCGGCACATTGGCCGCTCTTCTTCCTGAAACGGTTGTACTCATCGTCTGCAAAGCTATTTTGCGTGTTGTGGTATGCGGAGACACCAAAAGCACCATAGTAGAACACAGATGAAACTTCTAAGTTGATGTAATAGCCAGTAAGAAGTAGTACAATTCAAGTTTTAGGTATCGATTATTGACTTTTTAGCTGGCTTTGGTGCCTTGGACATGAGCTAGGACCTTAAGATTCTGCATGAAAGGAGGACTAGCAGCCGCGTTGCACGGGAGAATGTGAAAAGTGTTCATATGTAGTAAAAACCTAGGAAATCCGTCCGTTTTCGTCATTTGTTATCGAATCGACTTAGAGCCAGGTCGTCACATTGGCCGCTCGTCTCTCTGAAACGGTTGTACTTATCGTCTGCAAACCTATGTCGCGTGCTGCGGTATGCGGAGACACTAAAAGCACCATAGTAGAACACAGATGAAGCTTCTAAGTTGATGTAATACCCAGTAAGATGTAGTACAATTCAAGTTTTAGGTATCGATTATTGACTTTTTAGCTGGCTTTGGTGCCTTGGACATGAGCTAGGACTTTGTGATTCTGCATGAAAGGAGGACTAGCAGCCGAGTTGCACGGGAGAATGTGAAAAGTGTTCATATGTAGTAAAAACCTGAGAAATCCGTCCGTTTTCGTCATTTGTTAACGAATCGACTTACAGCCAGATCGCCGCATTGGCCGCTCTTCTGTCTGAAACGGTTGTATTTATTGTCTGCTAAGCTATGTCGCGTGTTGCGGTATCCGGAGACACTAAAAGCACCATATTAGAACACAGATGAAGCTTCTAATTTGATGTAATAGCCAGTAAGAAGTAGCACAATTCAAGTTTTAGGTATCGATTATTGACTTTTTAGCAGGCTTTAGTGTTTTGGACATGGGCTAGGACCTTAAGATAGTGCATGAAAGGAGGAGTAGCAGCCGCGTTGCACGGGAGTATTTGAAAAGTGTTCATATGTAGTAAAAACCTGAGAAATCCGCCCGTTTTCGTCATTTGTTATCGAATCGACTTAAAGCCAGATCGTCACATTGGCCGCTCTTCTCTCTGAAACGGTTGTACTTATCGTCTGCAAAGCTATGTCGCGTGCTGCGGTATTCGGAGACACATAAAGCACCATAGTAGGACACAGATGAAGCTTCTAAGTTGATGTAATAGCCAGTAAGAAGCAGTACAAATCAAGTTTTAGGTATCGATTATTGACTTTATAGCTGGCTTTGGTGCCTTGGACATGAGCGAGGACCTTAAGATTCTGCATGAAAGGAGGACTAGCAGCCGGGTTTCACGGGAGAATGTGAAAAGTGTTCATATGTAGAAAAAACCAGAGAAATCCGACCGTTTTCGTCATTTGTTATCGAATCGACTTAAAGCCAGGTCGTCACATTGGGCGCTCGTCTCTCTGAAACGGTTGTACTTATCGTCTGCAAAGCTATGTCGCGTGCTGCGGTATGCGGAGACACTAAAAGCACCAAAGTAGAACACAGATGAAGCTTCTACGTTGATGTAACAGCCAGTAAGAAGTAGTACAATTCAAGTTTTAGGTATCGATTATTGACTTTTTAGCTGGCTTTGGTGCCTTGGACATGAGCTAGTGCCTTAAGATTCTGCATGAAAGGAGGACTAGCAGCAGAGTTGCATGGGAGAATGTGAAAAGTGTTAATATGTAGTAAAAACCTGAGAAATCCGTTCGATTTCGTCATTAGCTATCGAATCGACTTGAAGCCAGATCGTCACATTGGCCGCTCTTCTCTCTGTAACGGTTGTACTTATCGTCTGCAAAGCTATGTCGCGTGCTGCGGTATGCAGAGACATTAAAAGCACCATAGTAGAACACAGATAAAGCTTCTAAGTTGATGTAATAGCCAGTAAGAAGTAGTACAGTTCAAGTTTTAGGTATCGATTATTGCCTTTTTAGCTGGCTTTTGTGCCTTGGACATGAGCTAGGACCTTAAGATTCTGCATTAAAGGAGGACTAGCAGCCGAGTTTCATGTTAGAATGTGAAAAGTGTTCATATGTAGTAAAAACCTGAGAAATCCGTTCGATTTCGTCATTAGCCATCGAATCGACTTGAAGCCAGATCGTCACATTGGGCGCTCGTCTCTCTGAAACGGTTGTACTTATCGTCTGCAAAGCTATGTCGCGTGCTGCGGTATGCGGAGACACTAAAAGCACCATAGTAGAACACAGATGAAGCTTCTACGTTGATGTAACAGCCAGTAAGAAGTAGTACAATTCAAGTTTTAGGTATCGATTATTGATTTTTTTGCTGGCTTTGGTGCCTTGGACATGAGCGAGGACCTTAAGATTCTGCATGAAAGGAGGACTAGCAGCCGCGTTTCACGGGAGAATGTAAAAAGTGTTCATATGTAGAAAAAACCAGAGAAATCCGTCCGTTTTCGTCATTTGTTATCGAATCGACTTAAAGCCAGGTCGTCACATTGGGCGCTCGTCTCTCTGAAACGGTTGTACTTATCGTCTGCAAAGCTATGTCGCGTGCTGCGGTATGCGGAGACACTAAAAGCACCATAGTAGAACACAGATGAAGCTTCTACGTTGATGTAACAGCCAGTAAGAAGTAGTACAATTCAAGTTTTAGGTATCGATTATTGATTTTTTTGCTGGCTTTGGTGCCTTGGACATGAGCTAGGACCTTAAGATTCTGCATGAAAGGAGGACTAGCAGCCGAGTTGCACGGGAGAATGTGAAAAGTGTTCATATGTAGTAAAAACCTGAGAAATCCGTTCGATTTCGTCATTAGCCATCGAATCGACTTGAAGCCAGATCGTCACATTGGCCGCTCTTCTCTCTGTAACGGTTGTACTTATCGTCTGCAAAGCTATGTTGCGTGCTGCGGTATGCGGAGACACTAAAAGCACCATAGTAGAACACAGATGAAGCTTCTACGTTGATGTAACAGCCAGTAAGAAGTAGTACAATTCAAGTTTTAGGTGTCGATTATTGACTTTTTAGCTGGCTTTGGTGCCTTGGACATGAGCTAGGACTTTGTGATTCTGCATGAAAGGAGGACTAGCAGCCGAGTTGCACGGGAGAATGTGAAAAGTGTTCATATGTAGTAAAAACCTGCGAAATCCTTAAGTTTCCGTCATTTGTTATCGAATCGACTTAATGCCAGATCGTCACATTGGCCGCTCTGCACTCTGAAACGGTTGTACTTATCGTCTGCAAAGCAATGTCCCGTACTGCGGTATTCGGAGACACTAAAAGCACCATAGTAGAACACAGATGAAGCTGCTAAGTTGATGTAATAGCCAGTAAGAAGTAGTACAATTCAAGTTTTACGTATCGATTATTGACTTTTTAGCTGGCTTTGGTGCCTTGGACATGAGCTAGGACCTTAAGATTCTGCATGAAAGGAGGACTAGCAGCCGAGTTGCATGGGAGAATGTGAAAAGTGTTCATATGCAGTAAAAACCTGAGAAACCCGTCCATTTTCGTCATTTGTTATTGAATCGACTTAAAGCCAGATCGCCGCATTGGCCGCTCTTCTGTCTGAAAAGGTTGTACTTATCGTCTGCTAAGCTATGTCGCGTGTTGCGGTATCCGGAGACACTAAAAGCACCGTATTAGAACACAGATGAAGCTTCTAAGTTGATGTAATAGCCAGTAAGAAGTAGTACAATTCATGTTCTAGGTATCGATTATTGACTTTTTAGCAGGCTTTGGTGCTTTGGACATGGGCTAGGACCTTAAGATGGTGCATGAAAGGAGGACTAGCAGCCGACTTGCACGGGAGAATGTGAAAAGTGTTCATATGTAGTAAAAACCTGAGAAATATGTCCGTTTTCGTCATTTGTTATCGAATCGACTTAAAGCCAGATCGTCACATTGGCCGCTCTTCTCTCTGAAACGGTTGTACTTATCGTCTGCAAAGCTATGTCGCGTGCTGCGGTATTCGGAGACACTTAAAGCACCATAGTAGGACACAGATGAAGCTTCTAAGTTGATGTAATAGCCAGTAAGAAGTAGTACAAATCAAGTTTTAGGTATCGATTATTGACTTTTTAGCTGGCTTTGGTGCCTTGGACATGAGCTAGGACCTTAAGATTCTGCATGAAAGGAGGACTAGCAGCCGCGTTGCACGGGAGAATGTGAAAAGTGTTCATATGTATTAAAAACCTGAGAAATCCGTCCGTTTTCGTCATTTGTTATCGAATCGACTTAGAGCCAGGTCGTCACATTGGCCGCTCGTCTCTCTGAAACGGTTGTACTTATCGTCTGCAAACCTATGTCGCGTGCTGCGGTATGCGGAGACACTAAAAGCACCATAGTAGAACACACATGAAACTTCTAAGTTGATGTAATAGCCAGTAAGAGGTAGTACAATTCAAATTTTAGGTATAGATTATTGACTTTTTAGCTGGCTTTGGTGCCTTGGACATGAGCTAGGACCTTAAGATTCTGCATGAAAGGAGGAATAGCAGCCGAGTTGCACGGGAGAATGTGAAAAGTGTTCATATGTAGTAAAAACCTGAGAAATCCGTCCGTTTTCGTCATTTGTTATCGAATCGACTCAAAGCCAGATCGTCACATTCGCCGCTCTTCTCTCTGAAACGGTTGTACTTGATGTCTGCAAAGCTATGTCGCGTGCTGAGGTATCAGGAGACACTAAAAGCACCATAGTAGAACACAGATGAACCTTCTAAGTTGATGTAATAGCCAGTAAGAAGTAGTACAATTCAAGTTTTAGGTATCGATTATTGACTTTTTTTCTGGCTTTGGTGCCTTGGACATGAGCTAGGACCTTAAGATTCTGCATGAAAGGAGGACTAGCAGCCGAGTTGCACGGGAGAATGTGAAAAGTGTTCATATGTAGTAAAAACCTGAGAAATCCGTCCGTTTTCGTCATTTGTTATCGAATCGACGTAAAGCCAGATTGTCACATTGGCCGCTCTTCTCCATGAAACGGTTGTACTCATCGTCTGCAAAGCTATGTCGCGTGCTGCGCTATGCGGAGACACTAAAAGCACCATAGTAGAACACAGATGAAACTTCTAAGTTGATGTAATAGCCAGTAAGAAGTAGTACAATTCAAGTTTTAGGTATCGATTATTGACTTTTTAGCTGGCTTTGGTGCCTTGGACATGAGCTAGGACCTTAAGATTCTGCATGAAAGGTGGACTAGCAGCCGAGTTGCACGGGAGAATGTGAAAAGTGTTCATATGTAGTAAAAACCTGAGAAATCCGTCCGTTTTCGTCATTTGTTATCGAATCGACTTAAGGCAAGATCGGCACATTGGCCGCTCTTCTTCCTGAAACGGTTGTACTCATCGTCTGCAAAGCTATTTTGCGTGTTGCGGTATGCGGAGACACCAAAAGCACCATAGTAGAACACAGATGAAACTTCTAAGTTGATGTAATAGCCAGTAAGAAGTAGTACAATTCAAGTTTTAGGTATCGATTATTGACTTTTTAGCTGGCTTTGGTGCCTTGGACATGAGCTAGGACCTTAAGATTCTGCATGAAAGGAGGACTAGCAGCCGAGTTGCACGGGAGAATGTGAAAAGTGTTCATATGTAGTAAAAACCTGCGAAATCCTTAAGTTTCCGTCACTTGTTATCGAATCGACTTAATGCCAGATCGTCACATTGGCCGCTCTGCACTCTGAAACGGTTGTACTTATCGTCTGCAAAGCTATGTCGCGTGCTGCGGTATTCGGAGACACTAAAAGCACCATAGTAGAACACAGATGAAGCTTTTAAGTTGATGTAATAGCCAGTAAGAAGTAGTACAATTCAAGTTTTAGGTATCGATTATTGACTCTTTAGCTGGCTTTGGTGCCTTGGACATGAGCTAGGACCTTAAGATTCTGCATGAAAGGTGGACTAGCAGCTGAGTTGCACGGGAGAATGTGAAAAGTGTTCATATGTAGTAAAAACCTGAGAAATCCGTAAGTTTTCGTCATTTGTTATCGAATCGACTTAAAGCCAGATCATTACATTGGCCGCTCTTCTGTCTGAAACGGTTGTATTTATTGTCTGCTAAGCTATGTCGCGTGTTGCGGTATCCGGAGACACTAAAAGCACCATATTAGAACACAGATGAAGCTTCTAATTTGATGTAATAGCCAGTAAGAAGTAGCACAATTCAAGTTTTAGGTATCGATTTTTGACTTTTTAGCAGGCTTTGGTGCTTTGGACATGGGCTAGGACCTTAAGATAGTGCATGAAAGGAGGAGTAGCAGCCGCGTTGCACGGGGGAGTATTTGAAAAGTGTTCATATGTAGTAAAAACCTGAGAAATCCGCCCGTTTTCGTCATTTGTTATCGAATCGACTTAAAGCCAGATCGTCACATTGGCCGCTCTTCTCTCTGAAACGGTTGTACTTATCGTCTGCAAAGCTATGTCGCGTGCTGCGGTATTCGGAGACACATAAAGCACCATAGAAGAACACAGATGAAGCTTCTAAGTTGATGTAATAGCCAGTAAGAAGCAGTACAAATCAAGTTTTAGGTATCGATTATTGACTTTATAGCTGGCTTTGGTGCCTTGGACATGAGCGAGGACCTTAAGATTCTGCATGAAAGGAGGACTAGCAGCCGCGTTTCACGGGAGAATGTGAAAAGTGTTCATATGTAGAAAGAACCAGAGAAATCCGTCCGTTTTCGTCATTTGTTATCGAATCGACTTAAAGCCAGGTCGTCACATTGGCCGCTCTTCTCTCTGTAACGGTTGTACTTATCGTCTGCAAAGCTATGTCGCGTGCTGCGGTATGCAGAGACATTAAAAGCACCATAGTAGAACACAGATAAAGCTTCTAAGTTGATGTAATAGCCAGTAAGAAGTAGTACAGTTCAAGTTTTAGGTATCGATTATTGCCTTTTTAGCTGGCTTTGGTGCCTTGGACATGAGCTAGGACCTTAAGATTCTGCATTAAAGGAGGACTAGCAGCCGAGTTTCATGTTAGAATGTGAAAAGTGTTCATATGTAGTAAAAACCTGAGAAATCCGTTCGATTTCGTCATTAGCCATCGAATCGACTTGAAGCCAGATCGTCACATTGGCCGCTCTTCTCTCTGTAACGGTTGTACTTATCGTCTGCAAAGCAATGTCCCGTACTGCGGTATTCGGAGACACTAAAAGCACCATAGTAGAACACAGATGAAGCTGCTAAGTTGATGTAATAGCCAGTAAGAAGTAGTACAATTCAAGTTTTACGTATCGATTATTGACTTTTTAGCTGGCTTTGGTGCCTTGGACATGAGCTAGGACCTTAAGATTCTGCATGAAAGGAGGACTAGCAGCCGAGTTGCATGGGAGAATGTGAAAAGTGTTCATATGCAGTAAAAACCTGAGAAACCCGTCCATTTTCGTCATTTGTTATTGAATCGACTTAAAGCCAGATCGCCGCATTGGCCGCTCTTCTGTCTGAAAAGGTTGTACTTATCGTCTGCTAAGCTATGTCGCGTGTTGCGGTATCCGGAGACACTAAAAGCACCGTATTAGAACACAGATGAAGCTTCTAAGTTGATGTAATAGCCAGTAAGAAGTAGTACAATTCATGTTCTAGGTATCGATTATTGACTTTTTAGCAGGCTTTGGTGCTTTGGACATGGGCTAGGACCTTAAGATTGTGCATGAAAGGAGGACTAGCAGCCGACTTGCACGGGAGAATGTGAAAAGTGTTCATATGTAGTAAAAACCTGAGAAATATGTCCGTTTTCGTCATTTGTTATCGAATCGACTTAAAGCCAGATCGTCACATTGGCCGCTCTTCTCTCTGAAACGGTTGTACTTATCGTCTGCAAAGCTATGTCGCGTGCTGCGGTATTCGGAGACACTTAAAACACCATAGTAGGACACAGATGAAGCTTCTAAGTTGATGTAATAGCCAGTAAGAAGTAGTACAAATCAAGTTTTAGGTATCGATTATTGACTTTTTAGCTGGCTTTGGTGCCTTGGACATGAGCTAGGACCTTAAGATTCTGCATGAAAGGAGGACTAGCAGCCGCGTTGCACGGGAGAATGTGAAAAGTGTTCATATGTATTAAAAACCTGAGAAATCCGTCCGTTTTCGTCATTTGTTATCGAATCGACTTAGAGCCAGGTCGTCACATTGGCCGCTCGTCTCTCTGAAACGGTTGTACTTATCGTCTGCAAACCTATGTCGCGTGCTGCGGTATGCGGAGACACTAAAAGCACCATAGTAGAACACACATGAAACTTCTAAGTTGATGTAATAGCCAGTAAGAAGTAGTACAATTCAAATTTTAGGTATAGATTATTGACTTTTTAGCTGGCTTTGGTGCCTTGGACATGAGCTAGGACCTTAAGATTCTGCATGAAAGGAGGAATAGCAGCCGAGTTGCACGGGAGAATGTGAAAAGTGTTCATATGTAGTAAAAACCTGAGAAATCCGTCCGTTTTCGTCATTTGTTATCGAATCGACTCAAAGCCAGATCGTCACATTCGCCGCTCTTCTCTCTTAAACGGTTGTACTTAATGTCTGCAAAGCTATGTCGCGTGCTGATCTATCAGGAGACACTAAAAGCACCATAGTAGAACACAGATGAACCTTCTAAGTTGATGTAATAGCCAGTAAGAAGTAGTACAATTCAAGTTTTAGGTATCGATTATTGATTTTTTTGCTGGCTTTGGTGCCTTGGACATGAGCTAGGACCTTAAGATTCTGCATGAAAGGAGGACTAGCAGCCGAGTTGCACGGGAGAATGTGAAAAGTGTTCATATGTAGTAAAAACCTGAGAAATCCGTCCGTTTTCGTCATTTGTTATCGAATCGACTTAAAGCCAGATTGTCACATTGGCCGCTCTTCTCCATGAAACGGTTGTACTCATCGTCTGCAAAGCTATGTCGCGTGCTGCGCTATGCGGAGACACTAAAAGCACCATAGTAGAACACAGATGAAACTTCTAAGTTGATGTAATAGCCAGTAAGAAGTAGTACAATTCAAGTTTTAGGTATCGATTATTGACTTTTTAGCTGGCTTTGGTGCCTTGGACATGAGCTAGGACCTTAAGATTCTGCAAGAAAGGTGGACTAGCAGCCGAGTTGCACGGGAGAATGTGAAAAGTGTTCATATGTAGTAAAAACCTGAGAAATCCGTCCGTTTTCGTCATTTGTTATCGAATCGACTTAAGGCATGATCGGCACATTGGCCGCTCTTCTTCCTGAAACGGTTGTACTCATCGTCTGCAAAGCTATTTTGCGTGTTGTGGTATGCGGAGACACCAAAAGCACCATAGTAGAACACAGATGAAACTTCTAAGTTGATGTAATAGCCAGTAAGAAGTAGTACAATTCAAGTTTTAGGTATCGATTATTGACTTTTTAGCTGGCTTTGGTGCCTTGGACATGAGCTAGGACCTTAAGATTCTGCATGAAAGGAGGACTAGCAGCCGCGTTGCACGGGAGAATGTGAAAAGTGTTCATATGTAGTAAAAACCTAGGAAATCCGTCCGTTTTCGTCATTTGTTATCGAATCGACTTAGAGCCAGGTCGTCACATTGGCCGCTCGTCTCTCTGAAACGGTTGTACTTATCGTCTGCAAACCTATGTCGCGTGCTGCGGTATGCGGAGACACTAAAAGCACCATAGTAGAACACAGATGAAGCTTCTAAGTTGATGTAATACCCAGTAAGATGTAGTACAATTCAAGTTTTAGGTATCGATTATTGACTTTTTAGCTGGCTTTGGTGCCTTGGACATGAGCTAGGACTTTGTGATTCTGCATGAAAGGAGGACTAGCAGCCGAGTTGCACGGGAGAATGTGAAAAGTGTTCATATGTAGTAAAAACCTGCGAAATCCTTAAGTTTCCGTCATTTGTTATCGAATCGACTTAATGCCAGATCGTCACATTGGCCGCTCTGCACTCTGAAACGGTTGTACTTATCGTCTGCAAAGCTATGTCGCGTGCTGCGGTATTCGGAGACACTAAAAGCACCATAGTAGAACACAGATGAAGCTTTTAAGTTGATGTAATAGCCAGTAAGAAGTAGTACAATTCAAGTTTTAGGTATCGATTATTGACTCTTCAGCTGGCTTTGGTGCCTTGGACATGAGCTAGGACCTTAAGATTCTGCATGAAAGGTGGACTAGCAGCTGAGTTGCACGGGAGAATGTGAAAAGTGTTCATATGTAGTAAAAACCTGAGAAATCCGTAAGTTTTCGTCATTTGTTATCGAATCGACTTAAAGCCAGATCGTTACATTGGCAGCTCTTCTCTCTGAAACGGTTGTACTTATCGTCTGCAAAGCTATGTCGCGTGCTGCGGTATTCGGAGACACTAAAAGCACGATAGTAGGACACAGATGAAGCTTCTAAGTTGATGTAATAGCAAGTAAGAAGTAGTACAATTCACGTTTTAGATCGATTATTGATTTTTTAGCTGGCTTTGGTGCCTTGGACCTGAGCTAGGACCTTAAGATTCTGCATGAAAGGAGGACTAGCAGCCTAGTTGGACGGGAGAATGTGAAAACTGTTCATATGTAGTAAAAACCTGAGAAATCCGTCCGTTTTCGTCATTTGTTAACGAATCGACTTACAGCCAGATCGCCGCATTGGCCGCTCTTCTGTCTGAAACGGTTGTATTTATTGTCTGCTAAGCTATGTCGCGTGTTGCGGTATCCGGAGACACTAAAAGCACCATATTAGAACACAGATGAAGCTTCTAATTTGATGTAATAGCCAGTAAGAAGTAGCACAATTCAAGTTTTAGGTATCGATTTTTGACTTTTTAGCAGGCTTTGGTGCTTTGGACATGGGCTAGGACCTTAAGATAGTGCATGAAAGGAGGAGTAGCAGCCGCGTTGCACGGGAGTATTTGAAAAGTGTTCATATGTAGTAAAAACCTGAGAAATCCGCCCGTTTTCGTCATTTGTTATCGAATCGACTTAAAGCCAGATCGTCACATTGGCCGCTCTTCTCTCTGAAACGGTTGTACTTATCGTCTGCAAAGCTATGTCGCGTGCTGCGGTATTCGGAGACACATAAAGCACCATAGTAGGACACAGATGAAGCTTCTAAGTTGATGTAATAGCCAGTAAGAAGCAGTACAAATCAAGTTTTAGGTATCGATTATTGACTTTATAGCTGGCTTTGGTGCCTTGGACATGAGCGAGGACCTTAAGATTCTGCATGAAAGGAGGACTAGCAGCCGCGTTTCACGGGAGAATGTGAAAAGTGTTCATATGTAGAAAAAACCAGAGAAAACCGTCCGTTTTCGTCATTTGTTATCGAATCGACTTAAAGCCAGGTCGTCACATTGGGCGCTCGTCTCTCTGAAACGGTTGTACTAATCGTCTGCAAAGCTATTTCGCGTGCTGCGGTATGCGGAGACACTAAAAGCACCATAGTAGAACACAGATGAAGCTTCTACGTTGATGTAACAGCCAGTAAGAAGTAGTACAATACAAGTTTTAGGTATCGATTATTGACTTTTTAGCTGGCTTTGGTGCTTTGTACATGAGCTAGGGCCTTAAGATTCTGCATGAAAGGAGGACTAGCACCAGAGTTGCATGGGAGAATGTGAAAAGTGTTAATATGTAGTAAAAACCTGAGAAATCCGTTCGATTTCGTCATTAGCTATCGAATCGACTTGAAGCCAGATCGTCACATTGGCCGCTCTTCTCTCTGAAACGGTTGTACATATCGTCTGCAAAGCTATGTCGCGTGCTGCGGTGTGCGGAGACACTAAATGCACCATAGTAGAACACAGATGAAGCTTCTAAGTTGATGTAATAGCCAGTAAGAATTAGTAAAATTCAAGTTATAGGTACTGATTATTTACTTTTTAGCTGGCTTTGGTGCCTTGGACATGAGCTAGGACCTTAAGATTCTGCATGAATGGAGGACTAGCAGCAGCGTTTCACGGGAGAATGTGAAAAGTGTTCATATGTAGTAAAAACCTGAGAAATCCGTCCGTTTTCGTCATTTGTTATCGAATCGACTTAAAGCCAGATCGTCACATTGGCCGCTCTTCCCTCTGAAACGGTTGTACTTATCGTCTGCAAAGCTATGTCGCGTGCTGCGGTATGCGGAGACACTAAAAGCACCATAGTAGAACACAGATGAAGCTTCTAAGTTGATGTAATAGCCAGTAAGAAGTAGTACAATTCAAGTTTTAGGTAGTGATTATTGACCTTTTAGCTGGCTTTGGTGCCTTGGACATGAGCTAGGACATAACGATTCTGCATGAAAGGAGGACTAGCAGCCGAGTTGCACGGGACAATGTGAAAAGTGTTCATATGTAGTAAAAACCTGAGAAATCCGTCGTTTTCTTCATTTGTTATAGAATAGACTTAAAGCCAGATCGTCACATTGGCCGCTCTTCTCTCTGAAACGGTTGTACTTATCGTCTGCAAAGCTATGTCGCGTGCTGCGGTATGCGGTGACACGAAAAGCACCATAGTAGAAGACAAATGAAGCTTTTAAGTAAATGTAATAGCCAGTAAGAAGTAGTACAATTCAAGTTTTAGGTATCGATTATTGACTTTTTAGCTGGCTTTGGTGCCTTTTACATGATCTAGGACCTTAAGATTCTGTTTTAAAGAAGGACTAGCAGCTGAGTTGCACGGGAGAATGTGAAAAGTATTCATATGTAGTAAAAACCTGAGAAATCCGTCCGTTTTCGTCATTTGTTATCGAATCGACTTAAAGCCAGATCGTCACATTGGCCGCTCTTCTCTCCGTAACGGTTGTACTTATCGTCTTCAAAGCTATGTCGCGTGCTGCGGTATGCGGAGACACTAAAAGCACCATAGTAGAACACAGATGAAGCTTCTAAGTTGATGTAAGAGCCAGTAAGAAGTAGTACAATTCAAGTTTTAGGTATCGATTATTGACTTTTTAGCTGGCTTTGGTGCCTTGGACATGAGCTAGGACCTTAAGATTCTGCATGAAAGGAGGACTAGTAGCCGCGTTGCACGGGAGAATGTGAAATGTGTTCAAATGTAGTAAAAACCTGAGATATCCGTCCGTTTTCGTCATTTGTTATCGAATCGACTTAAAGCCAGATCGTCACAGTGGCCGCTCTTCTCTCTGAAACGGTTGTACGTATCGTCTTCAAAGCTATGTCACGTGCTGCGGTATGCGGAGACACTAAAAGCACCATAGTAGAACACAGATGAAGCTTCTAAGTTGATGTAATAGCCAGTAAGAAGTAGTACAATTCAAGTTTTAGGTATCGATTATTGACTTTTTAGCTGGCTTTGGTGCCTTGGACATGAGCTAGGACCTTAAGATTCAGCATGAAAGGAGGACTAGCAGCCGAGTTGCACGGGACAATGTGAAAAGTGTTCATATGTAGTAAAAACCTGAGAAATCCGTCCGTTTTCTACATTTGTTATCGAATCGACTTAAAGCCAGATCGTCACATTGGCCCCACTTTTCTCTGAAACGGTTGTACTTATCGTCTGCAAAGCTATGTCGCGTGCTGCGGTGTGCGGAGACACTAAAAGCACCATAGTAGAACACAGATGAAGCTTCTAAGTTGATGTAATAGCCAGTAAGAAGTAGTACAATTCAAGTTTTAGGTATCGATTATTGACTTTTTAGCTGGCTTTGGTGCCTTGGACATGAGCTAGGACCTTAAGATTCTGCATAGAAGGAGGACTAGCAGCCGCGTTGCACGGGAGAATGTGAAATGTGTTCATATGTAGTAGAAACCTGAGAAATCCGTTCGTTTTCGTCATTTGTTATCGAATCGACTTAAAGCCCGATCGTCACATTGGCCGCTCTTCTCTCTGAAACGGTTGTACTTATCGTTTGCAAAGCTATGTCGTTTGCTGCGGTATGCGTAGACACTAAAACCACCACAGTAGAACACAGAAGAAGCTTCTAAGTTGATGTAATACCCAGTAAGAAGTAGTACAATTCAAGTTTTAGGTATTGATTATTGACTTTTTAGCTGGCTTTGGTGCCTTGGACATGAGCTAGGACCTTAAGAATCTGCATGAAAGGAGGACTAGCAGCCGAGTTGCACGGGAGAATGTGAAAAGTGTTCATATGTAGTAAAAACCTGAGAAATCCGTCCGTTTTCGTCATTTGTTATCGAATCGACTTAAAGCCAGATCGTAACATTGGCCGCTCTTCTCTCTGAAACGGTTGTACTTATCGTTTGCAAAGCTATTTCGCGTGCTGCGGTACGCGGAGACTCTAAGAGCACCATAGTAGAACACAGATGAAGCTTCTAAGTTGATGTAATAGCCAGTAAGAATTAGTACAATTCAAGTTATAGGTACTGATTATTTACTTTTTAGCTGGCTTTGGTGACTTGGACATGAGCTAGGACCTTAAGATTCTGCATGAATGGAGGACTAGCAGCAGCGTTTCACGGGAGAATGTGAAAAGTGTTCATATGTAGTAAAAACCTGAGAAATCCGTCCGTTTTCGTCATTTGTTATCAAATCGACTTAAAGCCCGATCGTCACATTGGCCGCTCTTCTCTCTGAAACGGTTGTACTTATCGTCCGCAAACCTATGTCGTATGCTGAGGTATGTGGAGACACTAAAACCACCACAGTAGAACACAGATGAAGCTTCTAAGTTGATGTAATAGCCAGTAAGAAGTAGTACAATTCAAGTTTTAGGTAGTGATTATTGACCTTTTAGCTGGCTTTGGTGCCTTGGACATGAGCTAGGACATTAAGATTCTGCATGAAAGGAGGACTAGCAGCCGAGTTGCACGGGACAACGTGAAAAGTGTTCATATGTAGTAAAAACCTGAGAAATCCGTCCGTTTTCTGCATTTGTTATCGAATAGACTTAAAGCCAGATCGTCACATTGGCCGCTCTTCTCTCTGAAAAGGTTGTACTTATCGTCTGCAAAGCTATGTCGCGTGCTGCGGTATGCGGAGACACGAAAAGCATCATAGTAGAAGACAGATGAAGCTTTTAAGTAAATGTAATAGCAAGTAAAAAGTAGAAAATTCAAGTTTTAGGTACTGATTATTGACTTTTTAGCTGGCTTTGGTGCCTTGGACATGAGCTAGGACCTTAAGATTCTGCATAGAAGGAGGACTAGCAGCCGCGTTGCACGGGAGAATGTGAAACGTGTTCATATGTAGTAGAAACCTGAGAAATCCGTCCGTTTTCGTCATTTGTTATCGAATCGACTTAAAGCCCGATCGTCACATTGGCCGCTCTTCTCTCTGAAACGGTTGAACCTATCGTTTGCAAAGCTATGTCGTATGCTGCGGTATGCGGAGACACTAAAACCACCACAGTAGAACACAGATGAAGCTTCTAAGTTGATGAAATAGCCAGTAAGAAGTAGTACAATTCAAGTTTTAGGTATGGATTATTGACTTTTTAGCTGGCTTTGGTGCCTTGGACATGAGCTAGGACCTTAGGAATCTGCATGAAAGGAGGACTAGCAGCCGAGTTGCACGGGAGAATGTGAAACGTGTTCATATGTAGTAAAAACCTGAGAAATCCGTCAGTTTTCGTCATTTGTTATCGAATCGACTTAAAGCCCGATCGTCACATTGGCCGCTCTTCTCTCTGAAACGGTTGTACTTATCGTCTGCAAAGCTATGTCGTATGCTGCGGTATGCGGAGACACTAAAACCACCACAGTAGAACACAGATGAAGCTTCTAAGTTGATGAAATAGCCAGTAAGAAGTAGTACAATTCAAGTTTTAGGTATCGATTATTGACTTTTTAGCTGGCTCTGGTGCCTTGGACATGAGCTACGACCTGAAGATTCTGCATGAAAGGAGGAGTAGCAGCCGAGTTGCACGGGAGAATGTGAAAAGTGTTCATATGTAGTAAAAACCTGAGAAATCCGTCCGTTTTCGTCATTTGTTATCGAATCGACTTAAAGCCAGATCGTTACATTGGCCGCTCTTCTCTCTGAAACGGTTGTACGTATCGTCTTCAAAGCTGTGTCGCGTGCTGCGGTATGCGGAGACACTAAAAGCACCATAGTAGAACACAGATGAAGCTTCTAAGTTGATGTAATAGCCAGTAATATATAGTACAATTCAAGTTTTAGGTATCGATTATTGACTTTTTAGCTGGCTTTGGTGCCTTGGACATGAGCTAGGACCTTAAGATTCAGCATGAAAGGAGGACTAGCAGTCGAGTTGCACGGGAGAATGTGAAAAGTGTTCATATGTAGTAAAAACCTGAGAAATCCGTCCGTTTTCGTCATTTGTTATTGAATCGACTTAAAGACAGATCGTCACATTGGCCGCTCTGCTCTCTGAAACGGTTGTACTTATCGTCTGCAAAGCTATGTCGCGTGCTGCGGTATGCGGAGACACGAAAAGCACCATAGTAGAACACAGATGAAGCTTTTAAGTAAATGTAATAGCAAGTAAGAAGTAGTAAAATTCAAGTTTTAGGTACTGATTATTGACTTTTTAGCAGGCTTTGGTGCCTTGGACATGAGCTAGGACCTTAAGATTCTGCATGAAAGGAGGACTAGCAGCCGAGTTGCACGGGACAATGTGAAAAGTGTTCATATGTAGTAAAAACCTGAGAAATCCGTCCGTTTTCGTCATTTGTTATCGAATCGACTTAAAGCCCGATCGTCACAATGACCGCTCTTCCCTCTGAAACGGTTGTACTTATCGTCTGCAAAGCTATGTCGCGTGCTGCGTTATGCGTAGACACTAAAAGCACCATAGTAGAACACAGAAGAAGCTTCTAAGTTGAAGTAATAGCCAGTAAGAAGTAGTACAATTCAAGTTTTAGTTATCGATTATTCCCTTTTGGCCGGCTTTGGTGGCTTGGACATGACCTAGGACCTTAAGATTCTGCATGAAACTAGAACTAGCAGCCGAGTTGCACGGGAGAATGTGAAAAGTGTTCATATGTAGGTAAAACCTGAGAAATCCGTCCGTTTTCGTCATTTGTTATCGAATCGACTTAAAGCCAGATCGTCACATTGGCCGCTCTTCTCTCTGAAACGGTTGTACTTATCGTCTGCAAAGCTATGTCGCGTGCTGCGGTATGCGGAGACTGTAAAAGCACCATAGTAGAACACAGATGAAGCTTCTAAGTTGATGTAATAGCCAGTAAGAAGTCGTACAATTCAAGTTTTTTGTATTGATTATTGACTTCTTAGCTGGCTTTGGTGCCTTGGACATGAGCTAGAACCTTAAGAATCTGCATGAAAGGAGGACTAGCAGCCGAGTTGCACGGGAGAATGTGAAAAGTGTTCATATGTAGTAAAAACCTGAGAAATCCGTCCGTTTTCGTCACTTGTTATTGAATCGACTTAAAGCCAGATCGTCACATTGGCCGCTCTTCTCTCTGAAACGGTTGTACTTATCGTCTGCAAAGCTATGTCGCGTGCTGCGGTATGCGGAGACACTAAAAGCACCATAGTAGAACACAGATGAAGCTTCTAAGTTGATGTAATAGCCAGTAAGAAGTAGTACAATTCCAGTTTTAGGTAGAGATCATTGACTTTTTAGCTGGCTTTGGTGCCTTGGACATGAGCTAGGACATCAAGATTCTGCATGAGAGGAGGACTAGCAGTCGAGTTGCACGGGACAATGTGAAAAGTGTTCATATGTAGTAAAAACCTGAGAAATCCGTCCGTTTTCGTCATTTGTTATCGAATCGACATAAAGCCAGATCGTAACATTGGCCGCTCTTCTCTCTGATACGGTTGTACTTATCGTCTGCAAAGCTATTTCGCGTGCTGCGGTACGCGAAGACTCTAAAAGCACCATAGTAGAAGACAGATGAAGCTTCTAAGTTGATGTAATAGCCAGTAAGAAGCAGTACAATTCAAGTTTTAGCTATCGATTATTGACTGTTTAGGTGGCTTTGGTGCCTTGGACATGATCTAGCACCTTAAGATTCTCCATGAAAGGAGGACTAGCAGCCGAGTTGCATGGGAGAATGTGAAACGTGTTCATATGTAGTAAAAACCTGAGAAATCCGTCAGTTTTCGTCATTTGTTATCGAATCGACTTAAAGCCAGTTCGTCACTTGGCCGATCTTATCCCTAAAACGGTTGTACTTATCGTCTGCAAAGCTATTTCGCGTGCTGCGGTACGCGGAGACTCTAAAAGCACCATAGTAGAACACAGATGAAGCTTCTAAGTTGATGTAATAGCCAGTAAGAAGTAGTACAATTCAAGTTTTAGGTACTGATTATTTACGTTTTAGCTTACTTTGGTGCCTTGGACATGAGCTAGGACCTTAAGTTTCTGCATGAGAGGAGGACTAGCAGCCGAGTTACACGGGAGAATGTGAAAAATGTTCATATGTAGTAAAAACCTGAGAAATCCGTCCGTTTTCTTCATTTGTTATCGAATCGACTTAGAGCCCGATCGTCACATTGGCTGCTCTTCTCTCTGAAACGGTTGTACTTATCGTTTGCAAAGCTATGTCGTTTGCTGCGGTATGCGGAGACACTAAAACCACCACAGTAGAACACAGAAGAAGCTTCTAAGTTGATGTAATACCCAGTAAGAAGTAGTACAATTCAAGTTTTATGTATTGATTATTGACTTTTTAGCTGGCTTTGGTGCCTTGGACATGAGCTAGGACCTTAAGAATCTGCATGAAAGGAGGACTAGCAGCCGAGTCGCACGGGAGAATGTGAAAAGTGTTCATATGTAGTAAAAACCTGAGAAATCCGTCCGTTTTCGTCATTTGTTATCGAATCGACTTAAAGCCAGATCGTAACATTGGCTGCTCTTCTCTCTGAAACGGTTGTACTTATCGTCTGCAAAGCTATTTCGCGTGCTGCGGTACGCGGAGACTCTAAGAGCACCATAGTAGAACACAGATGAAGCTTCTAAGTTGATGTAATAGCCAGTTAGAATTAGTACAATTCAAGTTATAGGTACTGATGATTTACTTTTTAGCTGGCTTTGGTGACTTGGACATGAGCTAGGACCTTAAGATTCTGCATGAATGGAGGACTAGCAGCCGAGTTGCACGGGACAACGTGAAAAGTGTTCATATGTAGTAAAAACCTGAGAAATCCGTCCGTTTTCTTCATTTGTTATCGAATAGACTTAAAGCCAGATCGTCACATTGGCCGCTCTTCTCTCTGAAAAGGTTGTACTTATCGTCTGCAAAGCTATGTCGCGTGCTGCGGTATGCGGAGACACGAAAAGCACCATAGTAGAAGACAGATGAAGCTTTTAAGTAAATGTAATAGCAAGTAAGAAGTAGAAAATTCAAGTTTTAGGTACTGATTATTGACTTTTTAGCTGGCTTTGGTGCCTTGGACATGAGCTAGGACCTTAAGATTCTGCATAGAAGGAGGACTAGCAGCCGCGTTGCACGGGAGAATGTGAAACGTGTTCATATGTAGTAGAAACCTGAGAAATCCGTCCGTTTTCGTCATTTGTTATCGAATCGACTTAAAGCCCGATCGTCACATTGGCCGCTCTTCTCTCTGAAACGGTTGAACCTATCGTTTGCAAAGCTATGTCGTATGCTGCGGTATGCGGAGACATTAAAACCACCACACTAGAACACAGATGAAGCTTCTAAGTTGATGAAATAGCCAGTAAGAAGTAGTACAATTCAAGTTTTAGGTATCGATTATTGACTTTTTAGCTGGCTTTGGTGCCTTGGACATGAGCTAGGACCTTAGGAATCTGCATGAAAGGAGGACTAGCAGCCGAGTTGCACGGGAGAATGTAAAAAGTGTTCATATGTAGTAAAAACCTGAGAAATCCGTCCGTTTTCGTAATTTGTTATCGAATCGACTTAAAGCCAGATCGTAACATTGGCCGCTCTTCTCTCTGAAACGGTTGTACTTATCGTCTGCAAAGCTATGTCGCGTGCTGCGGTACGCGGAGACTCTAAAAGCACCATAGTAGAACACAGATGAAGCTTCTAAGTTGATGTAATAGCCAGTAAGAAGCAGTACAATTCAAGTTTTAGCTATCGATTATTGACTGTTTAGCTGGCTTTGGTGCCTTGGACATGATCTAGGACCGTAAGATTCTCCATGAAAGGAGGACTAGCAGCCGAGTTGCACGGGAGAATGTGAAACGTGTTCATATGTAGTAAAAACCTGAGAAATCCGTCAGTTTTCGTCATTTGTTATCGAATCGACTTAAAGCCAGATCGTCACTTGGCCGATCTTATCCCTGAAACGGTTGTACTTATCGTCTGCAAAGCTATTTCGCGTGCTGCGGTACGCGGAGACTCTAAAAGCACCATAGTAGAACACAGATGAAGCTTCTAAGTTGATGTAATAGCCAGTAAGAAGTAGTACAATTCAAGTTTTAGGTACTGATTATTTACGTTTTAGCTTACTTTGGTGCCTTGGTTATGGGCTAGGACCTTAAGTTTCTGCATGAAAGGAGGACTAGCAGCCGAGTTACACGGGAGAATGTGAAAAATGTTCATATGTAGTAAAAACCTGAGAAATCCGTCCGTTTTCTTCATTTGTTATCGAATCGACTTAAAGCCAGATCGTCACATTGGCCGCTCTTCTCTCTGAAACGGTTGTACATATCGTCTGCAAAGCTACGTCGCGTGCTGCGGTGTGCGGAGACACTAAATGCACCATAGTAGAACACAGATGAAGCTTCTAAGTTGATGTAATAGCCAGTAAGAAGTAGTACAATTCAAGTTTTAGGTATCGATTATTGACTTTTTAGCTGGCTTTGGTGCCTTGGACATGAGCTAGGACCTTAAGATTCTGTATGACAGGAGGACTAGCAGCCGCGTTGCACGGGAGAATGTGAAATGTGTTCATATGTAGTAAAAACCTGAGAAATCCGTCCGTCTTCGTCATTTGTTATCGAATCGACTTAGAGCCCGATCGTCACATTGGCCGCTCTTCTCTCTGAAACGGTTGTACTTATCGTCTGCAAAGCTATGTCGTATGCTGCGGTATGTGGAGACACTAAAACCACCAGAATAGAACACAGATGAAGCTTCTAAGTTGATGTGATAGCCAGTAAGAAGTAGTACAATTCAAATTTTAGGTATCGATTATTGACTTTTTAGCTGGCTTTGGTGCCTTGGACATGAGCTACGACCTTAAGCTTCTGCATGAAAGGAGGAGTAGCAGCCGAGTTGCACGGGACAATGTGAAAAGTGTTCATATGTAGTAAAAACCTGAGAAATCCGTCCGTTTTCGTCATTTGTTATCGAATCGACTTAAAGCCAGATCGTAACATTGGCCGCTCGTCTCTCTGAAACGGTTGTACTTATCGTCTGCAAAGCTATTTCGCGTGCTGCGGTACGCGGAGACTCTAAGAGCACCATAGTAGAACACAGATGAAGCTTCTAAGTTGATGTAATAGCCAGTAAGAATTAGTACAATTCAAGTTATAGGTACTAATTATTTACTTTTTAGCTGGCTTTGGTGCCTTGGACATGAGCTAGGACCTTAAGATTCTCCATGAAAGGAGGACTAGCAGCCGAGTTGCACGGGAGAATGTGAAATGTGTTCATATGTAGTAAAAACCTGAGAAATCCGTCAGTTTTCGTCATTTGTTATCGAATCGACTTAAAGCCAGATCGTCACTTGGCCGATCTTATCCCTGAAACGGTTGTACTTATCGTCTGCAAAGCTATTTCGCGTGCTGCGGTACGCGGAGACTCTAAAAGCACCATAGTAGAACACAGATGAAGCTTCTAAGTTGATGTAATAGCCAGTAAGAATTAGTACAATTCAAGTTATAGGTACTGATTATTTACTTTTTAGCTGGCTTTGGTGCCTTGGACATGATCTAGGACCTTAAGAATCTGCATGAATGGAGGACTAGCAGCAGCGTTTCACGGGAGAATGTGAAAAGTGTTCATATGTAGTAAAAACCTGAGAAATCCGTCCGTTTTCGTCATTTGTTATCGAATCGACTTAAAGCCAGATCGTCACATTGGCCGCTCTTCTCTCTGAAACGGTTGTACTTATCGTCTGCAAAGCTATGTCGCGTGCAGCGGTATGCGGAGACACTAAAAGCACCATAGTAGAACACAGATGAAGCTTCTAAGTTGATGTAATAGCCAGTAAGAAGTAGTACAATTCAAGTTTTCGGTACTGATTATTTACGTTTTAGCTTACTTTGGTGCCTTGGACATGAGCTAGGACCTTAAGTTTCTGCATGAAAGGAGGACTAGCAGCCGAGTTACACGGGAGAATGTGAAAAATGTTCATATGTAGTAAAAACCTGAGAAATCCGTCCGTTTTCTTCATTTGTTATCGAATCGACTTAAGGCCAGATCGTCACATTGGCCGCTCTTCTCTCTGAAACGGTTGTACATATCGTCTGCAAAGCTATGTCGCGTGCTGCGGTGTGCGGAGACACTATATGTACCATAGTAGAACACAGATGAAGCTTCTAAGTTGATGTAATAGCCAGTAAGAAGTAGTACAATCAAGTTTTAGGTATCGATTATTGTCTTTTTAGCTGGCTTTGGTGCCTTGGACATGAGCTAGGACCTTAAGATTCTGTATGAAAGGAGGACTAGCAGCCGCGTTGCACGGGAGAATGTGAAATGTGTTCATATGTAGTAAAAACCTGAGAAATCCGTCCGTTTTCGTCATTTGTTATCGAATCGACTTAAAGCCAGATCGTAACATTGGCCGCTCTTCTCTCTGAAACGGTTGTACTTATCGTCTGCAAAGCTATTTCGCGTGCTGCGATACGCGGAGACTCTAAGGGCACCATAGTAGAACACAGATGAAGCTTCTAAGTTGATGTAATAGCCAGTAAGAATTAGTACAATTCAAGTTATAGGTACTGATTTTTTACTTTTTAGCTGGCTTTGGTGCCTTGGACATGAGCTAGGACCTTAAGATTCTGCATGAATGGAGGACTAGCAGCAGCGTTTCACGGGAGAATGTGAAAAGTGTTCATATGTAGTAAAAACCTGAGAAATCCGTCCGTTTTCGTCATTTGTTATCGAATCGACTTAAAGCCAGATCGTCACATTGGCCGCTCTTCTCTCTGAAACGGTTGTACTTATCGTCTGCAAAGCTATGTCGCGTGCTGCGGTATGCGGAGACACGTAAAGCACCATAGTAGAAGACAGATGAAGCTTTTAAGTAAATGTAATAGCAAGTAAGAAGTAGTAAAATTCAAGTTTTAGGTACTGATTATTGACTTTTTAGCTGGCTTTGGTGCCTTGGTCATTAGCTAGGACCTTAAGATTCTGCATAGAAGGAGGACTAGCAGCCGCGTTGCACGGGAGAATGTGAAACGTGTTCATATGTAGTAGAAACCTGAGAAATCCGTCCGTTTTCGTCATTTGTTATCGAATCGACTTAAAGCCCGATCGTCACATTGGCCGCTCTTCTCTCTGAAACGGTTGTACCTATCGTTTGCAAAGCTATGTCGTATGCTGCGGTATGCGGAGACACTAAAACCACCACAGTAGAACACAGATGAAGCTTCTAAGTTGATGAAATAGCCAGTAAGAAGTAGTACAATTCAAGTTTTAGGTATCGATTATTGACTTTTTAGCTGGCTTTGGTGCCTTGGACATGAGCAAGGACCTTGAGATTCTGCATGAAAGGAGGACTAGCAGCCGAGTTGCACGGGACAATGTGAAAAGAGTTCATATGTAGTTAAAACCTGAGAAATCCGTCCGTTTTCGTCATTTGTTATCGAATCGACTTAAAGCCAGATCGTCACATTGACCGCTCTTCTCTCTGAAACGGTTGTACTTATCGTCTGCAAAGCTATGTCGCGTGCTGCGGTATGCGGAGACTGTAAAAGCACCATAGTAGAACACAGATGAAGCTTCTAAGTTGATGTAATAGCCAGTAAGAAGTCGTACAATTCAAGTTTTATGTATTGATTATTGACTTCTTAGCTGGCTTTGGTGCCTTGGACATGATCTAGGACCTTAAGATTCTCCATGAAAGGAGGACTAGCAGCCGAGTTGCACGGGAGAATGTGAAACGTGTTCATATGTAGTAAAAACCTGAGAAATCCGTCAGTTTTCGTCATTTGTTATCGAATCGACTTAAAGCCAGATCGTCACTTGGCCGATCTTATCCCTGAAACAGTTGTACTTATCGTCTGTAAAGCTATTTCGCGTGCTGCGGTACGCGGAGACTCTAAAAGCACCATAGTAGAACACAGATGAAGCTTCTAAGTTGATGTAATAGCCAGTAAGAAGTAGTACAATTCAAGTTTTAGGTACTGATTATTTACGTTTTAGCTTACTTTGGTGCCTTGGACATGAGCTAGGACCTTAAGTTTCTGCATGAAAGGAGGACTAGCAGCCGAGTTACACGGGAGAATGTGAAAAATGTTCATATGTAGTAAAAACCTGAGAAATCCGTCCGTTTTCTTCATTTGTTATCGAATCGACTTAAAGCCAGATCGTCACATTGGCCGCTCTTCTCTCTGAAACGGTTGTACATATCGTCTGCAAAGCTATGTCGCGTGCTGCGGTGTGCGGAGACACTAAATGCACCATAGTAGAACACAGATGAAGCTTCTAAGTTGATGTAATAGCCAGTAAGAAGTAGTACAATTCAAGTTTTAGGTACTGATTATTTACGTTTTAGCTTACTTTGGTGCCTTGGACATGAGCTAGGACCTTAAGTTTCTGCATGAAAGGAGGACTAGCAGCCGAGTTACACGGGAGAATGTGAAAAATGTTCATATGTAGTAAAAACCCGAGAAATCCGTCCGTTTTCTTCATTTGTTATCGAATCGACTTAAAGCCAGATCGTCACATTGGCCGCTCTTCTCTCTGAAACGGTTGTACATATCGTCTGCAAAGCTATGTCGCGTGCTGCGGTGTGCGGAGACACTAAATGCACCATAGTAGAACACAGATGAAGCTTCTAAGTTGATGTGATAGCCAGTAAGAAGTAGTACAATTCAAATTTTAGGTATCGATTATTGACTTTTTAGCTGGCTTTGGTGCCTTGGACATGAGCTACGACCTTAAGATTCTGCATGAAAGGAGGAGTAGCAGCCGAGTTGCACGGGACAATGTGAAAAGTGTTCATATGTAGTAAAAACCTGAGAAATCCGTCCGTTTTCTTCATTTGTTATCGAATCGACTTAAAGCCAGATCGTCACATTGGCCGCTCTTCTCTCTGAAACGGTTGTACATATCGTCTGCAAAGCTATGTCGCGTGCTGCGGTGTGCGGAGACACTAAATGCACCATAGTAGAACACAGATGAAGCTTCTAAGTTGATGTAATAGCCAGTAAGAATTAGTACAATTCAAGTTATAGGTACTGATTATTTACTTTTTAGCTGGCTTTGGTGCCTTGGACATGATCTAGGACCTTAAGAATCTGCATGAATGGAGGACTAGCAGCAGCGTTTCACGGGAGAATGTGAAAAGTGTTCATATGTAGTAAAAACCTGAGAAATCCGTCCGTTTTCGTCATTTGTTATCGAATCGACTTAAAGCCAGATCGTCACATTGGCCGCTCTTCTCTCTGAAACGGTTGTACTTATCGTCTGCAAAGCTATGTCGCGTGCTGCGGTATGCGGAGACACTAAAAGCACCATAGTAGAACACAGATGAAGCTTCTAAGTTGATGTAATAGCCAGTAAGAAATAGTACAATTCAAGTTTTCGGTACTGATTATTTACGTTTTAGCTTACTTTGGTGCCTTGGACATGAGCTAGGACCTTAAGTTTCTGCATGAAAGGAGGACTAGCAGCCGAGTTACACGGGAGAATGTGAAAAATGTTCATATGTAGTAAAAACCAGAGAAATCCGTCCGTTTTCTTCATTTGTTATCGAATCGACTTAAAGCCAGATCGTCACATTGGCCGCTCTTCTCTCTGAAACGGTTGTACATATCGTCTGCAAAGCTATGTCGCGTGCTGCGGTGTGCGGAGACACTATATGCACCATAGTAGAACACAGATGAAGCTTCTAAGTTGATGTAATAGCCAGTAAGAAGTAGTACAATCAAGTTTTAGGTATCGATTATTGTCTTTTTAGCTGGCTTTGGTGCCTTGGACATGAGCTAGGACCTTAAGATTCTGTATGAAAGGAGGACTAGCAGCCGCGTTGCACGGGAGAATGTGAAATGTGTTCATATGTAGTAAAAACCTGAGAAATCCGTCCGTTTTCGTCATTTGTTATTGAATCGACTTAAAGCCAGATCGTAACATTGGCCGCTCTTCTCTCTGAAACGGTTGTAGTTATCGTCTGCAAAGCTATTTCGCGTGCTGCGATACGCGGAGACTCTAAGGGCACCATAGTAGAACACAGATGAAGCTTCTAAGTTGATGTAATAGCCAGTAAGAATTAGTACAATTCAAGTTATAGGTACTGATTTTTTACTTTTTAGCTGGCTTTGGTGCCTTGGACATGAGCTAGGACCTTAAGATTCTGCATGAATGAAGGACTAGCAGCAGCGTTTCACGGGAGAATGTGAAAAGTGTTCATATGTAGTAAAAACCTGAGAAATCCGTCCGTTTTCGTCATTTGTTATCGAATCGACTTAAAGCCAGATCGTCACATTGGCCGCTCTTCTCTCTGAAACGGTTGTACTTATCGTCTGCAAAGCTATGTCGCGTGCTGCGGTATGCGGAGACACGAAAAGCACCATAGTAGAAGACAGATGAAGCTTTTAAGTAAATGTAATAGCAAGTAAGAAGTAGTAAAATTCAAGTTTTAGGTACTGATTATTGACTTTTTAGCTGGCTTTGGTGCCTTGGTCATTAGCTAGGACCTTAAGATTCTGCATAGAAGGAGGACTAGCAGCCGCGTTGCACGGGAGAATGTGAAACGTGTTCATATGTAGTAGAAACCTGAGAAATCCGTCCGTTTTCGTCATTTGTTATCGAATCGACTTAAAGCCCGATCGTCACATTGGCCGCTCTTCTCTCTGAAACGGTTGTACCTATCGTTTGCAAAGCTATGTCGTATGCTGCGGTATGCGGAGACACTAAAACCACCACAGTAGAACACAGATGAAGCTTCTAAGTTGATGAAATAGCCAGTAAGAAGTAGTACAATTCAAGATTTAGGTATCGATTATTGACTTTTTAGCTGGCTTTGGTGCCTTGGACATGAGCTAGGACCTTAGGAATTTGCATGAAAGGAGGAGTAGCAGCCGAGTTGCACGGGAGAATGTAAAAAGTGTACATATGTAGTAAAAACCTGAGAAATCCGTCCGTTTTCGTCATTTGTTATCGAATCGACATAAATCCAGATCGTAACATTGGCCACTCTTCTCTCTGAAACGGTTGTACTTATCGTCTGCAAAGCTATTTCGCGTGCTGCGGTACGCGGAGACTCTAAAAGCACCATAGTAGAACACAGATGAAGCTTCTAAGTTGATGTAATAGCCAGTAAGAAGCAGTACAATTCAAGTTTTAGCTATCGATTATTGACTGTTTAGCTGGCTTTGGTGCCTTGGACATGATCTAGGACCTTAAGATTCTCCATGAAAGGAGGACTAGCAGCCGAGTTGCACGGGAGAATGTGAAACGTGTTCATATGTAGTAAAAACCTGAGAAATCCGTCAGTTTTCGTCATTTGTTATCGAATCGACTTAAAGCCAGATCGTCACTTGGCCGATCTTATCCCTAAAACGGTTGTACTTATCGTCTGCAAAGCTATTTCGCGTGCTGCGGTACGCGGAGACAATAAAAGCACCATAGTAGAACACAGATGAAGCTTCTAAGTTGATGTAATAGCCAGTAAGAAGTAGTACAATTCAAGTTTTAGGTACTGATTATTTACGTTTTAGCTTACTTTGGTGCCTTGGACATGAGCTAGGACCTTAAGTTTCTGCATGAGAGGAGGACTAGCAGCCGAGTTACACGGGAGAATGTGAAAAATGTTCATATGTAGTAAAAACCTGAGAAATCCGTCCGTTTTCTTCATTTGTTATCGAATCGACTTAGAGCCCGATCGTCACATTGGCCGCTCTTCTCTCTGAAACGGTTGTACTTATCGTCTGCAAAGCTATGTCGTATGCTGCGGTATGTGGAGACACTAAAACCACCACAATAGAACACAGATGAAGCTTCTAAGTTGATGTGATAGCCAGTAAGAAGTAGTACAATTCAAGTTTTAGGTATCGATTATTGACTTTTTAGCTGGCTTTGGTGCCTTGGACATGAGCTACGACCTGAAGATTCTGCATGAAAGGAGGAGTAGCAGCCGAGTTGCACGGGAGAATGTGAAAAGTGTTCATATGTAGTAAAAACCTGAGAAATCCGTCCGTTTTCGTCATTTGTTATCGAATCGACTTAAAGCCAGATCGTTACATTGGCCGCTCTTCTCTCTGAAATGGTTGTACGTATCGTCTTCAAAGCTGTGTCGCGTGCTGCGGTATGCGGAGACACTAAAAGCACCATAGTAGAACACAGATGAAGCTTCTAAGTTGATGTAATAGCCAGTAATATATAGTACAATTCAAGTTTTAGGTATCGATTATTGACTTTTTAGCTGGCTTTGGTGCCTTGGACATGAGCTGGGACCTTAAGATTCTGCATGAAAGGAGGACTAGCAGCCGAGTTGCACGGGAGAATGTGAAAAGTGTTCATATGTAGTAAAAACCTGAGAAATCCGTCCGTTTTCGTCATTTGTTATTGAATCGACTTAAAGCCAGATCGTCACATTGGTCGCTCTTCTCTCTGAAACGGTTGTACTTATCGTCTGCAAAGCTATGTCGCGTGCTGCGGTATGCGGAGACACTAAAAGCACCATAGTAGAACACAGATGAAGCTTCTAAGTTGATGTAATAGCCAGTAAGAAGTAGTACAATTCCAGTTTTAGGTAGTGATTATTGACTTTTTAGCTGGCTTTGGTGCCTTGGACATGAGCTAGGACATTAAGATTCTGCATGAAAGGAGGACTAGCAGTCGAGTTGCACGGGACAATGTGAAAAGTGTTCATATGTAGTAAAAACCTGAGAAATCCGTCCGTTTTCGTCATTTGTTATCGAATAGACTTAAAGCCAGATCGTCACATTGGCCGCTCTTCTCTCTGAAACGGTTGTACTTATCGTCTGCAAAGCTATGTCGCGTGCTGCGGTATGCGGAGACACGAAAAGCACCATAGTAGAACACAGATGAAGCTTTTAAGTAAATGTAATAGCAAGTAAGAAGTAGTAAAATTCAAGTTTTAGGTACTGATTATTGACTTTTTAGCAGGCTTTGGTGCCTTGGACATGAGCTAGGACCTTAAGATTCTGCATGAAAGGAGGACTAGCAGCCGAGTTGCACGGGACAATGTGAAAAGTGTTCATATGTAGTAAAAACCTGAGAAATCCGTCCGTTTTCGTCATTTGTTATCGAATCGACTTAAAGCCCGATCGTCACAATGACCGCTCTTCCCTCTGAAACGGTTGTACTTATCGTCTGCAAAGCTATGTCGCGTGCTGCGTTATGCGGAGACACTAAAAGCACCATAGTAGAACACAGAAGAAGCTTCTAAGTTGAAGTAATAGCCAGTAAGAAGTAGTACAATTCAAGTTTTAGTTATCGATTATTCCCTTTTGGCCGGCTTTGGTGGCTTGGACATGACCTAGGACCTTAAGATTCTGCATGAAACTAGAACTAGCAGCCGAGTTGCACGGGAGAATGTGAAAAGTGTTCATATGTAGTTAAAACCTGAGAAATCCGTCCGTTTTCGTCATTTGTTATCGAATCGACTTAAAGCCAGATCGTCACATTGGCCGCTCTTCTCTCTGAAACGGTTGTACTTATCGTCTGCAAAGCTATGTCGCGTGCTGCGGTATGCGGAGACTGTAAAAGCACCATAGTAGAACACAGATGAAGCTTCTAAGTTGATGTAATAGCCAGTAAGAAGTCGTACAATTCAAGTTTTATGTATTGATTATTGACTTCTTAGCTGGCTTTGGTGCCTTGGACATGAGCTAGGACCTTAAGATTCTGCATGAAAGGAGGACTAGCAGCCGAGTTGCACGGGACAATGTGAAAAGTGTTCATATGTAGTAAAAACCTGAGAAATCCGTCCGTTTTCGTCATTTGTTATTGAATCGACTTAAAGCCAGATCGTCACATTGGCCGCTCTTCTCTCTGAAACGGTTGTACTTATCGTCTGCAAAGCTATGTCGCGTGCTGCGGTATGCGGAGACACTAAAAGCACCATAGTAGAACACAGATGAAGCTTCTAAGTTGATGTAATAGCCAGTAAGAAGTAGTACAATTCCAGTTTTAGGTAGAGATTATTGACTTTTTAGCTGGCTTTGGTGCCTTGGACATGAGCTAGGACATCAAGATTCTGCATGAAAGGAGGACTAGCAGTCGAGTTGCACGGGACAATGTGAAAAGTGTTCATATGTAGTAAAAACCTGAGAAATTCGTCCGTTTTCGTCATTTGTTATCGAATAGACTTAAAGCCAGATCGTCACATTGGCCGCTCTTCTCTCTGAAACGGTTGTACTTATCGTCTGCAAAGCTATGTCGCGTGCTGCGGTATGCGGAGACTGTAAAAGCACCATAGTAGAACACAGATGAAGCTTCTAAGATGATGTAATAGCCAGTAAGAAGTAGTACAATTCAAGTTTTATGTATTGATTATTGACTTCTTAGCTGGCTTTGGTGCCTTGGACATGAGCTAGGACCTTAAGATTCTGCATGAAATTAGGACTAGCAGCCGAGTTGCACGGGAGAATGTGAAAAGTGTTCACATGTAGTAAAAACCTGAGAAATCCGTCCGTTTTCGTCATTTGTTATCGAATCGACTTAAAGCCAGATCGTCACTTGGCTGCTCTTCTCTCTGAAACGGTTCTACTTATCATCTGCAAAGCTATGTCGCATGCTGCGGTATGCGGAGACACTAAAAGCACCATAGTAGAACACAGATGAAGCTTCTAAGTTGATGTAATAGCCAGTAAGAAGTAGTACAATTCAAGTTTTACGTACTGATTATTTACGTTTTAGCTTACTTTGGTGCCTTGGGCATGAGCTAGGACCTTAAGTTTCTGCATGAAAGGAGGACTAGCAGCCGAGTTACACGGGAGAATGTGAAAAATGTTCATATGTAGTAAAAACCTGAGAAATCCGTCCGTTTTCTTCATTTGTTATCGAATCGACTTAAAGCCAGATCGTCACATTGGCCGCTCTTCTCTCTGAAACGGTTGTACATATTGTCTGCAAAGCTATGTCGCGTGCTGCGGTGTGCGGAGACACTAAATGCACCATAGTAGAACACAGATGAAGCTTCTAAGTTGATGTAATAGCCAGTAAGAAGTAGTACAATCAAGTTTTAGGTATCGATTATTGACTTTTTAGCTGGCTTTGGTGCCTTGGACATGAGCTAGGACCTTAAGATTCTGTATGAAAGGAGAACTAGCAGCCGCGTTGCACGGGAGAATGTAAAATGTGTTCATATGTAGTAAAAACCTGAGAAATCCGCCCGTTTTCGTCATTTGTTATCGAATCGACTTAAAGCCAGATCGTAACATTGGCCGCTCTTCTCTCTGAAACGGTTGTACTTATCGTCTGCAAAGCTATTTCGCGTGCTGCGTTACGCGGAGACTCTAAGAGCACCATAGTAGAACACAGATGAAGCTTCTAAGTTGATGTAATAGCCAGTAAGAATTAGTACAATTCAAGTTATAGGTACTGATTATTTACTTTTTAGCTGCCTTTGGTGCCTTGGACATGATCTAGGACCTTAAGAATCTGCATGAATGGAGGACTAGCAGCAGCGTTTCACGGGAGAATGTGAAAAGTGTTCATATGTAGTAAAAACCTGAGAAATCCGTTAGTTTTCGTCATTTGTTATCGAATCGACTTAAAGCCAGATCGTCACATTGGCCGCTCTTCTCTCTGAAACGGTTGTACTTATCGTCTGCAAAGCTATGTCGCGTGCTGCGGTATGCGGAGACACTAAAAGCACCATAGTAGAACACAGATGAAGCTTCTAAGTTGATGTAATAGCCAGTAAGAAGTAGTACAATTCAAGTTTTAGGTAGTGATTATTGACTTTTTAGCTGGCTTTGGTGCCTTGGACATGAGCTAGGACATTAAGATTCTGCATGAAAGGAGGACTAGCAGCCGAGTTGCACGGGACAATGTGAAAAGTGTTCATATGTAGTAAAAACCTGAGAAATCCGTCCGTTTTCTTCATTTGTTATCGAATAGACTTAAAGCCAGATCGTCACATTGGCCGCTCTTCTCTCTGAAACGTTTGTACTTATCGTCTGCAAAGCTATGTCGCGTGCTGCGGTATGCGGAGACACGAAAAGCACCATAGTAGAAGACAGATGAAGCTTTTAAGTAAATGTAATAGCAAGTAAGAAGTAGTAAAATTCAAGTTTTAGGTACTGATTATTGACTTTTTAGCTGGCTTTGGTGCCTTGGTCATGAGCTAGGACCTTAAGATTCTGCATAGAAGGAGGACTAGCAGCCGCGTTGCACGGGAGAATGTGAAACGTGTTCATATCTAGTAGAAACCTGAGAAATCCGTCCGTTTTCGTCATTTGTTATCGAATCGACTTAAAGCCCGATCGTCACATTGGCCGCTCTTCTCTCTGAAACGGTTGTACTTATCGTCTGCAAAGCTATGTCGCGTGCTGCGGTGTGCGGAGACACTAAAAGCACCATAGTAGAACACAGATGAAGCTTCTAAGTTGATGTAATAGCCAGTAAGAAGTAGTGCAATTCAATTTTTATGTATAGATTAATGACTTTTTAGCTGGTTTTGGTGCCTTGGAAATGAGCTAGGACCTTAAGAATCTGCATGAAAGGAGGACTAGCAGCCGAGTTGCACGGGAGAATGTGAAAAGTGTTCATATGTAGTAAAAACCTGAGAAATCCGTCCGTTTTCATCATTTGTTATTGAATCGACTTAAAGCCAGATCGTCACATTGGCTGCTCTTCTCTCTGAAACGGTTGTACTTATCGTCTGCAAAGCTATGTCGCGTGCTGCGGTATGCGGAGACACTAAAAGCACCATAGTAGAACACAGATGAAGCTTCTAAGTTGATGTAATAGCCAGTAAGAAGTAGTACAATTCCAGTTTTAGGTAGTGATTATTGACTTTTTAGCTGGCTTTGGTGCCTTGGACATGAGCTAGGACATTAAGATTCTGCATGAAAGGAGGACTAGCAGTCGAGTTGCACGGGACAATGTGAAAAGTGTTCATATGTAGTAAAAACCTGAGAAAACCATCCGTTTTCGTCATTTGTTATCGAATAGACTTAAAGCCAGATCGTCACATTGGCCGCTCTTCTCTCTGAAACGGTTGTACTTAACGTCTGCAAAGCTATGTCGCGTGCTGCGGTATGCGGAGACACGAAAAGCACCATAGTAGAAGACAGATGAAGCTTTTAAGTAAATGTAATAGCAAGTAAGAAGTAGTAAAATTCAAGTTTTAGGTACTGATTATTGACTTTTTAGCAGGCTTTGGTGCCTTGGACATGAGCTAGGACCTTAAGATTCTGCATGAAAGGAGGACTAGCAGCCGAGTTGCACGGGACAATGTGAAAAGTGTTCATATGTAGTAAAAACCTGAGAAATCCGTCCGTTTTCGTCATTTGTTATCGAATCGACTTAAACCCGATCGTCACAATGACCGCTCTTCCCTCTGAAACGGTTGTACGTATCGTCTGCAAAGCTATGTCGCGTGCTGCGGTATGCGGAGACTGTAAAAGCACCATAGTAGAACACAGATGAAGCTTCTAAGTTGATGTAATAGCCAGTAAGAAGTAGTACAATTCAAGTTTTATGTATTGATTATTGACTTCTTAGCTGGCTTTGGTGCCTTGGACATGAGCTAGGACCTTAAGATTCTGCATGAAATTAGGACTAGCAGCCGAGTTGCACGGGAGAATGTGAAAAGTGTTCACATGTAGTAAAAACCTGAGAAATCCGTCCGTTTTCGTGATATGTTATCGAAACGACTTAAAGCCAGATCGTCACTTGGCTGCTCTTCTCTCTGAAACGGTTCTACTTATCATCTGCAAAGCTATGTCGCATGCTGCGGTATGCGGAGACACTAAAAGCACCATAGTAGAACACAGATGAAGCTTCTAAGTTGATGTAATAGCCAGTAAGAAGTAGTACAATTCAAGTTTTAGGTATCAGTTATTGACTTTTTAGCTGGCTTTGGTGCCTTGGACATGAGCTAGGACCTTAAGATTCTGCATAGAAGGAGGACTAGCAGCCGCGTTGCACGGGAGAATGTGAGACGTGTTCATATGTAGTAGAAACCTGAGAAATCCGTCCGTTTTGGTCATTTGTTATCGAATCGACTTAAGATCGTCACATTGGCCGCTCTTCTCTCTGAAACGGTTGTACCTATCGTTTGCAAAGCTATGTCGTATGCTGCGGAATGCGGAGACACTAAAAGCACCATAGTAGAACACAGATGAAGCTTCTAAGATGATATAATAGACAGTAAGAAGTAGTACACTTCAAAAGCCAGATCGTCACATTGGCCGCTCTTCTCTTTGAAACGGTTGTACTTATCGTCTGGAAAGCTATGTCGCGTGCTGCGGTATGCAGAGACACTAAAAGCACCATAGTAGAACACAGATGAAGCTTCTAAGATGATGTAATAGCCAGTAAGAAGTAGTATAATTCAAGTTTTAGGTATCGATTATTGACTTTTTAGCTGGCTTTGGTGATCTGGACATGAGCTAGGACCTTAAGATTCTGCCTGAAAGGAGGACTAGCAGCCTAGTTGCACGGGAGAATGTGAAAAGTGTCCATATGTAGTAAAAACCTGAGAAATCCGTCCGTTTTCGTCATTTGTTATCGAATCGGCTTAATGCCAGGACGTCACATTGGCCGCTCCTCTCTCTGAAACGGTTGTACTTATCGTCCTCAAAGCTATGTCGCGTGCTGCGGTATGCGGAGACACTAAATGCCCCATAGTAGAACACAGATGAAGCTTCTAAGTTGATGTAATAGCCAGTAAGAAGGAGTACAATTCAAGTTTTAGGTATCGATTATTGACTTTTTAGCTGGCTTTGGTGCCTTGGACATGAGCTAGGACCTTAAGATTCTGCATCAAAAGGAGGACTAGCAGCCGAGTTGCATGGGAGAATGTGAGAAGTGTTCATATGTAGTAAAAACCTGAGAAATCCGTCCGTTTTCGTCATTTGTTATCGAATCGACTTAAAGCCAGATCGTCAAATTGGCCCCTCTTTTCTCTGAAACGGTTGTACTTATCGTCTGCAAAGCTATGTCGCGTGCTGCGGTATGCGGAGACAATAAAATCACCATAGTAGAACACAGATGTAGCTTCTAAGTTGATATAATAGCCAGTAAGAAGTAGTACACTTCAAGTTTTAGGTATCGATTATTGACTTTTTAGCTGGCTTTGGTGCCTTGGACATGAGCTAGGACCTTAAGATTCTGCATGAAAAGGAGGACTAGCAGCCGAGTTGCACGGTAGAATGTGAAAAGTTTTTCATATGTAGTAAAAACCTGAGAAATCCGTCCGTTTTCGTCATTTGTTATCGAATCGACTTAAAGCCAGATCGTCACATTGGCCGCTCTTCTCTCTGAAACGGTTGTACTTATCGTCTGGAAAGCTATGTCGCGTGCTGCGGTATGCGGAGACTCTAAAAGCACCATAGTAGAACACAGATGAAGCTTCTAAGATGATGTAATAGCCAGTAAGAAGTAGTACAATTCAAGTTTTAGGTATCGATTATTGACTTTTTAGCTGGCTTGTTGCCTTGGACATGAGCTAGGACCTTAAGATTCTGCATGAAAGGAGGACTAGCAGCCGAGTTGCACGGGACAATGTGAAAAGTGTTCATATGTAGTAAAAACCTGAGAAATCCGTCCGTTTTCATCATTTGTTATCGAATCGACTTAAACCCGATCGTCACAATGACCGCTCTTCCCTCTGAAACGGTTGTACTTATCGTCTGCAAAGCTATGTCGCGTGCTGCGGTATGCGGAGACTGTAAAAGCACCATAGTAGAACACAGATGAAGCTTCTAAGTTGATGTAATAGCCAGTAAGAAGTAGTACAATTCAAGTTTTATGTATTGATTATTGACTTCTTAGCTGGCTTTGGTGCCTTGGACATGAGCTAGGACCTTAAGATTCTGCATGAAATTAGGACTAGCAGCCGAGTTGCACGGGAGAATGTGAAAAGTGTTCATATGTAGTAAAAACCTGAGAAATCCGTCCGTTTTCGTCATTTGTTATCGAATCGACTTAAAGCCAGATCGTCAAATTGGCCCCTCTTTTCTCTGAAACGGTTGTACTTATCGTCTGCAAAGCTATGTCGCGTGCTGCGGTATGCGGAGACAATAAAATCACCATAGTAGAACACAGATGAAGCTTCTAAGTTGATATAATAGCCAGTAAGAAGTAGTACACTTCAAGTTTTAGGTATCGATTATTGACTTTTTAGCTGGCTTGTTGCCTTGGACATGAGCTAGGACCTTAAGATTCTGCATGAAAGGAGGACTAGCAGCCGAGTTGCACGGGAGAATGTCAAATGTGTTCATATGTAGTAGAAACCTGAGAAATCCGTCCGTTTTCGTCATTTGTTATCGAATCGACATAAAGCCAGATCGTCACATTGGCCGCTCTTCTCTCTGAAACGGTTGTACTTATCGTCTGCAAAGCTATGTCGCGTGCTGCGGTATGCGGAGACAATAAAATCACCATAGTAGAACACAGATGAAGCTTCTAAGTTGATATAATAGCCAGTAAGAAGTAGTACACTTCAAGTTTTAGGTATCGATTATTGACTTTTTAGCTGGCTTTGGTGCCTTGGACATGAGCTAGGACCTTAAGATTCTGCATCAAAAGGAGGACTAGCAGCCGAAATGCATGGGAGAATGTGAAAAGTGTTCATATGTAGTAAAAACCTGAGAAATCCGTCCGTTTTCGTCATTTGTTATCGAATCGGCTTAATGCCAGGACGTCACATTGGCCGCTCCTCTCTCTGAAACGGTTGTACTTATCGTCCTCAAAGCTATGTCGCGTGCTGCGGTATGCGGAGACACTAAATGCCCCATAGTAGAACACAGATGAAGCTTCTAAGTTGATGTAATAGCCAGTAAGAAGGAGTACAATTCAAGTTTTAGGTATCGATTATTGACTTTTTAGCTGGCTTTGGTGCCTTGGACATGAGCTAGGACCTTAAGATTCTGCATCAAAAGGAGGACTAGCAGCCGAGTTGCATGGGAGAATGTGAGAAGTGTTCATATGTAGTAAAAACCTGAGAAATCCGTCCGTTTTCGTCATTTGTTATCGAATCGACTTAAAGCCAGATCGTCAAATTGGCCCCTATTTTCTCTGAAACGGTTGTACTTATCGTCTGCAAAGCTATGTCGCGTGCTGCGGTATGCGGAGACAATAAAATCACCATAGTAGAACACAGATGTAGCTTCTAAGTTGATATAATAGCCAGTAAGAAGTAGTACACTTCAAGTTTTAGGTATCGATTATTGACTTTTTAGCTGGCTTTGGTGCCTTGGACATGAGCTAGGACCTTAAGATTCTGCATGAAAAGGAGGACTAGCAGCCGAGTTGCACGGTAGAATGTGAAAAGTTTTTCATATGTAGTAAAAACCTGAGAAATCCGTCCGTTTTCGTCATTTGTTATCGAATCGACTTAAAGCCAGATCGTCACATTGGCCGCTCTTCTCTCTGAAACGGTTGTACTTATCGTCTGGAAAGCTATGTCGCGTGCTGCGGTATGCGGAGACTCTAAAAGCACCATAGTAGAACACAGATGAAGCTTCTAAGATGATGTAATAGCCAGTAAGAAGTAGTACAATTCAAGTTTTAGGTATCGATTATTGACTTTTTAGCTGGCTTTGATTATCTGGACATGAGCTAGGACCTTAAGATTCTGCATGAAAGGAGGACTAGCAGCCGAGTTGCACGGGACAATGTGAAAAGTGTTCATATGTAGTAAAAACCTGAGAAATCCGTCCGTTTTCGTCATTTGTTATCGAATCGACTTAAACCCGATCGTCACAATGACCGCTCTTCCCTCTGAAACGGTTGTACTTATCGTCTGCAAAGCTATGTCGCGTGCTGCGGTTTGCGGAGACTGTAAAAGCACCATAGTAGAACACAGATGAAGCTTCTAAGTTGATGTAATAGCCAGTAAGAAGTAGTACAATTCAAGTTTTATGTATTGATTATTGACTTCTTAGCTGGCTTTGGTGCCTTGGACATGAGCTAGGACCTTAAGATTCTGCATGAAATTAGGACTAGCAGCCGAGTTGCACGGGAGAATGTGAAAAGTGTTCATATGTAGTAAAAACCTGAGAAATCCGTCCGTTTTCGTCATTTGTTATCGAATCGACTTAAAGCCAGATCGTCAAATTGGCCCCTCTTTTCTCTGAAACGGTTGTACTTATCGTCTGCAAAGCTATGTCGCGTGCTGCGGTATGCGGAGACAATAAAATCACCATAGTAGAACACAGATGAAGCTTCTAAGTTGATATAATAGCCAGTAAGAAGTAGTACACTTCAAGTTTTAGGTATCGATTATTGACTTTTTAGCTGGCTTGTTGCCTTGGACATGAGCTAGGACCTTAAGATTCTGCATGAAAGGAGGACTAGCAGCCGCGTTGCACGGGAGAATGTGAAATGTGTTCATATGTAGTAGAAACCTGAGAAATCCGTCCGTTTTCGTCATTTGTTATCGAATCGACTTAAAGCCAGATCGTCACATTGGCCGCTCTTCTCTCTGAAACGGTTGTACTTATCGTCTGCAAAGCTATGTCGCGTGCTGCGGTATGCGGAGACAATAAAATCACCATAGTAGAACACAGATGAAGCTTCTAAGTTGATATAATAGCCAGTAAGAAGTAGTACACTTCAAGTTTTAGGTATCGATTATTGACTTTTTAGCTGGCTTTGGTGCCTTGGACATGAGCTAGGACCTTAAGATTCTGCATCAAAAGGAGGACTAGCAGCCGAAATGCATGGGAGAATGTGAAAAGTTTTCATATGTAGTAAAAACCTGAGAAATCCGTCCGTTTTCGTCATTTGTTATCGAATCGGCTTAATGCCAGGACGTCACATTGCCCGCTCCTCTCTCTGAAACGGTTGTACTTATCGTCCTCAAAGCTATGTCGCGTGCTGCGGTATGCGGAGACACTAAATGCCCCATAGTAGAACACAGATGAAGCTTCTAAGTTGATATAATACCCAGTAAGAAGTAGTACACTTCAAGTTTTAGGTATCGATTATTGACTTTTTAGCTGGCTTTGGTGCCTTGGACATGAGCTAGGACCTTAAGATTCTGCATCAAAAGGAGGACTAGCAGCCGAGTTGCACGGTAGAATGTGAAAAGTTTTTCATATGTAGTAAAAACCTGAGAAATCCGTCCGTTTTCGTCATTTGTTATCGAATCGACTTAAAGCCAGATCGTCACATTGGCCGCTCTTCTCTCTGAAACGGTTGTACTTATCGTCTGGAAAGCTATGTCGCGTGCTGCGGTATGCGGAGACACTAAAAGCACCATAGTAGAACACAGATGAAGCTTCTAAGATGATGTAATAGCCAGTAAGAAGTAGTACAATTCAAGTTTTAGGTATCGATTATTGACTTTTTAGCTGGCTTTGATTATCTGGACATGAGCTAGGACCTTAAGATTCTGCATGAAAGGAGGACTAGCAGCCGAGTTGCACGGGACAATGTGAAAAGTGTTCATATGTAGTAAAAACCTGAGATATCCGTCCGTTTTCGTCATTTGTTATCGAATCGACTTAAACCCGATCGTCACAATGACCGCTCTTCCCTCTGAAACGGTTGTACTTATCGTCTGCAAAGCTATGTCGCGTGCTGCGGTATGCGGAGACTGTAAAAGCACCATAGTAGAACACAGATGAAGCTTCTAAGTTGATGTAATAGCCAGTAAGAAGTAGTACAATTCAAGTTTTATGTATTGATTATTGACTTCTTAGCTGGCTTTGGTGCCTTGGACATGAGCTAGGACCTTAAGATTCTGCATGAAATTAGGACTAGCAGCCGAGTTGCACGGGAGAATGTGAAAAGTGTTCATATGTAGTAAAAACCTGAGAAATCCGTCCGTTTTCGTCATTTGTTATCGAATCGACTTAAAGCCAGATCGTCAAATTGGCCCCTCTTTTCTCTGAAACGGTTGTACTTATCGTCTGCAAAGCTATGTCGCGTGCTGCGGTATGCGGAGACAATAAAATCACCATAGTAGAACACAGATGAAGCTTCTAAGTTGATATAATAGCCAGTAAGAAGTAGTACACTTCAAGTTTTAGGTATCGATTATTGACTTTTTAGCTGGCTTTGGTGCCTTGGACATGAGCTAGGACCTTAAGATTCTGCATCAAAAGGAGGACTAGCAGCCGAGTTGCATGGGAGAATGTGAGAAGTGTTCATATGTAGTAAAAACCTGAGAAATCCGTCCGTTTTCGTCATTTGTTATCGAATCGACTTAAAGCCAGATCTTGAAATTGGCCCCTCTTTTCTCTGAAACGGTTGTACTTATCGTCTGCAAAGCTATGTCGCGTGCTGCGGTATGCGGAGACAATAAAATCACCATAGTAGAACACAGATGTAGCTTCTAAGTTGATATAATAGCCAGTAAGAAGTAGTACACTTCAAGTTTTAGGTATCGATTATTGACTTTTTAGCTGGCTTTGGTGCCTTGGACATGAGCTAGGACCTTAAGATTCTGCATCAAAAGGAGGACTAGCAGCCGAGTTGCACGGTAGAATGTGAAAAGTTTTTCATATGTAGTAAAAACCTGAGAAATCCGTCCGTTTTCGTCATTTGTTATCGAATCGACTTAAAGCCAGATCGTCACATTGGCCGCTCTTCTCTCTGAAACGGTTGTACTTATCGTCTGGAAAGCTATGTCGCGTGCTGCGGTATGCGGAGACACTAAAAGCACCATAGTAGAACACAGATGAAGCTTCTAAGATGATGTAATAGCCAGTAAGAAGTAGTACAATTCAAGTTTTAGGTATCGATTATTGACTTTTTAGCTGGCTTTGATTATCTGGACATGAGCTAGGACCTTAAGATTCTGCATGAAAGGAGGACTAGCAGCCGAGTTGCACGGGACAATGTGAAAAGTGTTCATATGTAGTAAAAACCTGAGATATCCGTCCGTTTTCGTCATTTGTTATCGAATCGACTTAAACCCGATCGTCACAATGACCGCTCTTCCCTCTGAAACGGTTGTACTTATCGTCTGCAAAGCTATGTCGCGTGCTGCGGTATGCGGAGACTGTAAAAGCACCATAGTAGAACACAGATGAAGCTTCTAAGTTGATGTAATAGCCAGTAAGAAGTAGTACAATTCAAGTTTTATGTATTGATTATTGACTTCTTAGCTGGCTTTGGTGCCTTGGACATGAGCTAGGACCTTAAGATTCTGCATGAAAGGAGGACTAGCAGCCGAGTTGCACGGGACAATGTGAAAAGTGTTCATATGTAGTAAAAACCTGAGATATCCGTCCGTTTTCGTCATTTGTTATCGAATCGACTTAAACCCGATCGTCACAATGACCGCTCTTCCCTCTGAAACGGTTGTACTTATCGTCTGCAAAGCTATGTCGCGTGCTGCGGTTTGCGGAGACTGTAAAAGCACCATAGTAGAACACAGATGAAGCTTCTAAGTTGATGTAATAGCCAGTAAGAAGTAGTACAATTCAAGTTTTATGTATTGATTATTGACTTCTTAGCTGGCTTTGGTGCCTTGGACATGAGCTAGGACCTTAAGATTCTGCATGAAATTAGGACTAGCAGCCGAGTTGCACGGGAGAATGTGAAAAGTGTTCATATGTAGTAAAAACCTGAGAAATCCGTCCGTTTCGTCATTTGTTATCGAATCGACTTAAAGCCAGATCGTCAAATTGGCCCCTCTTTTCTCTGAAACGGTTGTACTTATCGTCTGCAAAGCTATGTCGCGTGCTGCGGTATGCGGAGACAATAAAATCACCATAGTAGAACACAGATGAAGCTTCTAAGTTGATATAATAGCCAGTAAGAAGTAGTACACTTCAAGTTTTAGGTATCGATTATTGACTTTTTAGCTGGCTTGTTGCCTTGGACATGAGCTAGGACCTTAAGATTCTGCATGAAAGGAGGACTAGCAGCCGCGTTGCACGGGAGAATGTGAAATGTGTTCATATGTAGTAGAAACCTGAGAAATCCGTCCGTTTTCGTCATTTGTTATCGAATCGACTTAAAGCCAGATCGTCACATTGGCCGCTCTTCTCTCTGAAACGGTTGTACTTATCGTCTGCAAAGCTATGTCGCGTGCTGCGGTATGCGGAGACAATAAAATCACCATAGTAGAACACAGATGAAGCTTCTAAGTTGATATAATAGCCAGTAAGAAGTAGTACACTTCAAGTTTTAGGTATCGATTATTGACTTTTTAGCTGGCTTTGGTGCCTTGGACATGAGCTAGGACCTTAAGATTCTGCATCAAAAGGAGGACTAGCAGCCGAAATGCATGGGAGAATGTGAAAAGTTTTCATATGTAGTAAAAACCTGAGAAATCCGTCCGTTTTCGTCATTTGTTATCGAATCGGCTTAATGCCAGGACGTCACATTGGCCGCTCCTCTCTCTGAAACGGTTGTACTTATCGTCCTCAAAGCTATGTCGCGTGCTGCGGTATGCGGAGACACTAAATGCCCCATAGTAGAACACAGATGAAGCTTCTAAGTTGATGTAATAGCCAGTAAGAAGGAGTACAATTCAAGTTTTAGGTATCGATTATTGACTTTTTAGCTGGCTTTGGTGCCTTGGACATGAGCTAGGACCTTAAGATTCTGCATCAAAAGGAGGACTAGCAGCCGAGTTGCATGGGAGAATGTGAGAAGTGTTCATATGTAGTAAAAACCTGAGAAATCCGTCCGTTTTCGTCATTTGTTATCGAATCGACTTAAAGCCAGATCTTGAAATTGGCCCCTCTTTTCTCTGAAACGGTTGTACTTATCGTCTGCAAAGCTATGTCGCGTGCTGCGGTATGCGGAGACAATAAAATCACCATAGTAGAACACAGATGTAGCTTCTAAGTTGATATAATAGCCAGTAAGAAGTAGTACACTTCAAGTTTTAGGTATCGATTATTGACTTTTTAGCTGGCTTTGGTGCCTTGGACATGAGCTAGGACCTTAAGATTCTGCATCAAAAGGAGGACTAGCAGCCGAGTTGCACGGTAGAATGTGAAAAGTTTTTCATATGTAGTAAAAACCTGAGAAATCCGTCCGTTTTCGTCATTTGTTATCGAATCGACTTAAAGCCAGATCGTCACATTGGCCGCTCTTCTCTCTGAAACGGTTGTACTTATCGTCTGGAAAGCTATGTCGCGTGCTGCGGTATGCGGAGACACTAAAAGCACCATAGTAGAACACAGATGAAGCTTCTAAGATGATGTAATAGCCAGTAAGAAGTAGTACAATTCAAGTTTTAGGTATCGATTATTGACTTTTTAGCTGGCTTTGATTATCTGGACATGAGCTAGGACCTTAAGATTCTGCATGAAAGGAGGACTAGCAGCCGAGTTGCACGGGACAATGTGAAAAGTGTTCATATGTAGTAAAAACCTGAGATATCCGTCCGTTTTCGTCATTTGTTATCGAATCGACTTAAACCCGATCGTCACAATGACCGCTCTTCCCTCTGAAACGGTTGTACTTATCGTCTGCAAAGCTATGTCGCGTGCTGCGGTATGCGGAGACTGTAAAAGCACCATAGTAGAACACAGATGAAGCTTCTAAGTTGATGTAATAGCCAGTAAGAAGTAGTACAATTCAAGTTTTATGTATTGATTATTGACTTCTTAGCTGGCTTTGGTGCCTTGGACATGAGCTAGGACCTTAAGATTCTGCATGAAATTAGGACTAGCAGCCGAGTTGCACGGGAGAATGTGAAAAGTGTTCATATGTAGTAAAAACCTGAGAATTCCGTCCGTTTTCGTCATTTGTTATCGAATCGACTTAAAGCCAGATCGTCAAATTGGCCCCTCTTTTCTCTGAAACGGTTGTACTTATCGTCTGCAAAGCTATGTCGCGTGCTGCGGTATGCGGAGACAATAAAATCACCATAGTAGAACACAGATGAAGCTTCTAAGTTGATATAATAGCCAGTAAGAAGTAGTACACTTCAAGTTTTAGGTATCGATTATTGACTTTTTAGCTGGCTTGTTGCCTTGGACATGAGCTAGGACCTTAAGATTCTGCATGAAAGGAGGACTAGCAGCCGAGTTGCACGGGAGAATGTCAAATGTGTTCATATGTAGTAGAAACCTGAGAAATCCGTCCGTTTTCGTCATTTGTTATCGAATCGACTTAAAGCCAGATCGTCACATTGGCCGCTCTTCTCTCTGAAACGGTTGTACTTATCGTCTGCAAAGCTATGTCGCGTGCTGCGGTATGCGGAGACAATAAAATCACCATAGTAGAACACAGATGAAGCTTCTAAGTTGATATAATAGCCAGTAAGAAGTAGTACACTTCAAGTTTTAGGTATCGATTATTGACTTTTTAGCTGGCTTTGGTGCCTTGGACATGAGCTAGGACCTTAAGATTCTGCATCAAAAGGAGGACTAGCAGCCGAAATGCATGGGAGAATGTGAAAAGTGTTCATATGTAGTAAAAACCTGAGAAATCCGTCCGTTTTCGTCATTTGTTATCGAATCGGCTTAATGCCAGGACGTCACATTGGCCGCTCCTCTCTCTGAAACGGTTGTACTTATCGTCCTCAAAGCTATGTCGCGTGCTGCGGTATGCGGAGACACTAAATGCGCCATAGTAGAACACAGATGAAGCTTCTAAGTTGATGTAATAGCCAGTAAGAAGGAGTACAATTCAAGTTTTAGGTATCGATTATTGACTTTTTAGCTGGCTTTGGTGCCTTGGACATGAGCTAGGACCTTAAGATTCTGCATCAAAAGGAGGACTAGCGGCCGAGTTGCATGGGAGAATGTGAGAAGTGTTCATATGTAGTAAAAACCTGAGAAATCCGTCCGTTTTCGTCATTTGTTATCGAATCGACTTAAAGCCAGATCGTCAAATTGGCCCCTATTTTCTCTGAAACGGTTGTACTTATCGTCTGCAAAGCTATGTCGCGTGCTGCGGTATGCGGAGACAATAAAATCACCATAGTAGAACACAGATGTAGCTTCTAAGTTGATATAATAGCCAGTAAGAAGTAGTACACTTCAAGTTTTAGGTATCGATTATTGACTTTTTAGCTGGCTTTGGTGCCTTGGACATGAGCTAGGACCTTAAGATTCTGCATGAAAAGGAGGACTAGCAGCCGAGTTGCACGGTAGAATGTGAAAAGTTTTTCATATGTAGTAAAAACCTGAGAAATCCGTCCGTTTTCGTCATTTGTTATCGAATCGACTTAAAGCCAGATCGTCACATTGGCCGCTCTTCTCTCTGAAACGGTTGTACTTATCGTCTGGAAAGCTATGTCGCGTGCTGCGGTATGCGGAGACTCTAAAAGCACCATAGTAGAACACAGATGAAGCTTCTAAGATGATGTAATAGCCAGTAAGAAGTAGTACAATTCAAGTTTTAGGTATCGATTATTGACTTTTTAGCTGGCTTTGATTATCTGGACATGAGCTAGGACCTTAAGATTCTGCATGAAAGGAGGACTAGCAGCCGAGTTGCACGGGACAATGTGAAAAGTGTTCATATGTAGTAAAAACCTGAGAAATCCGTCCGTTTTCGTCATTTGTTATCGAATCGACTTAAACCCGATCGTCACAATGACCGCTCTTCCCTCTGAAACGGTTGTACTTATCGTCTGCAAAGCTATGTCGCGTGCTGCGGTATGCGGAGACTGTAAAAGCACCATAGTAGAACACAGATGAAGCTTCTAAGTTGATGTAATAGCCAGTAAGAAGTAGTACAATTCAAGTTTTATGTATTGATTATTGACTTCTTAGCTGGCTTTGGTGCCTTGGACATGAGCTAGGACCTTAAGATTCTGCATGAAATTAGGACTAGCAGCCGAGTTGCACGGGAGAATGTGAAAAGTGTTCATATGTAGTAAAAACCTGAGAAATCCGTCCGTTTTCGTCATTTGTTATCGAATCGACTTAAAGCCAGATCGTCAAATTGGCCCCTCTTTTCTCTGAAACGGTTGTACTTATCGTCTGCAAAGCTATGTCGCGTGCTGCGGTATGCGGAGACAATAAAATCACCATAGTAGAACACAGATGAAGCTTCTAAGTTGATATAATAGCCAGTAAGAAGTAGTACACTTCAAGTTTTAGGTATCGATTATTGACTTTTTAGCTGGCTTGTTGCCTTGGACATGAGCTAGGACCTTAAGATTCTGCATGAAAGGAGGACTAGCAGCCGCGTTGCACGGGAGAATGTGAAATGTGTTCATATGTAGTAGAAACCTGAGAAATCCGTCCGTTTTCGTCATTTGTTATCGAATCGACTTAAAGCCAGATCGTCACATTGGCCGCTCTTCTCTCTGAAACGGTTGTACTTATCGTCTGCAAAGCTATGTCGCGTGCTGCGGTATGCGGAGACAATAAAATCACCATAGTAGAACACAGATGAAGCTTCTAAGTTGATATAATAGCCAGTAAGAAGTAGTACACTTCAAGTTTTAGGTATCGATTATTGACTTTTTAGCTGGCTTTGGTGCCTTGGACATGAGCTAGGACCTTAAGATTCTGCAGCAAAAGGCGGACTAGCAGCCGAAATGCATGGGAGAATGTGAAAAGTTTTCATATGTAGTAAAAACCTGAGAAATCCGTCCGTTTTCGTCATTTGTTATCGAATCGGCTTAATGCCAGGACGTCACATTGGCCGCTCCTCTCTCTGAAACGGTTGTACTTATCGTCCTCAAAGCTATGTCGCGTGCTGCGGTATGCGGAGACACTAAATGCCCCATAGTAGAACACAGATGAATCTTCTAAGTTGATGTAATAGCCAGTAAGAAGGAGTACAATTCAAGTTTTAGGTATCGATTATTGACTTTTTAGCTGGCTTTGGTGCCTTGGACATGAGCTAGGACCTTAAGATTCTGCATCAAAAGGAGGACTAGCAGCCGAGTTGCATGGGAGAATGTGAGAAGTGTTCATATGTAGTAAAAACCTGAGAAATCCGTCCGTTTTCGTCATTTGTTATCGAATCGACTTAAAGCCAGATCTTGAAATTGGCCCCTCTTTTCTCTGAAACGTTTGTACTTATCGTCTGCAAAGCTATGTCGCGTGCTGCGGTATGCGGAGACAATAAAATCACCATAGTAGAACACAGATGTAGCTTCTAAGTTGATATAATAGCCAGTAAGAAGTAGTACACTTCAAGTTTTAGGTATCGATTATTGACTTTTAGCTGGCTTTGGTGCCTTGGACATGAGCTAGGACCTTAAGATTCTGCATCAAAAGGAGGACTAGCAGCCAAGTTGCACGGTAGAATGTGAAAAGTTTTTCATATGTAGTAAAAACCTGAGAAATCCGTCCGTTTTCGTCATTTGTTATCGAATCGACTTAAAGCCAGATCGTCACATTGGCCGCTCTTCTCTCTGAAACGGTTGTACTTATCGTCTGGAAAGCTATGTCGCGTGCTGCGGTATGCGGAGACACTAAAAGCACCATAGTAGAACACAGATGAAGCTTCTAAGATGATGTAATAGCCAGTAAGAAGTAGTACAATTCAAGTTTTAGGTATTGATTATTGACTTTTTAGCTGGCTTTGATTATCTGGACATGAGCTAGGACCTTAAGATTCTGCATGAAAGGAGGACTAGCAGCCGAGTTGCACGGGACAATGTGAAAAGTGTTCATATGTAGTAAAAACCTGAGATATCCGTCCGTTTTCGTCATTTGTTATCGAATCGACTTAAACCCGATCGTCACAATGACCGCTCTTCCCTCTGAAACGGTTGTACTTATCGTCTGCAAAGCTATGTCGCGTGCTGCGGTATGCGGAGACTGTAAAAGCACCATAGTAGAACACAGATGAAGCTTCTAAGTTGATGTAATAGCCAGTAAGAAGTAGTACAATTCAAGTTTTATGTATTGATTATTGACTTCTTAGCTGGCTTTGGTGCCTTGGACATGAGCTAGGACCTTAAGATTCTGCATGAAATTAGGACTAGCAGCCGAGTTGCACGGGAGAATGTGAAAAGTGTTCATATGTAGTAAAAACCTGAGAAATCCGTCCGTTTTCGTCATTTGTTATCGAATCGACTTAAAGCCAGATCGTCAAATTGGCCCCTCTTTTCTCTGAAACGGTTGTACTTATCGTCTGCAAAGCTATGTCGCGTGCTGCGGTATGCGGAGACAATAAAATCACCATAGTAGAACACAGATGAAGCTTCTAAGTTGATATAATAGCCAGTAAGAAGTAGTACACTTCAAGTTTTAGGTATCGATTATTGACTTTTTAGCTGGCTTGTTGCCTTGGACATGAGCTAGGACCTTAAGATTCTGCATGAAAGGAGGACTAGCAGCCGCGTTGCACGGGAGAATGTGAAATGTGTTCATATGTAGTAGAAACCTGAGAAATCCGTCCGTTTTCGTCATTTGTTATCGAATCGACTTAAAGCCAGATCGTCACATTGGCCGCTCTTCTCTCTGAAACGGTTGTACTTATCGTCTGCAAAGCTATGTCGCGTGCTGCGGTATGCGGAGACAATAAAATCACCATAGTAGAACACAGATGAAGCTTCTAAGTTGATATAATAGCCAGTAAGAAGTAGTACACTTCAAGTTTTAGGTATCGATTATTGACTTTTTAGCTGGCTTTGGTGCCTTGGACATGAGCTAGGACCTTAAGATTCTGCATCAAAAGGAGGACTAGCAGCCGAAATGCATGGGAGAATGTGAAAAGTGTTCATATGTAGTAAAAACCTGAGAAATCCGTCCGTTTTCGTCATTTGTTATCGAATCGACTTAAAGCCAGATCGTCAAATTGGCCCCTCTTTTCTCTGAAACGGTTTTACTTATCGTCTGCAAAGCTATGTCGCATGCTGCGGTATGCGGAGACACTAAAAGCACCATAGTAGAACACAGATGAAGCTTCTAAGTTGATGTAATAGCCAGTAAGAAGTAGTACAATTCAAGTTTTAGTTACTGATTAATTACTTTTTAGCTGGCTTTGGTGCCTTGGACATGAGCTAGGACCTTAAAGTTCTGCATGAAACGAGGACTAGCAGCCAAGCTGCACGGGAGAATGTGAAAAGTGTTCATATGTAGTAAAAACCTGAGAAATCCGTCCGTTTTCGTCATTTGTTATCGAATCGACTTAAAGCCAGATCGTCAAATTGGCCCCTCTTTTCTCTGAAACGGTTGTACTTATCGTCTGCAAAGCTATGTGGCGTGCTGCGGTATGCGGAGACAATAAAATCACCATAATAGAACACAGATGAAGCTTCTAAGTTGATATAATAACCAGTAAGAAGTAGTACACTTCAAGTTTTAGGTATCGATTATTGACTTTTTATCTGGCTTTGGTGCCTTGGACATGAGCTAGGACCTTAAGATTCTGCATCAAAAGGAGGACTAGCAGCCGAGTTGCACGGGAGAATGTGAAAAGTGTTCATGTGTAGTAAAAACCTGAGAAATCCGTCCGTTTTCGTCATTTGTTATCGAATCGACTTAAAGCCAGATCGTCACATTGGCCGCTCTTCTCTCTGAAACGGTTGTACTTAACGTCTGGAAAGCTATGTCGGGTGCTGCGGTATGCGGAGACACTGAAAGCACCATAGTAGAACACAGATGAAGCTTCTAAGATGATGTAATAGCCAGTAAGAAGTAGTACAATTCAAGTTTTAGGTATCGATTATTGACTTTTTAGCTGGCTTTGGTGCCTTGGACATGAGCTAGGACCTTAAGATTCTGCATCAAAAGGAGGACTAGCAGCCGAGTTGCACGGGAGAATGTGAAAAGTGTTCATATGTAGTAAAAACCTGAGAAATCCGTCCGTTTTCGTCATTTGTTATCGAATCGACTTAAAGCCAGATCGTCAAATTGGCCCCTCTTTTCTCTTAAACGGTTGTACTTATCGTCTGCAAAGCTATGTCGCGTGCTGCAGTATGCGGAGACAATAAAATCACCATAGTAGAACACAGATGAAGCTTCTAAGTTGATATAATAGCCAGTAAGAAGTAGTACAATACAAGTTTTAGGTATCGATTATTGACTTTTTAGCTGGCTTTGGAGCCTTGCACATGAGCTAGGACCTTAAGATTCTGCATCAAAAGGAGGACTAGCAGCCGAGTTGCACGGGAGAATGTGAAAAGTGTTCATATGTAGTAAAAACCTTAGAAATCTGTCCGTTTTCGTCATTTGTTATCGAATCGACTTAAAGCCAGATCGTCAAATAGGCCCCTCTTTTCTCTGAAACGGTTGTACTTATCGTCTGCAAAGCTATGTCGCGTGCTGCGGTATGCGGAGACAATAAAATCACCATAGTAGAACACAGATGAAGCTTCTAAGTTGATATAATAGCCAGTAAGAAGTAGTACACTTAAAGTTTTATGTATCGATTATTGACTTTTTAGCTGGCTTTGGTGCATTGGACATGAGCTAGGACCTTAAGATTCTGCATCAAAAGGAGGACTAGCAGCCGAGTTGCACGGGAGAATGTGAAAAGTGTTCACATGTAGTAAAAACCTGAGAAATCCGTCCGTTTTCGTCATTTGTTATCGAATCGACTTAAAGCCAGATCGTCACATTGGCCGCTCTTCTCTCTGAAACGGTTGTACTTATCGTCTGGAAAGCTATGTCGCGTGCTGCGGTATGCGGAGACACTAAAAGCACCATAGTAGAACACAGATGAAGCTTCTAATATGATGTAATAGCCAGTAAGAAGTAGTACAATTCAAGTTTTAGGTATCGATTATTGACTTTTTAGCTGGCTTTGGAGCCTTGCACATGAGCTAGGACCTTAAGATTCTGCATCAAAAGGAGGACTAGCAGCCGAGTTGCACGGGAGAATGTGAAAAGTGTTCATATGTAGTAAAAACCTTAGAAATCTGTCCGTTTTCGTCATTTGTTATCGAATCGACTTAAAGCCAGATCGTCAAATAGGCCCCTCTTTTCTCTGAAACGGTTGTACTTATCGTCTGCAAAGCTATGTCGCGTGCTGCGGTATGCGGAGACAATAAAATCACCATAGTAGAACACAGATGAAGCTTCTAAGTTGATATAATAGCCAGTAAGAAGTAGTACACTTAATGTTTTATGTATCGATTATTGACTTTTTAGCTGGCTTTGGTGCATTGGACATGAGCTAGGACCTTAAGATTCTGCATCAAAAGGAGGACTAGCAGCCGAGTTGCACGGGAGAATGTGAAATGTGTTCATATGTAGTAGAAACCTAAGAAATACGTCCGTTTTCGTCATTTGTTATCGAATTGACTTAAAGCCCGATCGTCACATTGGCCGCTCTTCTCTCTGAAACGGTTGTACTTATCGTCTGAAAAGCTATGTCGCGTGCTGCGGTATGCGGAGACAATAAAATCACCATAGTAGAACACAGATGAAGCTTCTAAGATGATGTAATAGCCAGTAAGAAGTAGTACAATTCAAGTTTTAGGTATCGATTATTGACTTTTTAATTGGCTTTGGTGATCTGGACATGAGCTAGGACCTTAAGATTCTGCATGAAAGGAGGACTAGCAGCCGAGTTGCACGGGAGAATGTGAAAAGTGTTCATATGTAGTAAAAACCTGAGAAATCCGTCCGTTTTCGTCATTTGTTATCGAATCGCCCTAATGCCAGAACGTCACATTGGCCGTTCCTCTAACTGAAACGGTTGTACTTACCGTCCTCAAAGCTATGTCGCGTGCTGCGGTATGCGGAGACACTAAAAGCACCATAGTAGAACACAGATGAAGCTTCTAAGTTGATGTAATAGCCAGTAAGAAGTAGTACAATTAAAGTTTTAGGTATTGATTATTGACTTTTTAGCTGGCTTTGGTGCTCTGGACATGAGCTAGGACCTTAAGATTCTGCATCAAAAGGAGGACTAGCAGCCGAGTTGCACGGGAGAATGTGAAAAGTGTTCATATGTAGTAAAAACCTGAGAAATCCGTCCGTTTTCGTCATTTGTTATCGAATCGACTTAAAGCCAGATCGTCAAATTGGCCCCTCTTTTCTCTGAAACGGTTGTACTTATCGTCTGCAAAGCTATGTCGCGTGCTGCGGTATGCGGAGACAATAAAATCACCGTAGTAGAAAACAGATGAAGCTTCTAAGTTGATATAATAGCCAGTAAGAAGTAGTACACTTCAAGTTTTAGGTATCGATTATTGACTTTTTAGCTGGCTTTGGTGCCTTGGACATGAGCTGGGACCTTAAAATTCTGCATTAAAGGAGGACTAGCAGCCGAGTTGCACGGGAGAATGTGAAATGTGTTCATATGTAGTAGAAACCTGAGAAATCAGTCCGTTTTCGTCATTTGTTATCGAATCGACTTAAAGCCAGATCGTCACATTGGCCGCTCTTCTCTCTGAAACGGTTGTACTTATCGTCTGCAAAGTTATCTCGCGTGCTGCGGTATGCGGAGACACTAAATGCCCCATAGTAGAACACAGATGAAGCTTCTAAGTTGATGTAATAGCCAGTAAGAAGGAGTACAATTCAAGTTTTAGGTATCGATTATTGACTTTTTAGCTGGCTTTGGTGCCTTGGACATGAGCTAGGACCTTAAGATTCTGCATTAAAGGAGGACTAGCAGCCGCGTTGCACGGGAGAATGTGAAATGTGTTCATATGTAGTAGAAACCTGAGAAATCCGTCCGTTTTCGTCATTTGTTTCGAATCGACTTAAAGCCCGATCGTAACATTGGCCGCTCTTCGCTCTGAAACGGTTGTACTTATCGTCTGCAAAACTATGTCGCGTTCTGCGGTATGCGGAGACAATAAAATCACCATAGTAGAACACAGATGTAGCTTCTAAGTTGATATAATAGCCAGTAAGAAGTAGTACACTTCAAGTTTTAGGTATCGATTATTGACTTTTTAGCTGGCTTTGGTGCCTTGGACATGAGCTAGGACCTTAAGATTCTGCATCAAAAGGAGGACTAGCAGCCGAGTTGCACGGTAGAATGTGAAAAGTTTTCATATGTAGTAAAAACCTGAGAAATCCGTCCGTTTTCGTCATTTGTTATCGAATCGACTTAAAGCCAGATCGTCACATTGGCCGCTCTTCTCTCTGAAACGGTTGTACTTATCGTCTGGAAAGCTATGTCGCATGCTGCGGTATGCGGAGACACTAAAAGCACCATAGTAGAACACAGATGAAGCTTCTAAGATGATGTAATAGCCAGTAAGAAGTAGTACAATTCAAGTTTTAGGTATCGATTATTGACTTTTTAGCTGGCTTTGATTATCTGGACATGAGCTAGGACCTTAAGATTCTGCATGAAAGGAGGACTAGCAGCCGAGTTGCACGGGACAATGTGAAAAGTGTTCATATGTAGTAAAAACCTGAGAAATCCGTCCGTTTTCGTCATTTGTTATCGAATCGACTTAAACCCGATCGTCACAATGACCGCTCTTCCCTCTGAAACGGTTGTACTTATCGTCTGCAAAGCTATGTCGCGTGCTGCGGTATGCGGAGACTGTAAAAGCACCATAGTAGAACACAGATGAAGCTTCTAAGTTGATGTAATAGCCAGTAAGAAGTAGTACAATTCAAGTTTTATGTATTGATTATTGACTTCTTAGCTGGCTTTGGTGCCTTGGACATGAGCTAGGACCTTAAGATTCTGCATGAAATTAGGACTAGCAGCCGAGTTGCACGGGAGAATGTGAAAAGTGTTCATATGTAGTAAAAACCTGAGAAATCCGTCCGTTTTCGTCATTTGTTATCGAATCGACTTAAAGCCAGATCGTCAAATTGGCCCCTCTTTTCTCTGAAACGGTTGTACTTATCGTCTGCAAAGCTATGTCGCGTGCTGCGGTATGCGGAGACAATAAAATCACCATAGTAGAACACAGATGAAGCTTCTAAGTTGATATAATAGCCAGTAAGAAGTAGTACACTTCAAGTTTTAGGTATCGATTATTGACTTTTTAGCTGGCTTGTTGCCTTGGACATGAGCTAGGACCTTAAGATTCTGCATGAAAGGAGGACTAGCAGCCGCGTTGCACGGGAGAATGTGAAATGTGTTCATATGTAGTAGAAACCTGAGAAATCCGTCCGTTTTCGTCATTTGTTATCGAATCGACTTAAAGCCAGATCGTCACATTGGCCGCTCTTCTCTCTGAAACGGTTGTACTTATCGTCTGCAAAGCTATGTCGCGTGCTGCGGTATGCGGAGACAATAAAATCACCATAGTAGAACACAGATGAAGCTTCTAAGTTGATATAATAGCCAGTAAGAAGTAGTACACTTCAAGTTTTAGGTATCGATTATTGACTTTTTAGCTGGCTTTGGTGCCTTGGACATGAGCTAGGACCTTAAGATTCTGCATCAAAAGGAGGACTAGCAGCCGAAATGCATGGGAGAATGTGAAAAGTGTTCATATGTAGTAAAAACCTGAGAAATCCGTCCGTTTTCGTCATTTGTTATCGAATCGACTTAAAGCCAGATCGTCACATTGGCCGCTCTTCTCTCTGAAACGGTTGTACTTAACGTCTGGAAAGCTATGTCGGGTGCTGCGGTATGCGGAGACACTAAAAGCACCATAGTAGAACACAGATGAAGCTTCTAAGATGATATAATAGCCAGTAAGAAGTAGTACAATTCAAGTTTTAGGTATCGATTATTGACTTTTTAGCTGGCTTTGGTGCCTTGGACATGAGCTAGGACCTTAAGATTCTGCATCAAAAGGAGGACTAGCAGCCGAGTTGCACGGGAGAATGTGAAAAGTGTTCATATGTAGTAAAAACCTGAGAAATCCGTCCGTTTTCGTCATTTGTTATCGAATCGACTTAAAGCCAGATCGTCAAATTGGCCCCTCTTTTCTCTTAAACGGTTGTACTTATCGTCTGCAAAGCTATGTCGCGTGCTGCGGTATGCGGAGACAATAAAATCACCATAGTAGAACACAGATGAAGCTTCTAAGTTGATATAATAGCCAGTAAGAAGTAGTACAATACAAGTTTTAGGTATCGATTATTGACTTTTTAGCTGGCTTTGGAGCCTTGCACATGAGCTAGGACCTTAAGATTCTGCATCAAAAGGAGGACTAGCAGCCGAGTTGCACGGGAGAATGTGAAAAGTGTTCATATGTAGTAAAAACCTTAGAAATCTGTCCGTTTTCGTCATTTGTTATCGAATCGACTTAAAGCCAGATCGTCAAATAGGCCCCTCTTTTCTCTGAAACGGTTGTACTTATCGTCTGCAAAGCTATGTCGCGTGCTGCGGTATGCGGAGACAATAAAATCACCATAGTAGAACACAGATGAAGCTTCTAAGTTGATATAATAGCCAGTAAGAAGTAGTACACTTAATGTTTTATGTATCGATTATTGACTTTTTAGCTGGCTTTGGTGCATTGGACATGAGCTAGGACCTTAAGATTCTGCATCAAAAGGAGGACTAGCAGCCGAGTTGCACGGGAGAATGTGAAAAGTGTTCACATGTAGTAAAAACCTGAGAAATCCGTCCGTTTTCGTCATTTGTTATCGAATCGACTTAAAGCCAGATCGTCACATTGGCCGCTCTTCTCTCTGAAACGGTTGTACTTATCGTCTGGAAAGCTATGTCGCGTGCTGCGGTATGCGGAGACACTAAAAGCACCATAGTAGAACACAGATGAAGCTTCTAATATGATGTAATAGCCAGTAAGAAGTAGTACAATTCAAGTTTTAGGTATCGATTATTGACTTTTTAGCTGGCTTGTTGCCTTGGACATGAGCTAGGACCTTAAGATTCTGCATGATAGGAGGACTAGCAGCCGAGTTGCACGGGAGAATGTGAAAAGTGTTCATATGTAGTAAAAACCTGAGAAATCCGTCCGTTTTCGTCATTTGTTATCGAATCGCCCTAATGCCAGAACGTCACATTGGCCGCTCCTCTAACTGAAACGGTTGTACTTACCGTCCTCAAAGCTATGTCGCGTGCTGCGGTATGCGGAGACACTAAAAGCACCATAGTAGAACACAGATGAAGCTTCTAAGTTGATGTAATAGCCAGTAAGAAGTAGTACAATTAAAGTTTTAGGTATTGATTATTGACTTTTTAGCTGGCTTTGGTGCTCTGGACATGAGCTAGGACCTTAAGATTCTGCAATAAAGGAGGCCTAGCAGCCGCGTTGCACGGGAGAATGTGAAATGTGTTCATATGTAGTAGAAACCTGAGAAATACGTCCGTTTTCGTCATTTGTTATCGAATCGACTTAAAGCCCGATCGTCACATTGGCCGCTCTTCTCTCTGAAACGGTTGTACTTATCGTCTGCAAAGCTATGTCGCGTGCTGCGGTATGCGGAGACAATAAAATCACCATAGTAGAACACAGATGAAGCTTCTAAGATGATGTAATAGCCAGTAAGAAGTAGTACAATTCAAGTTTTAGGTATCGATTATTGACTTTTTAGCTGGCTTTGGTGATCTGGACATGAGCTAGGACCTTAAGATTCTGCATGAAAGGAGGACTAGCAGCCGAGTTGCACGGGAGAATGTGAAAAGTGTTCATATGTAGTAAAAACCTGAGAAATCCGTCCGTTTTCGTCATTTGTTATCGAATCGCCCTAATGCCAGAACGTCACATTGGCCGTTCCTCTAACTGAAACGGTTGTACTTACCGTCCTCAAAGCTATGTCGCGTGCTGCGGTATGCGGAGACACTAAAAGCACCATAGTAGAACACAGATGAAGCTTCTAAGTTGATGTAATAGCCAGTAAGAAGTAGTACAATTCAAGTTTTAGGTATTGATTATTGTTTTTTTAGCTGGCTTTGGTGCTCTGGACATGAGCTAGGACCTTAAGATTCTGCATTAAAGGAGGCCTAGCAGCCGCGTTGCACGGGAGAATGTGAAATGTGTTCATATGTAGTAGAAACCTGAGAAATACGTCCGTTTTCGTCATTTGTTATCGAATCGACTTAAAGCCCGATCGTCACATTGGCCGCTCTTCTCTCTGAAACGGTTGTACTTATCGTCTGCAAAGCTATGTCGCGTGCTGCGGTATGCGGAGACAATAAAATCACCATAGTAGAACACAGATGAAGCTTCTAAGATGATGTAATAGCCAGTAAGAAGTAGTACAATTCAAGTTTTAGGTATCGATTATTGACTTTTTAGCTGGCTTGTTGCCTTGGACATGAGCTAGGACCTTAAGATTCTGCATGAAAGGAGGACTAGCAGCCGAGTTGCACGGGACAATGTGAAAAGTGTTCATATGTAGTAAAAACCTGAGAAATCCGTCCGTTTTCGTCATTTGTTATCGAATCGACTTAAAGCCAGATCGTCAAATTGGCCCCTCTTTTCTCTGAAACGGTTGTACTTATCGTCTGCAAAGCTATTTTGCGTGCTGCGGTATGCGGAGACAATAAAATCACCGTAGTAGAAAACAGATGAAGCTTCTAAGTTGATATAATAGCCAGAAAGAAGTAGTACACTTCAAGTTTTAGGTATCGATTATTGACTTTTTAGCTGGCTTTGGTGCCTTGGACATGAGCTGGGACCTTAAAATTCTGCATTAAAGGAGGACTAGCAGCCGAGTTGCACGGGAGAATGTGAAATGTGTTCATATGTAGTAGAAACCTGAGAAATCAGTCCGTTTTCGTCATTTGTTATCGAATCGACATAAAGCCAGATCGTCACATTGGCCGCTCTTCTCTCTGAAACGGTTGTACTTATCAACTGCAAAGTTATCTCGCGTGCTGCGGTATGCGGAGACAATAAAATCACCATAGTAGAACACAGATGAAGCTTCTAAGATGATGTAATAGCCAGTAAGAAGTAGTATTATTCAAGTTTTAGGTATCGATTATTGACTTTTTAGCTGGCTTTGGTGATCTGGACATGAGCTAGGACCTTAAGATTCTGCATCAAAAGGAGGACTAGCAGCCGAGTTGCACGGGAGAATGTGAAAAGTGTTCATATGTAGTAAAAACCTGAGAAATCCGTCCGTTTTCGTCATTTGTTATCGAATCGACTTAAAGCCAGATCGTCAAATTGGCCCCTCTTTTCTCTTAAACGGTTGTACTTATCGTCTGCAAAGCTATGTCGCGTGCTGCGGTATGCGGAGACAATAAAATCACCATAGTAGAACACAGATGAAGCTTCTAAGTTGATATAATAGCCAGTAAGAAGTAGTACAATACAAGTTTTAGGTATCGATTATTGACTTTTTAGCTGGCTTTGGAGCCTTGCACATGAGCTAGGACCTTAAGATTCTGCATCAAAAGGAGGACTAGCAGCGGAGTTGCACGGGAGAATGTGAAAAGTGTTCATATGTAGTAAAAACCTTAGAAATCTGTCCGTTTTCGTCATTTGTTATCGAATCGACTTAAAGCCAGATCGTCAAATAGGCCCCTCTTTTCTCTGAAACGGTTGTACTTATCGTCTGCAAAGCTATGTCGCGTGCTGCGGTATGCGGAGACAATAAAATCACCATAGTAGAACACAGATGAAGCTTCTAAGTTGATATAATAGCCAGTAAGAAGTAGTACACTTAAAGTTTTATGTATCGATTATTGACTTTTTAGCTGGCTTTGGTGCATTGGACATGAGCTAGGACCATAAGATTCTGCATCAAAAGGAGGACTAGCAGCCGAGTTGCACGGGAGAATGTGAAAAGTGTTCACATGTAGTAAAAACCTGAGAAATCCGTCCGTTTTCGTCATTTGTTATCGAATCGACTTAAAGCCAGATCGTCACATTGGCCGCTCTTCTCTCTGAAACGGTTGTACTTATCGTCTGGAAAGCTATGTCGCGTGCTGCGGTATGCGGAGACACTAAAAGCACCATAGTAGAACACAGATGAAGCTTCTAATATGATGTAATAGCCAGTAAGAAGTAGTACAATTCAAGTTTTAGGTATCGATTATTGACTTTTTAGCTGGCTTGTTGCCTTGGACATGAGCTAGGACCTTAAGATTCTGCATGAAAGGAGGACTAGCAGCCGAGTTGCACGGGAGAATGTGAAAAGTGTTCATATGTAGTAAAAACCTGAGAAATCCGTCCGTTTTCGTCATTTGTTATCGAATCGCCCTAATGCCAGAACGTCACATTGGCCGCTCCTCTAACTGAAACGGTTGTACTTACCGTCCTCAAAGCTATGTCGCGTGCTGCGGTATGCGGAGACACTAAAAGCACCATAGTAGAACACAGATGAAGCTTCTAAGTTGATGTAATAGCCAGTAAGAAGTAGTACAATTAAAGTTTTAGGTATTGATTATTGACTTTTTAGCTGGCATTGGTGCTCTGGACATGAGCTAGGACCTTAAGATTCTGCATTAAAGGAGGCCTAGCAGCCGCGTTGCACGGGAGAATGTGAAATGTGTTCATATGTAGTAGAAACCTGAGAAATACGTCCGTTTTCGTCATTTGTTATCGAATCGACTTAAAGCCCGATCGTCACATTGGCACATTGGCCGCTCTTCTCTCTGAAACGGTTGTACTTATCGTCTGCAAAGCTATGTCGCGTGCTGCGGTATGAGGAGACAATAAAATCACCATAGTAGAACACAGATGAAGCTTCTAAGATGATGTAATAGCCAGTAAGAAGTAGTACAATTCAAGTTTTAGGTATCGATTATTGACTTTTTAGCTGGCTTTGGTGATCTGGACATGAGCTAGGACCTTAAGATTCTGCATGAAAGGAGGACTAGCAGCCGAGTTGCACGGGAGAATGTGAAAAGTGTTCATATGTAGTAAAAACCTGAGAAATCCGTCCGTTTTCGTCATTTGTTATCGAATCGCCCTAATGCCAGATCGTCACATTGGCCGTTCCTCTAACTGAAACGGTTGTACTTACCGTCCTCAAAGCTATGTCGCGTGCTGCGGTATGCGGAGACACTAAAAGCACCATAGTAGAACACAGATGAAGCTTCTAAGTTGATGTAATAGCCAGTAAGAAGTAGTACAATTCAAGTTTTAGGTATTGATTATTGACTTTTTAGCTGGCTTTGGTGCTCTGGACATGAGCTAGGACCTTAAGATTCTGCATTAAAGGAGGCCTAGCAGCCGCGTTGCACGGGAGAATGTGAAATGTGTTCATATGTAGTAGAAACCGGAGAAATACGTCCGTTTTCGTCATTTGTTATCGAATCGACTTAAAGCCCGATCGTCACATTGGCCGCTCTTCTCTCTGAAACGGTTGTACTTATCGTCTGCAAAGCTATGTCGCGTGCTGCGGTATGCGGAGTCAATAAAATCACCATAGTAGAACACAGATGAAGCTTCTAAGATGATGTAATAGCCAATAAGAAGTAGTACAATTCAAGTTTTAGGTATCGATTATTGACTTTTTAGCTGGCTTTGGTGATCTGGACATGAGCTAGGACCATAAGATTCTGCATCAAAAGGAGGACTAGCAGCCGAGTTGCACGGGAGAATGTGAAAAGTGTTCATATGTAGTAAAAACCTGAGAAATCCGTCCGTTTTCGTCATTTGTTATCGAATCGACTTAAAGCCAGATCGTCAAATTGGCCCCTCTTTTCTCTGAAACGGTTGTACTTATCGTCTGCAAAGCTATGTCGCGTGCTGCGGTATGCGGAGACAATAAAATCACCGTAGTAGAACACAGATGAAGCTTCTAATATGATGTAATAGCCAGTAAGAAGTAGTACAATTCAAGTTTTAGGTATCGATTATTGACTTTTTAGCTGGCTTGTTGCCTTGGACATGAGCTAGGACCTTAAGATTCTGCATGAAAGGAGGACTAGCAGCCGAGTTGCACGGGAGAATGTGAAAAGTGTTCATATGTAGTAAAAACCTGAGAAATCCGTCCGTTTTCGTCATTTGTTATCGAATCGCCCTAATGCCAGAACGTCACATTGGCCGCTCCTCTAACTGAAACGGTTGTACTTACCGTCCTCAAAGCTATGTCGCGTGCTGCGGTATGCGGAGACACTAAAAGCACCATAGTAGAACACAGATGAAGCTTCTAAGTTGATGTAATAGCCAGTAAGAAGTAGTACAATTAAAGTTTTAGGTATTGATTATTGACTTTTTAGCTGGCTTTGGTGCTCTGGACATGAGCTAGGACCTTAAGATTCTGCAATAAAGGAGGCCTAGCAGCCGCGTTGCACGGGAGAATGTGAAATGTGTTCATATGTAGTAGAAACCTGAGAAATACGTCCGTTTTCGTCATTTGTTATCGAATCGACTTAAAGCCCGATCGTCACATTGGCCGCTCTTCTCTCTGAAACGGTAATACTTATCGTCTGCAAAGCTATGTCGCGTGCTGCGGTATGCGGAGACAATAAAATCACCATAGTAGAACACAGATGAAGCTTCTAAGATGATGTAATAGCCAGTAAGAAGTAGTACAATTCAAGTTTTAGGTATCGATTATTGACTTTTTAGCTGGCTTTGGTGATCTAGACATGAGCTAGGACCTTAAGATTCTGCATGAAAGGAGGACTAGCAGCCGAGTTGCACGGGAGAATGTGAAAAGTGTTCATATGTAGTAAAAACCTGAGAAATCCGTCCGTTTTCGTCATTTGTTATCGAATCGCCCTAATGCCAGAACGTCACATTGGCCGTTCCTCTAACTGAAACGGTTGTACTTACCGTCCTCAAAGCTATGTCGCGTGCTGCGGTATGCGGAGACACTAAAAGCACCATAGTAGAACACAGATGAAGCTTCTAAGTTGATGTAATAGCCAGTAACAAGTAGTACAATTCAAGTTTTAGGTATTGATTATTGTTTTTTTAGCTGGCTTTGGTGCTCTGGACATGAGCTAGGACCTTAAGATTCTGCATTAAAGGAGGCCTAGCAGCCGCGTTGCACGGGAGAATGTGAAATGTGTTCATATGTAGTAGAAACCTGAGAAATACGTCCGTTTTCGTCATTTGTTATCGAATCGACTTAAAGCCCGATCGTCACATTGGCCGCTCTTCTCTCTGAAACGGTTGTACTTATCGTCTGCAAAGCTATGTCGCGTGCTGCGGTATGCGGAGACAATAAAATCACCATAGTAGAACACAGATGAAGCTTCTAAGATGATGTAATAGCCAGTAAGAAGTAGTACAATTCAAGTTTTAGGTATCGATTATTGACTTTTTAGCTGGCTTTGGTGATCTGGACATGAGCTAGGACCTTAAGATTCTGCATCAAAAGGAGGACTAGCAGCCGAGTTGCACGGGAGAATGTGAAAAGTGTTCATATGTAGTAAAAACCTGAGAAATCCGTCCGTTTTCGTCATTTGTTATCGAATCGACTTAAAGCCAGATCGTCAAATTGGCCCCTCTTTTCTCTGAAACGGTTGTACTTATCGTCTGCAAAGCTATGTCGCGTGCTGCGGTATGCGGAGACAATAAAATCACCGTAGTAGAAAACAGATGAAGCTTCTAAGTTGATATAATAGCCAGTAAGAAGTAGTACACTTCAAGTTTTAGGTATCGATTATTGACTTTTTAGCTGGCTTTGGTGCCTTGGACATGAGCTGGGACCTTAAAATTCTGCATTAAAGGAGGACTAGCAGCCGAGTTGCACGGGAGAATGTGAAATGTGTTCATATGTAGTAGAAACCTGAGAAATCAGTCCGTTTTCGTCATTTGTTATCGAATCGACATAAAGCCAGATCGTCACATTGGCCGCTCTTCTCTCTGAAACGGTTGTACTTATCAACTGCAAAGTTATCTCGCGTGCTGCGGTATGCGGAGACAATAAAATCACCATAGTAGAACACAGATGAAGCTTCTAAGATGATGTAATAGCCAGTAAGAAGTAGTATTATTCAAGTTTTAGGTATCGATTATTGACTTTTTAGCTGGCTTTGGTGATCTGGACATGAGCTAGGACCTTAAGATTCTGCATCAAAAGGAGGACTAGCAGCCGAGTTGCACGGGAGAATGTGAAAAGTGTTCATATGTAGTAAAAACCTGAGAAATCCGTCCGTTTTCGTCATTTGTTATCGAATCGACTTAAAGCCAGATCGTCAAATTGGCCCCTCTTTTCTCTTAAACGGTTGTACTTATCGTCTGCAAAGCTATGTCGCGTGCTGCGGTATGCGGAGACAATAAAATCACCATAGTAGAACACAGATGAAGCTTCTAAGTTGATATAATAGCCAGTAAGAAGTAGTACAATACAAGTTTTAGGTATCGATTATTGACTTTTTAGCTGGCTTTGGAGCCTTGCACATGAGCTAGGACCTTAAGATTCTGCATCAAAAGGAGGACTAGCAGCCGAGTTGCACGGGAGAATGTGAAAAGTGTTCATATGTAGTAAAAACCTTAGAAATCTGTCCGTTTTCGTCATTTGTTATCGAATCGACTTAAAGCCAGATCGTCAAATAGGCCCCTCTTTTCTCTGAAACGGTTGTACTTATCGTCTGCAAAGCTATGTCGCGTGCTGCGGTATGCGGAGACAATAAAATCACCATAGTAGAACACAGATGAAGCTTCTAAGTTGATATAATAGCCAGTAAGAAGTAGTACACTTAAAGTTTTATGTATCGATTATTGACTTTTTAGCTGGCTTTGGTGCATTGGACATGAGCTAGGACCTTAAGATTCTGCATCAAAAGGAGGACTAGCAGCCGAGTTGCACGGGAGAATGTGAAAGGTGTTCACATGTAGTAAAAACCTGAGAAATCCGTCCGTTTTCGTCATTTGTTATCGAATCGACTTAAAGCCAGATCGTCACATTGGCCGCTCTTCTCTCTGAAACGGTTGTACTTATCGTCTGGAAAGCTATGTCGCGTGCTGCGGTATGCGGAGACACTAAAAGCACCATAGTAGAACACAGATGAAGCTTCTAATATGATGTAATAGCCAGTAAGAAGTAGTACAATTCAAGTTTTAGGTATCGATTATTGACTTTTTAGCTGGCTTGTTGCCTTGGACATGAGCTAGGACCTTAAGATTCTGCATGAAAGGAGGACTAGCAGCCGAGTTGCACGGGAGAATGTGAAAAGTGTTCATATGTAGTAAAAACCTGAGAAATCCGTCCGTTTTCGTCATTTGTTATCGAATCGCCCTAATGCCAGAACGTCACATTGGCCGCTCCTCTAACTGAAACGGTTGTACTTACCGTCCTCAAAGCTATGTCGCGTGCTGCGGTATGCGGAGACACTAAAAGCACCATAGTAGAACACAGATGAAGCTTCTAAGTTGATGTAATAGCCAGTAAGAAGTAGTACAATTAAAGTTTTAGGTATTGATTATTGACTTTTTAGCTGGATTTGGTGCTCTGGACATGAGCTAGGACCTTAAGATTCTGCATTAAAGGAGGCCTAGCAGCCGCGTTGCACGGGAGAATGTGAAATGTGTTCATATGTAGTAGAAACCTGAGAAATACGTCCGTTTTCGTCATTTGTTATCGAATCGACTTAAAGCCCGATCGTCACATTGGCCGCTCTTCTCTCTGAAACGGTTGTACTTATCGTCTGCAAAGCTATGTCGCGTGCTGCGGTATGCGGAGACAATAAAATCACCATAGTAGAACACAGATGAAGCTTCTAAGATGATGTAATAGCCAGTAAGAAGTAGTACAATTCAAGTTTTAGGTATCGATTATTGACTTTTTAGCTGGCTTTGGTGATCTGGACATGAGCTAGGACCTTAAGATTCTGCATGAAAGGAGGACTAGCAGCCGAGTTGCACGGGAGAATGTGAAAAGTGTTCATATGTAGTAAAAACCTGAGAAATCCGTCCGTTTTCGTCATTTGTTATCGAATCGCCCTAATGCCAGAACGTCACATTGGCCGTTCCTCTAACTGAAACGGTTGTACTTACCGTCCTCAAAGCTATGTCGCGTGCTGCGGTATGCGGAGACACTAAAAGCACCATAGTAGAACACAGATGAAGCTTCTAAGTTGATGTAATAGCCAGTAAGAAGTAGTACAATTCAAGTTTTAGGTATTGATTATTGACTTTTTAGCTGGCTTTGGTGCTCTGGACATGAGCTAGGACCTTAAGATTCTGCATGAAAGGAGGACTAGCAGCCGAGTTGCACGGGAGAATGTGAAAAGTGTTCATATGTAGTAAAAACCTGAGAAATCCGTCCGTTTTCGTCATTTGTTATCGAATCGCCCTAATGCCAGAACGTCACATTGGCCGTTCCTCTAACTGAAACGGTTGTACTTACCGTCCTCAAAGCTATGTCGCGTGCTGCGGTATGCGGAGACACTAAAAGCACCATAGTAGAACACAGATGAAGCTTCTAAGTTGATGTAATAGCCAGTAACAAGTAGTACAATTCAAGTTTTAGGTATTGATTATTGTTTTTTTAGCTGGCTTTGGTGCTCTGGACATGAGCTAGGACCTTAAGATTCTGCATTAAAGGAGGCCTAGCAGCCGCGTTGCACGGGAGAATGTGAAATGTGTTCATATGTAGTAGAAACCTGAGAAATACGTCCGTTTTCGTCATTTGTTATCGAATCGACTTAAAGCCCGATCGTCACATTGGCCGCTCTTCTCTCTGAAACGGTTGTACTTATCGTCTGCAAAGCTATGTCGCGTGCTGCGGTATGCGGAGACAATAAAATCACCATAGTAGAACACAGATGAAGCTTCTAAGATGATGTAATAGCCAGTAAGAAGTAGTACAATTCAAGTTTTAGGTATCGATTATTGACTTTTTAGCTGGCTTTGGTGATCTGGACATGAGCTAGGACCTTAAGATTCTGCATCAAAAGGAGGACTAGCAGCCGAGTTGCACGGGAGAATGTGAAAAGTGTTCATATGTAGTAAAAACCTGAGAAATCCGTCCGTTTTCGTCATTTGTTATCGAATCGACTTAAAGCCAGATCGTCAAATTGGCCCCTCTTTTCTCTGAAACGGTTGTACTTATCGTCTGCAAAGCTATGTCGCGTGCTGCGGTATGCGGAGACAATAAAATCACCGTAGTAGAAAACAGATGAAGCTTCTAAGTTGATATAATAGCCAGTAAGAAGTAGTACACTTCAAGTTTTAGGTATCGATTATTGACTTTTTAGCTGGCTTTGGTGCCTTGGACATGAGCTGGGACCTTAAAATTCTGCATTAAAGGAGGACTAGCAGCCGAGTTGCACGGGAGAATGTGAAATGTGTTCATATGTAGTAGAAACCTGAGAAATCAGTCCGTTTTCGTCATTTGTTATCGAATCGACATAAAGCCAGATCGTCACATTGGCCGCTCTTCTCTCTGAAACGGTTGTACTTATCAACTGCAAAGTTATCTCGCGTGCTGCGGTATGCGGAGACAATAAAATCACCATAGTAGAACACAGATGAAGCTTCTAAGATGATGTAATAGCCAGTAAGAAGTAGTATTATTCAAGTTTTAGGTATCGATTATTGACTTTTTAGCTGGCTTTGGTGATCTGGACATGAGCTAGGACCTTAAGATTCTGCATCAAAAGGAGGACTAGCAGCCGAGTTGCACGGGAGAATGTGAAAAGTGTTCATATGTAGTAAAAACCTGAGAAATCCGTCCGTTTTCGTCATTTGTTATCGAATCGACTTAAAGCCAGATCGTCAAATTGGCCCCTCTTTTCTCTTAAACGGTTGTACTTATCGTCTGCAAAGCTATGTCGCGTGCTGCGGTATGCGGAGACAATAAAATCACCATTGTAGAACACAGATGAAGCTTCTAAGTTGATATAATAGCCAGTAAGAAGTAGTACAATACAAGTTTTAGGTATCGATTATTGACTTTTTAGCTGGCTTTGGAGCCTTGCACATGAGCTAGGACCTTAAGATTCTGCATCAAAAGGAGGACTAGAAGCCGAGTTGCACGGGAGAATGTGAAAAGTGTTCATATGTAGTAAAAACCTTAGAAATCTGTCCGTTTTCGTCATTTGTTATCGAATCGACTTAAAGCCAGATCGTCAAATAGGCCCCTCTTTTCTCTGAAACCGTTGTACTTATCGTCTGCAAAGCTATGTCGCGTGCTGCGGTATGCGGAGACAATAAAATCACCATAGTAGAACACAGATGAAGCTTCTAAGTTGATATAATAGCCAGTAAGAAGTAGTACACTTAAAGTTTTATGTATCGATTATTGACTTTTTAGCTGGCTTTGGTGCATTGGACATGAGCTAGGACCTTAAGAATCTGCATCAAAAGGAGGACTAGCAGCCGAGTTGCACGGGAGAATGTGAAAAGTGTTCACATGTAGTAAAAACCTGAGAAATCCGTCCGTTTTCGTCATTTGTTATCGAATCGACTTAAAGCCCGATCGTCACATTGGCCGCTCTTCTCTCTGAAACGGTTGTACTTATCGTCTGCAAAGCTATGTCGCGTGCTGCGGTATGCGGAGACAATAAAATCACCATAGTAGAACACAGATGAAGCTTCTAAGATGATGTAATAGCCAGTAAGAAGTAGTACAATTCAAGTTTTAGGTATCGATTATTGACTTTTTAGCTGGCTTTGGTGATCTGGACATGAGCTAGGACCTTAAGATTCTGCATCAAAAGGAGGACTAGCAGCCGAGTTGCACGGGAGAATGTGAAAAGTGTTCATATGTAGTAAAAACCTGAGAAATCCGTCCGTTTTCGTCATTTGTTATCGAATCGACTTAAAGCCAGATCGTCAAATTGGCCCCTCTTTTCTCTGAAACGGTTGTACTTATCGTCTGCAAAGCTATGTCGCGTGCTGCGGTATGCGGAGACAATAAAATCACCGTAGTAGAAAACAGATGAAGCTTCTAAGTTGATATAATAGCCAGTAAGAAGTAGTACACTTCAAGTTTTAGGTATCGATTATTGACTTTTTAGCTGGCTTGTTGCCTTGGACATGAGCTAGGACCTTAAGATTCTGCATGAAAGGAGGACTAGCAGCCGAGTTGCACGGGAGAATGTGAAAAGTGTTCATATGTAGTAAAAACCTGAGAAATCCGTCCGTTTTCGTCATTTGTTATCGAATCGCCCTAATGCCAGAACGTCACATTGGCCGCTCCTCTAACTGAAACGGTTGTACTTACCGTCCTCAAAGCTATGTCGCGTGCTGCGGTATGCGGAGACACTAAAAGCACCATAGTAGAACACAGATGAAGCTTCTAAGTTGATGTAATAGCCAGTAAGAAGTAGTACAATTAAAGTTTTAGGTATTGATTATTGACTTTTTAGCTGGCTTTGGTGCTCTGGACATGAGCTAGGACCTTAAGATTCTGCATTAAAGGAGGCCTAGCAGCCGCGTTGCACGGGAGAATGTGAAATGTGTTCATATGTAGTAGAAACCTGAGAAATACGTCCGTTTTCGTCATTTGTTATCGAATCGACTTAAAGCCCGATCGTCACATTGGCCGCTCTTCTCTCTGAAACGGTTGTACTTATCGTCTGCAAAGCTATGTCGCGTGCTGCGGTATGCGGAGACTATAAAATCACCATAGTAGAACACAGATGAAGCTTCTAAGATGATGTAATAGCCAGTAAGAAGTAGTACAATTCAAGTTTTAGGTATCGATTATTGACTTTTTAGCTGGCTTTGGTGATCTGGACATGAGCTAGGACCTTAAGATTCTGCATGAAAGGAGGACTAGCAGCCGAGTTGCACGGGAGAATGTGAAAAGTGTTCATATGTAGTAAAAACCTGAGAAATCCGTCCGTTTTCGTCATTTGTTATCGAATCGCCCTAATGCCAGAACGTCACATTGGCCGTTCCTCTAACTGAAACGGTTGTACTTACCGTCCTCAAAGCTATGTCGCGTGCTGCGGTATGCGGAGACACTAAAAGCACCATAGTAGAACACAGATGAAGCTTCTAAGTTGATGTAATAGCCAGTAAGAAGTAGTACAATTCAAGTTTTAGGTATTGATTATTGACTTTTTAGCTGGCTTTGGTGCTCTGGACATGAGCTAGGACCTTAAGATTCTGCATGAAAGGAGGACTAGCAGCCGAGTTGCACGGGAGAATGTGAAAAGTGTTCATATGTAGTAAAAACCTGAGAAATCCGTCCGTTTTCGTCATTTGTTATCGAATCGCCCTAATGCCAGAACGTCACATTGGCCGTTCCTCTAACTGAAACGGTTGTACTTACCGTCCTCAAAGCTATGTCGCGTGCTGCGGTATGCGGAGACACTAAAAGCACCATAGTAGAACGCAGATGAAGCTTCTAAGTTGATGTAATAGCCAGTAAGAAGTAGTACAATTCAAGTTTTAGGTATTGATTATTGTTTTTTTAGCTGGCTTTGGTGCTCTGGACATGAGCTAGGACCTTAAGATTCTGCATTAAAGGAGGCCTAGCAGCCGCGTTGCACGGGAGAATGTGAAATGTGTTCATATGTAGTAGAAACCTGAGAAATACGTCCGTTTTCGTCATTTGTTATCGAATCGACTTAAAGCCCGATCGTCACATTGGTCGCTCTTCTCTCTGAAACGGTTGTACTTATCGTCTGCAAAGCTATGTCGCGTGCTGCGGTATGCGGAGACAATAAAATCACCATAGTAGAACACAGATGAAGCTTCTAAGATGATGTAATAGCCAGTAAGAAGTAGTACAATTCAAGTTTTAGGTATCGATTATTGACTTTTTAGCTGGCTTTGGTGATCTGGACATGAGCTAGGACCTTAAGATTCTGCATCAAAAGGAGGACTAGCAGCCGAGTTGCACGGGAGAATGTGAAAAGTGTTCATATGTAGTAAAAACCTGAGAAATCCGTCCGTTTTCGTCATTTGTTATCGAATCGACTTAAAGCCAGATCGTCAAATTGGCCCCTCTTTTCTCTGAAACGGTTGTACTTATCGTCTGCAAAGCTATGTCGCGTGCTGCGGTATGCGGAGACAATAAAATCACCGTAGTAGAAAACAGATGAAGCTTCTAAGTTGATATAATAGCCAGTAAGAAGTAGTACACTTCAAGTTTTAGGTATCGATTATTGACTTTTTAGCTGGCTTTGGTGCCTTGGACATGAGCTGGGACCTTAAAATTCTGCATTAAAGGAGGACTAGCAGCCGAGTTGCACGGGAGAATGTGAAATGTGTTCATATGTAGTAGAAACCTGAGAAATCAGTCCGTTTTCGTCATTTGTTATCGAATCGACATAAAGCCAGATCGTCACATTGGCCGCTCTTCTCTCTGAAACGGTTGTACTTATCAACTGCAAAGTTATCTCGCGTGCTGCGGTATGCGGAGACAATAAAATCACCATAGTAGAACACAGATGAAGCTTCTAAGATGATGTAATAGCCAGTAAGAAGTAGTATTATTCAAGTTTTAGGTATCGATTATTGACTTTTTAGCTGGCTTTGGTGATCTGGACATGAGCTAGGACCTTAAGATTCTGCATCAAAAGGAGGACTAGCAGCCGAGTTGCACGGGAGAATGTGAAAAGTGTTCATATGTAGTAAAAACCTGAGAAATCCGTCCGTTTTCGTCATTTGTTATCGAATCGACTTAAAGCCAGATCGTCAAATTGGCCCCTCTTTTCTCTTAAACGGTTGTACTTATCGTCTGCAAAGCTATGTCGCGTGCTGCGGTATGCGGAGACAATAAAATCACCGTAGTAGAAAACAGATGAAGCTTCTAAGTTGATATAATAGCCAGTAAGAAGTAGTACACTTCAAGTTTTAGGTATCGATTATTGACTTTTTAGCTGGCTTGTTGCCTTGGACATGAGCTAGGACCTTAAGATTCTGCATGAAAGGAGGACTAGCAGCCGAGTTGCACGGGAGAATGTGAAAAGTGTTCATATGTAGTAAAAACCTGAGAAATCCGTCCGTTTTCGTCATTTGTTATCGAATCGCCCTAATGCCAGAACGTCACATTGGCCGCTCCTCTAACTGAAACGGTTGTACTTACCGTCCTCAAAGCTATGTCGCGTGCTGCGGTATGCGGAGACACTAAAAGCACCATAGTAGAACACAGATGAAGCTTCTAAGTTGATGTAATAGCCAGTAAGAAGTAGTACAATTAAAGTTTTAGGTATTGATTATTGACTTTTTAGCTGGCTTTGGTGCTCTGGACATGAGCTAGGACCTTAAGATTCTGCATTAAAGGAGGCCTAGCAGCCGCGTTGCACGGGAGAATGTGAAATGTGTTCATATGTAGTAGAAACCTGAGAAATACGTCCGTTTTCGTCATTTGTTATCGAATCGACTTAAAGCCCGATCGTCACATTGGCCGCTCTTCTCTCTGAAACGGTTGTACTTATCGTCTGCAAAGCTATGTCGCGTGCTGCGGTATGCGGAGACTATAAAATCACCATAGTAGAACACAGATGAAGCTTCTAAGATGATGTAATAGCCAGTAAGAAGTAGTACAATTCAAGTTTTAGGTATCGATTATTGACTTTTTAGCTGGCTTTGGTGATCTGGACATGAGCTAGGACCTTAAGATTCTGCATGAAAGGAGGACTAGCAGCCGAGTTGCACGGGAGAATGTGAAAAGTGTTCATATGTAGTAAAAACCTGAGAAATCCGTCCGTTTTCGTCATTTGTTATCGAATCGCCCTAATGCCAGAACGTCACATTGGCCGTTCCTCTAACTGAAACGGTTGTACTTACCGTCCTCAAAGCTATGTCGCGTGCTGCGGTATGCGGAGACACTAAAAGCACCATAGTAGAACACAGATGAAGCTTCTAAGTTGATGTAATAGCCAGTAAGAAGTAGTACAATTCAAGTTTTAGGTATTGATTATTGACTTTTTAGCTGGCTTTGGTGCTCTGGACATGAGCTAGGACCTTAAGATTCTGCATGAAAGGAGGACTAGCAGCCGAGTTGCACGGGAGAATGTGAAAAGTGTTCATATGTAGTAAAAACCTGAGAAATCCGTCCGTTTTCGTCATTTGTTATCGAATCGCCCTAATGCCAGAACGTCACATTGGCCGTTCCTCTAACTGAAACGGTTGTACTTACCGTCCTCAAAGCTATGTCGCGTGCTGCGGTATGCGGAGACACTAAAAGCACCATAGTAGAACGCAGATGAAGCTTCTAAGTTGATGTAATAGCCAGTAAGAAGTAGTACAATTCAAGTTTTAGGTATTGATTATTGTTTTTTTAGCTGGCTTTGGTGCTCTGGACATGAGCTAGGACCTTAAGATTCTGCATTAAAGGAGGCCTAGCAGCCGCGTTGCACGGGAGAATGTGAAATGTGTTCATATGTAGTAGAAACCTGAGAAATACGTCCGTTTTCGTCATTTGTTATCGAATCGACTTAAAGCCCGATCGTCACATTGGTCGCTCTTCTCTCTGAAACGGTTGTACTTATCGTCTGCAAAGCTATGTCGCGTGCTGCGGTATGCGGAGACAATAAAATCACCATAGTAGAACACAGATGAAGCTTCTAAGATGATGTAATAGCCAGTAAGAAGTAGTACAATTCAAGTTTTAGGTATCGATTATTGACTTTTTAGCTGGCTTTGGTGATCTGGACATGAGCTAGGACCTTAAGATTCTGCATCAAAAGGAGGACTAGCAGCCGAGTTGCACGGGAGAATGTGAAAAGTGTTCATATGTAGTAAAAACCTGAGAAATCCGTCCGTTTTCGTCATTTGTTATCGAATCGACTTAAAGCCAGATCGTCAAATTGGCCCCTCTTTTCTCTGAAACGGTTGTACTTATCGTCTGCAAAGCTATGTCGCGTGCTGCGGTATGCGGAGACAATAAAATCACCGTAGTAGAAAACAGATGAAGCTTCTAATTTGATATAATAGCCAGTAAGAAGTAGTACACTTCAAGTTTTAGGTATCGATTATTGACTTTTTAGCTGGCTTTGGTGCCTTGGACATGAGCTGGGACCTTAAAATTCTGCATTAAAGGAGGACTAGCAGCCGAGTTGCACGGGAGAATGTGAAATGTGTTCATATGTAGTAGAAACCTGAGAAATCAGTCCGTTTTCGTCATTTGTTATCGAATCGACATAAAGCCAGATCGTCACATTGGCCGCTCTTCTCTCTGAAACGGTTGTACTTATCAACTGCAAAGTTATCTCGCGTGCTGCGGCATGCGGAGACAATAAAATCACCATAGTAGAACACAGATGAAGCTTCTAAGATGATGTAATAGCCAGTAAGAAGTAGTATTATTCAAGTTTTAGGTATCGATTATTGACTTTTTAGCTGGCTTTGGTGATCTGGACATGAGCTAGGACCTTAAGATTCTGCATCAAAAGGAGGACTAGCAGCCGAGTTGCACGGGAGAATGTGAAAAGTGTTCATATGTAGTAAAAACCTGAGAAATCCGTCCGTTTTCGTCATTTGTTATCGAATCGACTTAAAGCCCGATCGTCACATTGGCCGCTCTTCTCTCTGAAACGGTTGTACTTATCGTCTGCAAAGCTATGTCGCGTGCTGCGGTATGCGGAGACTATAAAATCACCATAGTAGAACACAGATGAAGCTTCTAAGATGATGTAATAGCCAGTAAGAAGTAGTACAATTCAAGTTTTAGGTATCGATTATTGACTTTTTAGCTGGCTTTGGTGATCTGGACATGAGCTAGGACCTTAAGATTCTGCATGAAAGGAGGACTAGCAGCCGAGTTGCACGGGAGAATGTGAAAAGTGTTCATATGTAGTAAAAACCTGAGAAATCCGTCCGTTTTCGTCATTTGTTATCGAATCGCCCTAATGCCAGAACGTCACATTGGCCGTTCCTCTAACTGAAACGGTTGTACTTACCGTCCTCAAAGCTATGTCGCGTGCTGCGGTATGCGGAGACACTAAAAGCACCATAGTAGAACACAGATGAAGCTTCTAAGTTGATGTAATAGCCAGTAAGAAGTAGTACAATTCAAGTTTTAGGTATTGATTATTGACTTTTTAGCTGGCTTTGGTGCTCTGGACATGAGCTAGGACCTTAAGATTCTGCATGAAAGGAGGACTAGCAGCCGAGTTGCACGGGAGAATGTGAAAAGTGTTCATATGTAGTAAAAACCTGAGAAATCCGTCCGTTTTCGTCATTTGTTATCGAATCGCCCTAATGCCAGAACGTCACATTGGCCGTTCCTCTAACTGAAACGGTTGTACTTACCGTCCTCAAAGCTATGTCGCGTGCTGCGGTATGCGGAGACACTAAAAGCACCATAGTAGAACGCAGATGAAGCTTCTAAGTTGATGTAATAGCCAGTAAGAAGTAGTACAATTCAAGTTTTAGGTATTGATTATTGTTTTTTTAGCTGGCTTTGGTGCTCTGGACATGAGCTAGGACCTTAAGATTCTGCATTAAAGGAGGCCTAGCAGCCGCGTTGCACGGGAGAATGTGAAATGTGTTCATATGTAGTAGAAACCTGAGAAATACGTCCGTTTTCGTCATTTGTTATCGAATCGACTTAAAGCCCGATCGTCACATTGGTCGCTCTTCTCTCTGAAACGGTTGTACTTATCGTCTGCAAAGCTATGTCGCGTGCTGCGGTATGCGGAGACAATAAAATCACCATAGTAGAACACAGATGAAGCTTCTAAGATGATGTAATAGCCAGTAAGAAGTAGTACAATTCAAGTTTTAGGTATCGATTATTGACTTTTTAGCTGGCTTTGGTGATCTGGACATGAGCTAGGACCTTAAGATTCTGCATCAAAAGGAGGACTAGCAGCCGAGTTGCACGGGAGAATGTGAAAAGTGTTCATATGTAGTAAAAACCTGAGAAATCCGTCCGTTTTCGTCATTTGTTATCGAATCGACTTAAAGCCAGATCGTCAAATTGGCCCCTCTTTTCTCTGAAACGGTTGTACTTATCGTCTGCAAAGCTATGTCGCGTGCTGCGGTATGCGGAGACAATAAAATCACCGTAGTAGAAAACAGATGAAGCTTCTAATTTGATATAATAGCCAGTAAGAAGTAGTACACTTCAAGTTTTAGGTATCGATTATTGACTTTTTAGCTGGCTTTGGTGCCTTGGACATGAGCTGGGACCTTAAAATTCTGCATTAAAGGAGGACTAGCAGCCGAGTTGCACGGGAGAATGTGAAATGTGTTCATATGTAGTAGAAACCTGAGAAATCAGTCCGTTTTCGTCATTTGTTATCGAATCGACATAAAGCCAGATCGTCACATTGGCCGCTCTTCTCTCTGAAACGGTTGTACTTATCAACTGCAAAGTTATCTCGCGTGCTGCGGCATGCGGAGACAATAAAATCACCATAGTAGAACACAGATGAAGCTTCTAAGATGATGTAATAGCCAGTAAGAAGTAGTATTATTCAAGTTTTAGGTATCGATTATTGACTTTTTAGCTGGCTTTGGTGATCTGGACATGAGCTAGGACCTTAAGATTCTGCATCAAAAGGAGGACTAGCAGCCGAGTTGCACGGGAGAATGTGAAAAGTGTTCATATGTAGTAAAAACCTGAGAAATCCGTCCGTTTTCGTCATTTGTTATCGAATCGACTTAAAGCCAGATCGTCAAATTGGCCCCTCTTTTCTCTTAAACGGTTGTACTTATCGTCTGCAAAGCTATGTCGCGTGCTGCGGTATGCGGAGACAATAAAATCACCATAGTAGAACACAGATGAAGCTTCTAAGTTGATATAATAGCCAGTAAGAAGTAGTACAATACAAGTTTTAGGTATCGATTATTGACTTTTTAGCTGGCTTTGGAGCCTTGCACATGAGCTAGGACCTTAAGATTCTGCATCAAAAGGAGGACTAGCAGCCGAGTTGCACGGGAGAATGTGAAAAGTGTTCACATGTAGTAAAAACCTGAGAAATCCGTCCGTTTTCGTCATTTGTTATCGAATCGACTTAAAGCCAGATCGTCACATTGGCCGCTCTTCTCTCTGAAACGGTTGTACTTATCGTCTGGAAAGCTATGTCGCGTGCTGCGGTATGCGTAGACACTAAAAGCACCATAGTAGAACACAGATGAAGCTTCTAATATGATGTAATAGCCAGTAAGAAGTAGTACAATTCAAGTTTTAGGTATCGATTATTGACTTTTTAGCTGGCTTGTTGCCTTGGACATGAGCTAGGACCTTAAGATTCTGCATGAAAGGAGGACTAGCAGCCGAGTTGCACGGGAGAATGTGAAAAGTGTTCATATGTAGTAAAAACCTGAGAAATCCGTCCGTTTTCGTCATTTGTTATCGAATCGCCCTAATGCCAGAACGTCACATTGGCCGCTCCTCTAACTGAAACGGTTGTACTTACCGTCCTCAAAGCTATGTCGCGTGCTGCGGTATGCGGAGACACTAAAAGCACCATAGTAGAACACAGATGAAGCTTCTAAGTTGATGTAATAGCCAGTAAGAAGTAGTACAATTAAAGTTTTAGGTATTGATTATTGACTTTTTAGCTGGCTTTGGTGCTCTGGACATGAGCTAGGACCTTAAGATTCTGCATTAAAGGAGGCCTAGCAGCCGCGTTGCACGGGAGAATATGAAATGTGTTCATATGTAGTAGAAACCTGAGAAATACGTCCGTTTTCGTCATTTGTTATCGAATCGACTTAAAGCCCGATCGTCACATTGGCCGCTCTTCTCTCTGAAACGGTTGTACTTATCGTCTGCAAAGCTATGTCGCGTGCTGCGGTATGCGGAGACAATAAAATCACCATAGTAGAACACAGATGAAGCTTCTAAGATGATGTAATAGCCAGTAAGAAGTAGTACAATTCAAGTTTTAGGTATCGATTATTGACTTTTTAGCTGGCTTTGGTGATCTGGACATGAGCTAGGACCTTAAGATTCTGCATGAAAGGAGGACTAGCAGCCGAGTTGCACGGGAGAATGTGAAAAGTGTTCATATGTAGTAAAAACCTGAGAAATCCGTCCGTTTTCGTCATTTGTTATCGAATCGCCCTAATGCCAGAACGTCACATTGGCCGTTCCTCTAACTGAAACGGTTGTACTTACCGTCCCCAAAGCTATGTCGCGTGCTGCGGTATGCGGAGACACTAAAAGCACCATAGTAGAACACAGATGAAGCTTCTAAGTTGATGTAATAGCCAGTAAGAAGTAGTACAATTCAAGTTTTAGGTATTGATTATTGACTTTTTAGCTGGCTTTGGTGCTCTGGACATGAGCTAGGACCTTAAGATTCTGCATTAAAGGAGGCCTAGCAGCCGCGTTGCACGGGAGAATGTGAAATGTGTTCATATGTAGTAGAAACCGGAGAAATACGTCCGTTTTCGTCATTTGTTATCGAATCGACTTAAAGCCCGATCGTCACATTGGCCGCTCTTCTCTCTGAAACGGTTGTACTTATCGTCTGCAAAGCTATGTCGCATGCTGCGGTATGCGGAGACAATAAAATCACCATAGTAGAACACAGATGAAGCTTCTAAGATGATGTAATAGCCAATAAGAAGTAGTACAATTCAAGTTTTAGGTATCGATTATTGACTTTTTAGCTGGCTTTGGTGATCTGGACATGAGCTAGGACCTTAAGATTTTGCATCAAAAGGAGGACTAGCAGCCGAGTTGCACGGGAGAATGTGAAAAGTGTTCATATGTAGTAAAAACCTGAGAAATCCGTCCGTTTTCGTCATTTGTTATCGAATCGACTTAAAGCCAGATCGTCAAATTGGCCCCTCTTTTCTCTGAAACGGTTGTACTTATCGTCTGCAAAGCTATGTCGCGTGCTGCGGTATGCGGAGACAATAAAATCACCGTAGTAGAAAACAGATGAAGCTTCTAAGTTGATATAATAGCCAGTAAGAAGTAGTACACTTCAAGTTTTAGGTATCGATTATTGACTTTTTAGCTGGCTTTGGTGCCTTGGACATGAGCTGGGACCTTAAAATTCTGCATTAAAGGAGGACTAGGAGCCGAGTTGCACGGGAGAATGTGAAATGTGTTCATATGTAGTAGAAACCTGAGAAATCAGTCCGTTTTCGTCATTTGTTATCGAATCGACTTAAAGCCAGATCGTCACATTGGCCGCTCTTCTCTCTGAAACGGTTGTACTTATCGTCTGCAAAGTTATCTCGCGTGCTGCGGTATGCGGAGACAATAAAATCACCATAGTAGAACACAGATGAAGCTTCTAAGATGATGTAATAGCCAGTAAGAAGTAATATTATTCAAGTTTTAGGTATCGATTATTGACTTTTTAGCTGGCTTTGGTGATCTGGACATGAGCTAGGACCTTAAGATTCAGCATCAAAAGGAGGACTAGCAGCCGAGTTGCACGGGAGAATGTGAAAAGTGTTCATATGTAGTAAAAACCTGAGAAATCCGTCCGTTTTCGTCATTTGTTATCGAATCGACTTAAAGCAAGATCGTCAAATTGGCCCCTCTTTTCTCTGAAACGGTTGTACTTATCGTCTGCAAAGCTATGTCGCGTGCTGCGGTATGCGGAGACTGTAAAAGCACCATAGTAGAACACAGATGAAGCTTCTAAGTTGATGTAATACCGAGTAAGAAGTAGTACAATTCAAGTTTTATGTATTGATTATTGGCTTCTTAGCTGGCTTTGGTGCCTTGTACATGAGCTAGGACCTTAAGATTCTGCATGAAATTAGGACTAGCAGCCGAGTTGCACGGGAGAATGTGAAAAGTGTTCATATGTAGTAAAAACCTGAGAAATCCGTCCGTTTTCGTCATTTGTTATCGAATCGACTTAAAGCCAGATCGTCAAATTGGCCCCTCTTTTCTCTGAAACGGTTGTACTTATCGTCTGCAAAGCTATGTCGCGTGCTGCGGTATGCGGAGACAATAAAATCACCATAGTAGAACACAGATGAAGCTTCTAAGTTGATATAATAGCCAGTAAGAAGTAGTACACTTCAAGTTTTAGGTATCGATTATTGACTTTTTAGCTGGCTTGTTGCCTTGGACATGAGCTAGGACCTTAAGATTCTGCATGAAAGGAGGACTAGCAGCCGCGTTGCACGGGAGAATGTGAAATGTGTTCATATGTAGTAGAAACCTGAGAAATCCGTCCGTTTTCGTCATTTGTTATCGAATCGACTTAAAGCCAGATCGTCACATTGGCCGCTCTTCTCTCTGAAACGGTTGTACTTATCGTCTGCAAAGCTATGTCGCGTGCTGCGGTATGCGGAGACAATAAAATCACCATAGTAGAACACAGATGAAGCTTCTAAGTTGATATAATAGCCAGTAAGAAGTAGTACACTTCAAGTTTTAGGTATCGATTATTGACTTTTTAGCTGGCTTTGGTGCCTTGGAGATGAGCTAGGACCTTAAGATTCTGCATCAAAAGGAGGACTAGCAGCCGAAATGCATGGGAGAATGTGAAAAGTGTTCATATGTAGTAAAAACCTGAGAAATCCGTCCGTTTTCGTCATTTGTTATCGAATCGACTTAAAGCCAGATCGTCAAATTGGCCCCTCTTTTCTCTGAAACGGTTTTACTTATCGTCTGCAAAGCTATGTCGCATGCTGCGGTATGCGGAGACACTAAAAGCACCATAGTAGAACACAGATGAAGCTTCTAAGTTGATGTAATAGCCAGTAAGAAGTAGTACAATTTAAGTTTTAGGTACTGATTAATTACTTTTTAGCTGGCTTTGGTGCCTTGGACATGAGCTAGGACCTTAAAGTTCTGCATGAAACGAGGACTAGCAGCCAAGCTGCACGGGAGAATGTGAAAAGTGTTCATATGTAGTAAAAACCTGAGAAATCCGTCCGTTTTCGTCATTTGTTATCGAATCGACTTAAAGCCAGATCGTCAAATTGGCCCCTCTTTTCTCTGAAACGGTTGTACTTATCGTCTGCAAAGCTATGTCGCGTGCTGCGGTATGCGGAGACAATAAAATCACCATAGTAGAACACAGATGAAGCTTCTAAGTTGATATAATAGCCAGTAAGAAGTAGTACACTTCCAGTTTTAGGTATCGATTATTGACTTTTTAGCTGGCTTTGATTATCTGGACATGAGCTAGGACCTTAAGATTCTGCATGAAAGGAGGACTAGCAGCCGAGTTGCAAGGGACAATGTGAAAAGTGTTCATATGTAGTAAAAACCTGAGAAATCCGTCCGTTTTCGTCATTTGTTATCGAATCGACTTAAACCCGATCGTCACAATGACCGCTCTTCCCTCTGAAACGGTTGTACTTATCGTCTGCAAAGCTATGTCGCGTGCTGCGGTATGCGGAGACTGTAAAAGCACCATAGTAGAACACAGATGAAGCTTCTAAGTTGATGTAATAGCCAGTAAGAAGTAGTACAATTCAAGTTTTATGTATTGATTATTGACTTCTTAGCTGGCTTTGGTGCCTTGGACATGAGCTAGGACCTTAAGATTCTGCATGAAATTAGGACTAGCAGCCGAGTTGCACGGGAGAATGTGAAAAGTGTTCATATGTAGTAAAAACCTGAGAAATCCGTCCGTTTTCGTCATTTGTTATCGAATCGACTTAAAGCCAGATCGTCAAATTGGCCCCTCTTTTCTCTGAAACGGTTGTACTTATCGTCTGCAAAGCTATGTCGCGTGCTGCGGTATGCGGAGACAATAAAATCACCGTAGTAGAACACAGATGAAGCTTCTAAGTTGATATAATAGCCAGTAAGAAGTAGTACACTTCAAGTTTTAGGTATCGATTATTGACTTTTTAGCTGGCTTGTTGCCTTGGACATGAGCTAGGACCTTAAGATTCTGCATGAAAGGAGGACTAGCAGCCGCGTTGCACGGGAGAATGTGAAAAGTGTTCATATGTAGTAGAAACCTGAGAAATCCGTCCGTTCTCGTCATTTGTTATCGAATCGACTTAAAGCCAGATCGTCAAATTGGCCCCTCTTTTCTCTGAAACGGTTGTACTTATCGTCTGCAAAGCTATGTCGCATGCTGCGGTATGCGGAGACACTAAAAGCACCATAGTAGAACACAGATGAAGCTTCTAAGTTGATGTAATAGCCAGTAAGAAGTAGTACAATTCAAGTTTTAGGTACTGATTAATTACCTTTTAGCTGGCTTTGGTGCCTTGGACATGAGCTAGGACCTTAAAGTTCTGCATGAAACTAGGACTAGCAGCCAAGCTGCACGGGAGAATGTGAAAAGTGTTCATATGTAGTAAAAACCTGAGAAATCCGTCCGTTTTCGTCATTTGTTATCGAATCGACTTAAAGCCAGATCGTCACATTGGCCGCTCTTCTCTCTGAAACGGTTGTACTTAACGTCTGGAAAGCTATGTCGGGTGCTGCGGTATGCGGAGACACTAAAAGCACCATAGTAGAACACAGATGAAGCTTCTAAGATGATGTAATAGCCAGTAAGAAGTAGTACAATTCAAGTTTTAGGTATCGATTATTGACTTTTTAGCTGGCTTTGGTGCCTTGGACATGAGCTAGGACCTTAAGATTCTGCATCAAAAGGAGGACTAGCAGCCGAGTTGCACGGGAGAATGTGAAAAGTGTTCATATGTAGTAAAAACCTGAGAAATCCGTCCGGTTTCGTCATTTGTTATCGAATCGACTTAAAGCCAGATCGTCAAATTGGCCCCTCTTTTCTCTTAAACGGTTGTACTTATCGTCTGCAAAGCTATGTCGCGTGCTGTGGTATGCGGAGACACTAAAAGCACCATAGTAGAACACAGATGAAGCTTCTAAGTTGATATAATAGCCAGTAAGAAGTAGTACAATACAAGTTTTAGGTATCGATTATTGACTTTTTAGCTGGCTTTGGAGCCTTGCACATGAGCTAGGACCTTAAGATTCTGCATCAAAAGGAGGACTAGCAGCCGAGTTGCACGGGAGAATGTGAAAAGTGTTCATATGTAGTAAAAACCTTAGAAATCTGTGCGTTTTCGTCATTTGTTATCGAATCGACTTAAAGCCAGATCGTCAAATAGGCCCCTCTTTTCTCTTAAACGGTTGTACTTATCGTCTGCAAAGCTATGTCGCGTGCTGCGGTATGCGGAGACAATAAAATCACCATAGTAGAACACAGATGAAGCTTCTAAGTTGATATAATAGCCAGTAAGAAGTAGTACACTTAAAGTTTTATGTATCGATTATTGAATTTTTAGCTGGCTTTGGTGCATTGGACATGAGCTAGGACCTTAAGATTCTGCATCAAAAGGAGGACTAGCAGCCGAGTTGCACGGGAGAATGTGAAAAGTGTTCACATGTAGTAAAAACCTGAGAAATCCGTCCGTTTTCGTCATTTGTTATCGAATCGACTTAAAGCCAGATCGTCACATTGGCCGCTCTTCTCCCTGAAACGGTTGTACTTATCGTCTGGAAAGCTATGTCGCGTGCTGCGGTATGCGGAGACACTAAAAGCACCATAGTAGAACACAGATGAAGCTTCTAATATGATGTAATAGCCAGTAAGAAGTAGTACAATTCAAGATTTAGGTATCGATTATTGACTTTTTAGCTGGCTTGTTGCCTTGGACATGAGCTAGGACCTTAAGATTCTGCATGAAAGGAGGACTAGCAGCCGAGTTGCACGGGAGAATGTGAAAAGTGTTCATATGTAGTAAAAACCTGAGAAATCCGTCCGTTTTCGTCATTTGTTATCGAATCGCCCTAATGCCAGAACGTCACATTGGCCGCTCCTCTAACTGAAACGGTTGTACTTACCGTCCTCAAAGCTATGTCGCGTGCTGCGGTATGCGGAGACACTAAAAGCACCATAGTAGAACACAGATGAAGCTTCTAAGTTGATGTAATAGCCAGTAAGAAGTAGTACAATTCAAGTTTTAGGTAATGATTATTGACTTTTTAGCTGGCTTTGGTGCTCTGGACATGAGCTAGGACCTTAAGATTCTGCATTAAAGGAGGCCTAGCAGCCGCGTTGCACGGGAGAATGTGAAATGTGTTCATATGTAGTAGAAACCTGAGAAATACGTCCGTTTTCGTCATTTGTTATCGAATCGACTTAAAGCCCGATCGTCACATTGGCCGCTCTTCTCTCTGAAACGGTTGTACCTATCGTCTGCAAAGCTATGTCGCGTGCTGCGGTATGCGGAGACAATAAAATCACCATAGTAGAACACAGATGAAGCTTCTAAGATGATGTAATAGCCAGTAAGAAGTAGTACAATTCAAGTTTTAGGTATCGATTATTGACTTTTTAGCTGGCTTTGGTGATCTGGACATGAGCTAGGACCTTAAGATTCTGCATCAAAAGGAGGACTAGCAGCCGAGTTGCACGGGAGAATGTGAAAAGTGTTCATATGTAGTAAAAACCTGAGAAATCCGTCCGTTTTCGTCATTTGTTATCGAATCGACTTAAAGGCAGATCGTCAAATTGGCCCCTCTTTTCTCTTAAACGGTTGTACTTATCGTCTGCAAAGCAATGTCGCGTGCTGCGGTATGCGGAGACAATAAAACCACCATAGTAGAACACAGATGTAGCTTCTAAGTTGATATAATAGCCAGTAAGAAGTAGTACACTTCAAGTTTTAGGTATCGATTATTGACTTTTTAGCTGGCTTTGGTGCCTTGGACATGAGCTAGGACCTTAAGATTCTGCATCAAAAGGAGGACTAGCAGCCGAGTTGCACGGTAGAATGTGAAAAGTTTTCATATGTAGTAAAAACCTGAGAAATCCGTCCGTTTTCGTCATTTGTTATCGAATCGACTTAAAGCCAGATCGTCACATTGGCCGCTCTTCTCTCTGAAACGGTTGTACTTATCGTCTGGAAAGCTATGTCGCGTGCTGCGGTATGCGGAGACACTAAAAGCACCATAGTAGAACACAGATGAAGCTTCTAAGATGATGTAATAGCCAGTAAGAAGTAGTACAATTCAAGTTTTAGGTATCGATTATTGACTTTTTAGCTGGCTTTGATTATCTGGACATGAGCTAGGACCTTAAGATTCTGCATGAAAGGAGGACTAGCAGCTGAGTTGCACGGGACAATGTGAAAAGTGTTCATATGTAGTAAAAACCTGAGAAATCCGTCCGTTTTCGTCATTTGCTATCGAATCGACTTAAACCCGATCGTCACAATGACCGCTCTTCCCTCTGAAACGGTTGTACTTATCGTCTGCAAAGCTATGTCGCGTGCTGCGGTATGTGGAGACTGTAAAAGCACCATAGTAGAACACAGATGAAGCTTCTAAGTTGATGTAATAGCCAGTAAGAAGTAGTACAATTCAAGTTTTATGTATTGATTATTGACTTCTTAGCTGGCTTTGGTGCCTTGGACATGAGCTAGGACCTTAAGATTCTGCATGAAATTAGGACTAGCAGCCGAGTTGCACGGGAGAATGTGAAAAGTGTTCATATGTAGTAAAAACCTGAGAAATCCGTCCGTTTTCGTCATTTGTTATCGAATCGACTTAAAGCCAGATCGTCACATTGGCCGCTCTTCTCTCTGAAACGGTTGTACTTAACGTCTGGAAAGCTATGTCGGGTGCTGCGGTATGCGGAGACACTAAAAGCACCATAGTAGAACACAGATGAAGCTTCTAAGATGATGTAATAGCCAGTAAGAAGTAGTACAATTCAAGTTTTAGGTATCGATTATTGACTTTTTAGCTGGCTTTGGTGCCTTGGACATGAGCTAGGACCTTAAGATTTGCATGAAAGGAGGACTAGCAGCCGAGTTGCACGGGAGAATGTGAAAAGTGTTCATATGTAGTAAAAACCTGAGAAATCCGTCCGTTTTCGTCATTTGTTATCGAATCGACTTAAAGCCAGATCGTCAAATTGGCCCCTCTTTTCTCTTAAACGGTTGTACTTATCGTCTGCAAAGCTATGTCGCGTGCTGCGGTATGCGGAGACAATAAAATCACCATAGTAGAACACAGATGAAGCTTCTAAGTTGATATAATAGCCAGTAAGAAGTAGTACAATACAAGTTTTAGGTATCGATTATTGACTTTTTAGCTGGCTTTGGAGCCTTGCACATGAGCTAGGACCTTAAGATTCTGCATCAAAAGGAGGACTAGCAGCCGAGTTGCACGGGAGAATGTGAAAAGTGTTCATATGTAGTAAAAACCTTAGAAATCTGTCCGTTTTCGTCATTTGTTATCGAATCGACTTAAAGCCAGATCGTCAAATAGGCCCCTCTTTTCTCTGAAACGGTTGTACTTATCGTCTGCAAAGCTATGTCGCGTGCTGCGGTATGCTGAGACAATAAAATCACCATAGTAGAACACAGATGAAGCTTCTAAGTTGATATAATAGCCAGTAAGAAGTAGTACACTTAAAGTTTTATGTATCGATTATTGAATTTTTAGCTGGCTTTGGTGCATTGGACATGAGCTAGGACCTTAAGATTCTGCATCAAAAGGAGGACTAGCAGCCGAGTTGCACGGGAGAATGTGAAAAGTGTTCACATGTAGTAAAAACCTGAGAAATCCGTCCGTTTTCGTCATTTGTTATCGAATCGACTTAAAGCCAGATCGTCACATTGGCCGCTCTTCTCTCTGAAACGGTTGTACTTATCGTCTTGAAAGCTATGTCGCGTGCTGCGGTATGCGGAGACACTAAAAGCACCATAGTAGAACACAGATGAAGCTTCTAATATGATGTAATAGCCAGTAAGAAGTAGTACAATTCAAGTTTTAGGTATCGATTATTGACTTTTTAGTTGGCTTGTTGCCTTGGACATGAGCTAGGACCTTAAGATTCTGCATGAAAGGAGGACTAGCAGCCGAGTTGCACGGGAGAATGTGAAAAGTGTTCATATGTAGTAAAAACCTTAGAAATCTGTGCGTTTTCGTCATTTGTTATCGAATCGACTTAAAGCCAGATCGTCAAATAGGCCCCTCTTTTCTCTTAAACGGTTGTACTTATCGTCTGCAAAGCTATGTCGCGTGCTGCGGTATGCGGAGACAATAAAATCACCATAGTAGAACACAGATGAAGCTTCTAAGTTGATATAATAGCCAGTAAGAAGTAGTACACTTAAAGTTTTATGTATCGATTATTGAATTTTTAGCTGGCTTTGGTGCATTGGACATGAGCTAGGACCTTAAGATTCTGCATCAAAAGGAGGACTAGCAGCCGAGTTGCACGGGAGAATGTGAAAAGTGTTCACATGTAGTAAAAACCTGAGAAATCCGTCCGTTTTCGTCATTTGTTATCGAATCGACTTAAAGCCAGATCGTCACATTGGCCGCTCTTCTCTCTGAAACGGTTGTACTTATCGTCTTGAAAGCTATGTCGCGTGCTGCGGTATGCGGAGACACTAAAAGCACCATAGTAGAACACAGATGAAGCTTCTAAGTTGATATAATAGCCAGTAAGAAGTAGTACAATACAAGTTTTAGGTATCGATTATTGACTTTTTAGCTGGCTTTGGAGCCTTGCACATGAGCTAGGACCTTAAGATTCTGCATCAAAAGGAGGACTAGCAGCCGAGTTGCACGGGAGAATGTGAAAAGTGTTCATATGTAGTAAAAACCTTAGAAATCTGTGCGTTTTCGTCATTTGTTATCGAATCGACTTAAAGCCAGATCGTCAAATAGGCCCCTCTTTTCTCTTAAACGGTTGTACTTATCGTCTGCAAAGCTATGTCGCGTGCTGCGGTATGCGGAGACAATAAAATCACCATAGTAGAACACAGATGAAGCTTCTAAGTTGATATAATAGCCAGTAAGAAGTAGTACACTTAAAGTTTTATGTATCGATTATTGAATTTTTAGCTGGCTTTGGTGCATTGGACATGAGCTAGGACCTTAAGATTCTGCATCAAAAGGAGGACTAGCAGCCGAGTTGCACGGGAGAATGTGAAAAGTGTTCACATGTAGTAAAAACCTGAGAAATCCGTCCGTTTTCGTCATTTGTTATCGAATCGACTTAAAGCCAGATCGTCACATTGGCCGCTCTTCTCCCTGAAACGGTTGTACTTATCGTCTGGAAAGCTATGTCGCGTGCTGCGGTATGCGGAGACACTAAAAGCACCATAGTAGAACACAGATGAAGCTTCTAATATGATGTAATAGCCAGTAAGAAGTAGTACAATTCAAGATTTAGGTATCGATTATTGACTTTTTAGCTGGCTTGTTGCCTTGGACATGAGCTAGGACCTTAAGATTCTGCATGAAAGGAGGACTAGCAGCCGAGTTGCACGGGAGAATGTGAAAAGTGTTCATATGTAGTAAAAACCTGAGAAATCCGTCCGTTTTCGTCATTTGTTATCGAATCGCCCTAATGCCAGAACGTCACATTGGCCGCTCCTCTAACTGAAACGGTTGTACTTACCGTCCTCAAAGCTATGTCGCGTGCTGCGGTATGCGGAGACACTAAAAGCACCATAGTAGAACACAGATGAAGCTTCTAAGTTGATGTAATAGCCAGTAAGAAGTAGTACAATTCAAGTTTTAGGTAATGATTATTGACTTTTTAGCTGGCTTTGGTGCTCTGGACATGAGCTAGGACCTTAAGATTCTGCATTAAAGGAGGCCTAGCAGCCGCGTTGCACGGGAGAATGTGAAATGTGTTCATATGTAGTAGAAACCTGAGAAATACGTCCGTTTTCGTCATTTGTTATCGAATCGACTTAAAGCCCGATCGTCACATTGGCCGCTCTTCTCTCTGAAACGGTTGTACCTATCGTCTGCAAAGCTATGTCGCGTGCTGCGGTATGCGGAGACAATAAAATCACCATAGTAGAACACAGATGAAGCTTCTAAGATGATGTAATAGCCAGTAAGAAGTAGTACAATTCAAGTTTTAGGTATCGATTATTGACTTTTTAGCTGGCTTTGGTGATCTGGACATGAGCTAGGACCTTAAGATTCTGCATCAAAAGGAGGACTAGCAGCCGAGTTGCACGGGAGAATGTGAAAAGTGTTCATATGTAGTAAAAACCTGAGAAATCCGTCCGTTTTCGTCATTTGTTATCGAATCGACTTAAAGGCAGATCGTCAAATTGGCCCCTCTTTTCTCTTAAACGGTTGTACTTATCGTCTGCAAAGCAATGTCGCGTGCTGCGGTATGCGGAGACAATAAAACCACCATAGTAGAACACAGATGTAGCTTCTAAGTTGATATAATAGCCAGTAAGAAGTAGTACACTTCAAGTTTTAGGTATCGATTATTGACTTTTTAGCTGGCTTTGGTGCCTTGGACATGAGCTAGGACCTTAAGATTCTGCATCAAAAGGAGGACTAGCAGCCGAGTTGCACGGTAGAATGTGAAAAGTTTTCATATGTAGTAAAAACCTGAGAAATCCGTCCGTTTTCGTCATTTGTTATCGAATCGACTTAAAGCCAGATCGTCACATTGGCCGCTCTTCTCTCTGAAACGGTTGTACTTATCGTCTGGAAAGCTATGTCGCGTGCTGCGGTATGCGGAGACACTAAAAGCACCATAGTAGAACACAGATGAAGCTTCTAAGATGATGTAATAGCCAGTAAGAAGTAGTACAATTCAAGTTTTAGGTATCGATTATTGACTTTTTAGCTGGCTTTGATTATCTGGACATGAGCTAGGACCTTAAGATTCTGCATGAAAGGAGGACTAGCAGCCGAGTTGCACGGGACAATGTGAAAAGTGTTCATATGTAGTAAAAACCTGAGAAATCCGTCCGTTTTCGTCATTTGCTATCGAATCGACTTAAACCCGATCGTCACAATGACCGCTCTTCCCTCTGAAACGGTTGTACTTATCGTCTGCAAAGCTATGTCGCGTGCTGCGGTATGTGGAGACTGTAAAAGCACCATAGTAGAACACAGATGAAGCTTCTAAGTTGATGTAATAGCCAGTAAGAAGTAGTACAATTCAAGTTTTAGGTATCGATTATTGACTTTTTAGCTGGCTTTGGTGCCTTGGACATGAGCTAGGACCTTAAGATTTGCATGAAAGGAGGACTAGCAGCCGAGTTGCACGGGAGAATGTGAAAAGTGTTCATATGTAGTAAAAACCTGAGAAATCCGTCCGTTTTCGTCATTTGTTATCGAATCGACTTAAAGCCAGATCGTCAAATTGGCCCCTCTTTTCTCTTAAACGGTTGTACTTATCGTCTGCAAAGCTATGTCGCGTGCTGCGGTATGCGGAGACAATAAAATCACCATAGTAGAACACAGATGAAGCTTCTAAGTTGATATAATAGCCAGTAAGAAGTAGTACAATACAAGTTTTAGGTATCGATTATTGACTTTTTAGCTGGCTTTGGAGCCTTGCACATGAGCTAGGACCTTAAGATTCTGCATCAAAAGGAGGACTAGCAGCCGAGTTGCACGGGAGAATGTGAAAAGTGTTCATATGTAGTAAAAACCTTAGAAATCTGTCCGTTTTCGTCATTTGTTATCGAATCGACTTAAAGCCAGATCGTCAAATAGGCCCCTCTTTTCTCTGAAACGGTTGTACTTATCGTCTGCAAAGCTATGTCGCGTGCTGCGGTATGCTGAGACAATAAAATCACCATAGTAGAACACAGATGAAGCTTCTAAGTTGATATAATAGCCAGTAAGAAGTAGTACACTTAAAGTTTTATGTATCGATTATTGAATTTTTAGCTGGCTTTGGTGCATTGGACATGAGCTAGGACCTTAAGATTCTGCATCAAAAGGAGGACTAGCAGCCGAGTTGCACGGGAGAATGTGAAAAGTGTTCACATGTAGTAAAAACCTGAGAAATCCGTCCGTTTTCGTCATTTGTTATCGAATCGACTTAAAGCCAGATCGTCACATTGGCCGCTCTTCTCTCTGAAACGGTTGTACTTATCGTCTTGAAAGCTATGTCGCGTGCTGCGGTATGCGGAGACACTAAAAGCACCATAGTAGAACACAGATGAAGCTTCTAATATGATGTAATAGCCAGTAAGAAGTAGTACAATTCAAGTTTTAGGTATCGATTATTGACTTTTTAGTTGGCTTGTTGCCTTGGACATGAGCTAGGACCTTAAGATTCTGCATGAAAGGAGGACTAGCAGCCGAGTTGCACGGGAGAATGTGAAAAGTGTTCATATGTAGTAAAAACCTGAGAAATCCGTCCGTTTTCGTCATTTGTTATCGAATCGCCCTAATGCCAGAACGTCACCTTGGCCGCTCCTCTAACTGAAACGGTTGTACTTACCGTCCTCAAAGCTATGTCGCGTGCTGCGGTATGCGGAGACACTAAAAGCACCATAGTAGAACACAGATGAAGCTTCTAAGTTGATGTAATAGCCAGTAAGAAGTAGTACAATTCAAGTTTTAGGTATTGATTATTGACTTTTTAGCTGGCTTTGGTGCTCTGGACATGAGCTAGGACCTTAAGATTCTGCATTAAAGGAGGCCTAGCAGCCGCGTTGCACGGGAGAATGTGAAATGTGTTCATATGTAGTAGAAACCTGAGAAATACGTCCGTTTTCGTCATTTGTTATCGAATCGACTTAAAGCCCGATCTTTACATTGGCCGCTCTTCTCTCTGAAACGGTTGTACTTATCGTCTGCAAAGCTATGTCGCGTGCTGCGGTATGCGGAGACAATAAAATCACCATAGTAGAACACAGATGAAGCTTCTAAGATGATGTAATAGCCAGTAAGAAGTAGTACAATTCAAGTTTTAGGTATCGATTATTGACTTTTTAGCTGGCTTTGGTGATCTGGACATGAGCTAGGACCTTAAGATTCTGCATGAAAGGAGGACTAGCAGCCGAGTTGCACGGGAGAATGTGAAAAGTGTTCATATGTAGTAAAAACCTGAGAAATCCGTCCGTTTTCGTCATTTGTTATCGAATCGCCCTAATGCCAGAACGTCACATTGGCCGCTCCTCTAACTGAAACGGTTGTACTTACCGTCCTCAAAGCTATGTCGCGTGCTGCGGTATGCGGAGACACTAAAAGCACCATAGTAGAACACAGATGAAGCTTCTAAGTTGATGTAATAGCCAGTAAGAAGTAGTACAATTCAAGTTTTAGGTATTGATTATTGACTTTTTAGCTGGCTTTGGTGCTCTGGACATGAGCTAGGACCTTAAGATTCTGCATTAAAGGAGGCCTAGCAGCCGCGTTGCACGGGAGAATGTGAAATGTGTTCATATGTAGTAGAAACCTGAGAAATACGTCCGTTTTCGTCATTTGTTATCGAATCGACTTAAAGCCCGATCGTCACATTGGCCGCTCTTCTCTCTGAAACGGTTGTACTTATCGTCTGCAAAGCTATGTCGCGTGCTGTGGTATGCGGAGACAATAACATCACCATAGTAGAACACAGATGAAGCTTCTAAGATGATGTAATAGCCAGTAAGAAGTAGTACAATTCAAGTTTTAGGTATCGATTATTGACTTTTTAGCTGGCTTTGGTGATCTGGACATGAGCTAGGACCTTAAGATTCTGCATCAAAAGGAGGAAAAGGAGGACTAGCAGCTGAGTTGCACGGGAGAATGTGAAAAGTGTTCATATGTAGTAAAAACCTGAGAAATCCGTCCGTTTTCGTCATTTGTTATCGAATCGACTTAAAGCCAGATCGTCAAATTGGCCCCTCTTTTCTCTGAAACGGTTGTACTTATCGTCTGCAAAGCTATGTCGCGTGCTGCGGTATGCGGAGACAATAAAATCACCGTAGTAGAAAACAGATGAAGCTTCTAAGTTGATATAATAGCCAGTAAGAAGTAGTACACTTCAAGTTTTAGGTATCGATTATTGACTTTTTAGCTGGCTTTGGTGCCTTGGACATGAGCTGGGACCTTAAAATTCTGCATTAAAGGAGGACTAGCAGCCGAGTTGCACGGGAGAATGTGAAATGTGTTCATATGTAGTAGAAACCTGAGAAATCAGTCCGTTTTCGTCATTTGTTATCGAATCGACTTAAAGCCAGATCGTCACATTGGCCGCTCTTCTCTCTGAAACGGTTGTACTTATCGTCTGCAAAGTTATCTCGCGTGCTGCGGTATGCGGAGACAATAAAATCACCATAGTAGAACACAGATGAAGCTTCTAAGATGATGTAATAGCCAGTAAGAAGTAGTATTATTCAAGTTTTAGGTATCGATTATTGACTTTTTTGCTGGCTTTGGTGATCTGGACATGAGCTAGGACCTTAAGATTCTGCATCAAAAGGAGGACTAGCAGCCGAGTTGCACGGGAGAATGTGAAAAGTGTTCATATGTAGTAAAAACCTGAGAAATCCGTCCGTTTTCGTCATTTGTTATCGAATCGACTTAAAGCCAGATCGTCAAATTGGCCCCTCTTTTCTCTGAAACAGTTGTACTTATCGTCTGCAAAGCTATGTCGCGTGCTGCGGTATGCGGAGACAATAAAATCACCATAGTAGAACACAGATGAAGCTTCGAAGTTGATATAATAGCCAGTAAGAAGTAGTACACTTCAAGTTTTAGGTATCGATTATTGACTTTTTAGCTGGCTTGTTGCCTTGGACATGAGCTAGGACCTTAAGATTCTGCATGAAAGGAGGACTAGCAGCCGCGTTGCACGGGAGAATGTGAAATGTGTTCATATGTAGTAGAAACCTGAGAAATCCGTCCGTTTTCGTCATTTGTTATCGAATCGACTTAAAGCCAGATCGTCACATTGGCCGCTCTTCTCTCTGAAACGGTTGTACTTATCGTCTGCAAAGCTATGTCGCGTGCTGCGGTATGCGGAGACAATAAAATCACCATAGTAGAACACAGATGAAGCTTCTAAGTTGATATAATAGCCAGTAAGAAGTAGTACACTTCAAGTTTTAGGTATCGATTATTGACTTTTTAGCTGGCTTTGGTGCCTTGGACATGAGCTAGGACCTTAAGATTCTGCATCAAAAGGAGGACTAGCAGCCGAAATGCATGGGAGAATGTGAAAAGTGTTCATATGTAGTAAAAACCTGAGAAATCCGTCCGTTTTCGTCATTTGTTATCGAATCGACTTAAAGCCAGATCGTCAAATTGGCCCCTCTTTTCTCTGAAACGGTTTCACTTATCGTCTGCAAAGCTATGTCGCATGCTGCGGTATGCGGAGACACTAAAAGCACCATAGTAGAACACAGATGAAGCTTCTAAGTTGATGTAATAGCCAGTAAGAAGTAGTAAAATTCAAGTTTTAGGTACTGATTAATTATTTTTAGCTGGCTTTGGTGCCTTGGACATGAGCTAGGACCTTAAAGTTCTGCATGAAAGGAGGACTAGCAGCCAAGCTGCACGGGAGAATGTGAAAAGTGTTCATATGTAGTAAAAACCTGAGAAATCCGTCCGTTTTCGTCATTTGTTATCGAATCGACTTAAAGCCAGATCGTCAAATTGGCCCCTCTTTTCTCTGAAACGGTTGTACTTATCGTCTGCAAAGCTATGTCGCGTGCTGCGGTATGCGGAGACAATAAAATCACCATAGTAGAACACAGATGAAGCTTCTAAGTTGATATAATAGCCAGTAAGAAGTAGTACACTTCAAGTTTTAGGTATCGATTATTGATTTTTTATCTGGCTTTGGTGCCTTGGACATGAGCTAGGACCTTAAGATTCTGCATCAAAAGGAGGACTAGCAGCCGAGTTGCACGGGAGAATGTGAAAAGTGTTCATATGTAGTAAAAACCTGAGAAATCCGTCCGTTTTCGTCATTTGTTATCGAATCGACTTAAAGCCAGATCGTCACATTGGCCGCTCTTCTCTCTGAAACGGTTGTACTTATCGTCTGGAAAGCTATGTCGGGTGCTGCGGTATGCGGAGACACTAAAAGCACCATAGTAGAACACAGATGAAGCTTCTAAGATGATGTAATAGCCAGTAAGAAGTAGTACAATTCAAGTTTTAGGTATCGATTATTGACTTTTTAGCTGGCTTTGGTGCCTTGGACATGAGCTAGGACCTTAAGATTCTGCATCAAAAGGAGGACTAGCAGCCGAGTTGCACGGGAGAATGTGAAAAGTGTTCATATGTAGTAAAAACCTGAGAAATCCGTCCGTTTTCGTCATTTGTTATCGAATCGACTTAAAGCCAGATCGTCAAATTGGCCCCTCTTTTCTCTGAAACGGTTGTACTTATCGTCTGCAAAGCTATGTCGCGTGCTGCGGTATGCGGAGACAATAAAATCACCATAGTAGAACACAGATGAAGCTTCTAAGTTGATATAATAGCCAGTAAGAAGTAGTACAATACAAGTTTTAGGTATCGATTATTGACTTTTTAGCTGGCTTTGGAGCCTTGCACATGAGCTAGGACCTTAAGATTCTGCATCAAAAGGAGGACTAGCAGCCGAGTTGCACGGGAGAATGTGAAAAGTGTTCATATGTAGTAAAAACCTTAGAAATCTGTCCGTTTTCGTCATTTGTTATCGAATCGACTTAAAGCCAGATCGTCAAATAGGCCCCTCTTTTCTCTGAAACGGTTGTACTTATCGTCTGCAAAGCTATGTCGCGTGCTGCGGTATGCGGAGACAATAAAATCACCATAGTAGAACACAGATGAAGCTTCTAAGTTGATATAATAGCCAGTAAGAAGTAGTACACTTAAAGTTTTAGGTATCGATTATTGACTTTTTAGCTGGCTTTGGTGCATTGGACATGAGCTAGGACCTTAAGATTCTGCATCAAAAGGAGGACTAGTAGCCGAGTTGCACGGGAGAATGTGAAAAGTGTTCACATGTAGTAAAAACCTGAGAAATCCGTCCGTTTTCGTCATTTGTTATCGAATCGACTTAAAGCCAGATCGTCACATTGGCCGCTCTTCTCTCTGAAACGGTTGTACTTATCGTCTGGAAAGCTATGTCGCGTGCTGCGGTATGCGGAGACACTAAAAGCACCATAGTAGAACACAGATGAAGCTTCTAATATGATGTAATAGCCAGTAAGAAGTAGTACAATTCAAGATTTAGGTATCGATTATTGACTTTTTAGCTGGCTTTGGTGATCTGGACATGAGCTAGGACCTTAAGATTCTGCATGAAAGGAGGACTAGCAGCCGAGTTGCACGGGAGAATGTGAAAAGTGTTCATATGTAGTAAAAACCTGAGAAATCCGTCCGTTTTCGTCATTTGTTATCGAATCGCCCTAATGCCAGAACGTCACATTGGCCGCTCCTCTAACTGAAACGGTTGTACTTACCGTCCTCAAAGCTATGTCGCGAGCTGCGGAATGCGGAGACACTAAAAGCACCATAGTAGAACACAGATGAAGCTTCTAAGTTGATGTAATAGCCAGTAAGAAGTAGTACAATTCAAGTTTTAGGTATTGATTATTGACTTTTTAGCTGGCTTTGGTGCTCTGGACATGAGCTAGGACCTTAAGATTCTGCATTAAAGGAGGCCTAGCAGCCGCGTTGCACGGGAGAATGTGAAATGTGTTCATATGTAGTAGAAACCTGAGAAATACGTCCGTTTTCGTCATTTGTTATCGAATCGACTTAAAGCCCGATCGTCACATTGGCCGCTCTTCTCTCTGAAACGGTTGTACTTATCGTCTGCAAAGCTATGTCGCGTGCTGCGGTATGCGGAGACAATAAAATCAACATAGTAGAACACAGATGAAGCTTCTAAGATGATGTAATAGCCAGTAAGAAGTAGTACAATTCAAGTTTTAGGTATCGATTATTGACTTTTTAGCTCGCTTTGGTGATCTGGACATGAGCTAGGACCTTAAGATTCTGCATCAAAAGGAGGACTAGCAGCCGAGTTGCACGGGAGAATGTGAAATGTGTTCATATGTAGTAGAAACCTGAGAAATCCGTCCATTTTCGTCATTTGTTATCGAATCGACTTAAAGCCCGATCGTCACATTGGCCGCTCTTCTCTCTGAAACGGTTCTACTTATCGTCTGCATAGCTATGTCGCGTGCTGCGGTATGCGGAGACACTAAAAGCACCATAGTAGAACACAGATGAAGCTTCTAAGATGATGTAATAGCCAGTAAGAAATAGTACAATTCAAGTTTTTGGTATCGATTGTTGACTTTTTAGCTGGCTTCGGTGCCTTGGACGTGACCTAGGACCTTAAGATTCTGCATGAAAGGAGGACTAGCATCCGAGTTGCACGGGAGAATGTGAAAAGTGTTCATATGTAGTAAAAACCTGAGAAATCCGTCCGTTTTCGTCATTTGTTATCGAATCGACTTAAAGCCAGATCGTCAAATTGGCCCCTCTTTTCTCTGAACCGGTTGTACTTATCGTCTGCAAAGCTATGTCGCGTGCTGCGGTATGCGGAGACTCTAAATGCACCAGAGCAGAACACAGATGAAGCCTCAAAGATGATGTAATTGCCAGTAAGAAGTAGTACAATTCAAGTTTTATTTATCGATTATTGAATTTTAGCTGGCTTTGGTGCCTTGGACATGAGCTAGAACCTTAAGATTCTGCATGAAAGGAGGACTAGCAGCCGAGTTGCACGGGACAATGTGAAAAGAGTTCATATGTAGTAAAAACCTGAGAAATCCGTCCGTTTTCGGCATTTGTTATCGAATCGACTTAAAGCCAGATCGTCACATTGCCGCTCTTCTCTCTGAAACGGTTGTATTTATCGTCTGCAAAGCTATGTCGCGTGCTGCGGTATGCGGAGACACTAAAAGCACCATAGTAGAACACAGATGGAGCTTCTAAGTTGATGTAATAGCCAGTTAGAAGTAGTACAATTCAAGTTTTAGGTATCGATTATTGACTTTTTAGCTGGCTTTGGTGCCTTGGACATGAGCTAGGACCTTAAGATTCTGCATGAAAGGAGGACTAGTAGCCGAGTTGCACGGGAGAATGTGAAAAGTGTTCATATGTAGTAAAAACCTGAGAAATCCGTCCGTTTTCGTCATTTGTTATCGAATCGACTTAAAGCCAGTTCGTACTTGGCCGCTCTTCTCTCTGAAACGGTTGTACTTATCGTCTGCAAAGCTGTGTCGCGTGCTGCGGTATGCGGAGACACTAAAAGCACCATAGCAGAACACAGATGAAGCTTCTAAGTTGATGTAATAGTCAGTAAGATGTAGTACAATTCAAGTTTTAGGTATCGATTATTGACTTCTTAGATGGATTTGGTGCCTTGGACATGAGCTAGGACCTTAAGATTCTGCATGAAAGGAGGACTAGCAGCCGAGTTGCACGGGAGATAGTGAAAAGTGTTCATATGTAGTAAAAACCTGAGAAATCCGTCCGTTTTCGTCATTTGTTATCGAATCGATTTAAAGCCAGATAGTCACTTGGCCGCTCTTCTCTCTGAAACGGTTGTACTTATCGTCTGCAAAGCTATGTCGCGTCCTGCGGTAGGCGGAGACAATAAAATCACCATAGTAGAACACAGATGAAGCTTGTAAGTTGATGTAATAGCCAGTAAGAAGTAGCACAATTCAAGTTTTAGGTACTGATTATTTTTTATTTAGCTGGCTTTGGTGCCTTGGACATGAGCTAGGACCTTAAGATTTGCATGAAAGGAGGACTAGCAGCCGAGTTGCACGGGAGAATGTGAAAAGTGTTCATATGTAGTAAAAACCTGAGAAATCCGTCCGTTTTCGTCATTTGTTATCGAATCGACTTAAAGCCAGATCGTCACATTGGCCGCTCTTCACTCTGAAACGGCTGTACTTATCGTCTGCAAAGCTATGTCGCGTGCTGCGTTATGCGGAGACACTAAAAGCTCCATAGTAGAACACAGATGAAGCTTCTAAGATGATGTAATAGCCAGTAAGAAGTAGTACAATTCAAGTTTTAGGTATCGATTAATGACTTTTTAGCAGGCTTTGGTGCCTTGGACATGAGCTAGGACTTTAAGATTCTGCATGAAAGGAGGACTAGCAGCCGAGTTGCACGGGAGAATGTGAAAAGTGTTCATATGTAGTAAAAACCTGAGAAATCCGTCCGTTTTCGTCATTTGTTATCGAATCGACTTAAAGCCAGATCGTCACATTTGCCGCTCTTCTCTCTGAAACGGTTGTACTTATCGTCTGCAAAGCTATGTCGCGTGCTGCGGTATGCGGAGACACTAAAAGCACCATAGTAGAACACAGATGAAGCTTCTAATTTGATGTAATAGCCAGTAAGAAGTAGTACAATTCAAATTATAGGTTCAGTTTATTTACTTTATAGCTGGCTTTGGTGCCTTCGACATGGGCTAGGACCTTAAGATTCTGCATGAAAGGAGGACTAGCAGCCGAGTTGCACGGGAGAATGTGAAAAGTGTTCATATGTAGTAAAAACCTGGGATATCCGTCCGTTTTCGTCATTTGTTATCGAATCGACTTAAAGCCTGATCGTCACATTGGCCGCTCTTCTCTCTGAAACGGTTGTACTTATCGTATGCAAAGCTATGTCGCGTGCTGCGGTATGCGGAGACACTAAAAGCACCATAGTAGAACACAGATGAAGCTTCTAAGTTGATGTAACAGCCAGTAAGAAGTAGTACAATTCAAGTTTTAGATATTGATTATTAACTTTTTAGCTGGCTTTGGTGCCTTGGACATGATCTAGGACCTTAAGAATCTGCATGAAAGGAGGACTAGCAGCCGAGTTGCACGGGAGAATGTGAAAAGTGTTCATATGTAGTAAAAACCTGAGAAATCCGTCCGTTTTCGTCATTTGTTATCGAATCGACTTAAAGCCAGATCGTCACATTGGCCGCTCTTCTCTCTGAAACGGTTGTACTTATCGTCTGCAGAGCTATGTCTCGTGCTGCGGTATGCGGAGACACTAAAAGCACCACAGTAGAACACAGATGATGATTCTAAGTTGACGTAATAGCCACTAAGAAGTAGTACAATTCGAGTTTAGGTATCGATTATTGACTTTTTAGCTGGCTTTGGTGCCTTGGACATGAGCTAGGACCTTAAGAATCTGCATGAAAGGAGGACTAGCACCCGAGTTGCACGGGAGAGTGTGGAAAGTGTTCATATGTAGTAAAAACCTGAGAAATCCGTCCGTTTTCGTCATTTGTTATCGAATCGACTTAAAGCCAGATCGTCACATTGGCCGCTCTTCTCTCTGAAACGGTTGTACTTATCGTCCTCAAAGCTATGTCGCGTGCTGCGTTATGCGGAGACACTAAAAGCAACATAGCAGAACACAGATGAAGATTCTAAGTTGACGTAATAGCCACTAAGAAGTAGTACAATTCAAGTTTTAGGTACCGATTATTGAATTTTTAGCTGGCTTTTTGTGCCTTGGACATGAGCTAGGACCTTACGAATCTGCATGAAAGGAGGACTAGCAGCCGAGTTGCACGGGAGAATGTGAGAAGTGTTCATATGTAGTAAAAACCTGAGAAATCCGACCGTTTTCGTCATTTGTTATCGAATCGACTTAAAGCCAGATCGTCACTTGGCCGCTCTTCTCTCTGTAACGGTTGTACTTATCGTCTGGAAAGCTATGTCGCGAGCAGCGGTATGCGGAGACACTAAATGCACCATAGTAGAACACAGATGAAGCTTCTAAGTTGATGTAATAGCAAGTAAGAAGTATTACAATTCAAGTTTTAGGTACTGATTATTGACTTTTTGGCTGGCTTTGGTGCCTTGGACACGAGCTAGGACCTTAAGATTCTGCATGAAAGGAGGACTAGCAGTCGAGTTTCACGGGAGAATGTGGAATGTATTCATATGTAGTAAAAACCTAGATATTCGCCCGTTATCGTCATTTGTTATCGAATCGACTTAAAGCCAGATCTTCACATTGGCCGCTCTTCTCTCTGAAACGGTTGTTCTTATCGTCTGCAAAGCTATGACGTCTGCTGCGGTATGCGGAGACACTAAAACCACCATAGTAAAACACAGATGAAGCTTCTAAGTTGATGTAATAGACAGTAAGAAGTAGTACAACTCAAGTTTTAGGTATCGTTTATTGACTTTTTAGCTGGCTTTGGTGCCTTGGACATGAGCTAGGACCTTGAGATTCTGCATGAAAGGAGGACTAGCAGCCGAATTGCACGGGACAGTGTGAAAAGTGTTCATATGTAGTAAAAACCTGAGAAATCCGTCTGTTTTAGTAATTTGTTATCGAATCGACTTAAAGCCAGATCGTCACATTTGCCGCTCTTCTCTCGGAAACGGTTGTACTTATCGTCTGCAAAGCTATGTCGCATGCTGCGGTATGCGGAGACACTAAAAGCACCATAGTAGAACACAGATGAAGCTTCTAAGTTGATGTAATAGCCAGTAAGAAGTAGTACAATACAAGTTTTAGGTACTGATTATTTACTTTATAGCTGGCTTTGGTGCCTTGGACATGAGCTAGGACCTTAAGATTCTGCATGAAAGGAGGAATAGCAGCCGAGTTGCACGGGAGAATGTGAAAAGTGTTCATATGTAGTAAAAACCTGAGAAATCCGTCCGTTTTCGTCATTTGTTATCGAATCGACTAAAAGCCAGATCGTCACATTGGCCGCTCTTCTCTCTGAAACGGTTGTACTTATCATCTGCAGAGCTATGTCGCGTGCTGCGGTGTGCGGAGACACTAAAAGCACCACAGTAGAACTCAGATGAAGATTCTAAGTTGACGTAATAGCCACTAAGAAGCAGTACAATTCAAGTTTTAGGTATCGATTATTGACTTTTTAGCTGGCTTTGGTGCCTTGGACATGAGCTAGGACCTTAAGAATCTGCATGAAAGGAGGACTAGCAGCCGAGTTGCACGGGAGAATGTCAAAAGTGTTCATATGTAGTAAAAACACGAGAAATTCGTCCGTTTTCGTCATTTGTTATCGAATCGACTTAAAGCCAGATCGTCACTTTTGCCGCTTTTCTCTCGGAAACGGTTGTACTTATCGTCTGCAAAGCTATGTCGCATGCTGCGGTATGCGGAGACACTAAAAGCACCATAGTAGAACACAGATGAAGCTTCTAAGTTGATGTAATAGCCAGTAAGAAGTAGTACAATACAAGTTTTAGGTACTGATTATCTACTTTATAGCTGGCTTTGGTGCCTTGGCCATGAGCTAGGACCTTAAGATTCTGCATGAAAGGAGGACTAGCAGCCGAGTTGCACGGGAGAATGTGAAAAGTGTTCATATGTAGTAAAAACCTGAGAAATCCGTCCGTTTTCGTCATTTGTTATCGAATCGACTAAAAGCCAGATCGTCACATTGGCCGCTCTTCTCTCTGAAACGGTTGTACTTATCATCTGCAGAGCTATGTCGCGTGCTGCGGTATGCGGAGACACTAAAAGCACCACAGTAGAACACAGATGAAGATTCTAAGTTGACGTAATAGCCACTAAGAAGTAGTACAATTCAAGTTTTAGGTATCGATTATTGACATTTTAGCTGGCGTTGGTTCCTTGGACATGAGCTAGGACCTTAAGATTCTGCATGAAAGGAGAACTAGCAGCCGAGTTGCACGGGAGTATGTGAAAAGTGTTCATATGTAGTAAAAACCTGAGAAATTCGTCCGTTTTCGGCATTTGTTATCGAATCGACTTAAAGCCAAATCGTCACATTGGCCGCTCTTCTCTCTGAAACGGTTGTACTTATCGTCTGCTAAGCTATGTCGCGTGCTGCGGTATGTGGAGACACTAAAAGCACCATAGTAGAACACAGATGAAGCTTCTAAGTTGATGTAATAGCCAGTAGGAAGTAGTGCAATTCAAGTTTTAGGTATCGATAATTGACTTCTTAGCTGGCTTTGGTGCCTTGGAAATGAGCTAGGACCTTAAAGTTCTGCATGAAAGGAGGACTAGCAGCCGAGTTGCACGGGAGAATGTGAAAAGTGTTCATATGTAGTAAAAACCTGAGAAATCCGTCCGTTGTTATCATTTGTTATCGAATCGACATAAAGCCAGATCGTCACATTGGCCGCTCTTCTCTCTGAAACGGTTGTACGTATCGTCTGCAAAGCTATGTCGCGTGCTGCGGTATGTGGAGACACTAAAAGCACCATAGTAGAACACAGATGAAGCTTCTAAGTTGATGTAATAGCCAGTAAGATGTAGTACAATTCAAGTTTTAGGTATTGATTATTGACATTTTAGCTTACTTTGGTTCCTTGGACATGAGCTAGGACCTTAACATTCTGCATGAAAGGAGAACTAGCAGCCGAGTTGCACGGGAGAATGTGAAATGTGTTCATATGTAGTAAAAACCTGAGAAATCCGTCCGTTTTCGACATTTGTTATTGAATCGACTTAAAGCCAAATTGTCACATTGGCCGCTCTTATCTCTGAAACGGTTGTACTTATCGTCTGCAAAGCTATGTCTCGTGCTGCGGTATGTGGAGACACTAAAAGCACCATAGTAGAACACAGATGTAGCTTCTAAGTTGATGTAATAACCAGTAAGAAGTAGTACAATTCAAGTTTTAGGTATCGATTATTGACTTTTTAGATGGCTTTGGTGCCTTGGACATGAGCTAGGACCTTAAGATTCTGCATGAAAGTAAGACTAGCAGCCGAGTTGCACGGGAGAATGTGGAATGTATTCATATGTAGTAAAAACCTAGATATACGCCCGTTATCGTCATTTGTTATCGAATCGACTTAAAGCCAGATCTTCACATTGGCCGCTCTTCTCTCTGAAACGGTTGTACTTATCGTCTGCAAAGCTATGACGTGTGCTGCGGTATGCGGAGACGCTAACGCCACCATAGTAAAACACAGATGAAGCATCTAATTTAATGTAATAGAAAGTAAGAAGTAGTACAATTCAAGTTTTAGGAATCGAGTATGGACTTTTTAGTTGGCTTTGGTGCCTTGGACATGAGCTAGGACCTTAAGAATCTGCATGAAAGGAGGACAACAGCCGAGTTGCACGGGAGAAAGTGAAAAGTGTTCATATGTAGTAAAAACCTAGATATACGCCCGTTATCGTCATTTGTTATCGAATCGACTTAAAGCCAGATCGTCACATTGGCCGCTCTTCTCTCTGAAACGGTTGTACTTATCGTCCTCAAAGCTATGTCGCGTGCTGCGTTATGCGGAGACACTAAAAGCAACATAGCAGAACACAGATGAAGATTCTAAGTTGACGTAATAGCCACTAAGAAGTAGTACAATTCAAGTTTTAGGTACCGATTATTGAATTTTTAGCTGGCTTTTTGTGCCTTGGACATGAGCTAGGACCTTACGAATCTGCATGAAAGGAGGACTAGCAGCCGAGTTGCACGGGAGAATGTGAGAAGTGTTCATATGTAGTAAAAACCTGAGAAATCCGACCGTTTTCGTCATTTGTTATCGAATCGACTTAAAGCCAGATCGTCACTTGGCCGCTCTTCTCTCTGTAACGGTTGTACTTATCGTCTGGAAAGCTATGTCGCGAGCAGCGGTATGCGGAGACACTAAATGCACCATAGTAGAACACAGATGAAGCTTCTAAGTTGATGTAATAGCAAGTAAGAAGTATTACAATTCAAGTTTTAGGTACTGATTATTGACTTTTTGGCTGGCTTTGGTGCCTTGGACACGAGCTAGGACCTTAAGATTCTGCATGAAAGGAGGACTAGCAGTCGAGTTTCACGGGAGAATGTGGAATGTATTCATATGTAGTAAAAACCTAGATATTCGCCCGTTATCGTCATTTGTTATCGAATCGACTTAAAGCCAGATCTTCACATTGGCCGCTCTTCTCTCTGAAACGGTTGTTCTTATCGTCTGCAAAGCTATGACGTCTGCTGCGGTATGCGGAGACACTAAAACCACCATAGTAAAACACAGATGAAGCTTCTAAGTTGATGTAATAGCCAGTAAGAAGTAGTACAACTCAAGTTTTAGGTATCGTTTATTGACTTTTTAGCTGGCTTTGGTGCCTTGGACATGAGCTAGGACCTTGAGATTCTGCATGAAAGGAGGACTAGCAGCCGAGTTGCACGGGACAGTGTGAAAAGTGTTCATATGTAGTAAAAACCTGAGAAATCCGTCTGTTTTAGTAATTTGTTATCGAATCGACTTAAAGCCAGATCGTCACATTTGCCGCTCTTCTCTCGGAAACGGTTGTACTTATCGTCTGCAAAGCTATGTCGCATGCTGCGGTATGCGGAGACACTAAAAGCACCATAGTAGAACACAGATGAAGCTTCTAAGTTGATGTAATAGCCAGTAAGAAGTAGTACAATACAAGTTTTAGGTACTGATTATTTACTTTATAGCTGGCTTTGGTGCCTTGGACATGAGCTAGGACCTTAAGATTCCGCATGAAAGGAGGAATAGCAGCCGAGTTGCACGGGAGAATGTGAAAAGTGTTCATATGTAGTAAAAACCTGAGAAATCCGTCCGTTTTCGTCATTTGTTATCGAATCGACTAAAAGCCAGATCGTCACATTGGCCGCTCTTCTCTCTGAAACGGTTGTACTTATCATCTGCAGAGCTATGTCGCGTGCTGCGGTGTGCGGAGACACTAAAAGCACCACAGTAGAACTCAGATGAAGATTCTAAGTTGACGTAATAGCCACTAAGAAGCAGTACAATTCAAGTTTTAGGTATCGATTATTGACTTTTTAGCTGGCTTTGGTGCCTTGGACATGAGCTAGGACCTTAAGAATCTGCATGAAAGGAGGACTAGCAGCCGAGTTGCACGGGAGAATGTCAAAAGTGTTCATATGTAGTAAAAACCCGAGAAATTCGTCCGTTTTCGTCATTTGTTATCGAATCGACTTAAAGCCAGATCGTCACTTTTGCCGCTTTTCTCTCGGAAACGGTTGTACTTATCGTCTGCAAAGCTATGTCGCATGCTGCGGTATGCGGAGACACTAAAAGCACCATAGTAGAACACAGATGAAGCTTCTAAGTTGATGTAATAGCCAGTAAGAAGTAGTACAATACAAGTTTTAGGTACTGATTATCTACTTTATAGCTGGCTTTGGTGCCTTGGCCATGAGCTAGGACCTTAAGATTCTGCATGAAAGGAGGACTAGCAGCCGAGTTGCACGGGAGAATGTGAAAAGTGTTCATATGTAGTAAAAACCTGAGAAATCCGTCCGTTTTCGTCATTTGTTATCGAATCGACTAAAAGCCAGATCGTCACATTGGCCGCTCTTCTCTCTGAAACGGTTGTACTTATCATCTGCAGAGCTATGTCGCGTGCTGCGGTATGCGGAGACACTAAAAGCACCACAGTAGAACACAGATGAAGATTCTAAGTTGACGTAATAGCCACTAAGAAGTAGTACAATTCAAGTTTTAGGTATCGATTATTGACATTTTAGCTGGCGTTGGTTCCTTGGACATGAGCTAGGACCTTAAGATTCTGCATGAAAGGAGAACTAGCAGCCGAGTTGCACGGGAGTATGTGAAAAGTGTTCATATGTAGTAAAAACCTGAGAAATTCGTCCGTTTTCGGCATTTGTTATCGAATCGACTTAAAGCCAAATCGTCACATTGGCCGCTCTTCTCTCTGAAACGGTTGTACTTATCGTCTGCTAAGCTATGTCGCGTGCTGCGGTATGTGGAGACACTAAAAGCACCATAGTAGAACACAGATGAAGCTTCTAAGTTGATGTAATAGCCAGTAGGAAGTAGTGCAATTCAAGTTTTAGGTATCGATAATTGACTTCTTAGCTGGCTTTGGTGCCTTGGAAATGAGCTAGGACCTTAAAGTTCTGCATGAAAGGAGGACTAGCAGCCGAGTTGCACGGGAGAATGTGAAAAGTGTTCATATGTAGTAAAAACCTGAGAAATCCGTCCGTTGTTATCATTTGTTATCGAATCGACATAAAGCCAGATCGTCACATTGGCCGCTCTTCTCTCTGAAACGGTTGTACGTATCGTCTGCAAAGCTATGTCGCGTGCTGCGGTATGTGGAGACACTAAAAGCACCATAGTAGAACACAGATGAAGCTTCTAAGTTGATGTAATAGCCAGTAAGATGTAGTACAATTCAAGTTTTAGGTATTGATTATTGACATTTTAGCTTACTTTGGTTCCTTGGACATGAGCTAGGACCTTAACATTCTGCATGAAAGGAGAACTAGCAGCCGAGTTGCACGGGAGAATGTGAAATGTGTTCATATGTAGTAAAAACCTGAGAAATCCGTCCGTTTTCGACATTTGTTATTGAATCGACTTAAAGCCAAATTGTCACATTGGCCGCTCTTATCTCTGAAACGGTTGTACTTATCGTCTGCAAAGCTATGTCTCGTGCTGCGGTATGTGGAGACACTAAAAGCACCATAGTAGAACACAGATGTAGCTTCTAAGTTGATGTAATAACCAGTAAGAAGTAGTACAATTCAAGTTTTAGGTATCGATTATTGACTTTTTAGATGGCTTTGGTGCCTTGGACATGAGCTAGGACCTTAAGATTCTGCATGAAAGGAAGACTAGCAGCCGAGTTGCACGGGAGAATGTGGAATGTATTCATATGTAGTAAAAACCTAGATATACGCCCGTTATCGTCATTTGTTATCGAATCGACTTAAAGCCAGATCTTCACATTGGCCGCTCTTCTCTCTGAAACGGTTGTACTTATCGTCTGCAAAGCTATGACGTGTGCTGCGGTATGCGGAGACGCTAACGCCACCATAGTAAAACACAGATGAAGCATCTAATTTAATGTAATAGAAAGTAAGAAGTAGTACAATTCAAGTTTTAGGAATCGAGTATGGACTTTTTAGTTGGCTTTGGTGCCTTGGACATGAGCTAGGACCTTAAGAATCTGCATGAAAGGAGGACAACAGCCGAGTTGCACGGGAGAAAGTGAAAAGTGTTCATATGTAGTAAAAACCCGAGAAATTCGTCCGTTTTCGTCATTTGTTATCGAATCGACTTAAAGCCAATTCGTCACATTTGCCGCTCTTCTCTCTGAAACGGTTGTACTTATCGTCTGCAAAGCTATGTCGCGTGCTGCGGTATGCGGAGACACTAAAAGCACCATAGTAGAACACAGATGAAGCTTCTAAGTTGATGTAATAGCAAGTAAGAAGTAGTACAATTCAAGTTTTAGGTACTGATTATTGACTTTTTGGCTGGCTTTGGTGCCTTGGACATGAGCTAGGACCTTAAGAATCTGCATGAAAGGAGGACTAGCAGCCGAGTTGCACGGGACAGTGTGAAAAGTGTTCATATGTAGTAAAAACCTGAGAAATCCGTCTGTTTTCGTAATTTGTTATCGAATCGACTTAAAGCCAGATCGTCACATTGGTCGCTCTTCTCTCGGAAACGGTTGTACTTATCGTCTGCAAAGCTATGTCGCGTGCTGCGGTATGCGGAGACACTAAAAGCACCATAGTAGAGCACAGATGAAGCTTCTAAGTTGATGTAATAGCCAGTAAGAAGTAGTACAATACAAGTTTTATGTACTGATTATTTACTTTATAGCTGGCTTTGGTGCCTTGGACATGAGCTAGGACCTTAAGATTCTGCATGAAAGGAGGACTAGCAGCCAAGTTGCACGGGAGAATGTGAAAAGTGTTCATATGTAGTAAAAACCTGAGAAATCCGTCAGTTTTCGTCATTTGTTATCGAATCGACTAGAAGCCAGATCGTCAAATTGGCCGCTCTTCTCTCTGGAACCGTTGTACTTATCGTCTGCAAAGCTATCTCGCGTGCTGCGGTATGCGGAGACACTAAAAGCACCATATTAGAACACAGATGAAGCTTCTAAGTTGATGTAATAGCCAGTAAGAAGTAGTACAATTCAAGTTTTAGGTATTGATTATTGACTTTTTAGCTGGCTTTGGTGCCTTGGACATGAGCTAGGACCTTAAGAATCTGCATGAAAGGAGGACTAGCAGCCGAGTTGCACGGGAGAATGTGAAAAGTGTTCATATGTAGTAAACACCTGAGAAATCCGTCCGATTTCGTCATTTGTTATCGAATCGACTTAAAGCCAGATCGTCACATTGGCCGCTCTTCTCTCTGAAACGGTTGTACTTATCATCTGCAGAGCTATGTCGCGTGCTGCGGTATGCGGAGACACTAAAAGCACCACAGTAGAACACAGATGAAGATTCTAAGTTGACGTAATAGCCACCAAGAAGTAGTACAATTCAAGTTTTAGGTATCGATTATTGACTTTTTAGCTGGCTTTGGTGCCTTGGACATGAGCTAGGACCTTAAGAATCTGCATGAAAGGAGGACTAGCAGCCGAGTTGCACGGGAGAATGTGAAAAGTGTTCATATGTAGTAAAAACACGAGACATTCGTCCGTTTTCGTCATTTGTTATCGAATCGACTTAAAGCCAGATCGTCACATTTGCCGCTCTTCTCTCTGAAACGGTTGTACTTATCATCTGCAGAGCTATGTCGCGTGCTGCGGTATGCGGAGACACTAAAAGCACCACAGTAGAACACAGATGAAGATTCTAAGTTGACGTAATAGCCACTAAGAAGTAGTACAATTCAAGTTTTAGGTATCGATTATTGACTTTTTAGCTGGCTTTGGTGCCTTGGACATGAGCTAGGACCTTAAGAATCTGCATGAAAGGAGGACTAGCAGCCGAGTTGCACGGGAGAATGTGAAAAGTGTTCATATGTAGTAAAAACCCGAGAAATTCGTCCGTTTTCGTCATTTGTTATCGAATCGACTTAAAGCCAGATCGTCACATTTGCCGCTCTTCTCTCTGAAACGGTTGTACTTATCGTCTGCAAAGCTATGTCGCATGCTGCGGTATGCGGAGACCCTAAAAGCACCATAGTAGAACACAGATGAAGCTTCTAAGTTGATGTAATAGCCAGTAAGAAGTAGTACAATTCAAGTTTTAGGTATTGATTATTGACTTTTTAGCTGGCTTTGGTGCCTTGGACATGAGCTAGGACCTTAAGATTCTGCATGAAAGGAGAACTAGCAGCCGAGTTGCACGGGAGAGTGTGAAAAGTGTTTATATGTAGTACAAACCTGAGAAATCCGTCCGTTGTTGTCATTTGTTATCGAATCGACTTAAAGCCAGATCGTCACATTGGCCGCTCTTCTCTCTGAAACGGTTGTACTTATCGTCTGCAAAGCTATGTCGCGTGCTGCGGTATGTAGAGACACTAAAAGCACCATAGTAGAACGCAGATGAAGCTTCTAAGATGATGTAATTGCCAGTAAGAAGTAGTACAATTCAAGTTTCAGTTACTGATTATTGACTTTTTAGCTGGCTTTGGTGCCTTGGACATGAGCAAGGACCTTAAGATTCTGCATGAAAGGAGAACTAGCAGCCGAGTTGCATGGGAGAATTTGAAAAGGGTTCATATGTAGTAAAAACCTGAGAAATCCGTCCGTTGTTGTCATTTGTTATCGAATCGACTTAAAGCCAGATCGTCACATTGGCCGCTCTTCTCTCTGAAACGGTTGTACTTATCGTCTGCTAAGCTATGTCGCGTGCTGCGGCATGCGGAGACACAAAAATCACCATAGTAGAACACAGATGAAGCTTCTAAGTTGATGTAATAGCAAGTAAGAAGGAGTACATTTCTATGTTTTGGTACTGATTATTGACTTTTTAGCTGGCTTTGGTGCCTTGGACATGAGCTAGGACCTTAAGATTCTGCATAAAAGGAGGACTAGCAGCCGAGTTGCACGGGAGAGTGTGAAAAGTGTTTATATGTAGTAAAAACCTGAGAAATCCGTCCGTTTTCGTCATTTGTTATCGAATCGACTTAAAGCCAGATCGTCACATTGGCTGCTCTTCTCTCTGAAACGGTTGTACTTATCGTCTGCAAAGCTATGTCGCGTGCTGCGGTATGTGGAGACACTAAAAGCACCATAGTAGAACACAGATGAAGCTTCTAAGTTGATGTAATAGCCAGTAAGAAGTAGTACAATTCAAGTTTTAGGTATTGATTATTGACATTTTAGCTTACTTTGGTTCCTTGGACATGAGCTAGGACCTTAACATTCTGCATGAAAGGAGAACTAGCAGCCGAGTTGCACGGGAGAATGTGAAAAGTGTTCATATGTAGTAAAAACCTGAGAAATCCGTCCGTTTTCGACATTTGTTATTGAATCGACTTAAAGCCAAATTGTCACATTGGCCGCTCTTATCTCTGAAACGGTTGTACTTATCGTCTACAAAGCTATGTCTCGTGCTGCGGTATGTGGAGACACTAAAAGGACCATAGTAGAACACAGATGAAGCTTCTAAGATGATGTAATTGCCAGTAAGAAGTAGTGCAATTCAAGTTTTAGTTACTGATTATTGACTTTTTAGCTGGCTTTGGTGCCTTGGACATGAGCTAGGACCTTAAGATTCTGCATGAAAGGAGGACTAGCAGCCGAGTTACACGGGAGAATGTGAAAAGTGTTCATATGCAGTAAAAACCCGAAAAATCCGTCCGTTTTCGTCATTTGTTATCGAATCGACTTAAAGCCAGATAGTCACATTGGCCGCACTTCTCTCTGAAATGGCTGTACTTATCGTCTGCAAAGCTATGACGTGTGCTGCGGTATGCGGAGACACTAAAGCCACCATAGTAAAACACACATGAAGCATCTAATTTAATGTATTAGAAAGTAAGAAGTAGTGCAATTCAAGTTTTAGGTATCGAGTATGGACTTTTTAGTTGGCTTTGGTGCCTTGGACATGAGCTAGGACCTTAAGAATCTGCATGAAAGGAGGACTAGCAGCCGAGTTGCACGGGAGAAAGTGAAAAGTGTTCATATGTAGTAAAAACCTGAGAAATTCGCCCTTTTTCGTCATTTGTTATCGAATCGACTTAAAACCAGATCGTCACATTGGTCGCTCTTTTCTCTGAAACGATTGTACTTATCGTCTGCAAAGCTATGTCGCGTGCTGCGGTATGCGGAGACACTAAAAGCACCATAGTAGAACATAGATGAAGGTTCTAAGTTGATGTAATAGCCAGTAAGAAGTAGTCCAATTCAAGTTTTAGGTATCCATTATTGACTTTTTAGCTGGCTTTGGTGCCTTGGACATGAGCTAGGACCTTAAGATTCTGCATGAAAGGAGGACTAGCAGCCGAGTTGCACGGGAGAATGTGAAAAGTGTTCATATGTAGTAAAATCCTGAGAAATCCGTCCGTTTTCGCCATTTGTTATCGAATCGACTTAAAGCCTGATCGTCACATTGGCCGCTCTTCTCTCTGGAACGGTTGTACTTATCGTCTGCAAAGCTATGTCGCGTGCTGCGGTATGCGGAGACACTAAATTCACCATAGTAGAACACAGATGAAGCTTCTAAGTTGATGTAATAGCCAGTAAGAAGTAGTACAATTCAAGTTTTAGGTATCGATTTTTGACTTTTTAGCTGGCTTTGGTGCCTTGGACATGGGCTAGGACCTTAAGATTCTGCATGAAAGGAGGACTAGCAGCCGAGTTACACGGGAGAATGTGAAAAGTGTTCATATGCAGTAAAAACCCGAAAAATCCGTCCGTTTTCGTCATTTTTTATCGAATCGACTTAAAGCCCGATCGTCACATTGGCCGCTCTTCTCTCTGAAACGGTTGTACTTATCGTCTGCAAAGCTATGTCGCGTGCTGCGGTATGTGGAGACACTAAAAGCACCATAGTAGAACACAGATGAAGCTTCTAAGTTGATGTAATAGCTAGTAAGAAGTAGTACAATTCAAGTTTTAGGTATTGATTATTGACATTTTAGCTGGCTTTGGTTCCTTGGACATGAGCTAGGACCTTAAGATTCTGCATGAAAGGAGGACTAGCAGCCGAGTTGCACGGGAGTATGTGAAAAGTGTTCATATGTAGTAAAAACCTGAGAAATCCGTCCGTTTTCGACATTTGTTATCGAATCGACTTAAAGCCAAATCGTCACATTGGCCGCTCTTCTCTCTGAAACGGTTGTACTTATCGTCTGCAAAGCTATGTCGCGTGCTGCGGTATGTGGGGACACTAAAAGCACCATAGTAGAACACAGATGAAGCTTCTAAGTTGATGTAATAGCCAGTAGGAAGTAGTGCAATTCAAGTTTTAGGTATCGATTATAGACTTCTTAGCTGGCTTTGGTGCCTTGGACATGAGCTAGGACCTTAAGATTCTGCATGAAACGAGAACTAGCACCCGAGGTGCACGGGAGAATGTGAAAAGTGTTCATATGTAGTAAAAACCTGAGAAATCCGTCCGTTTTCGTCATCTGTTATCGACTCAACTTAAAGCCAGATCATCACATTGTCCGCTCTTCTCTCTGAAACGGTCGTAATTATCGTCTGCATAGCTATGTCTCGTGCTCCGGTATGCGGAGACACTAAAAGCACCATAGTAGAACACAGATGAAGCTTCTAAGTTGATGTAATAGCCAGTAAGATATAGTACAATTCAAGTTTTAGGTATCGTTTATTGACTTTTTAGCTGGCTTTGGTGCCTTGGACATGAGCTAGGACCTTAAGATTCTGCATGAAAGGAGGACTAGCAGCCGAGTTGCACGGAAGAATGTGGAATGTGTTCATATGTAGTAAAAACCTAGAAATCCGTCGGTTTTCGTCATTTGTTATCGAATCGACTTAAAGCCAGATCGTCACATTGGCCGCTCTTCTCTCTGAAACGGTTGTACTTCTCGACTACAAACCTATGTCGCGTGCTGCGGTATGCGGAGACACTAAAAGGACCATAGTAGAACACAGATGAAGCCTCTAAGATGATGTAATTGCCAGTAAGAAGTAGTACAATTCAAGTTTTAGGTATCGATTATTGACTTTTTAGCTGGCTTTGGTGCCTTGGACATGAGCTAGGACCTTAAGATTCTGCATGAAAGGAGGACTAGCAGCCGAGTTGCACGGGAGAGTGTGAAAAGTGTTCACATGTAGTAAAAACCTGAGAAATCCGTCCGTTTTCGTCATTTGTTATCGAATCGACTTAAAACCAGATCGTCACATTTGCCGCTCTTCACTCTGAAACGGTTATACTTATCGTCTGCAAAGCTATGTCGCGTGCTGCGGTATGCGGAGACACTAAAAGCACCATAGTAGAACATAGATGAAGCTTCTAAGTTGATGTAATAGCCAGTAAGATATAGTACAATTCAAGTTTTAGGTATCGATTATCGACTTTTTAGCTGGCTTTGGTGCCTTGGACATGAGCTAGGACCTTAAGACTCTGCATGAAAGGAGGACTAGCAGCCGAGTTGCACGGCAGAATGTGAAAAGTGTTCATATGTAGTAAAAACCTGAGAAATCAGTCCGTTTTCGTCATTTGTTACCGAATCGACTTAAAGCCAGATCGTCACATTGGCCGCTCTTCTCTCTGGAACGGTAGTACTTATCGTCTGCAAAGCTATGTCGCGTGCTGCGGTATGCGGAGGCACTAAATGCACCATAGTAGAACACAGATGAAGCTTCTAAGTTGATGTAATAGCCAGTAAGAAGTAGTACAATTCAAGTTTTAATAAGTGATTATTGACTTTTTAGCTGGATTTGGTGCCTTGGACATGAGCTAGGACCTTAAGATTCTGCATGAAAGGAGGACTAGCAGCCGAGTTGCACGGGAGAATGTGAAAGTGTTCATATGTAGTAAAAACCTGAGAAATCCGTCCGTTTTCGTCATTTGTTATCGAATCGACTTAAAGCCAGATCGTCACATTGGCCGCTCTTCTCTCTGAAACGGTTGTACTTATCGTCTGCAAAGCTATGTCGCGTGCTGCGGTATGCGGAGACACAAAAAGCACCATAGTAGAACACAGATGAAGCTTCTAAGTTGATGTAATAGCAAGTAAGAAGTAGTACAATTCTATGTTTTGGTACTGATTATTGACTTTTTAGCTGGCTTTGGTGCCTTGGACATGAGCTAGGACCTTAAGATTCTGCATGAAAGGAGGACTAGCAGCCGAGTTGCACGGGAGAGTGTGAAAAGTGTTCACATGGAGTAAATACCTGAGAAATCGGTCCGTTTTCGTCATTTGTTATCGAATCGACTTAAAGCCAGATCGTCACATTTGCCGCTCTTCTCTCTGAAACGGCTGTACTTATCGTCTGCAAAGCTATGTCGCGTGCTGCGGTATGCGGAGACACTAAAAGCACCATAGTAGAACACATATGAAGCTTCTAAGTTGATGTAATAGCCAGTAAGAAGTAGTACAATTCAAGTTTTAGGTATCGATTATTGACTTTTTAGCTGGCTTTGGTGCCTTGGACATGAGCTAGGATCTTAAGATTCTGCATGAAAGGAGGACTAGCAGCCGAGTTGCACGGGAGAATGTGAAAAGTGTTCATATGCAGTAAAAACCCGAAAAATCCGTCCGTTTTCGTCATTTGTTATCGAATCGACTTAAAGCCAGATCGTCACATTGGCCGCTCTTCTCTCTGAAACGGTTGTACTTATCGTCTGCAAAGCTATGTCTCGTGCTGCGGTATGCGGAGACACTAAAAGCACCATAGTAGAACACAGATGAAGCTTCTAAGTTGATGTAATAGCCAGTAAGAAGTAGTACAATTCAAGTTTTATGTATCGATTATTGGCTTTTTATCTCGCTTTGGCGTCTTGTACATGAGCTAGGTCCTTAAGATTCTGCATGAAAGGAGGACTAGCAGCCGAGTTGCACAGGAGAGTGTGAAAAGTGTTCACATGGAGTAAAAACCTGAGAAATCCGTCCGTTTTCGTCATTTGTTATCGAATCGACTTAAAGCCAGATCGTCACATTTGCCGCTCTTCTCTCTGAAACGGTTGTACTTATCGTCTGCAAAGCTATGTCGCGTGCTGCGGTATGCGGAGACACTAAAAGCACCATAGTAGAACACAGATGAAGCTTCTAAGTTGATGTAATAGCCAGTAAGAAGTAGTCCAATTCAAGTTTTAGGTATCGATTGACTTTTTAGCGGGCTTTGGTGCCTTGGACATGAGCTATTACCTTAAGATTCTGCAGGAAAGTAGGACTAGCAGCCGAGTTGCACGGGAGACTGTGAAAAGTGTTCATATGTAGTAAAAACTTGAGAAATCCGTCCGTTTTCGTCATTTGTTATCGACTCGACTAAAAGCCAGATCATCACATTGGCCGCTCTTCTCTCTGAAATCGTCGTAATTATCGTCTGCAAAGCTATGTCTCGTGCTCCGGAATGCGGAGACACTAAAAGCACCATAGTAGAAAACAGATGAAGCTTCTAAGTTGATGTAATAGCCAGTAATATATAGTACAATTCAAGTTTCAGGTATCGATTATTGACATTATAGCTGGCTCTGGAGCCTTGGACATGAGCTAGGACCTTAAGATTCTGCATGAAAGGAGGACTAGCAGCCGAGTTGCACGGGAGAATGTGGAATGTGTTCATATGTAGTAAAAACCTAGAAATCCGTCCGTTTTCGTCATTTGTTACCGAATCGATTTAAAGCCAGATCGTCACATTGGCCGCTCTTCTCTCTGAAACGGTTGTACTTATCGTCTGCAAAGCTATGTCGCGTGCTGCGGTATGCGGAGACACTAAGAGCACCATAGTAGAACACAGATGAAGGTTCTAAGTTGATGTAATAGCCAGTTAGAAGTAGTACAATTCAAGTTTTAGGTATCGGTTATTGATTTTTTAGCTGGCTTTGGTGCCTTGGACATGAGCTAGGACCTTAAGATTCTGCATGAAAGGAGGACTAGTTGCCGAGTTGCACGGGAGAAAGTGAAAAGTGTTCATATGTAATAAAAACCTGAGAAATTAGTCCGTTTTCGTCATTTGTTATCGAATCGACTTAAAACCAGATCGTCACATTGGTCGCTCTTTTCTCTGAAACGATTGTACTTATCGTCTGCAAAGCTATGTCGCGTGCTGCGGTATGCGGAGACACTAAAAGCACCATAGTAGAACACAGATGAAGGTTCTAAGTTGATGTAATAGCCAGTAAGAAGGAGTCCAATTCAAGTTTTAGGTATCCATTATTGACTTTTTAGCTGGCTTTGGTGCCTTGGACATGAGCTAGGACCTTAAGATTCTGCATGAAAGGAGGACTAGCAGCCAGGTTGCACGGCAGAATGTGAAAAGCGTTGATATGTAGTAAAAACCTGAGAAATCCGTCCGTTTTCGTCATTTGTTATCGAATCGACTTAAAGCCAGATCGTCACATTGGCCGCTCTTCTCTCTGGAACGGTTGTACTTATCGTCTGCAAAGCTATGTCGCGTGCTGCGGTATGCGGAGGCACTAAATGGACCATAGTAGAACACAGATGAAGCTTCTAAGTTGATGTAATAGCCAGTAAGAATTAGTACAATTCAAGTTTTAATTAGTGATTATTGACTTTTTAGCTGGACTTGGTGCCTTGGACATGAGCTAGGACCATAAGATTCAGCATGAAAGGAGGACTAGCAGCCGAGTTGCACGGGAGAATGTAAAAATGTTCATATGCAGTAAAAACCCGAAAAATCCGTCCGTTTTCGTCATTTGTTATCGAATCGACTTAAAGCCAGATCGTCACATTGGCCGCTCTTCTCTCTGAAACGGTTGTACTTATCGTCTGCAAAGCTATGTCGCGTGCTGCGGTATGCGGAGACACTAAAAGGACCATAGTAGAACACAGATGAAGCCTCTAAGATGATGTAATTGCCAGTAAGAAGTAGTACAATTCAAGTTTTAGGTATCGATTATTGAATTTATAGCTGGCTTTGGTGCCTTGGACATGAGCTAGGACCTTAAGATTCTGCATGAAAGGAGGACTAGCAGCCGAGTTGCACGGGAGAGTGTGAAAAGTGTTCACATGGAGTAAAAACCTGAGAAATCCGTCCGTTTTCGTCATTTGTTATCGAATCGACTTAAAGCCAGATCGTCACATTGGCCGCTCTTCTCTCTGAAACGGTTGTACTTATCGTCTGCAAAGCTATGTCGCGTGCTGCGGTATGCGGAGACACTAAAAGCACCATATTAGAACACAGATGAAGCTTCTAAGTTGATGTAATAGCCTATAAGAAGTAGTACAATTCAAGTTTTATAAATCGATTATTGGCTTTTTAGCTAGCTTTGGCGCCTTGGACATGAGCTAGGACCTTAAGATTCTGCATGAAAGGAGGACTAGCAACCGCGTTGCACGGGAGAATGTGAAAAGTGTTCATATGTAGTAAAAACCTTAGAAATCCGTCCGTTTTCGTCATTTGTTATCGAATCGACTTAAAGCCAGATCGCCACATTGCCGCTCTTCTCTCTGGAACCGTTGTACTTATCGTCTGCAAAGCTATGACGTGTGCTGCGGTATGCGGAGACACTAAAACCACCATAGTAAAATACAGATGAAGCATCTAATTTAATGTAATAGAAAGTAAGAAGTAGTACAATTCTAGTTTTAGGTATCGATTATTGACTTTTTAGCTGGCTTTGGTTCCTTTGACATGAGCTAGGACCTTAAGATTCTGCATGAAAGGAGGACTAGCAGCTGAGTTGCACGGGAGAATGTGAAAAGTGTTCATTTGCAGTAAAAACCCGAAAAATCCGTTCGTTATCGTCATTTTTTTATCGAATCGACATAAAGCCAGATCGTCACATTGGCCGCTCTTCTCTCTGAAATGGTTGTACTTATCGTCTGCAAAGCTATGACGTGTGCTGCGGTATGCGGAGACACTAAAACCACCATAGTAAGAGACAGATGAAGCATCTAATTTAATGTAATAGCCAGTAAGAAGTAGTACAATTAAAGTTTTAGGTATCGATTATGGACTTTTTAGCTGGCTTTGGTGACTTGGACATGAGCTAGGACCTTAAGAATCTGCATGAAAGGAGGACTAGCAGCCGAGTTGCACGGGAGAATGTGAAAAGTGTTCATATGTAGTAAAAACCTGAGAAATCCGTCCGTATTCGTCATTTGTTACCGAATCGACTTAAAGCCAGATCGTCACATTGGTCGCTCTTCTCTCTGAAACAATTGTACTTATCGACTGCAAAGCTATGTCGCGTGCTGCGGTATGCGGAGACACTAAAAGTACCATAGTAGAAAACAGATGAAGCTTCTAAGTTGATGTAATAGCCAGTAAGATATAGTACAATTCAAGTTTTAGGTATCGATTATTGACTTTTTAGCTGGCTTTGGTGCCTTGGACATGAGCTAGGACCTTAAGATCCTGCATGAATGGAGGACTAGCAGCCGAGTTGCACGGAAGAATGTGGAATGTGTTCATATGTAGTAAAAACCTAGAAATCCGTCCGTTTTCGTCATTTGTTACCGAATCGACTTAAAGCCAGATCGTCACATTGGCCGCTCTTCTCTCTGAAACGATTGTACTTATCGTCTGCAAAGCTACGTCGCGTGCTGCGGTATGCGGAGACACTAAAAGATCCATAGTAGAACACAGATGAAGCTTCTAACTTGATGTAATAACCAGTAAGAAGTAGCACAATTAAAGTTTTAGGTATCAATTATTGACTTTTTAGCTGGCTTTGGTGCCTTGGTCATGAGCTAGGACCTTAAGATTCTGCATGAAAGGAGGACTATCAGCCGAGTTGTACGGGAGAATGTGAAAAGTGTTCATATGTAGTAAAAACCTAGAAATCCGTCCGTTTTCGTCATTTGTTATCGAATCGACTTAAAGCCAGATCGTCATATTGGCCGCATTTATGTCTAAATCGGTTGTACTTATCGACTGCAAAGCTATATCGCGTGCTGCGGTATGCGGGGACACTAAAAGCATCATAGTAGAACACAGATGAAGCTTCTAAGTTGATGTAATAGACAGTAAGAAGTAGTACAATTCAAGTTTTAGGTATCGATTATTGACTTTATAGCTATCTTTGGTGCCTTGGACATGAGCTAGGACCTTAAGATTCTGCATGAAAGGAGGACTAGCAGCTGATTATCACGGGAGAATGTAAAAAGTGTTCATATGTAGTAAAAACCTGAGAAATACGTCCGTTTTCGTCATTTGTTATCGACTCGACTTAAAGCCAGATCTTCACATTGGCCGCTCTTCTCTCTGAAACGGTTGTACTTATCGTCTGCAAAGCTATGACGTGTGTTGCGGTATGCGGAGACACTAAAACCACGATAGTAAAACACAGATGAAGCTCCTAAGTTGATGTAATAGCCAGTAAGATATAGTACAATTCTAGTCTTAGGTATGGATATTTGACTTTTTAGCTGGCTTTGGTTCCTTGGAGATGAGCTAGGACCTTAAGATTCTGCATGAAAGGAGGACTAGCAGCCGCGTTGCACGGGAGAATGTGAGAAGTGTTCATATGTAGTAAAAACCTGAGAAATCCGTCCGTTTTCGTCATTTGTTATCAAATCGACTTAAAGCTAGAATGTCACACTGGCCGCTCTTCTATCTGAAACGGTCCTAATTATCGTCTGCAAAGCTATGTCTCGTGCTCCGGTATGCGGAGACACTAAAAGCACCATAGTAGAAAACAGATGAAGCTTCTAAGTTGATGTAATAGCCAGTAAGATATAGTACAATTCAAGTTTTAGGTTTCGATTATTGACTTTTTAGCTGGCTTTGGTGCCTTGGACATGAGCTAGGACCTTAAGATTCTGCATGAATGGAGGACTAGCAGCCGAGTTGCACGGGAGAATGTTTAATGTGTTCATATGTAGTTAAAACCTAGGAATCCGTCCGTTTTCGTCATTTGTTACCGAATCGGCTTAAAGCCAAATCGTCATATTGGCCGCTCTTCTCTCTGAAACGGTTGTACTTATCGTCTGCAAAGCTATGTCGCGTGCTGCGGTATGCGGAGACACTAAAAGCACCATAGTAGAACACAGATGAAGCTTCTAAGTTGATGTAATAGCCAGTAAGAAGTAGTACAATTCAAGTTTTAGGTATCGATTATTGACTTTTTAGGTGGCTTTTGTGCCTTGGACTTGAGCTAGGACCTTAAGATTCTGCATAAAAGGAGGACTAGCAGCTGAGTTGCACGGGAGAATGTGAAAAGTGTTCATATGCAGTAAAAACCCGAAAAATCCGTTCGTTATCGTCATTTTTTTTTCGAATCGACATAAGGCCAGATCGTCACATTGGCCGCTCTTCTCTCTGAAATGGTTGTACTTATCGTCTGCAAAGATATGACGTGTGCTGCGGTATGCGGAGACACTAAAAGCACCATAGTAGAACACAGATGAAGCTTCTAAGTTGATGTAATAGCCAGTAAGATATAGTACAATTCTAGTTTTAGGTATCGATTATTGAATTATTAGCTGGCTTCGGTGCCATATACATGGGCTAGGACCTTAAGATTCTGCATGAAAGGAGGACTAGCAGCCGCGTTGCACGGGAGAAAGTGAGAAGTGTTCATATGTAGTAAAAACCTGAGAAATCCGTCTGTTTTCGTCATTTGTTATCGAATCGACTTAAAGCCAGAATGTCACACTGGCCGCTCTTCTCTCTGAAACGGTTGTACTTATCGTCTGCAAGGCTATGTCGCGTGCTGCGGTATGCGGAGACACTAAAAGCACCATAGTAGAACACAGATGAAGGTTCTAAGTTGATGTAATAGCCAGTAAGAAGTAGTACAATTCAAGTTTTATGTATCGATTATTGACTTTTTGGCTGGCTTTGGTTCCTTGGACATGAGCTAGGACCTTAAGATTCTGCATGAAAGGAGGCCTAGCTGCAGAGTTGCACGGGAGAATGTGAAAAGTGTTCATATGTAGTAAAAACCTGAGAAATCCGTCCGTTTTCGTCATTTGTTATCGACTCGACTTAAAGCCAGATCATCACATTTTCCGCTCTTCTCTCTGAAACGGTCCTAATTATCGTCTGCAAAGCTATGTCTCGTGCTCCGGTATGCGGAGACACTAAAAGCACCATAGTAGAAAACAGATGAAGCTTCTAAGTTGATGTAATAGCCAGTAAGATATAGTACAATTCAAGTTTTAGGTATCGATTGTTGACTTTTTAGCTGGCTTTGGTGCCTTGGACATGAGCTAGGACCTTAAGATTCTGCATGAAAGGAGGACTAGCAGCCGAGTTGCACGGGAGAATGTGAAAGGTGTTCATATGTAGTAAAAACCTGAGAAATCCGTCCGTTTTCGTCATTTGTTATCGACTCGACTTAAAGCCAGATCTTCACATTGGCCGCTCTTCTCTCTGAAACTGTTGTACTTATCGTCTGCAAAGTTATGACGTGTGCTGCGGTAAGCGGAGACACTAAACCCACCATAGTAAAACACAGATGAAGCTTCTAAGTTGATGTAATAGCCAGTAAGATATAGTACAATTCTAGTTTTAGGTATCGATTATTGACTTTTTAGCTGGCTTTGGTTCCTTGGACATGAGCTAGGACCTTAAGATCCTGCATGAAAGGAGGACTAGCAGCCGCGTTCACGGGAGAATGTGAGAAGTGTTCATATGTAGTAAAAACCTAGAAATCCGTCCGTTTTCCTCATTTGCTACCGAATCGACTTAAAGCCCGATCGTCACATTGGCCGCTCTTCTCTCTGAAACGCTTGTACTTATCGTCTGCAAAGCTATGTCGCGTGCTGCGGTATGCGGAGACACTAAAAGCACCATAGTAGAACACTGATGAAGGTTCTAAGTTGATGTAATAGCCAGTAAGAAGTAGTTCAATTCAAGTTTTAGTTATCGATTATTGACTTTTTAGCTGGCTTTGGTGCCTTGGACATGAGCTAGGACCTTAAGATTCTGCATGAAAGGAGGACTAGCAGCCGAGTTGCACGGGAGAATGTGAAAAGTGTTCATTTGTAGTAAAAACATAGAAATCCGTCCGTTTTTGTCATGTGTTATCGAATCGACTTAAAGCCAGATCGTCACATTGGTCGCTCTTCTCTCTGAAACGATTGTACTTATCGTCTGCAAAGCTATGTCGCGTGCTGCGGTATGCGGAGACACTAAAAGCACCATAGTAGAACACAGATGAAGGTTCTAAGTTGATGTAATAGCCAGTAAGAAGTAGACCAATTCAAGTTTTAGGTATCGATTATTGACTTTTTAGCTGGCTTTGGTTCCTTGAACATGAGCTAGGAACTTAAGATTCTGCATGAAAGGAGGACTAGCTGCCGAGTTGCACGGGAGAATGTGAAAAGTGTTCATATGTAGTAAAAACCTGAGAAATCCGTCCGTTTTCGTCATTTGTTATCGACTCGACTTAAAGCCAGATCTTCACATTGGCCGCTCTTCTCTCTGAAACGGTCCTAATTATCGTCTGCAAAGCTATGTCTCGTGCTCCGGTATGCGGAGACACTAAAAGCACCTTAGTAGAAAACAGATGAAGCTTCTAAGTTGTTGTAATAGCCAGTAAGATATAGTACAATTCAAGTTTTCGGTTTGGATTATTGAATTTTTAGCTGGCTTTGGTGCCTTGGACATGAGCTAGGACCTTAAGATTCTGCATGAAAGGAGGACTAGCAGCCGAGTTGCACGGAAGAATGTGGAATGTGTTCATATGTAGTAAAAACCTAGAAATCCGTCCGTTTTCGTCATTTGTTATCGAATCGACTTAAAGCCAGATCGTCACATTGGCCGCTCTTCCCTCTGAAACGGTTGTACTTATCGTCTGCAAAGCTACGTCGCGTGCTGCGGTATGCGGAGACACTAAAAGATCCATAGTAGAACACAGATGAAGCTTCTAAATTGATGTAATAGCCAGTAAGAAGTAGCACAATTCAAGTTTTAGGTATCGATTATTGACTTTTTAGCTGGCTTTGGTGCCTAGGACATGAGCTAGGACCTTAAGATTCTGCATGAAAGGAGGACTATCAGCCGAGTTGTACCGGAGAATGTGAAAAGTGTTCATATGTAGTAAAAACCTAGAAATCCGTCCGTTTTCGTCATTTGTTATCGAATCCACTTAAAGCCAGATCGTCATATTGGCCGCATTTATGTCTAAAACGGTTGTACTTATCGACTGCAAAGCTATGTCGCGTGCTGCGGTATGCGGAGACACTAAAAGCATCATAGTAGAACACAGATGAAGCTTTTAAGTTGATGTAATAGACAGTAAGAAGTAGTACAATTCAAGTTTTAGGTATCGATTATTGACTTTTTAGCTGGCTTTGGTGCCTTGGACATGAGCTAGGACCTTAAGATTCTGCATGAAAGGAGGACTAGCAGCCGAGTTGCACGGGAGAGTGTGAAAAGTGTTCATTTGCAGTAAAAACCCGAAAAATCCGTCCGTTTACGTCATTTGTTATCGAATCGACTTAAAGCCAGATCGCCATATTGGCCGCAATTCTCTCTGAAATGGCTGTACTTATCGTCTGCAAAGCTATGACGCGTGCTGCGGTATGCGGAGACACTAAAACCACCATAGTAAAACACAGATGAAGCATCTAATTTAATGTAATAGAAAGTAAGAAGTAGTACAATTCAAGTTTTAGGTATCGATTATGGACTTTTTAGCTGGCTTTGGTGCCTTGGGCAAGAGCTAGGAACTTAAGATTCTGCATGAAAGGAGGACTAGCTGCCGAGTTGCACGGGAGAATGTGAAAAGTGTTCATATGTAGTAAAAACCTGAGAAATCCGTCCGTTTTCGTCATTTGTTATCGACTCGACTTAAAGCCAGATCTCCACATTGGCCGCTCTTCTCTCTGAAACGGTCCTAATTATCGTCTGCAAAGCTATGTCTCGTGCTCCGGTATGCGGAGACACTAAAAGCACCATAGTAGAAAACAGATGAAGCTTCTAAGTTGATGTAATAGCCAGTAAGATATAGTACAATTCAAGTTTTAGGTATCGATTGTTGACTTTTTAGCTGGCTTTGGTGCCTTGGACATGAGCTAGGACCTTAAGATTCTGCATGAAAGGAGGACTAGCAGCCGAGTTGCACGGAAGAATGTGGAATGTGTTCATATGTAGTAAAAACCTAGAAATCCGTCCGTTTTCGTCATTTGTTATAGAATCGAAATAAAGCCAGATCGTCACATTGGCCGCTCTTCTCTCTGAAACGGTTGTACTTATCGTCTGCAAAGCTACGTCGCGTGCTGCGATATGCGGAGACACTAAAAGATCCATAGTATAACACAGATGAAGCTTGAAAGTTGATGTAATAGCCAGTAAGAAGTAGCACAATTCAAGTTTTAGGTATCGATTATTGACATTTTAGCTGGCTTTGGTGCCTTGGACATGAGCTAGGACCTTAAGATTCTGCATGAAAGGAGGACTATCAGCCGAGTTGTACGGGAGAATGTGAAAAGTGTTCATATGTAGTAAAATCCTAGAAATCCGTCCGTTTTCGTCATTTGTTATCGAATCCACTTAAAGCCAGATCGTCATATTGGCCGCATTTATGTCTAAAACGGTTGTACTTATCGTCTGCAAAGCTATGTCGCGTGCTGCGGTATGCGGAGACACTAAAAGCATCATAGTAGAACACAGATGAAGCTTCTAAGTTGATGTAATAGACAGTAAGAAGTAGTACAATTCAAGTGTTAGGTACCGATTATTGACTTTATAGCTATCTTTGGTGCCTTGGACATGAGCTAGGACCTTAAGATTCTGCATGAAAGGAGGACTAGCAGCTGATTTGCACGGGAGAATGTGAAAGGTGTTCATATGTAGTAAAAACCTGAGAAATCCGTCCGTTTTCGTCATTTGTTATCGACTCGACTTAAAGCCAGATCTTCACATTGGCCGCTCTTCTCTCTGAAACTGTTGTACTTATCGTCTGCAAAGTTATGACGTGTGCTGCGGTATGCGGAGACACTAAACCCACCATAGTAAAACACAGATGAAGCTTCTAAGTTGATGTAATAGCCAGTAAGATATAGTACAATTCTAGTTTTAGGTATCGATTATTGACTTTTTAGCTGGCTTTGGTTCCTTGGACATGAGCTAGGACCTTAAGATCCTGCATGAAAGGAGGACTAGCAGCCGCGTTCACGGGAGAATGTGAGAAGTGTTCATATGTAGTAAAAACCTAGAAATCCGTCCGTTTTCCTCATTTGTTACCGAATCGACTTAAAGCCCGATCGTCACATTGGCCGCTCTTCTCTCTGAAACGCTTGTACTTATCGTCTGCAAAGCTATGTCGCGTGCTGCGGTATGCGGAGACACTAAAAGCACCATAGTAGAACACAGATGAAGGTTCTAAGTTGATGTAATAGCCAGTAAGAAGTAGTCCAATTCAAGTTTTAGTTATCGATTATTGACTTTTTAGCTGGCTTTGGTGCCTTAGACATGAGCTAGGACCTTAAGATTCTGCATGAAAGGAGGACTAGCAGCCGAGTTGCACGGGAGAATGTGAAAAGTGTTCATTTGTAGTAAAAACATAGAAATCCGTCCGTTTTTGTCATGTGTTATCGAATCGACTTAAAGCCAGATCGTCACATTGGTCGCTCTTCTCTCTGAAACGATTGTACTTATCGTCTGCAAAGCTATGTCGCGTGCTGCGGTATGCGGAGACACTAAAAGCACCATAGTAGAACACAGATGAAGGTTCTAAGTTGATGTAATAGCCAGTAAGAAGTAGACCAATTCAAGTTTTAGGTATCGATTATTGACTTTTTAGCTGGCTTTGGTTCCTTGAACATGAGCTAGGAACTTAAGATTCTGCATGAAAGGAGGACTAGCTGCCGAGTTGCACGGGAGAATGTGAAAAGTGTTCATATGTAGTAAAAACCTGAGAAATCCGTCCGTTTTCGTCATTTGTTATCGACTCGACTTAAAGCCAGATCTTCACATTGGCCGCTCTTCTCTCTGAAACGGTCCTAATTATCGTCTGCAAAGCTATGTCTCGTGCTCCGGTATGCGGAGACACTAAAAGCACCTTAGTAGAAAACAGATGAAGCTTCTAAGTTGTTGTAATAGCCAGTAAGATATAGTACAATTCAAGTTTTCGGTTTCGATTATTGACTTTTTAGCTGGCTTTGGTGCCTTGGACATGAGCTAGGACCTTAAGATTCTGCATGAAAGGAGGACTAGCAGCCGAGTTGCACGGAAGAATGTGGAATGTGTTCATATGTAGTAAAAACCTAGAAATCCGTCCGTTTTCGTCATTTGTTATCGAATCGACTTAAAGCCAGATCGTCACATTGGCCGCTCTTCTCTCTGAAACGGTTGTACTTATCGTCTGCAAAGCTACGTCGCGTTCTGCGGTATGCGGAGACACTAAAAGATCCATAGTAGAACACAGATGAAGCTTCTAAGTTGATGTAATAGCCAGTAAGAAGTAGCACAATTCAAGTTTTAGGTATCGATTATTGACTTTTTAGCTGGCTTTGGTGCCTAGGACATGAGCTAGGACCTTAAGATTCTGCATGAAAGGAGGACTATCAGCCGAGTTGTACCGGAGAATGTGAAAAGTGTTCATATGTAGTAAAAACCTAGAAATCCGTCCGTTTTCGTCATTTGTTATCGAATCCACTTAAAGCCAGATCGTCATATTGGCCGCATTTATGTCTAAAACGGTTGTACTTATCGACTGCAAAGCTATGTCGCGTGCTGCGGTATGCGGAGACACTAAAAGCATCATAGTAGAACACAGATGAAGCTTCTAAGTTGATGTAATAGACAGTAAGAAGTAGTACAATTCAAGTTTTAGGTATCGATTATTGACTTTTTAGCTGGCTTTGGTGCCTTGGACATGAGCTAGGACCTTAAGATTCTGCATGAAAGGAGGACTAGCAGCCGAGTTGCACGGGAGAGTGTGAAAAGTGTTCATTTGCAGTAAAAACCCGAAAAATCCGTCCGTTTACGTCATTTGTTATCGAATCGACTTAAAGCCAGATCGCCATATTGGCCGCAATTCTCTCTGAAATGGCTGTACTTATCGTCTGCAAAGCTATGACGCGTGCTGCGGTATGCGGAGACACTAAAACCACCATAGTAAAACACAGATGAAGCATCTAATTTAATGTAATAGAAAGTAAGAAGTAGTACAATTCAAGTTTTAGGTATCGATTATATACTTTTTAGCTGGCTTTGGTGCCTTGGGCAAGAGCTAGGACCTTAAGAATCTGCATGAAAGGAGGACTAGCAGCCGAGTTGCACGGGAGAATGTGAAAAGTGTTCATATGTAGTAAAAACCTAGAAATCCGTCCGTTTTCGTCATTTGTTATCGAATCGACTTAAAGCCAGATCGTCACATTGGCCGCTCTTCTCTCTGAAACGGTTGTACTTATCGTCTGCAAAGCTACGTCGCGTTCTGCGGTATGCGGAGACACTAAAAGATCCATAGTAGAACACAGATGAAGCTTCTAAGTTGATGTAATAGCCAGTAAGAAGTAGCACAATTCAAGTTTTAGGTATCGATTATTGACTTTTTAGCTGGCTTTGGTGCCTAGGACATGAGCTAGGACCTTAAGATTCTGCATGAAAGGAGGACTATCAGCCGAGTTGTACCGGAGAATGTGAAAAGTGTTCATATGTAGTAAAAACCTGAGAAATCCGTCCGTTTTCGTCATTTGTTATCGAATCGACTTAAAGCCAGATCGTCACATTGGCCGCTCTTCTCTCTGAAACGGTTGTACTTATCGTCTGCAAAGCGATGTCGCGTGCTGCGGTATGCGCAGACACTAAAAGCACCATAGTAGAAAACAGATGAAGCTTCTAAGTTGATGTAATAGCCAGTAAGAAGTAGTACAATTTAAGTTTTAGGTATCGATTATTGACTTTTTAGCTGGCTTTGGTGCCTTGGACATGAGCTAGGACCTTAAGATTCCTCATGAAAGGAGAACTAGCACCGGAGTTGCACGGGAGAATGTGAAAAGTGTTCATATGTAGTAAAAACCTAAGAAATCCGTCCGTCTTCGTCATTTGTTATCGAATCGACTTATAGCCAGATCGTTACATTGGCCGCTCTTCTCTCTGAAACGGTTGTACTTATCGTCTGCAAAGCTATGACGCGTGCTGCGGTATGCGGAGACAGTAAAACCACCATAGTAAAACACAGATGAAGCATCTAATTTAATGTAATAGAAAGTAAGAAGTAGTACAATTCAAGTTTTAGGTATCGATTATGGACTTTTTAGCTGGCTTTGGTGCCTTGGGCAAGAGCTAGGACCTTAAGAATCTGCATGAAAGGAGGACTAGCAGCCGAGTTGCACGGGAGAATGTGAAAAGTGTTCATATGTAGTAAAAACCTGAGAAATCCGTCCGTTTTCGTCATTTGTTATCGAATCGACTTAAAGCCAGATCGTCACATTGGCCGCTCTTCTCTCTGAAACGGTTGTACTTATCGTCTGCTAAGCGATGTCGCGTGCTGCGGTATGCGCAGACACTAAAAGCACCATAGTAGAAAACAGATGAAGCTTCTAAGTTGATGTAATAGCCAGTAAGAAGTAGTACAAATTAAGTTTTGGGTATCGATTATTGACTTTTTAGCTGGCTTTGGTGCCTTGGACATGAGCTAGGACCTTAAGATTCTGCATGAAAGGAGAACTAGCACCGGAGTTGCACGGGAGAATGTGAAAAGTGTTCATATGTAGTAAAAACCTGAGAAATCCGTCCGTTTTCGTCATTTGTTATCGACTCAACTTAAAGCCAGATGATCACATTGGCCGCTCTTCTCTCTGAAACGGTCGTAATTATCGTCTGCAAAGCTGTGTCTCGTGCTCCAGTATGCGGAGACACTAAAAGCACCATAGTAGAAAACAGATGAAGCTTCTAAGTTGATGTAATAGCCAGTAAGTTATAGTACAATTCAAGTTTTAGGTAACGATTATTGACTTTTTAGCTGGCTTTGGTGCCTTGGACATGAGCTAGGACATTAACATTCTCATGAAAGGAGGACTAGCAGCCGAGTTGGACGGGAGAATGTGAAAAGTGTTCATATGCAGTAAAAACCCGAAATATCCGTTCGTTATCGTCATTTTTTATCGAATCGACATAAGGCCAGATCGTCACATTGGCCGCTCTTCTCTCTGAAATGGTTGTACTTATCGTCTGCAAAGATATGACGTGTGCTGCGGTATGCGGAGACACTACAACCACCATAGTAAAACACAGATGAAGCATCTAATTTAATGTAATAGCCAGTAAGAAGTAGTACAATTCAAGTTTTTGGTATCGATTATGGACTTTTTAGCTGGCTTTGGTGCCTTGGACATGAGCTAGGACCTTAAGAATCTGCATGAAAGGAGGACTAGCAGCCGAGTTGCACGGGAGAATGTGAAAAGTGTTCATATGTAGTAAAAACCTGAGAAATCCGTCCGTTTTCGTCATTTGTTACCGAATCGACTTAAAGCCAGATCGTCACATTGGTCGCTCTTCTCTCTGAAACGATTGTACTTATCGACTGCAAAGCTATGTCGCGTGCTGCGGTATGCGGAGACACTAAAAGCACCATAGTAGAACACAGATGAAGGTTCTAAGTTGATGTAATAGCCAGTAAGAAGTAGACCAATTCAAGTTTTAGGTATCGATTATTGACTTTTTAGCTGGCTTTGGTTCCTTGGACATGAGCTAGGACCGTAAGATTCTGCATGAAAGGAGGACTAGCAGCCGAGTTGCATGGGAGAATGTGGAATGTGTTCATATGTAGTACAAACCTAGAAATCCGTCCGTTTTCGTCATTTGTTACCGAATCGACTTAAAGCCAGATCGTCACATTGGCCGCTCGTCTCTCTGAAACGGTTGTACTTATCGTCTGTAAAGCTATGTTGCGTGCTGCGGTATGCGGAGACACTAAATGCACCATAGTAGAACACAGATGAAGCTTCTAAGTTGATGTAATAGCCAGTAAGAAGTAGTACAATTCAAGTTTTAGGTAGTGATTATTGACTTTTTATCTGGCTTTGGTACCTTGGAAATGAGCTAGGACGTTAAGTTCTGCATGAAAGGAGGACTAGCAGCCGAGTTGCACGGGACAATGTGAAAAGTGTTCAAATGTAGTAAAAACCTGAGTAAACCGTCCGTTTTCGTCATTTGTTATCGAATCGACTTAAAGCCAGATCGTCACATTGGCCGCTCTTCTCTCTGAAACGATTGTACTTATCGTCTGCAAAGCTATGTCGCGTGCTGCGGTATGCGGAGACGCTCAAAGCACTATTGTAGAACACAGATGAAGCTTCTAAGTTGATGTAATAGCCAGTAAAAAGTAGTACAATTTAAGTTTTAGGTATCGATTATTGACTTTTTAGCTGGCTTTGGTGCCTTGGACATGAGCTAGGACCTTGATATTCTGCATGAAAGGAGGACTATCTGCCGAGTTGCACGGGTGAATGTGAAAAGTGTTCACATGTAGCAAAAACATTAGAAATCCGTCCGTTTTCGTCATTTGTTGTCGAATCGACTTAAAGCCAGATCGTTACGTTGGCCGCTCTTCTCTCTGAAACGGTTGTACTTATCGTCTGCAAAGCTATGTAGCGTGCTGCGGTATGTGGAGACACTAAAAGCACAATAATAGAACACAGATGAAGGTTCTAAGTTGATGTAATAGCCAGTAAGAAGTAGCCAATTCAAGTTTTAGGTATCGATTATTGACTTTTTAGCTGGCTTTGGTTCCTTGGACATGAGCTAGGACCTTAAGATTCTGCATGAAAGGAGGCCTAGCTGCAGAGTTGCACGGGAGAATGTGAAAAGTGTTCATATGTAGTAAAAACCTAGAAATCCGTCCGTTTTCGTCATTTGTTACCGAATCGACATAAAGCCAGATCGTCACATTGGCCGCTCTTCTCTCTGAAACGGTTGTACTTATCGTCTGCAAAGCTATGTCGCGTGCTGCGGTATGCGGAGACACTAAAATCACAATAGTAGAAAACAGATGAAGCTTCTAAGTTGATGTAATAGCCAGTAAGATATAGTACAATTCAAGTTTTAGGTTTCGATTATTGACTTTTTAGCTGGCTTTGGTGCCTTGGACATGAGCTAGGACCTTAAGATTCTGCATGAAAGGAGGACTAGCAGCTGAGTTGCACAGGAGAATGTGGTATGTGTTCATATGTAGTAAAAACCTAGAAATCCGTCCGTTTTCGTCATTTGTTACCGAATCGACTTTAAGCCAGATCGTCACATTGGCCGCTCTTCTCTCTGAAACGGTTGTACTTATCGTCTGCAAAGCTATGTCGCGTGCTGCGGTATGCGGAGACACTAAAAGCACCATAGTAGGACACAGATGAAGCTTCTAAGTTGATGTAATAGCCAGTAAGAAGTAGTACAATTCAAGTTTTAGGTATCGATTATTGACTTTTTAGGGGGCTTTGGTGCCTTGGACTTGAGCTAGGACCTTAAGATTCTGCATGAAAGGAGGACTAGCAGCCGAGTTGCACGGGAGAATCTGAAAAGTGTTCATATGCAGTAAAACCCGAAAACTCCGTTCGTTATCGTCATTTTTTTATCGAATCGACATAAGGCCAGATCGTCACATTGGCCGCTCTTCTCTCTGAAATGGTTGTACTTATCGTCTGCAAAGATATGACGTGTGCTGCGGTATGCGGAGACACTAAAACCACCATAGTAAAACACAGATGAAGCAACTAATTTAATGTAATAGCCAGTAAGACGTAGTTCAATTCAAGTTTTAGGTATCGATTATGGACTTTTTAGCTGGCTTTGGTGCCTTGGACATGAGCTAGGTCCTTAAGAAACTGCATGAAAGGAGGACTAGCTGCCGAGTTGCACGGGAGAATGTGGAATGTGTTCATATGTAGTAAAAACCTAGAAATCCTTCCGTTTTCGTCATTTGTTATCGAATCGACTTAAAGCCAGATCGTCACATTGGCCGCTCTTCTCTCTGAAACGGTTGTACTTATCGTCTGCAAAGCTATGTCGCGTGCTGCGGTATGCGCAGACACTAAAAGCACCATAGTAGAAAACAGATGAAGCTTCTAAGTTGATGTAATAGCCAGTAAGAAGTAGTACAACTCAAGTTTTAGGTAGCGATAATTGACTTTTTAGCTTGCTTTTGTGCCTTGGACATGAGCTAGGACCTTGATATTCTGCATGAAAGGAGGACTATCAACCGAGTTGCACGGGTGAATGTGAAAAGTGTTCACATGTAGCAAAAACATTAGAAATCCGTCCGTTTTCGTCATTTGTTATCGAATCGACTTAAAGCCAGATCGTTACATTGGCCGCTCTTCTCTCTGAAACGGTTGTACTTATCGTCTGCAAAGCTATGTAGCGTGCTGCGGTATGTAGAGACACTAAAAGCACCATAATAGAACACAGATGAAGCTTCTAAGTTGATGTAATAGCCAGTAAGAAGTAGTCCAATTCAAGTTTTAGGTATCGATTATTGACTTTTTAGCAGGCTTTGGTGCCTTGGACATGAGCTAGGACCTTAAGATTCTGCATGAAAGGAGGACTAGCAGCCCAGCTGCACAGGAGAATGTGGAATGCGTTCATATGTAGTAAAAACCTAGAAATCCGTCCGTTTTCGTCATTTGTTACCGAATCGACTTAAAGCCAGATCGTCACATTGGCCGCTCTTCTCTCTGAAACGGTTGTACTTATCGTCTGCAAAGCTATGTCGCGTGCTGCGGTATGCGGAGACACTAAAAGCACCATAGTAGAACACAGATGAAGCTTCTAAGTTGATGTAATAGCCAGTAAGAAGTAGTACAATTCAAGTTTTAGGTATCGATTATTGACTTTTTAGGTGGCTTTGGTGCCTTGGACTTGAGCTAGGACCTTAAGATTCTGCATGAAAGGTGGACTAGCAGCCGAGTTGCACGGGAGAATGTGAAAAGTGTTCATATGCAGTAAAAACCCGAAAAATCCGTTCGTTATCGTCATTTTTTTATCGAATCGACATAAGGCCAGATCGTCACATTGGCCAATCTTCTCTCTGAAATGGTTGTACTTATCGTCTGCAAAGATATGACGTGTGCTGCGGTATGCGGAGACACTAAAACCACCATAGTAAAACACAGATGAAGCATCTAATTTAATGTAATAGCCAGTAAGAAGTAGTACAATTCAAGTTTCAGGTATCGATTATGGACTTTTTAGCTGGCTTTGGTGCCTTGGACATGAGCTAGGACCTTAAGAATCTGCATGAAAGGAGGACTAGCAGCCGAGTTGCACGGCAGAATGTGAAAAGTGTTCATATGTAGTAAAAACCTGAGAAATCCTTCCGTATTCGTCATTTGTTACCGAATCGAATTAAAGCCAGATCGTCACATTGGTCGCTCTTCTCTCTGAAACGATTGTACTTATCGACTGCAATGCTCTGTCGCGTGCTGCGGTATACGGAGACACTAAAAGCACCATAGTAGAACACAGATGAAGGTTCTAAGTTGATGTAATAGCCAGTAAGAATTAGTCCAACTCAAGTTTTAGGTATCGATTATTGACTTTTTAGCTGGCTTTGGTGCCTTGGACATGAGCTAGGACCTTAAGATTCTGCATGAAAGGAGGACTAGCAGCAGAGTTGCTCGGGACAATGTGAAAAGTGTTCATAAGTAGTAAAAACCTAGAAATCCGTCCGTTTTCGTCATTTGTTATCGAATCGACGTAAAGCCAGATCGTCACATTGGTCGCTCTTCTCTCTGAAACGATTGTACTTAACGTCTGCAAAGATATGTCGCGTGCTGCGGTATGCGGAGACACTAAAAGCACCATAGTAGAACACAGATGAAGGTTCTAAGTTGATGTAATAGCCAGTAAGAAGTAGACCAATTCAAGTTTTAGGTATCGATTATTGACTTTTTAGCTGGCTTTGGTTCCTTGGACATGAGCTCGGACCTTAAGATTCTGCAGGAAAGGAGGACTAGCTGCCGAGTTGCACGGGAGAATGTGAAAAGTGTTCATATGTAGTAAAAACCTGAGAAATCCGTGCGTTTTCGTCATTTGTTATCGACTCGACTTAAAGCCAGATCTTCACATTGGCCGCTCTTCTCTCTGAAACGGTCCTAATTATCGTCTGCAAAGCTATGTCTCGTGCTCCGGTATGCGGAGACACTAAAAGCACCATAGTAGAAAACAGATGAAGCTTCTAAGTTGATGTAATAGCCAGTAAGAAGTAGTCCAATTCAAGCTTTAGGTATCGATTATTGACTTTTTAGCTGGCTTTGGTGCCTTGGACATGAGCTAGGACCTTAAGATTCTGCATGAAAGGAGGACTAGCAGCAGAGATGCACGGGACAATGTGAAAAGTGTTCATATGTAGTAGAAACCTAGAAATCCGTCCGTTTTCGTCATTTGTTACCGAATCGACTTAAAGCCAGATCGTCACATTGGTCGCTCTTCTCTCTGAAACGATTGTACTCATCGTCTGCAAAGCTATGTCGCGTGCTGCGGTATGCGGAGACACTAAAAGCACCATAGTAGAACACAGATGAAGGTTCTAAGTTGATGTAATAGCCAGTAAGAAGTAGACCAATTCAAGTTTTAGGTATCGATTATTGACTTTTTAGCTGGCTTTGGTTCCTTGGACATGAGCTAGGACCTTAAGATTCTGCATGAAAGGAGGACTAGCTGCCGAGTTGCACGGGAGAATGTGAAAAGTGTTCGTATGTAGTAAAAACCTGAGAAATCAGTCCGTTTTCGTCATTTGTTATCGACTCGACTTAAAGCCAGATCTTCACATTGGCCGCTCTTCTCTCTGAAACGGTCCTAATTATCGTCTGCAAAGCTATGTCTCGTGCTCCAGTATGCGGAGACACTAAAAGCACCATAGTAGAAAACAGATGAAGCTTCTAAGTTGATGTAATAGCCAGTAAGATATAGTACAATTCAAGTTTTAGGTATCGATTATTGACTTTTTAGCTGGCTTTGGTGCCTTGGACATGAGCTAGGACCTTAAGATTCTGCATGAAAGGAGGACTAGCTGCCGAGTTTCCCCGGATAATGTGGAATGTGTTCATATGTAGTAAAAACCTAGAAATCCTTCCGTTTTCGTCATTTGTTATCGAATCGACTTAAAGCCAGATCTTCACATTGGCCGCTCTTCTCTCTGAAACGGTTGTACTTATCGTCTGCAAAGCTATGTCGCGTGCTGCGGTATGCGCAGACACTAAAAGCACCATAGTAGAAAACAGATGAAGCTTCTAACTTGATGTAATAGCCAGTAAGAAGTAGTACAACTCAAGTTTTAGGTAGCGATAATTGACTTTTTAGCTTGCTTTTGTGCCTTGGACATGAGCTAGGACCTTGATATTCTGCATGAAAGGAGGACTATCAGCCGAGTTGCACGGGTGAATGTGAAAAGTGTTCACATGTAGCAAAAACATTAGAAATCCGTCCGTTTTCGTCATTTGTTATCGAATCGACTTAAAGCCAGATCGTTACATTGGCCGCTCTTCTCTCTGAAACGGTTGTACTTATCGTCTGCAAAGCTATGTAGCGTGCTGCGGTATGTGGAGACACTAAAAGCACCATAATAGAACACAGATGAAGCTTCTAAGTTGATGTAATAGCCAGTAAGAAGTAGTCCAATTCAAGTTTTAGGTATCGATTATTGACTTTTTTGCAGGCTTTGGCTCCTAGGACATGAGCTAGGACCTTAAGATTCTGCATGAAAGGAGGCCTAGCTGCAGAGTTGCACGGGAGAATGTGAAAAGTGTTCATATGTAGTTAAAACCTGAGAAATCGGTCCGTTTTCGTCATTTGTTATCGACTCGACTTAAAGCCAGATCATCACATTGGCCGCTCTTCTCTCTGAAATGGTCCTAATTATCGTCTGCAAAGCTATGTCTCTTGCTCCGGTATGCGGAGACACTAAAAGCACCATAGTAGAAAACAGATGAAGCTTCTATGTTGATGTAATAGCCAGTAAGATATAGTACAATTCAAGTTTTAGGTTTCGATTATTGACTTTTTAGCTGGCTTTGGTGCCTTGGACATGAGCTAGGACCTTAAGATTCTGCATGAAAGGAGGACTAGGAGCCGAGTTGCACAGGAGAATGTGGAATGTGTTCATATGTAGTAAAAACCTAGAAATCCGTCCGTTTTCGTCATTTGTTACCGAATCGACTTAAAGCCAGATCGTCACATTGGCCGCTCTTCTCTCTGAAACGGTTGTACTTATCGTCTGCAAAGCTATGTCGCGTGCTGCGGTATGCGGAGACACTAAAAGCACCATAGTAGAACACAGATGAAGGTTCTAAGTTGATGTAATAGCCAGTAAGAAGTAGTACAATTCAAGTTTTAGGTATCGATTATTGACTTTTTAGGTGGCTTTGGTGCCTTGGACTTGAGCTAGGACCTTAAGATTCTGCATGAAAGGAGGACTAGCAGCCGAGTTGCACGGGAGAATGTGAAAAGTGTTCATATGCAGTAAAAACCCGAAAAATCCGTTCGTTATCGTCATTTTTTTATCGAATCGACATAAGGCCAGATCGTCACATTGGCCAATCTTCTCTCTGAAATGGTTGTACTTATCGTCTGCAAAGATATGACGTGTGCTGCGGTATGCGGAGACACTAAAACCACCATAGTAAAACACAGATGAAGCATCTAATTTAATGTAATAGCCAGTAAGAAGTAGTACAATTCAAGTTTTAGGTATCGATTATGGACTTTTTAGCTGGCTTTGGTGCCTTGGACATGAGCTAGGACCTTAAGATTCTGCATGAAAGGAGGACTAGCAGCAGAGTTACTCGGGACAATGTGAAAAGTGTTCATATGTAGTAAAAACCTAGAAATCCGTCCGTTTTCGTCATTTGTTATCGAATCGACGTAAAGCCAGATCGTCACATTGGTCGCTCTTCTCTCTGAAACGATTGTACTTATCGTCTGCAAAGATATGTCGCGTGCTGCGGTATGCGGAGACACTAAAAGCACCATAGTAGAACACAGATGAAGGTTCTAAGTTGATGTAATAGCCAGTAAGAAGTAGACCAATTCAAGTTTTAGGTATCGATTATTGACTTTTTAGCTGGCTTTTTGTTCCTTGGACATGAGCTAGGACCTTAAGATTCTGCATGAAAGGAGGACTAGCTGCCGAGTTGCACGGGAGAATGTGAAAAGTGTTCATATGTAGTAAAAACCTGAGAAATCCGTCCGTTTTCGTCATTTGTTATCGACTCGACTTAAAGCCAGATCTTCACATTGGCCGCTCTTCTCTCTGAAACGGTCCTAATTATCGTTTGCAAAGCTATGTCTCGTGCTCCGGTATGCGGAGACACTAAAAGCACCATAGTAGAAAACAGATGAAGCTTCTAAGTTGATGTAATAGCCAGTAAGATATAGTACAATTCAAGTTTTAGGTTTCGATTATTGACTTTTTAGCTGGCTTTGGTGCCTTGGACATGAGCTAGGACCTTAAGATTCTGCATGAAAGGAGGACTAGCAGCCGAGTTGCATGGGAGAATGTGGAATGTGTTCATATGTAGTAAAAACCTAGAAATCCGTCCGTTTTCGTCATTTGTTACCGAATCGACTTAAAGCCAGATCGTCACATTGGCCGCTCTTCTCTCTGAAACGGTTGTACTTATCGTCTGCAAAGCTATGTCGCGTGCTGCGGTATGCGGAGACACTAAAAGCACCATAGTAGAACACAGATGAAGCTTCTAAGTTGATGTAATAGCCAGTAAGAAGTAGTACAATTCAAGTTTTAGGTATCGATTATTGACTTTTTAGGGGGCTTTGGTGCCTTGGACTTGAGCTAGGACCTTAAGATTCTGCATGAAAGGAGGACTAGCAGCTGAGTTGCACGGGAGAATCTGAAAAGTGTTGATATGCAGTAAAAACCTGAAAAATCCGTTCGTTATCGTCATTTTTTTATCGAATCGTCATAAGGCCAGATCGTCACATTGGCCGCTCTTATCTCTGAAATGGTTGTACTTATCTTCTGCAAAGATATGACGTGTGCTGCGGTATGCGGAGACACTAAAATCACCATAGTAAAACACAGATGAAGCATCTAATTTAATGTAATAGCCAGTAAGAAGTAGTACAATTCAAGTTTTAGGTATCGATTATGGACTTTATAGCTGGCTTTGGTGCCTTGGACATGGGCTAGGGCCTTAAGAATCTGCATGAAAGGAGGACTAGCAGCTGATTTGCACGGGAGAATGTGAAAAGTGTTCATATGTAGTAAAAACCTGAGAAATCCGTCTGTTTTCGTCATTTGTTATCGACTCGACTTAAAGCCAGATCTTCACATTGGCCGCTCTTCTCTCTGAAACGGTTGTACTTATCGTCTGCAAAGCTATGACGTGTGCTGCGGTATGCGGAGACACTAAAACCACCATAGTAAAACACAGACGAAGCTTCTAAGTTGATGTAATAGCCAGTAAGATATAGTACAATTCTAGTTTTAGGTATCGATTATTGACTTTTTAGCTGGCTTTGGTGCCTTGGACATGAGCTAGGACGTTAAGATTCTGCATGAAAGGAGGACTAGCAGCCGCGTTGCACGGGAGAATGTGAGAAGTGTTCATATGTAGTAACAACCTGAGAAAGTCGTCCTTTTTCGTCATTTGTTATCGAATCGACTTAAAGCCAGAATGACACATTGGCCGCTCTTCTCTCTGAAACGGTTGTACTTATCGTCTGCAAAGCTATGACGTGTGCTGCGGTATGCGGAGACACTAAAACCACAATAGTAAAACACAGATGAAGCATCTAATTTAATGTAATAGGTAGTAAGAAGTAGTCCAATTCAAGTTTTAGGTATCGATTATTAATTTCTTAGCTGGCTTTGGTGCCTTGGACATGAGCTAGGACCTTAATATTCTGAATGAAAGGAGGACTAGCAGCTGAGTTGCACGGGAGAATGTGAAAAGTGTTCATATGTAGTAAAAACCTGAGGAATCCGTCCGTATTCGTCATTTGTTATCGACTCAACTTAAAGCCAGATCATCACATTGGCCGCTCTTCTCTCTGAAACGGTCGTAATTATCGTCTGCAAAGCTATGTCTCGTGCTCCAGTATGCGGAGACACTAAAAGCACCATAGTAGAAAACAGATGAAGCTTCTAAGTTGATGTAATAGCCAGTAAGATATAGTACAATTCAAGTTTTAGGTATCGATTATTGACTTTTTAGCTGGCTTTGGTGCCTTGGACATGAGCTAGGACCTTAAGATTCTGCATGAAGGAGGACTAGCTGCCGAGTTGCACGGGAGAATGTGGAATGTGTTCATATGTAGTAAAAACCTAGAAATCCGTCCGTTTTCGTCATTTGTTACCGAATCGACTTAAAGCCAGATCGTCACATTGGCCGCTCTTCTCTCTGAAACGGTTGTACTTATCGTCTGCAAAGCTATGTCGCGTGCTGCGGTATGCGCAGTCACTAAAAGCACCATAGAAGAAAACAGATGAAGCTTCTAAGTTGATGTAATAGCCAGTAAGAAGTAGTACAACTCAAGTTTTAGGTAGCGATAATTGACTTTTTAGCTTGCTTTTGTGCCTTGGACATGAGCTAGGACCTTGATATTCTGCATGAAAGGAGGACTATCAGCCGAGTTGCACGGGTGAATGTGAAAAGTGTTCACATGTAGCAAAAACATTAGAAATCCGTCCGTTTTTGTCATTTGTTATCGAATCGACTTAAAGCCAGATCGTTACATTGGCCGCTCTTCTCTCTGAAACGGTTGTACTTATCGTCTGCAAAGCTATGTAGCGTGCTGCGGTATGTGGAGACACTAAAAGCACCATAATAGAACACAGATGAAGCTTCTAAGTTGATGTAATAGCCAGTAAGAAGTAGTACAATTCAAGTTTTAGGTATCGATTATTGACTTTTTAGCTGGCTTTGGCTCCTTGGACATGAGCTAGGACCTTAACATTCTGCATGAAAGGAGGCCTAGCTGCAGAGTTGCACGGGAGAATGTGAAAAGTGTTCATATGTAGTTAAAACCTGAGAAATCGGTCCGTTTTCGTCATTTGTTATCGACTCGACTTAAAGCCAGATCATCACATTGGCCGCTCTTCTCTCTGAAATGGTCCTAATTATCGTCTGCAAAGCTATGTCTCTTGCTCCGGTATGTGGAGACACTAAAAGCACCATAGTAGAAAACAGATGAAGCTTCTATGTTGATGTAATAGCCAGTAAGATATAGTAAAATTCAAGTTTTAGGTTTCGATTATTGACTTTTTAGCTGGCTTTGGTGCCTTGGACATGAGCTAGGACCTTAAGATTCTGCATGAAAGGAGGACTAGCAGCCGAGTTGCACAGGAGAATGTGGAATGTGTTCATATGTAGTAAAAACCTAGAAATCCGTCCGTTTTCGTCATTTGTTACCGAATCGACTTAAAGCCAGATCGTCACATTGGCCGCTCTTCTCTCTGAAACGGTTGTACTTATCGTCTGCAAAGCTATGTCGCGTGCTGCGGTATGCGGAGACACTAAAAGCACCATAGTAGAACACAGATGAAGCTTCTAAGTTGATGTAATAGCCAGTAAGAAGTAGTACAATTCAAGTTTTAGGTATCGATTATTGACTTTTTAGGTGGCTTTGGTGCCTTGGACTTGAGCTAGGGCCTTAAGAATCTGCATGAAAGGAGGACTAGCAGCTGATTTGCACGGGAGAATGTGAAAAGTGTTCATATGTAGTAAAAACCTGAGAAATCCGTCTGTTTTCGTCATTTGTTATCGACTCGACTTAAAGCCAGATCTTCACATTGGCCGCTCTTCTCTCTGAAACGGTTGTACTTATCGTCTGCAAAGCTATGACGTGTGCTGCGGTATGCGGAGACACTAAAACCACCATAGTAAAACACAGATGAAGCTTCTAAGTTGATGTAATAGCCAGTAAGATATAGTACAATTCTAGTTTTAGGTATCGATTATTGACTTTTTAGCTGGCTTTGGTGCCTTGGACATGAGCTAGGACCTTAAGAATCTGCATGAAAGGAGGACTAGCAGCCGAGATGCACGGCAGAATGTGAAAAGTGTTCATATGTAGCAAAAACCTGAGAAATCCTTCCGTATTCGTCATTTGTTACCGAATCGAATTAAAGCCAGATCGTCACATTGGTCGCTCTTCTCTCTGAAACGATTGTACTTATCGACTGCAATGCTCTGTCGCGTGCTGCGGTATGCGGAGACACTAAAAGCACCATAGTAGAACACAGATGAAGGTTCTAAGTTGATGTAATAGCCAGTAAGAATTAGTCCAACTCAAGTTTTAGGTATCGATTATTGACTTTTTAGCTGGCTTTGGTGCCTTGGACATGAGCTAGGACCTTAAGGTTCTGCATGAAAGGAGGACTAGCAGCAGAGTTGCACGGGACAATGTGAAAAGTGTTCATATGTAGTAAAAACCTAGAAATCCGTCCGTTTTCGTCATTTGTTATCGAATCGACGTAAAGCCAGATCGTCACATTGGTCGCTCTTCTCTCTGAAACGATTGTACTTATCGTCTGCAAAGATATGTCGCGTGCTGCGGTATGCGGAGACACTAAAAGCACCATAGTAGAACACAGATGAAGGTTCTAAGTTGATGTAATAGCCAGTAAGAAGTAGACCAATTCAAGTTTTAGGTATCGATTATTGACTTTTTAGCTGGCTTTGGTTCCTTGGACATGAGCTAGGACCTTAAGATTCTGCATGAAAGGAGGACTAGCTGCCGAGTTGCACGGGAGAATGTGAAAATTGTTCATATGTAGTAAAAACCTGAGAAATCCGTCCGTTTTCGTCATTTGTTATCGACTCGACTTAAAGCCAGATCTTCACATTGGCCGCTCTTCTCTCTGAAACGGTCCTAATTATCGTCAGCAAAGCTATGTCTCGTGCTCCGGTATGCGGAGACACTAAAAGCACCATAGTAGAAAACAGATGAAGGTTCTAAGTTGATGTAATAGCCAGTAAGATATAGTACAATTCAAGTTTTAGGTTTCGATTATTGACTTTTTAGCTGGCTTTGGTGCCTTGGACATGAGCTAGGACCTTAAGATTCTGCATGAAAGGAGGACTAGCAGCCGAGTTGCATGGGAGAATGTGGAATGTGTTCATATGTAGTAAAAACCTAGAAATCCGTCCGTTTTCGTCATTTGTTACCGAATCGACTTAAAGCCAGATCGTCACATTGGCCGCTCTTCTCTCTGAAACGGTTGTACTTATCGTCTGCAAAGCTATGTCGCGTGCTGCGGTATGCGAAGACACTAAAAGCACCATAGTAGAACACAGATGAAGCTTCTAAGTTGATGTAATAGCCAGTAAGAAGTAGTACAATTCAAGTTTTAGGTATCGATTATTGACTTTTTAGGGGGCTTTGGTGCCTTGGACTTGAGCTAGGACCTTAAGATTCTGCATGAAAGGAGGACTAGCAGCTGAGTTGCACGGGAGAATCTGAAAAGTGTTGATATGCAGTAAAAACCTGAAAAATCCGTTCGTTATCGTCATTTTTTTATCGAATCGTCATAAGGCCAGATCGTCACATTGGCCGCTCTTCTCTCTGAAATGGTTGTACTTATCGTCTGCAAAGATATGACGTGTGCTGCGGTATGCGGAGACACTAAAATCACCATAGTAAAACACAGATGAAGCATCTAATTTAATGTAATAGCCAGTAAGAAGTAGTACAATTCAAGTTTTAGGTATCGATTATTGACTTTTTAGCTGGCTTTGGTGCATTGGACATGAGCTAGGGCCTTAAGAATCTGCATGAAAGGAGGACTAGCAGCTGATTTGCACGGGAGAATGTGAAAAGTGTTCATATGTAGTAAAAACCTGAGAAATACGTCTGTTTTCGTCATTTGTTATCGACTCGACTTAAAGCCAGATCTTCACATTGGCCGCTCTTCTCTCTGAAACGGTTGTACTTATCGTCTGCAAAGCTATGACGTGTGCTGCGGTATGCGGAGACACTAAAACCACCATAGTAAAACACAGACGAAGCTTCTAAGTTGATGTAATAGCCAGTAAGATATAGTACAATTCTAGTTTTAGGTATCGATTATTGACTTTTTAGCTGGCTTTGGTGCCTTGGACATGAGCTAGGACGTTAAGATTCTGCATGAAAGGAGGACTAGCAGCCGCGTTGCACGGGAGAAATTGAGAAGTGTTCATATGTAGTAAAAACCTGAGAAAGTCGTCCTTTTTCGTCATTTGTTATCGAATCGACTTAAAGCCAGAATGACACATTGGCCGCTCTTCTCTCTGAAACGGTTGTACTTATCGTCTGCAAAGCTATGACGTGTGCTGCGGTATGCGGAGACACTAAAACCGCAATAGTAAAACACAGATGAAGCATCTAATTTAATGTAATAGCTAGTAAGAAGTAGTCAAATTCAAGTTTTAGGTATCGATTATTAATTTCTTAGCTGGCTTTGGTGCCTTGGACATGAGCTAGGACCTTAAGATTCTGAATGAAAGGAGGACTAGCAGCCGAGTTGCTCGGGAGAATGTGAAAAGTGTTCATATGTAGTAAAAACCTGAGGAATCCGTCCGAATTCGTCATTTGTTATCGACTCAACTTAAAGCCAGATCATCACATTGGCCGCTCTTCTCTCTGAAACGGTCGTAATTATCGTCTGCAAAGCTATGTCTCGTGCTCCAGTATGCGGAGACACTAAAAGCACCATAGTAGAAAACAGATGAAGGTTCTAAGTTGATGTAATAGCCAGTAAGAATTAGTCCAACTCAAGTTTAGGTATCGATAATTGACTTTTTAGCTTGCTTTTGTGCCTTGGACATGAGCTAGGACCTTGATATTCTGCATGAAAGGAGGACTATCAGCCGAGTTGCACGGGTGAATGTGAAAAGTGTTCACATGTAGCAAAAACATTAGAAATCCGTCCGTTTTCGTCATTTGTTATCGAATCGACTTAAAGCCAGATCGTTACATTGGCCGCTCTTCTCTCTGAAACGGTTGTATTTATCGTCTGCAAAGCTATGTAGCGTGCTGCGGTATGTGGAGACACTAAAAGCACCATAATAGAACACAGATGAAGTTTCTAAGTTGATGTAATAGCCAGTAAGAAGTAGTCCAATTCAAGTTTTAGGTATCGATTATTGACTTTTTAGCAGGCTTTGGCTCCTTGGACATGAGCTAGGACCTTAAGATTCTGCATGAAAGCAGGCCTAGCTGCAGAGTTGCACGGGAGAATGTGAAAAGTGTTCATATGTAGTTAAAACCTGAGAAATCGGTCCGTTTTCGTCATTTGTTATCGACTCGACTTAAAGCCAGATCATCACATTGGCCGCTCTTCTCTCTGAAATGGTCCTAATTATCGTCTGCAAAGCTATGTCTCTTGCTCCGGTATGCGGAGACACTAAAAGCACCATAGTAGAAAACAGATGAAGCTTCTATGTTGATGTAATAGCCAGTAAGATATAGTAAAATTCAAGTTTTAGGTTTCGATTATTGACTTTTTAGATGGCTTTGGTGCCTTGGACATGAGCTAGGACCTTAAGATTCTGCATGAAAGGAGGACTAGCAGCCGAGTTGCACAGGAGAATGTGGAATGTGTTCATATGTAGTAAAAACCTAGAAATCCGTCCGTTTTCGTCATTTGTTACCGAATCGACTTAAAGCCAGATCGTCACATTGGCCGCTCTTCTCTCTGAAACGGTTGTACTTATCGTCTGCAAAGCTATGTCGCGTGCTGCGGTATGCGGAGACACTAAAAGCACCATAGTAGAACACAGATGAAGCTTCTAAGTTGATGTAATAGCCAGTAAGAAGTAGTACAATTCAAGTTTTAGGTATCGATTATTGACTTTTTAGGTGGCTTTGGTGCCTTGGACTTGAGCTAGGGCCTTAAGAATCTGCATGAAAGGAGGACTAGCAGCTGATTTGCACGGGAGAATGTGAAAAGTGTTCATATGTAGTAAAAACCTGAGAAATCCGTCTGTTTTCGTCATTTGTTATCGACTCGACTTAAAGCCAGATCTTCACATTGGCCGCTCTTCTCTCTGAAACGGTTGTACTTATAGTCTGCAAAGCTATGACGTGTGCTGCGGTATGCGGAGACACTAAAACCACCATAGTAAAACACAGACGAAGCTTCTAAGTTGATGTAATAGCCAGTAAGATATAGTACAATTCTAGTTTTAGGTATCGATTATTGACTTTTTAGCTGGCTTTGGTGCCTTGGACATGAGCTAGGACCTTAAGAATCTGCATGAAAGGAGGACTAGCAGCCGAGTTGCACGGCAGAATGTGAATAGTGTTCATATGTAGCAAAAACCTGAGAAATCCTTCCGTATTCGTCATTTGTTACCGAATCGAATTAAAGCCAGATCGTCACATTGGTCGCTCTTCTCTCTGAAACGATTGTACTTATCGACTGCAATGCTCTGTCGCGTGCTGCGGTATACGGAGACACTAAAAGCACCATAGTAGAACACAGATGAAGGTTCTAAGTTGATGTAATAGCCAGTAAGAATTAGTCCAACTCAAGTTTTAGGTATCGATTATTGACTTTTTAGCTGGCTTTGGTGCCTTGGACATGAGCTAGGACCTTAAGATTCTGCATGAAAGGAGGACTAGCAGCAGAGTTGCACGGGACAATGTGAAAAGTGTTCATATGTAGTAAAAACCTAGAAATCCGTCCGTTTTCGTCATTTGTTATCGAATCGACGTAAAGCCAGATCGTCACATTGGTCGCTCTTCTCTCTGAAACGATTGTACTTATCGTCTGCAAAGATATGTCGCGTGCTGCGGTATGCGGAGACACTAAAAGCACCATAGTAGAACACTGATGAAGGTTCTAAGTTGATGTAATAGCCAGTAAGAAGTAGACCAATTCAAGTTTTAGGTATCGATTATTGACTTTTTAGCTGGCTTTCGTTCCTTGGACATGAGCTAGGACCTTAAGATTCTGCATGAAAGGAGGACTAGCTGCCGAGTTGCACGGGAGAATGTGAAAAGTGTTCATATGTAGTAAAAACCTGAGAAATCCGTCCGTTTTCGTCATTTGTTATCGACTCGACTTAAAGCCAGATCTTCACATTGGCCGCTCTTCTCTCTGAAACGGTCCTAATTATCGTCTGCAAAGCTATGTCTCGTGCTCCGGTATGCGGAGACACTAAAAGCACCATAGTAGAAAACAGATGAAGCTTCTAAGTTGATGTAATAACCAGTAAGATATAGTACAATTCAAGTTTTAGGTTTCGATTATTGACTTTTTAGCTGGCTTTGGTGCCTTGGACATGAGCTAGGACCTTAAGATTCTGCATGAAAGGAGGACTAGCAGCCGAGTTGCATGGGAGAATGTGGAATGTGTTCATATGTAGTAAAAACCTAGAAATCCGTCCGTTTTCGTCATTTGTTACCGAATCGACTTAAAGCCAGATCGTCACATTGGCCGCTCTTCTCTCTGAAACGGTTGTACTTATCGTCTGCAAAGCTATGTCGCGTGCTGCGGTATGCGGAGACACTAAAAGCACCATAGTAGAACACAGATGAAGCTTCTAAGTTGATGTAATAGACAGAAAGAAGTAGTACATTTCAAGTTTTAGGTATCGAATATTGACTTTTTAGATGGCTTTGGTGCCTTGGACTTGAGCTAGGACCTTAAGATTCTGCATGAAAGGAGGACTATCAGCCGAGTTGCACGGGAGAATGTGAAAAGTGTTCATATGCAGTAAAAACCCGAAAAATCCGTTCGTTATCGTTATTTTTTTATCGAATCGACATAAGGCCAGATCGTCACATTGGCCACTCTTCTCTCTGAAATGGTTGTACTTATCGTCTGCAAAGATATGACGTGTGCTGCGGTATGCGGAGACACTAAAACCACCATAGTAAAACACAGATGAAGCATCTAATTTAATGTAATAGCCAGTAAGATATAGTACAATTCAAGTTTTAGGTATCGATTATGGACTTTTTAGCTGGCTTTGGTGCCTTGGACATGAGCTAGGACCTTAAGAATCTGCATGAAAGGAGGTCTAGCAGCCGAGTTGCACGGGAGAATGTGAAAAGTGTTCATATGTAGTAAAAACCTGAGAAATCCGTCCGTATTCGTCATTTGTTACCGAATCGAATTAAAGCCAGATCGTCACATTGGTCGCTCTTCTCTCTGAAACGATTGTACTTATCGACTGCAAAGCTCTGTCGCGTGCTGCGGTATACGGAGACACTAAAAGCACCATAGTAGAACACAGATGAAGGTTCTAAGTTGATGTAATAGCCAGTAAGAGGTAGTCCAATTCAAGTTTTAGGTATCGATTATTGACTTTTTAGCTGGCTTTGGTGTCTTGGACATGAGCTAGGACCTTAAGATTCTGCATGAAAGGAGGACTAGCAGCAGAGTTGCACGGGACAATGTGAAAAGTGTTCATATGTAATAAAAACCTAGAAATCCGTCCGTTTTCGTCATTTGTTATCGAAATGACGTAAAGCCAGATCGTCACATTGGTCGCTCTTCTCTCTGAAACGATTGTACTAATCGTCTGCAAAGCTATGTCGCGTGCTGCGGTATGCGGAGACACTAAAAGCACCATAGTAGAAAACAGATGAAGCTTCTAAGTTGATGTAATAGCCAGTAAGATATAGTACAATTCAAGTTTTGGGTTTCGATTATTGACTTTTTAGCTGGCTTTGGTGCCTTGGACATGAGCTAGGGCCTTAAGATTCTGCATGAAAGGAGGACTAGCAGCCGAGTTGCATGGGAGAATGTGGAATGTGTTCATATGTAGTAAAAACCTAGAAATCCGTCCGTTTTCGTCATTTGTTACCGAATCGACTTATAGCCAGATCGTCACATTGGCCGCTCTTCTCTCTGAAACGGTTGTACTTATCGTCTGCAAAGCTATGTCGCGTGCTGCGGTATGCGGAGACACTAAAAGCACCATAGTAGAACACAGATGAAGCTGCTAAGTTGATGTAATAGCCAGTAAGAAGTAGTACAATTCAAGTTTTAGGTATCGATTATTGACTTTTTAGGGGGCTTTGGTGCCTTGGACTTGAGCTAGGACCTTAAGATTCTGCATGAAAGGAGGACTAGCAGCTGAGTTCTACGGGAGAATCTGAAAAGTGTTGATATGCAGTAAAAACCTGAAAAATCCGTTCGTTATCGTCATTTTTTTATCGAATCGTCATAAGGCCAGATCGTCACATTGGCCGCTCTTCTTTCTGAAATGGTTGTACTTATCGTCTGCAAAGATATGACGTGTGCTGCGGTATGCGGAGACACTAAAATCACCATAGTAAAACACAGATGAAGCATCTAATTTAATGTAATAGCCAGTAAGAAGTAGTACAATTCAAGTTTTAGGTATCGATTATGGACTTTATAGCTGGCTTTGGTGCCTTGGACATGAGCTAGGACCTTACGAATCTGCATGAAAGGAGGACTAGCAGCCGAGTTGCACGGGAGAATGTGAAAAGTGTTCATATGTAGTAAAAACCTGAGAAATCCGTCCGTTTTCGTCATTTGTTATCGAATCGACTTAAAGCCAGATCGTCACATTGGCCGCATTTATGTCTAAAACGATTGTACTTTTCGTATACAAAGCTATGTCGCGTGCTGCGGTATGCGGAGACACTAAAAGCATCATAGTAGAACACAGATGAAGCTTCTAAGTTGATGTAATAGATAGTAAGAAGTAGTACAATTCAAGTTTTTGGTATCGATTATTGACTTTATAGCTATCTTTGGTGCCTTGGACATGAGCTAGGACCTTAAGATTCTTCATGAAAGGAGGACTAGCAGCTGATTTGCACGGGAGAATGTGAAAAGTGTTCATATGTAGTAAAAACCTGAAAAATCCGTCCGTTTTCGTCATTTGTTATCGACTCGACTTAAAGCCAGATCTTCACATTGGCCGCTCTTCTCTCTGAAACGGTTGTACTTATCGTCTGCAAAGCTATGACGTGTGCTGCGGTATGCGGAGACACTAAAACCAACATAGTAAAACACAGATGAAGCTTCTAAGTTGATGTAATAGCCAGTAAGATATAGTACAATTCTAGTTTTAGGTATCGATTATTGACTTTTTAGCTGGCTTTGGTGCCTTGGACATGAGCTAGGACGTTAAGATTCTGCATGAAAGGAGGACTAGCAGCCGCGTTGCACGAGAGAATGTGAGAAGTGTTCATATGTAGTAAAAACCTGAGAAATCCGTCCTTTTTCGTCATTTGTTATCGAATCGACTTAAAGCCAGAATGTCACATTGGCCGCTCTTCTCTCTGAAACGGTTGTACTTATCGTCTGCAAAGCTATGACGTGTGCTGCGGTATGCGGAGACACTAAAACCACAATAGTAAAACACAGATGAAGCATCTAATTTAATGTAATAGCCAGTAAGAAGTAGTACAATTCAAGTTCTAGGTATCGATTATTAATTTCTTAGCTGGCTTTGGTGCCTTGGACATGAGCTAGGACCTTATGATTCTGCATGAAAGGAGGACTAGCAGCTGAGTTGCACGGGAGAATGTGAAAAGTGTTCATATGCAGGAAAAAAACCCGAAAAATCCGTTCGTTATCGTCATTTGTTATCGAATCGACTTAAAGCCAGATCGTCACATTGGTCGCTCGTCTCTCTGAAACGATTGTACTTATCGACTGCATCGCTATGTCGCTTGCTGCGGTATGCGGAGACACTAAAAGCACCATAGTAGAACACAGATGAAGGTTCTAAGTTGATGTAATAGCCAGTAAGAAGTAGTACAATTCAAGTTTTAGGTATCGATTATTGACTTTTTAGCTGGCTTTTTTGCCTTGGACATGAGCTAGGACCTTAAGATTCTGCATGAAAGGAGAACTAGCAGCCTAGTTGCACGGGAGAATGTGAAAAGTGTTCACATGTAGTAAAAACCTGAGAAATCCGTCCGTTTTCGTCATTTGTTATCGAATCGACTTAAAGCCAAATCGTCACATTGGCCTCTCTTCTCTCTGAAACGGTTGTACTTATCGTCTGCAAAGCTATGTCGCGTGCTGCGGTATGTGGAAATACTAAAAGCACCATAGCAGAACACAGATGAAGCTTCTATGTTGATGTAATAGCCAGTAAGAAGTAGTACAATTCAAGTATTAGGTATCGATTATTGACTTTTTAGCTGGCATTGGTGCGGTTGGACATGAGCTAGGACCTTAAGATTCTGCATGAAAAGAGAACTAGCAGCCGAGTTGCACGGAAGAATGTGAAAAGTGTTCATATGTAGTAAAAACCTGAGAAATCCTTCCGTTTTCGTCATTTGTTATCGAATCGACTTAAAACCAGAATGTCACACTTGCCGCTCTTCTCTCTGAAACGGTTGTACTTATCGTCTGCAAAGCTAAGACGTGTGCTGCGGTATGCGGAGACACTAAAACCACCATAGTAAAACACAGATGAAGCATCTAATTTAATGTAATAGCCAGTAAGAAGTAGTACAATTCAAGATTTAGGTATCGATTTTTGACTTTATAGCTATCTTTGGTGCCTTGGACATGAGCTAGGACCTTAAGATTCTTCATGAAAGGAGGACTAGCAGCTGATTTGCACGGGAGAATGTGAAAAGTGATCATATGTAGTAAAAACCTGAGAAATCCGTCCGTTTTCGTCATTTGTTATCGACTCGACTTAAAGCCAGATCTTCACATTGGCCGCTCTTCTCTCTGAAACGGTTGTACTTATCGTCTGCAAAGCTATGACGTGTGCTGCGGTATGCGGAGACAATAAAACCACCATAGTAAAACACAGATGAAGCTTCTAAGTTGATGTAATAGCCAGTAAGATATAGTACAATTCTAGTTTTAGGTATCGATTATTGACTTTTTAGCTGGCTTTGGTGCCTTGGACATGAGCTAGGACGTTAAGATTCTGCATGAAAGGAGGACTAGCAGCCGCGTTGCACGGGAGAATGTGAGAAGTGTTCATATGTAGTAAAAACCTGAGAAATCCGTCCTTTTTCGTCATTTGTTATCGAATCGACTTAAAGCCAGAATGTCACATTGGCCGCTCTTCTCTCTGAAACGGTTGTACTTATCGTCTGCAAAGCTATGACGTGTGCTGCGGTATGCGGAGACACTAAAACCACAATAGTAAAACACAGATGAAGCATCTAATTTAATGTAATAGCCAGTAAGAAGTAGTACAATTCAAGTTTTAGGTATCGATTATTAATTTTTTAGCTGGCTTTGGTGCCTTGGACATGAGCTAGGACCTTAAGATTCTGCATGAAAGGAGGACTAGCAGCTGAGTTGCACGGGAGAATGTGAAAAGTGTTCATATGCAGGAAAAACCCGAAAAATCCGTTCGTTATCGTCATTTGTTATCGAATCGACTTAAAGCCAGATCGTCACATTGGTCGCTCGTCTCTCTGAAACGATTGTACTTATCGACTGCATCGCTATGTCGCGTGCTGCGGTATGCGGAGACACTAAAAGCACCATAGTAGAACACAGATGAAGGTTCTAAGTTGATGTAATAGCCAGTAAGAAGTAGTACAATTCAAGTTTTAGGTATCGATTATTGACTTTTTAGCTGGCTTTTTTGCCTTGGACATGAGCTAGGACCTTAAGATTCTGCATGAAAGGAGAACTAGCAGCCTAGTTGCACGGGAGAATGTGAAAAGTGTTCACATGTAGTAAAAACCTGAGAAATCCGTCCGTTTTCGTCATTTGTTATCGAATCGACTTAAAGCCAAATCGTCACATTGGCCTCTCTTCTCTCTGAAACGGTTGTACTTATCGTCTGCAAAGCTATGTCGCGTGCTGCGGTATGTGGAAATACTAAAAGCACCATAGCAGAACACAGATGAAGCTTCTATGTTGATGTAATAGCCAGTAAGAAGTAGTACAATTCAAGTATTAGGTATCGATTATTGACTTTTTAGCTGGCTTTGGTGCGGTTGGACATGAGCTAGGACCTTAAGATTCTGCATGAAAAGAGAACTAGCAGCCGAGTTGCACGGCAGAATGTGAAAAGTGTTCATATGTAGTAAAAACCTGAGAAATCCTTCCGTTTTCGTCATTTGTTATCGAATCGACTTAAAACCAGAATGTCACACTTGCCGCTCTTCTCTCTGAAACGATTGTACTTATCGTCTGCAAAGCTAAGACGTGTGCTGCGGTATGCGGAGACACTAAAACCACCATAGTAAAACACAGATGATGCATCTAATTTAATGTAATAGCCAGTAAGAAGTAGACCAATTCAAGTTTTAGGTTTCGATTATTGACTTTTTAGCTGGCTTTGGTTCCTTGTACATGAGCTAGGACCTTAAGATTCTGCATGAAAGGAGGACTAGCTGCCGAGTTGCACGGGAGATTGTGAAAAGTGTACACATGTAGTAAAAACCTGAGAAATCGGTCCGTTTTCGTCATTTGTTATCGACTCGACTTAAAGCCAGATCTTCACATTGGAGGCTCTTCTCTCTGAAACGGTTGTACTTATCGTCTGCAAAGCTATGACGTGTGCTGCGGTATGCGGAGACAATAAAACCACCATAGTAAAACACAGATGAAGCTTCTAAGTTGATGTAATAGCCAGTAAGATATAGTACAATTCAAGTTTTAGGTATCGATTATGGACTTTTTAGCTGGCTTTGGTGCCTTGGACATGAGCTAGGACGTTAAGATTCTGCATGAAAGGAGGACTAGCAGCCGCGTTGCACGGGAGAATGTGAGAAGTGTTCATATGTAGTAAAAACCTGAGAAATCCGTCCTTTTTCGTCATTTGTTATCGAATCGACTTAAAGCCAGATCGTCACATTGGCCGCATTTATGTCTAAAACGATTGTACTTATCGTATGCAAAGCTATGTCGCGTGCTGCGGTATGCGGAGACACTAAAAGCATCATAGTAGAACACAGATGAAGCTTCTAAGTTGATGTAATAGATAGTAAGAAGTAGTACAATTCAAGTTTTAGGTATCGATTATTGACTTTATAGCTATCTTTGGTGCCTTGGACATGAGATAGGACCTTAAGATTCTTCATGAAAGGAGGACTAGCAGCTGATTTGCACGGGAGAATGTGAAAAGTGTTCATATGTAGTAAAAACCTGAGAAATCCGTCCGTTTTCGTCATTTGTTATCGACTCGACTTAAAGCCAGATCTTCACATTGGCCGCTCTTCTCTCTGAAACGGTTGTACTTATCGTCTGCAAAGCTATGACGTGTGCTGCGGAATGCGGAGACACTAAAACCAACATAGTAAAACACAGATGAAGCTTCTAAGTTTGATGTAATAGCCAGTAAGATATAGTACAATTCTAGTTTTAGGTATCGATTATTGACTTTTTAGCTGGCTTTGGTGCCTTGGACAAAAGCTAGGACGTTAAGATTCTGCATGAAAGGAGGACTAGCAGCCGCGTTGCACGAGAGAATGTGAGAAGTGTTCATATGTAGTAAAAACCTGAGAAATCCGTCCTTTTTCGTCATTTGTTATCGAATCGACTTAAAGCCAGAATGTCACATTGGCCGCTCTTCTCTCTGAAACGGTTGTACTTATCGTCTGCAAAGCTATGACGTGTGCTGCGGTATGCGGAGACACTAAAACCACAATAGTAAAACACAGATGAAGCATCTAATTTAATGTAATAGCCAGTAAGAAGTAGTACAATTCAAGTTTTAGGTATCGATTATTAATTTCTTAGCTGGCTTTGGTGCCTTGGACATGAGCTAGGACCTTAAGATTCTGCATGAAAGGAGGACTAGCAGCTGAGTTGCACGGGAGAATGTGAAAAGTGTTCATATGCAGGAAAAACCCGAAAAATCCGTTCGTTATCGTCATTTGTTATCGAATCGACTTAAAGCCAGATCGTCACATTGGTCGCTCGTCTCTCTGAAACGATTGTACTTATCGACTGCATCGCTATGTCGCGTGCTGCGGTATGCGGAGACACTAAAAGCACCATAGTAGAACACAGATGAAGGTTCTAAGTTGATGTAATAGCCAGTAAGAAGTAGTACAATTCAAGTTTTAGGTATCGATTATTGACTTTTTAGCTGGCTTTTTTGCCTTGGACATGAGCTAGGACCTTAAGATTCTGCATGAAAGGAGAACTAGCAGCCTAGTTGCACGGGAGAATGTGAAAAGTGTTCACATGTAGTAAAAACCTGAGAAATCCGTCCGTTTTCGTCATTTGTTATCGAATCGACTTAAAGCCAAATCGTCACATTGGCCTCTCTTCTCTCTGAAACGGTTGTACTTATCGTCTGCAAAGCTATGTCGCGTGCTGCGGTATGTGGAAATACTAAAAGCACCATAGCATAACACAGATGAAGCTTCTATGTTGATGTAATTGCCAGTAAGAAGTAGTACAATTCAAGTATTAGGTATCGATTATTGACTTTTTAGCTGGCTTTGGTGCCTTGGACATGAGCTAGGACGTTAAGATTCTGCATGAAAGGAGGACTAGCAGCCGCGTTGCACGGGAGAATGTGAGAAGTGTTCATATGTAGTAAAAACCTAGAAATCCGTCCGTTTTCGTCATTTGTTATCGAATCGACTTGAAGCCAGATCGTCACTTTGGCCGCACTTCAGTCTGAAACGGTTACATTTATCGTCTGCAAAGCTATGTCTCGTGCTGCGGTATGCGGAGACACTAAAAGCACCATTGTAGAACACAGATGAAGCTTCTAGGTTGATGTAATAGCCAGTAAGAAGTAGTACAATTCAAGTTTTAGTTATCGATTATTGACTTTTTACACTACTTTGGTGCCTTGGACATGTTCTAGGACCTCAACGTTTTGCATGAAAGGAGGACTAGCTGCCGCGTTGCACGGGAGAATGTGAAAATTGTTCATATGTAGTAAAAACCTGAGAAATCCGCACGTTTTCGTCATTTGTTATCGAATCGACTTAAAGCCAGATCGTCACATTGGCCGCACTTCAGTCTGAAACGGTTACATTTATCGTCTGCAAAGCTATGTCGCGTGCTGCGGTATGCGGGGACACTAGAAGCACCATAGTAGAACACAGATGAAGCTTCTAAGTTGATGTAATAGCCAGTAAGAAGTAGTACAATTCAAGTTTTAGTTATAGATTATTGACTTTTTAGCTGGCTTTTGTGACTTTGTCATGAGCTAGGACCTTAACATTTTGCATGAAAGGAGGACTAGCAGCCGAGTTGCACTGGAGAATGTGAATAGTGTTCATATGTAGTAAAAACCTGAGAAATCCGTCCGTTTTCGTCATTTGTTATCGAATCGACTTAAAGCCAGATCGTCACATTGGCCGCTCTTCTCTCTGAAACGGTTGTACTTATCGTCTGCAAAGCTATGTCGCGTGCTGTGGTATGCGAGACATTAAATGCACCATAGTAGAACACAGATGAAGCTTCTCAAATGATGTAATAGCCAGTAAGAAGTAGTACAATTCAAGTTTTTGTTATCGATTATTGACTTTTTAAACTTCTTTGGTGCCCTGGACATGAGGTAGGACCTTAAGAAACTGCATGAAATTAGGACTAGCAGTCGCGTTTCACGGGAGAATGTGAAAAGTGTTCATATGTAGTAAAAACCTGAGAAATCCGTCCGTTTTCGTCATTTGTTATCGAATCGACTTGAAGCCAGATCGTCACATTGGGCGCACTTCAGTCTTAAACGGTTACATTTATCGTCTGCAAAGCTATGTCGCGTGCTGCGGTATGCGGGGACACTAGAAGCACCATAGTAGAACACAGATGAAGCTTCAAAGTTGATGTAATAGCCAGTAAGAAGTAGTACAATTCAAGTTTTAGTTATAGATTATTTAATTTTTAGCTGGCTTTGGTGCCTTGGACATGAGCTAGGACCTTAACATTTTGCATGAAAGGAAGACTAGCAGCCGAATTGCACAGGAGAATGTGAATAGTGCTCATATGTAGTAAAAACCTGAGAAATCCGCCCGTGTTCGTCATTTGTTATCGAATCGACTTAAAGCCAGATCTTACCATTGGCCGCTCGTCTCTCTGAAACGGTTGTACTTACCGTCTGCAAAGCTATGTCGCGTGCTGCGGTATGCGGAGACACTAAACGCACCATAGTAGAACACAGATGAAGCTTCTAAGTTGATGTAATAGCCAGTAAGATGTAGTACAATTCATGTTTTCGTTATGGATTATTGACTTTTTACCCTTCTTAGGTGCCTTGGACATGAGCTAGGACCTTAACATTTTGCATGGAAGGAGGACCAGCAGCCGAGTTGCACGGGAGGATGTGAAAAGTATTCATATGTAGTAAAAACCTGAGAAATACGTCCGTTTTCGTCATTTGTTATCGAATCGATTTAAACCCAGATTGTCACATTGGCCGGTCTTCTATCTGAAACGGTTACATTTATCGTCTGCAAAGCTATGTCGCGTGCTGCGGTATGCGGAGACACTAGAAGCACCATAGTAGAACACAGATGAAGCTTCTAAGTTGATGTAATAGCCAGTAATAAGTAGTACAATTCAAGTTTTAGAGGACCATACGCAACCGTCTCCATGAAGCTGGGCTACGGTCCCGCACACCGTTAGGCCGTCTTCCGCTCACGCCCCAACATCGTGCAGCCCACCTCCAGTGGTGTCGCGACAGGCGTGAATGTAGGGACAAATGGAGACGTGTCGTCTTCAGCGATGAGAATCGCTTCTGCCGTGGTGCCAATGATGGTCGTATGCGTGTTTGGCGCTGTGCAGGTGAGCGCCACAATCAGGACTGCATACGACCGAGGCACACAGGGCCAACACCCGGCATCATGGTGTGGGGAGCGATGTCCTACACTGGCCGTACACCTCTGGTGATCGTCGAGGGGACACTGAATAGTGCACGGTACATCCAAACCGTCATCGAACCCATCGTTCTATGATTCCTAGACCGGCAAGGGAACTTGCTGTTCCAACAGGACAATGCACGTCCGCATGTATCCCGTGCCACCCAACGTGCTCTAGAAGGTGTAAGTCAACTACCCTGGCCAGCAAGATCTCCGGATCTGTCCCCCATTGAGCATGTTTGGGACTGGATGAAGCGTCTTCTCACGCGGTCTGCACGTCCAGCACGAACGTTGGTCCAAGTCGCCACGTGGAAATGGCATGGCAAGCCGTTACACAGGACTACTTCCAGCATCTCTACGATCGTCTCCGTGGGAGAATAGCAGTTTGCATTGCTGCGAAAGGTGGATATACCCTGTACTAGTGCCGACATTGTGCATGCTCTGTTGATTGTGTCTATGTGCCTGTGGTTCTGTCTGTGTGATCATGTGATGTATCCGACCCCAGGAATGTGTCAATAAAGTTTCCCCTTCCAGGGACAATGAATTCACGGTGTTCGTATTTCAATTTCCAGGAGTGTATTATGGTGCTACTAGTGTCTCCGCATACTGCAGCACGCGACATAGTTTTCCACATGATAAATGTAACCGATTCAGATAGAGGAGCGGCCAATATGACGATCTGGCATTACGTCGATTCGATAGCAAGTGACAAAAACGAGCGAATTCCTCACGTTTTCACTACATATGAAGAGTTTTCACATTCCCCGGTGCAACGCGGCTGCTAGACCTCCCTTCATGCAAAAGCTTAAGGTCCTAGCACATATCCAAGGCACCAAAGAAGGGTAAAAAGTCAATAACCGATAACTAAAGCTTGAATTGTACTACTTCTAACTGGCTATTATATCAACTTAGAAGCTTCATATGCGTTTTACTATGGTGCTTTTACTGTCTCCTCGTACCGCAGCACACGAGATAGCTTTTCAGACGATAAATATAACCGTTAAAGAGAGAAGTGTCGCCAATATGACGATCTGGCATTAAGTAGATTCGATAGCAAATGACGAAAACGTGCAGATTTCTCAGCTTTTCACTACAAATGAACACTTTTCACATTCCCCCGTGCAACGCGGATGCTAGACCTCCCTTCATGCAAAATCTTAAGGTCATAGCTCATCTCCAAAGCACCAAATCCGTCGAAATAGTCAATAATCGATAACTAAAACTTGAATTTTACTGCTTCGTACTCTTTATCACATCAACTTAGAAGCTTCTTCTGTGTTCTATTATGGTGCTACTAGTGTCTCCGCATATCGCAGCACGCGACATGAATTTCCACATGATAAATATAACCGTTTCTGATAGAAGAGCGGCCAATATGACGATCTGGCATTACGTCGATTCAATAGCAAGTGACGAAAACCCGAGGATTGCTCACGTTTTCACTTCATATGAAGAGTTTTCACATTCCCCCGTGCAACGCGGCTGCCAGACCTCACTTCATGTAAAATCTTAAGGTCCTAGCTCATGTCCAAGGCACCAAAGCCGTCTAAATAGTCAATAATCGATAACTAAAGCTTGAATATTACTGCTTCGTACTGGCTGTCACATCAACTTAGAAGCTTCTTCTGTGTTCTATTATGGTGCTCTTATTGTCTCCGCAAACCGCAGCACGCGACATAGCTTTGCACACGATAAATGTAACCGTTCCAGAGAGAAAAGCGGCCAATATTACGATCTGGCATTAAGTGGATTCGATAGCAAATGACGAAAACGTGCGTATTTCACAGGTTTTCACTACATATGGACACGTTTCTCATTCCCCGTGCAACGCGGCAGCTAGACCTCCCTTCATGAAAAATCTTAAGGTCCTAGCTCATGTCAAAGGCACCAAAGCCGTCTAAAAAGTCAATTAACGATAAATAAAACTTGAATTTTACTGCTTCGTACTGGCTATCACATCAACTTAGAAGCTTCTTCTGTGTTCTAATATATTGCTTTCAGTGTCTCCGCATACGGCAACACGCGACATAGCTTTGCACACGATAAATATAAACGTGAAAGAGAGACGTGACGATCTGGCATTAAGTCGATTCGATAGCAAATGACGAAAACGTGCGAATTTCTCAGGTTTCCACTACAAATGAACACGTTTCACATTCCCCCGTGCAACGCGGCTGCTAGACCTCCCTACATGCAAAATCTTAAGGTCCTAGCTCATATCCAAGGCACCAAAGCCTTCGAAAATGTCAATAATCGATAACTAAAATTTGAATTGTACTGCTTCGTACTCATTATCACATCAAATTAGAAGCTTCTTCTGTGTTCTATTATAGTGCTTTTAGTGTCTCCGCATACTGCAGCACGCTATATAGCCTTGCACACGATAAATGTAACCGTTTCAGAGAGAAGAGCGGCCAATATGACGATCTGGCATTAAGTCGATTCGATAGCAAATGACGAAAACGGGCGCATTTCTGAGGTTTTCACTACGTATGAACACTTTTCACATTCCCCCGTGCAACGCGTATTCTAGACAACCACTCATGCAAAATCGTAAGGTCATAGCTCATGTCCAAGGCAACGCGGCTGTTAGTCCTCCTTTCGTGAAAAATCTTAAGTTCCTAGCTCATGTCCAAGGCACCAAAGAAGGGTAAATAGTCAATAATCGATACCTAAAACTTGAATTGTACTACTTCTTACTGTCTATTACACCTTCTTAGAAGCTTCATCTGTGTTCTACTATAGTGCTTCTAGATTCTCCGCATACCGCAGCACGCAACATAGCTTTGCAGACGATAAGTACAACCGTTTCAGAGAGAAGAGCGGCCAATGTGAAGATCTGGCTTTAAGTCGATTCGATAACAAATGACGAAGACGGATGGATTTCTCAGGTTTTTACTACATATGAACCCTTTTCACATTCTCCCATGGAACGCGGGTAGTCCTCCTTTCATGCAAAATCTTAAGTTACTTGCTCATGTCCAAGGCACAAAAGAAGGGTAAAAAGTCAATAATCCATAACTAAAACTTGAATTGTACTACTTCTTACTTTCTATTACATCAATTTAGAAGCTTTATCTGTGTTCTACTATGGTGCTTTTAGTGTCTCCGCATATCGCAGCACGCGACATGGTTTTCCACATGATAAATAAAGCCGTTTCTGATAGAAGAGCGGCCAATATGACGATCTGGCATTACGTCGATTCAATAGCAAGTGACGAAAACCCGAGGATTGCTCACGTTGTCACTACATATGAAGAGTTTTCACATTCCCCCGTGCAACGCGGCTGCCAGACCTCCCTTCATGTAAAATCTTAAGGTCCTAGCTCATGTCCAAGGCACCATAGCCGTCTAAAAAGTCAATAAACGATAAATAAAACTTGAATTTTACTGCTTCGTACTGGCTATCACATCAACTTAGAAGCTTCTTCTGTGTTCTAATATATTGCTTTTAGTGTCTCCGCATACCGCAGCACGCGACATAGCTTTGCACACGATAAATATAATCGTTAAAGAGAGACGTGTGGCCAATGTGACGATCTGGCATTAAGTCGATTCGATAGCAAATGACGAAAACGTGCGAATTTCTCAGGTTTCCACTACAAATGAACACGTTTCACATTCCCCCGTGCAACGCGGCTGCTAGACCTCCCTACATGCAAAATCTTAAGGTCCTAGCTCATATCCAAGGCACCAAAGCCTTCGAAAATGTCAATAATCGATAACTAAAATTTGAATTGTACTGCTTCGTACTCATTATCACATCAAATTAGAAGCCTCTTCTGTGTTCTATTATAGTGCTTTTAGTGTCTCCGCATACCGCAGCACGCTATATAGCCTTGCACACGATAAATGTAACCGTTTCAGAGAGAAGAGCGGCCAATATGACAATCTGGCATTAAGTCGATTCGATAGCAAATGACGAAAACGGGCGCATTTCTGAGGTTTTCACTACGTATGAACACTTTTCACATTCCCCCGTGCAACGCGTATTCTAGACAACCACTCATGCAAAATCGTAAGGTCATAGCTCATGTCCAAGGCAACGCGGCTGTTAGTCCTCCTTTCGTGCAAAATCTTAAGTTCCTAGCTCATGTCCAAGGCACCAAAGAAGGGTAAATAGTCAATAATCGATACCTAAAACTTGAATTGTACTACTTCTTACTGTCTATTACACCTTCTTAGAAGCTTCATCTGTGTTCTACTATGGTGCTTTTAGTGGCTCCGCATACCGCAGCACGCGACATAGCTTTGGAGACGATAAGTACAACCGTTTCAGAGAGAAGAGCGGCCAATGTGACGATCTGGCTTTAAGTCGATTCGATAACAAATGACGAAAACGGACGGATTTCTCTAGTTTTTACTACATATGAACGCTTTTCACATTCTCCCGTGCAACTCGGCTGCTAGCCCTCCTTTCATGCAAATCGTTAAGGTCCTTGCTCATGTCCAAGGCATCAAAGCCAGCTAAAAAGTCAATAATCGATAACTAAAACTTGAATTGTACTACTTCTTTCTGGCTTTTACATCAACTTAGAAGCTTCATCTGTGTTCTACTATAGTGCTTTTAGATTCTCCGCATACCGCAGCACGCGACATAGCTTTGCAGACGATAAGTACAATAGTTTCAGAGAGAAGAGCGGCCAATGTGAACATCTGGCTTTAAGTCGATTCCATAACAAATGACGAACACGGACGGATTTCTCAGGTTTTTACTACATATGAACACTTTTCACATTCTCCCGTGCAACTCGGCTGCTAGTCCTCCTTTCATGCAAAACGTTAAGGTTCTAGGTCATGTCCAAGGCATCAAAGCCAGCTAAAAATCAATAATCGACGCCTAAAACTTGAATTGTACTACTTCTTACTGGCTATTACATCAACTTAGAAGCTTCATCTGTGTTCTACTATGGCGATTTTAGTGTCTCCGCATACCGCAGCACGCGACATAGCTTTGCAGACGATTAGTACAACCGTTTCAGAGACAAGAGCGGCCAATGTGACGATACGGCTTTAAGTCGATTCGATAACAAATGACGAAAACGGACGGATTTCTCAGGTGTCTACTACATATGAACACTTTTCACATTCTCCCGTGCAACGCGGCTGCTAGTCCTTCTTTCATGCAAAATCTTAAGTTCCTAGCTCATGTCCAAGGCAACAAAGAAGGGTAAATAGTCAATAATCGATACCTAAAACTTGAATTGTACTACTTCTTACTGTCTATTACACCTTCTTAGAAGCTTCATCTGTGTTCTACTATGGTGCTTTTAGTGTCCCCACATACCGCCGCACGCGACATAGCTTTGCAGACGATAAGTACAACCGTTTCAGAGAGAAGAGCGGCCAATGTGACGATCTGGCTTTAAGTCGATTCGATAACAAATGACGAAAACGGTCGGATTTCTCAGGTTTTTACTACATATAAACACTATTCACATTCTCCCGTGCAACTCGGCTGCTAGTCCTCCTTTCATGCAAAATCCTAAGTTCCTAGCTCATGTCCAGGGCACGAAAGAAGGTTAAAAAGTCAATAATCCATAACTAAAACTTGAATTGTACTACTTCTTACTGGCTATTACATCAATTTAGAAGCTCCATCTGTGTTCTACTATTGTGCATTTAATGTCTCGCATACCACAGCACGCGACATAGCTTTGCAGACGATAAGTACAACCGTTTCAGAGAGAAGAGCGGCCAATGTGACGATCTGGCTTTAAGTCGATTCGATAACAAATGACGAAAACGGGCGGATTTCTCAGGTTTTTACTACATATGAACACTATTCACATTCTCCCGTGCAACCTGGCTCTAGTCCTCCTTTCATGCAAAATGTTAAGGTCCTAGATCATGTCCAAGGCACCAAAGCCAGCTAAAAAGTCAATAATCTATAACTAAAACTTGAATTGTACTACTTCTTACTGGCTATTACATCAACTTAGAAGTTTCATCTGTGTTCTACTACGGTGCTTCTAGTGTCTCCGCATACCGCAGCACGCGACATAGCTTTGCAGACGATAAATGTAACTGTTTCAGACAGAAGAAATTACAATGTGACAATCTAGCTTTAAGTCGATTCGATAACAAATGACGAAAACGGACGAATTTCTCAGGTTTTTACTACATAAGAACACTTTTCACATTCTCCCATGCAACGCGGCTGCTAGTCCTCCTTTCATGCAGAATCTTAAGTTCCTAGCGCAAGTCCAAGGCACCAAAGAAGGGTAAAAAGTCAACAATCGATACCGAAAACTTGAATTGTACTACTTCTTAATGGCTATTACATCAACTTAGAAGTTTCATCTGTTTTTTACTATGGTGCTTTTAGTGTCTCCGCATACCGCAGCACGCGACATAGCTTTGCAGATGATAAGTAGAACCGTTTCAGAGAGACGAGCGGCCAATATCAAGATCTGGCTTTAAATCGATTCAATAATAAATGACGAAAATGGACGGATTTCTCAGGTTTTTTACTACATATGAACACTTTTCACATTCTCCCGTGCAACTCGGCTGCTAGTCCTCCTTTCATGCGGAATATTAAGGTCCTAGCTCATGTCCAAGCCACCAAAGCCAGCTAAAAAGTCAATAATCGATACCTAAAACTTGAATTGTACTACTTCTTACTTCTAAGCTTCTAAGTTGATATAATAGCCAGTTAGAAGTAGTACAATTCAAGCTTTAGTTATCTATTATTGACTTTTTACCCTTCTTTGGTGCCTTGGATATGTGCTAGGACCTTACGATTTTGCATGAAGGGAGGTCTAGCAGCCACGTTTCATGGGGGAATGTGAAACGTGTTCATATGTAGTGAAAACTTGAGAAATCAGCCCGTTTCGTCTTTTGCTATCGAATCAACTTAATGCCAGATTGTCATATTGGCCGCTCTTTCCTCTGAAACGGTTACATTTATCGTGTGCAAACCTATGTCGCGAGCTGCGGAATGCCTGAACACTAAAAGCACCATAATAGAACACAGAAGAAGCATCTAAGTTGATGTGATAGAAAGTACTTAGCCGTACATTTCAAGTTTTAGTTATCGATTATTGACTTTTTAGACGGCTTTGGTGCATTCGACATGAGCTAGGACCTTAAGATTTTGCATGAAGGGAGTTCTAGCAGCCACGTTGCACGATACAATGTGAAAAGTGTTCATATGTTGTAAAAACCTGAGAAATCCGCCCGTTTTCGTTATTTATTATCGAATCGACTTAATGCGAGATCGTCATATTGACGGTTCTTCTCTCTGAAATGGTTACATTTACCGTGTGCAATGCTATGTCGCGTGCTGCGGTATGTGGAGACACGAAAAGCACCATAATATAATACAAAAGAAGCACCTAAGTTAATGTGATAGCCAGTACGAAGCAGTACAATTCAAGTTTCAGTTATCGATTATTGCATTTTTTAGACGGCTTTGGTGCCTTGGACATGAGCTACGACCTTCAGATTTTGCAGGAAGGGAGGTCTAGCAGCCGCGTTGCATGGGAGAATGTGAAAAGTGTTGATATGTAGTGAAAACTTGTGAAATTCGCCCGTTTTCGTTATTTGCTATCGATTCGACTTAATGCCAGATCGTCATCTTGGCCGCTTTTCTCTCTGAAACGGTTACATTTATCGTGTGCAAAGCTATGTCGCGTGCTGCGGTATGAGGAGACACTAAAAGCACCATAACAGAACACAGGGGAAATTTCTAAGTTGATGTGATAGAACACAGAAGAAGCTTCTAAGTTGATGTGAAAGCCAGCACGTAGCAGTACAATTCAAGTTTTGGTTATCGATTATTGAGTTTTTAGACGGCTTTGGTGAATCGAACATGATCTAAGACCTTAAGATTTGGCATGAAGGGAATTCTAGCAGCCACGTTGCACGGGGTGATGTGAAAAGTTTCGTATGTAGTGAAAAGCTGAGAAACCGCCCGTTTTCGTTATTTGCTATCGAATCGACCTAATGCCAGATCTTCATATTTGCCGCTCTTCTCTCTTGAACGGTTACATTTATCGTGTGCAAAGCTATCTCGCCTACTGCGGAATGCCTAGACACTAAAAGCACCATAATGGAACATAGGAGAAGCATCTAAGTTGATGTGATAGCCAGTACGAAGCCGTACATTTCAAGTTTTAGTTATCGATTATTGACTTTTTAGACGGCTTTGGTGCCTTGGACATGAGCTAGTACCTTAAGATTTTGTAAGAAGGTAGGTATAGCAGCCGCGTTGCACAGGGGAATGTGAAAAGTGTTCATATGTAGTGAAAACCTGAGAAATCGGCCCGTTTTCGTCATTTGCTATCGAATCGACTTAATGCGAAATCGTCATATTGACGGTTCTTCTCTCTGAAATGGTTACATTTATCGTGTGCAATGCTATGTCGCGTGCTGCGGTATGTGGAGACACGAAAAGCACCATAATATAATACAAAAGAAGCATCTAAGTTGATGTGATAGCCAGTACGAAGCAGTACAATTCAAGTTTTAGTTATCGATTATTGCCTTTTTTAGACGGCCTTGGTGCCTTGGACATGAGCTAGGACCTTAAGATTTTGCATGAAGGGAGGTCTCGCAGCCACGTTGCACGACAGAATGTGAAAAGTGCTCATATATATTAAACACCTGAGAAATCCGCCCGTTTTCGTCATTTGCTATCGAATCTATTGAATGCCATATCGTCAAATTTGCCGCCCTTCTCTCTGAAACGGTTACATTTATCGTGTGCAAAGCTATGTCGCTTGCTGCGGTATGCGGAGACACTAAAAGCACCATAACAGAACACAGAAGAAGCTTCTATGATGAAGTGATAGCCACTACGAAGCAGTACAATTCAAGTTTTAGTTATCGATTATTGACTTTTTAGACGGCATTGGTTGCTTTGACATGAGCTACGACCTTACGATATTGCATGAAAGGATGTCTAGGAGCTGCGTTCCACGGGGGAATGTGAAAAGTGTTCATATATAGTGGAAACCTGGTTCCTTTGACATGAGGTACGACCTTACGATATTGCATGAAAGGATGTCTAGGAGCTGCGTTGCACGGGGGAATGTGAAAAGTGTTCATATATAGTGGAAACCTGAGAAATCCGCCCGTTTTCGACATTTGCTACCGAATCGACTTACTGCCAGATCGTCATATTTCCCGCTCTTCTCTCTTAAATGGTTACATGTATCGTGTGCAAAGCTATGTCGCGTGCTGCGGTATGTGGAGACACTAAAAGCACCATAACAGAACATAGAAGAAGCTTCTAAATTGATGTGATAGCCAGTACGAAGCAGTACAATTTAGGATTTTGTTATCGATTATTGACTTTTTAGACGGCTTTGGTTCCTTTGACATGAGCTACGACCTGTCCTGATGTGATAGCCTGTACGAAGCAGTACAACTCAAGTTTTAGTTATCGGCTTTGGTTCCTTTGACATGAGCTACGACCTGTCCTGATGTGATAGCCTGTACGAAGCAGTACAATTCAAGTTTTAGTTATCAGTTATTGAATTTTTAGACTATATTGGTGAATTGGACATTACCTAGGACCTTACGACCTTGAATGAAGGGGGGTCTAGTAGCCGCGTTGCACGGGAGAATGTGAAAACTGTTCATATGCATTGAAAACCTGAGAAATCCGATTGTTTTCGTCATTTCCTATCGAATCGACTTAATGCCAGATCGTCATATTGGCCGGTATTCTCTCTGAAACGGTTACATTTATAGTGTGCAAAGATATGTCGCGTGCTGTGGTATGCGGAGACACTAAAAGCACCATAATGGAACACAGAAGATGCTTCTAAGTTGATGTGATAGCCAGTAAGAAGCAGTACAATTCATGTTTTAGTTATCGATTATTGACTTTTTAGATGGAGATGAGCTGGGACTTTACGATTTGCATGAGGGAGTTATAGCAGCCGCATTGCACGTTGGAATGTGAAAAATGTTCATATGTAGTTAAAACCTGAGAAATCCTCCAGTTTTCGTCATTTGCTATCGAATCGACTTTTGCCAGATGGTCATATTGGCCGCTCTTCTCTCTGAAACGGTTACATTTATCGTGTGCAAATCTACGTTTCGTGCTGCGTTATGCGGAGACACTAAAAGGACCATAATGGATCACAGAAGAAGCTTCTAAGTTGATGTGATAGCCAGTACGAAGCAGTACTATTGTAGTTTTAGTTATCAATTATTGACTTTTAGACGGGTTTGGTGCCTTGTACATGAGCTAGGACCTTACGATTTTGTATGAAGGGAGGTCTAGCAGCCGCGTTGCACGGGAGAATGTGAAGTGTGTTCATGTGTGGTGAAAACCTGAGAAATCCGCCCGTTTTCGTCATTTGCTATCGAATCGAATTAATGCCAGATCGTCATATTGCCCGCTATTCTCTCTGAAATGATTACGTTTATCGTGTTCAAAGCTATGTCGCGTGCTGCGGTATGCGGAGACACTAAAAGCACCATAACAGAACACAGAAGAAGCTTCTATGATGATATGATATCCAGTATGAAGCAGTACAATTCAAGTTTCAGTTATCGATTATTGACTTTTAAGAAGGCTTTGGTTCCTTTGACATAAGCGTCGACCTTAAGATATTGCATGAAGGGAGATCTAGGAGCTGCGTTGCATGGGGGAATGTGAAATGTGTTCATATGTAGTGAAAACCTGAGAGATCCGCCAGTTTTCGTCACTTGCTATCGAATCGACTTAATGCCAGATCGTCATATTGGCCGCTCTTCTCTCTGAATCGGTTACATTTATCATGCGCAAATCAAGGTCTCGCGCTGCGGTATGCGGAGACACAAAACGCACCATAATAGATCACAGAAGAAGCTTCTCAGTTGATGTGATAGACAGTACGAAGCAGTACAGTTCAAGTTTTAGTTATCGATTATTGACTTTTTAGACTGCTTTGGTGCCTTGGACATGAGCTAGGACCTTAAGATTTTGCTTGAAGGGAGATCTAGGAGCCGCGTTGCACGGGGGAATGTGAAAAGTGTTCATATAAACTGAAAACCTGTGAAATCCGCCAATTTTCGTCATTTGCTATTGAATCGACTTTTGTCATATCGTCCAATTGGCCGCTCTTCTCTATGAAACGGTTACATTCATCGTGTGCTAAGCTATGTCGCGTGCTGCGGTATGCGGAGACACTAAAAACACCATAATAGAACACAGATGAAGCTTCTAAGTTGATGTGATAGCCAGTACGAAGCAGTACAATTCAAGTTTTAGTTATCGATTATTGACTTTTTAGGCGATTTTCGTGCCTTGGACATGAGCTAGGACCTTACCAACTTGCATGAATGGAGGACTAGCAGCCGCGTTGCACGGGAGAATGTAAAAAGAGTTCATATGTAGTGAAAACGTGAGAAATCCGACAGTTTTCGTCATTTGCTATCGAATCGAATTAATGCCAGATCGTCATATTGTCCGCTCTTCTCTCTGAAACTGTTACATTTGTCGTGTGCAAAGCTATATCGCGTGCTGCGGTATGCGGAGACACTAAAAACAGCGTAATAGAACACACAAGAAGCTTCTAAGTTGATGTGATACCAGTACGAAGCAGTACAATTCAAGTTTTAGTTATCGATTATTGACTTGTCAGACGGCTTTGGTGCCTTCAACAAGAGCTGTGACCTTAAGATTTTGCATGAAGGGAGGTCTAGCAGCCACGTTGCACGAGAGAATGTGAAAAGTATTCATATGTAGTAAAAACCTGAGAAATCCGACCGTTTTCGTCATTTGCTATGGAATCGACGTAATGCCAGATCGTCATACCGGCCGCTCTTCTCCCTGAAACGTCTACATTTATCGTGTAAAAAACTATGTCGCGAGCTGCGGAATGTCTAGACACCAAAGGCACAATAACAGAACACAGATGAAGCTTCTAAGTGGATGTGATAGCCAGTACGAAGCAGTACAATTCAAGTTTTACTTATCGATTATTGACTCTTCACACGGCATTGGTGCCATGGACATGAGCAAAGAAATTCAGATTTTGCAGGAATGGAGGTCTCGCAGACGCGTTGCACGGGGGAATGTGAAAAGTGTTCATATGTAGTAAAACCTGAGAAATCCGACCGTTTTCGTTATTTGCTATCGAATCGACTTAATGCCAGATCGTCATATTGGCCGCTCTTCTCTCTGAAACGGTTACATTTATCGTGTGCAAAGCAATGTCTCGTGCTAAGGTAAGCGGAGACACTAAAAACACCATAATAGAACACACATGAAGCTTCTAAGTTGATGTGATAGCCATTACGAAGCAGTAGATTTCAAGTTTTAGTTATCCATTATTGACTTTTTATATGGCTTTGGTGCCTTGGACATGAGCTAGGACCATAAGAATTTGCAGGAAGGGAGGTCTAGCAGCTGCGTTGCACGGGGGAATTTGAAAAGTGTTCAAATACAGTGAAAACCTGAGATATCCGCCTATGTTTCGTCATTTGCTATCGAAGCGACTTAACGCCAGATCGTCATAGTGCCCGCTATTCTCTTTGAAACCGTTATATTTATCGTGTGCAAAGCTATGTCGCGTGCTGCGGTATGCAGAGACACTAAAAGCATCATAATAGAACACAGAAGAAGCTTCTAAGTTGATGTGATAGCTAATACGAAGCAGTACAATTAAAGTTTTAGTTATCGATTATTGAATTTTTAGACGATTCTGGTGCCTTGGACATGAGCTAGGACCTTACGACCCTGCATGAAGGGAGGTCTAGCAGCCGCGTTGCACGGGGGAATGTGAAAAGTGTTCATATCTAGTGAAAACCTGAGAAATCCGCCCGTTTTCGTCATCTGCTATCGAATCGACTTAATGCCAGATCGTCATATTGGCCGGTATTCTCTCTGAAACGGTTACATTTAAAGTGTGCAAACCTATGTCGCGAGCTCCGGAATGCCTGAACACTAAAAGCACCATAATAGAACACAGAAGGGGCATCTAAGTTGATGTGATAGAAAGTACTTAGCCGTACATTTCAAGTTTTAGTTATCGATTATTGACTTTTTAGACGGCTTTGGTGCATTGGACATGAGCTAGGACCTTAAGATTTTGCATGAAGGGAGGTCTAGCAGCCACGTTGCACGAGACAATGTGAAAAGTGTTCATATGTTGTAAAAACCTGAGAAATCCGCCCGTTTTCGTTATTTGCTATCGAATCGACTTAATGCGATATCGTCATATTGACGGTTCTTCTCTCTGAAATGGTTACATTTATCGTGTGCAATGCTATGTCGCGTGCTGCGGTATGTGGAGACACGAAAAGCACCATAATATAATACAAAAGAAGTACCTAAGTTAATGTGATAGCCAGTACGAAGCAGTGCAATTCAAGTTTTAGTTATCGATTATTGACTTTTTAGACGGCTTTGGTGCCGTGGGCATGATCTAGGACCTTAAGATTTTGCAGGAAGGGAGGTCTAGCCGCCCCGTTGCATGGGGGAATGTGAAAAGTGTTCATATGTAGTGAAAATCGGAGAAATCCGCCTGCTTTCGTCATTTGCTATTGAATCGACTTAATGCCAGATCGTCATATTGGCCACTTTTCTCTCTGAAACGGTTACATTTATCGTGTGCAAAGCTATGTCGCTTGCTGTGGTATGTGGAGACACTAAAAGCACCATAATAGAACACAGAAGAAGCTTCTATGTTGATGTGAAAGCCAGCACGTAGCAGTACAATTCAAGTTTTAGTTATCGATTATTGACTTTTTAGACGGCTTTGGTGCATTGGACATGAGCTAGGACCTGAAGATTTTGCATGAAGGGAATTCTAGCAGCCACGTTGCACGGGGTGATGTGAAAAGTTTCGTATGTAGTGAAAAGCTGAGAAATCCGCCCGTTTTCGTTATTTCTATCGAATCGACCTAATGCCAGATCGTCTTATTGTCCGCTCTTCTCTCTGAAATGGTTACATTTATCGTGTGCAAAGCCATGTCGCGTGCTGCGGTATGCGGAAACAGTAAAAGGACCATAATATAATACAAAAGAAGCATCTAAGTTGATGTGATAGCCAGTACGAAGCAGTACAATTCAAGTTTTAGTTATCGATTATTGCCTTTTTTAGACGGCCTTGGTGCCTTGGACATGAGCTAGGACCTTAAGATTTTGCCTGAAGGGAGGTCTCGCAGCCACGTTGCACGACAGAATGTGAAAAGTGCTCATATATATTAAACACCTGAGAAATCCGCCCGTTTTCGTCATTTGCTATCGAATCGATTGAATGCCATATCGTCAAATTTGCCGCCCTTCTCTCTGAAACGGTTACATTTATCGTGTGCAAAGCTATGTCGCGTGCTGCGGTATGCGGAGACACTAAAAGCACCATAACAGAACACAGAAGAAGCTTCTATGATGAAGTGATAGCCACTACGAAGCAGTACAATTCAAGTTTTAGTTATCGATTATTGACTTTTTAGACGGCATTGGTTGCTTTGACATGAGCTACGACCTTACTATATTGCATGAAAGGATGTCTAGGAGCTGCGTTGCACGGGGGAATGTGAAAAGTGTTCATATATAGTGGAAACCTGAGAAATCCGCCCGTTTTCGACATTTGCTATCGAATCGACTTAGTGCCAGATCGTCATATTGCCCGCTCTTCTCTCTTAAATGGTTACATGTATCGTGTGCAAAGCTATGTCGCGTGCTGCGGTATGTGGAGACACTAAAAGCACCATAGCAGAACACAGAAGAAGCTTCTAAATTGATGTGATAGCCAGTACGAAGCAGTACAATTTAGGATTTTGTTATCGATTATTGACTTTTTAGACGGCTTTGGTTCCTTTGACATGAGCTACGACCTGTCCTGATGTGATAGCCTGTACGAAGCAGTACAATTCAAGTTTTAGTTATCGGTTATTGAATTTTTAGACTATATTGGTGAATTGGACATTAGCTAGGACCTTACGACCTTGAATGAAGGGGGGTCTAGCCGCCGCGTTGCACGGGAGAATGTGAAAACTGTTCATATGCATTGAAAACCTGAGAAATCCGCTTGTTTTCGTCATTTCCTATCGAATCGACTTAATGCCAGATCGTCATATTGGCCGGTATTCTCTCTGAAACGGTTACATTTATAGTGTGCAAAGATATGACGCGTGCTGTGGTATGCGGAGACACTAAAAGCACCATAATGGAACACAGAAGATGCTTCCAAGTTGATGTGATAGCCAGTAAGAAGCAGTACAATTCAAGTTTTAGTTATCGATTATTGACTTTTTAGATGGAGATGAGCTGGGACTTTACGATTTGCATGAGGGAGTTATAGCAGCCGCGTTGCACGTTGGAATGTGAAAAATGTTCATATGTAGTGAAAACCTGAGAAATCCTCCAGTTTTCTTCATTTGCTATCGAATCGACTTTTGCCAGATGGTCATATTGGCCGCTCTTCTCTCTGAAACGGTTACATTTATCGTGTGCAAAGCTACGTTTCGTGCTGCGTTATGCGGAGACACTAAAAGGACCATAATGGATCACAGAAGAAGCTTCTAAGTTGATGTGATAGCCAGTACGAAGCAGTACTATTGTAGTTTTAGTTATCAATTATTGACTTTTTAGACGGGTTTGGTGCCTTGTACATGAGCTAGGACCTTACGATTCTGTATGAAGGGAGGTCTAGCAGCCGCGTTGCACGGGAGAATGTGAAATGTGTTCATGTGTGGTGAAAACCTGAGAAATCCGCCCGTTTTCGTCATTTGCTATCGAATCGAATTAATTCCAGATCGTTATATTGCCCGCTATTCTCTCTGAAATGATTACGTTTATCGTGTGCAAAGCTATGTCGCGTGCTGCGGTATGCGGAGACACTAAAAGCACCATAACAGAACACAGAAGAAGCTTCTATGATGACATGATATCCAGTACGAAGCAGTACAATTCAAGTTTCAGTTATCGATTATTGACTTTTAAGAAGGCTTTGGTTCCTTTGACATAAGCGTCGACCTTAAGATATTGCATGAAGGGAGATCTAGGAGCTGCGTTGCATGGGGGAATGTGAAATGTGTTCATATGTAGTGAAAACCTGAGAGATCCGCCCGTTTTCGTCACTTGCTATCGAATCGACTTAATGCCAGATCGTCATATTGGCCGCTCTTCTCTCTGAATCGGTTACATTTATCGTGTGCAAAGCAAGGTCTCGCGCTGCGGTATGCGGAGACACTAAACGCACAATAATATATCACAGAAGAAGCTTCTCAGTTGATGTGATAGACAGTACGAAGCAGTACAGTTCAATTTTTAGTTATCGATTATTGACTTTTTAGACTGCTTTGGTGCCTTGGACATGAGCTAGGACCATACGATTTTGAATGAAGGGAGGTCTAACAGCCGCGTTGCACTGGAGACCGTGAAAAGTTTTCATATGCAAAAAAAAACCTGAGAAATCCGCCCGTTTTCGTCATTTGCTATCTAATCGACTAAATGCCAGATCGCCATTTTCGCTGGTATTCTCACTAAAACTGTTACATTTATCGTGTTCAAAGCCATGTCGCGTGCTGCGCTATGCGGAGACACTAAAAGCACCATAATAGAACACAGAAGAAGCTTCTAAGTTGATATGATAGCCAAAACAAAGCAATACAATTCAATTTTTAGCTATCGATTGTTGACATTTTAGACGGCTTTGGTGCCTTGGACATGATCTAGGACCTTAAGATTTTGCTTGAAGGGAGATCTAGGAGCAGCGTTGCACGGGGGAATGTGAAAAGTGTTCATATAAAGTGAAAACCTGTGAAATCCGCCAATTTTCGTCATTTGCTATCGAATCGACTTTTGCCATATCGTCCAATTGGCCGCTCTTCTCTATGAAACGGTTACATTCATCGTGAGCAAAGCTATGTCGCGTGCTGCGGTATGCGGAGACACTAAAAACACCATAATAGAACACAGATGAAGCTTCTAAGTTGATGTGATAGCCAGTAAGAAGCAGTACAATTCAAATTTTAGTTATCGATTATTGACTTTTTAGGCGATTTTCGTGCCTTGGACATGAGCTAGGACCTTACCAACTTGCATGAATGGAGGACTAGCAGCCGCGTTGCACGGGAGAATGTAAAAAGTGTTCATATGTAGTGAAAACCTGAGAAATCCGACCGTTTTCGTTATTTGCTATCGAATCGACTAAATGCCAGATCGTCATATTGCCCGCTCTTCTCTCTGATACGGTTACATTTATCGTGTGCAACGCTATGTAGCGTGCTGCGGTATGCGGAGACACTAAACGCACCATACTAGAACACAGGTTAAGCTTCTAAGTTGATGTAATAGCCAGTAAGAGGTAGTACAATTCAAGTTTTAGGTATCGATTATTGACTTTTTGCTGGCTATGTTGCCTTGCACATGAGCTAGGACCTTAAGATTCTGCATGAAAGGAGGACTAGCAGCCGCGTTGCACGGAGAATGTGAAAAGTGTTCATATGTAGTAAAAACCTGAGAAATCCGTCCATTTTCGTCATTTGTTATCGAATCGACTTAAAGCCAGATCGTCACATTGGCCGCTCAACTCTCTGAAACGGTTGTACTTATCGTCTGCACAGCTTTGTCGCGTGCTGCGGTATGCGGAGACACTAAAAGCACCATAGCAGAACACAGAAGAAGCTTCTAAATTGATGTGATAGCCAGTACGAAGCAGTACAATTTAGGATTTTGTTATCGATTATTGACTTTTTAGACGGCTTTGGTTCCTTTGACATGAGCTACGACCTGTCCTGATGTGATAGCCTGTACGAAGCAGTACAATTCAAGTTTTAGTTATCGGTTATTGAATTTTTAGACTATATTGGTGAATTGGACATTAGCTAGGACCTTACGACCTTGAATGAAGGGGGGTCTAGCCGCCGCGTTGCACGGGAGAATGTGAAAACTGTTCATATGCATTGAAAACCTGAGAAATCCGCTTGTTTTCGTCATTTCCTATCGAATCGACTTAATGCCAGATCGTCATATTGGCCGGTATTCTCTCTGAAACGGTTACATTTATAGTGTGCAAAGATATGACGCGTGCTGTGGTATGCGGAGACACTAAAAGCACCATAATGGAACACAGAAGATGCTTCCAAGTTGATGTGATAGCCAGTAAGAAGCAGTACAATTCAAGTTTTAGTTATCGATTATTGACTTTTTAGATGGAGATGAGCTGGGACTTTACGATTTGCATGAGGGAGTTATAGCAGCCGCGTTGCACGTTGGAATGTGAAAAATGTTCATATGTAGTGAAAACCTGAGAAATCCTCCAGTTTTCTTCATTTGCTATCGAATCGACTTTTGCCAGATGGTCATATTGGCCGCTCTTCTCTCTGAAACGGTTACATTTATCGTGTGCAAAGCTACGTTTCGTGCTGCGTTATGCGGAGACACTAAAAGGACCATAATGGATCACAGAAGAAGCTTCTAAGTTGATGTGATAGCCAGTACGAAGCAGTACTATTGTAGTTTTAGTTATCAATTATTGACTTTTTAGACGGGTTTGGTGCCTTGTACATGAGCTAGGACCTTACGATTCTGTATGAAGGGAGGTCTAGCAGCCGCGTTGCACGGGAGAATGTGAAATGTGTTCATGTGTGGTGAAAACCTGAGAAATCCGCCCGTTTTCGTCATTTGCTATCGAATCGAATTAATTCCAGATCGTTATATTGCCCGCTATTCTCTCTGAAATGATTACGTTTATCGTGTGCAAAGCTATGTCGCGTGCTGCGGTATGCGGAGACACTAAAAGCACCATAACAGAACACAGAAGAAGCTTCTATGATGACATGATATCCAGTACGAAGCAGTACAATTCAAGTTTCAGTTATCGATTATTGACTTTTAAGAAGGCTTTGGTTCCTTTGACATAAGCGTCGACCTTAAGATATTGCATGAAGGGAGATCTAGGAGCTGCGTTGCATGGGGGAATGTGAAATGTGTTCATATGTAGTGAAAACCTGAGAGATCCGCCCGTTTTCGTCACTTGCTATCGAATCGACTTAATGCCAGATCGTCATATTGGCCGCTCTTCTCTCTGAATCGGTTACATTTATCGTGTGCAAAGCAAGGTCTCGCGCTGCGGTATGCGGAGACACTAAACGCACAATAATATATCACAGAAGAAGCTTCTCAGTTGATGTGATAGACAGTACGAAGCAGTACAGTTCAATTTTTAGTTATCGATTATTGACTTTTTAGACTGCTTTGGTGCCTTGGACATGAGCTAGGACCATACGATTTTGAATGAAGGGAGGTCTAACAGCCGCGTTGCACTGGAGACCGTGAAAAGTTTTCATATGCAAAAAAAAACCTGAGAAATCCGCCCGTTTTCGTCATTTGCTATCTAATCGACTAAATGCCAGATCGCCATTTTCGCTGGTATTCTCACTAAAACTGTTACATTTATCGTGTGCAAAGACATGTCGCGTGCTGCGCTATGCGGAGACACTAAAAGCACCATAATAGAACACAGAAGAAGCTTCTAAGTTGATATGATAGCCAAAACGAAGCAATACAATTCAATTTTTAGCTATCGATTGTTGACATTTTAGACGGCTTTGGTGCCTTGGACATGATCTAGGACCTTAAGATTTTGCTTGAAGGGAGATCTAGGAGCAGCGTTGCACGGGGGAATGTGAAAAGTGTTCATATAAAGTGAAAACCTGTGAAATCCGCCAATTTTCGTCATTTGCTATCGAATCGACTTTTGCCATATCGTCCAATTGGCCGCTCTTCTCTATGAAACGGTTACATTCATCGTGAGCAAAGCTATGTCGCGTGCTGCGGTATGCGGAGACACTAAAAACACCATAATAGAACACAGATGAAGCTTCTAAGTTGATGTGATAGCCAGTAAGAAGCAGTACAATTCAAATTTTAGTTATCGATTATTGACTTTTTAGGCGATTTTCGTGCCTTGGACATGAGCTAGGACCTTACCAACTTGCATGAATGGAGGACTAGCAGCCGCGTTGCACGGGAGAATGTAAAAAGTGTTCATATGTAGTGAAAACCTGAGAAATCCGACCGTTTTCGTTATTTGCTATCGAATCGACTAAATGCCAGATCGTCATATTGCCCGCTCTTCTCTCTGATACGGTTACATTTATCGTGTGCAACGCTATGTAGCGTGCTGCGGTATGCGGAGACACTAAACGCACCATACTAGAACACAGGTTAAGCTTCTAAGTTGATGTAATAGCCAGTAAGAGGTAGTACAATTCAAGTTTTAGGTATCGATTATTGACTTTTTGCTGGCTATGTTGCCTTGCACATGAGCTAGGACCTTAAGATTCTGCATGAAAGGAGGACTAGCAGCCGCGTTGCACGGAGAATGTGAAAAGTGTTCATATGTAGTAAAAACCTGAGAAATCCGTCCATTTTCGTCATTTGTTATCGAATCGACTTAAAGCCAGATCGTCACATTGGCCGCTCAACTCTCTGAAACGGTTGTACTTATCGTCTGCACAGCTTTGTCGCGTGCTGCGGTATGCGGAGACACTAAAAGCACCATAGTAGAACACAGATGAAGCTTCTAAGTTGATGTAATAGCCAGTAAGAAGTAGTACAATTCAAGTTTTAGGTATCGATTATAGACTTTTTAGCTGGCTTTGGTGCCTTGGATATGAGCTAGGACCTTACGATTCTGCATGAAGCGAGTTCTAGCATCCGCGTTCCACGGGTGAATGTGAAATGTGTTCATATGTAGTGAAATTCTGAGAAATCCACCCGTTTTCGTCATTTGCTATCGAATCGACTTAATGCCAGATCGTCATATTGGCCGGAATTCTCTCTGAAACGGTTACATTTGTCGTGTGCAAAGCTATGTCGCGTGCTGCGGTATGCGGAGACACTAAAAGCTCGATAATAGAACACAGAATAAGCTTCTAAGTTGAAGTGATAGAAAGTACGCAGCAGTACAATTCAAGTTTTAGGTATCGATTATTACCCTTTTAGACAGCTTCGGTGCCTTGAACATGATCCAGGACCTTACGATTTTGCATGAAGCGAGTTCTAGCAACCGCGTTGCACGGGGAAATGTGAAAAGTGTTCATATGTAGTATAAACATGAGAAATCCGCCCGTTTTCGTCATTTGCTATCGAATCGACTTTTGCCAGATCGTCATATTTGCCGCTCTTCTCTATGAAACGGTTACAATTATCGTGTGCAAAGCTATGTCGCGTGCTGCGGAATGCGGAGACACTACAAGCACCATAGTAGAACACAGAAGAAGCTTCTAAGTTGACGTAATAGCCAGTAAGAAGCCGTAAAATAATTCTTTTAGCTATCGATTATTGACATTTTAGTCGGCTTTGGTGCACTGGACATGAGCTAGGATATTAAGATTTTGCATGACGGAGTTCTAGCAGCCGCGTTGCACGGGGGAATGTGCAAAGTGTTCATATGTAGTAAAAACCGAGAAATCCGCCGATTACGTCATTTGCTATCGAATCGACTTTTGTCAGATCGTCATATTGGCCGCTCTTCTCTCTGAAACGGTTACATTTATCGTGTGAAAAGTATGTCGCGTGCTGCGGTATGCGTAGACAATAAAAGCACCATAATAGAACAGAGAAGATGTTTCTAAGTTGGTGTGATAGCCAAAACGAAGCAGTACAAATCTAGTTTAAGTCATCGATTATTCACTTTTTAGACGGCTTTGGTGCTTTGGACATGAGCTAGGACCTTAAGATTTTGCATGAAGGGAGGTCTAGCAGGCGCGTTGCACGGGGGAATGTGAAAAGTGTCCATATGTAGTGAATACCTGAAATATCCGCCCGTTTTCGTCATTTGTTATCGAATCGACATAATGCCAGATCGCTATATTGGCCGCTCTTCTCTCTGAAACGGTTACATTTATCGTGTGCAAAGCTATGTCGCGTGCTGCGGTATGCGGAGACACTAAAACCTCCATAACAGAACACAGAAGAAGCTTCTAAGTTGATGTGATAGCCACTACGACGCAGTACAATTCAAGTTTTAATTTTTGAGTATTGACTTTTTAGACGGCTTTGTTGCCTCTGACGCGAGGTAGGACCATAAGATTTTGCATGAAGGGAGGTCTAGCAGCCGTCATGCACTGGGGAATGTGAAAAGTGTTCATATGTAGTGAAAACCTGAGGAATCCGCCCGTTTTCGTCATTTGCCATCGAATCGACCTAATGCCAGATCGTCATATTTCGCGCTCCTCTCTCTGAAACGGTTACATTATTCGTGTGCAAAGCTTTGTCGCGTGCTGCGGTATGCGGAGACACTAAAAGCACCATAATAGAACACAGAAGAAGGTTCTAAGTTGGTGTGATAGCGAAAACGAAGCAGTACAATTCAAGTTTTAGTTATCGATTATTGACCTTTTAGACGGTTATGGTGCATTGCACATGAGCTAGGACTTTAAGATTTTCCATGAAGGGACGTCTGGCAGCCGCGTTGCACGGGGTAATGTGAAAAGTGTTCATATGTAGTGAAAACCTTAGAAATCCGCCCTTTTCGTCATTTGCTATCGAATCGACTTTTGCCAGTTCGTCTTATAACTGGTCTTCTCTCTGAAACGGTTACATTTATCGTGTGCAAAGCTATGTAGCGTGCTGCGGTACGCGGAGACCCTCAAAGAACCATCATAGAACACAGAAGAAGCTTCTAAGTTGATGTGACAGCCAGTACGTAGCAGGACTATTCAAGTTTTTGTTATCGATTATTGACTTTTTATACGGCTTTGGTGCCTTCGACATGAGCTCGGACCTTAAGATTTTTCATGAAGTGAGGTCTAGCAGCCGCGTTGCACGGCGGAATGTGAAAAGTGTTCATATGTAGTGAAAACCTGAGAATTAAGCCCGTTTTCGTCACTTGCTATCGAATCGACTTAATGCCAGATCGTCATACTGGCCGCACTTGTCTCTGAATTGGTTACATTTATCGTGTGCAAAGCTATGTCGCGTGCTGCGGTATGCGGAGACACTAGAAGCACCATAATAGAAAACAGAAAAAGCTTCGAAGTTGATGTGATAGCCAGTACGAAGCAGTACTATTCAAGGTTTAGTTATGGATTATTGAATTTTTAGACGATTTTGGTGCCTTGAACTTGAGCTAGGACTTTACGACTTTGCATGAAGTAAGGTCTAGCAGCCGCGTTGCACGGGGGAATGTGAAAATTGAATTTATGTAGTGAAAACCTGAGAAATCCGCCCATTTTCGTCATTTGCTATCGTATCAGCTTAATGCCAGATCGTCATATTGCCCGCTTTTCTCTCTGAAACCGTTAGATTTATCGTGTGCAAAGCTATATCGCATGCTGCGGTATGCGGAGACACTAAAATCACCATAATAGAACACAGAAGAAGCTTCTAAGTTGATGTGATAGCCAGTACGAAGCAGTACAATTCAAGTTTTATCTATCGATTATTTTCTTTTTAGACGGCTTTGGTTCCTTTGAGATGACCTAGGACCTGCAGATATTGCATAAAGGGATGTCTAAGAGACGCGTTGCACGGGGGAATGTGAAATGTGTTCATATGTAGAGAAAACCTGAGATATCCGAGCGTTTTCATCATTTGCTATCGAATCAATTTCAGATCGTCATATTGCACGCTATTCTCTCTGAAACCGCTACATTTATCGTGTACAAAGCTATGTCGCGTTCTGCGGTATGCGGAGACACTAAAAGCACCATAGTAGAACACAGAAAAAGCTTCTAAATTGATGTGATAGATAGTACGAAGCAGTAAATTTCAAGTTTTAGTTTTAGATTATTGACTTTTTAGACGGCTTTTGTGCCTTGGACATGAGCTAGGACCTTAAGATTTTGCATGAAGGGAGGTCTTGCAGCCGCGTTGCACGGGGGAATGTGAAACGTGTTCATATACAGTGAAAACCTGAGATATCCGCCCGTTTTCGTCATTTGCTATCGAATCAACTTTTGCCAGATCGTCATATTGGCCGCTCTTTTCTCTGAAACGGTGACATGTATCGTGTGCAAAGCTTTGTCGCGTGCTGCGGTATGCGGAGACACTAAAAGCACCATAAGGGATCACAGAAGAAGCTTCTAATTTGATGTGATAGACAGTACGGAGCAGTCCAAATCAAGTTTTAACTATCGATTATTGACTTTTTAGACGGCTTTCGTGGCTTGGACATGAGGTAGTTCCTTACGATTTTGTATGAGGGAGGTCTAGCAGCCGCGTTTGACGGGGGAATGTGAGAAGTGTTCATATGTAGTGAAAAACTGAGAAATCCGCCCGTTTTCGTCCTTTGCTATCGAATCGAATTAATGCCAGATCGTCATATTGGCCGCTCTTCTCTCTGAAACGGTTACATTTATCGTGTGCAAAGCTATATCTCGTGCTGCGGTACGCGGAGACCCTCAAAGCACCATAACAGAACACAGAAGAAGCTTCTAAATTGATGCGATAGCCAGTACGTAGCAGTACAATTCAAGTTTTTGTTATCGATTATTGACTTTTTAGACGGCTTTGGTGCCTTGGACATGAGCTAGGACCTTAAGATTTTGCATGAATGGAAGTGTAGCAGCCGCGTTGCACGGGGGAATGTGAAAAGTGTTCATATGTAGTGAAAACCTGAGAATTCCGCCCGTTTTCGTCATTTGCTATCGAATCGACTTTTGCCAGATCGTTATATTGGCCACTCTTCTCTCTGAAACGGTTACATGTATCGTGTTCAAAGCTATGTCGCGTACTGCGGTATGCGTAGACACTAAAAGCACCTCAATAGAACACAGAAGAAGTATCTAAGTTGGTGTGATACCCAAAACGAAGCAGTACAATTCTAGATTAAGTTATCGATTATTGATTTTTTAGACGGCTTTGGTGCCTTGCACATGAGCTAGGACCTTAAGATTTTGCATGAAGGGAGGTCTAGCAGCCGCGTTGGACGGGGGAATGTGAAAAGTGTTCATATGTAGTGAAAACCGGAGAAATCCGCTCGTTTTCGTCATTTGCTATCGATTCGACTTTTGCCAGATCGTCATATTGGCCGCTCTTCTCAATGAAACGGTTACAATTATCGTGTGCAAAGCTATGTCGCGTGCTGAGGTATGCGGAGACAATAAAAGCACCATAATAGGACACAGAAGAAGCTTCAAAAATGATGTGATAGCCTGTACTAAGCATTACAATTTTTGTTTTAGTTATCGATTATTGACCTTTTACACGGCTTTGGTGCCTTTGACATGAGCTAGGATCTTAAGATATTGCATGAAGGGAGGTCTAGGAGCTGTGTTGCACTGCGGAATGTGAAAAGTGTTCATATGTAGTGAAAAAATGAGAAATCCGCCCGTTTGCGTCATTTGCTATCGAATCAGGTTAATGCAAGATCGTCATATAGCCCGCTTTTCTCTCTGAAACCGTTACATTTATCGTGTGCAAAGACATGTCGCGTGCTGCGGTATGCGGAGACACTAAAAGCACCATAATAGAATACAGAAGAAGCTTCTAAGTTCATGTGATAGCTAGTACGAAGCAGTACAATTCAAATTTAGTTATCGATTATTGATTTTATAGACGGCTTTGTTGCGTTGGGCATGAGCTAGGACCTACAGATTTTGCATGAAGGGAGCTCTAGTAGCCGCGTTGCTCGGGGGAATGTGCAAAAGTGTTCATATGTAGTGAAAACCTGAGAAACCCGCCCGTTTTCGTCATTTGCTATCGAATCGACTTATGCCAGATCGTCAGATTAGACGCTCTTCTCTCTGATACGGTTAAATTTATCGTCTGTAAAGCTATGGCGCGTGCTTCGTATGCGGAGATACTAAAAGCACCATAGTAGAACACAGATGAAGCTTCTAAAATGATGTAATAGCCAGTAAGAAGCAGTACAACTCAAGTTTTAGCTATCGATTATTGACTTTTTACCCATCTTTGGTGCCTTAGACATGAGCTAGGACCTCAAGATTTTGCATGAAAGGAGGCCTAGCAGCCGCATTGCACGGGAGAATGTGAAAGGTGTTCATATGTAGTAAAAACCTGAGCAATCCGTCCGTTATCGTCATTTGTTATCGATTCGAGTTAAAGTCTAATCGTCACATTGGCCGCTCTTCTCTCTAAAACGGTTACATTTATCGTCTGTAAAGCTATGTCGCATGCTGCGGTACGCGGAGACACTAAATGCACCATAGTAGAACACTGAAGAAGCTTCTAAGTTGATGTAATAGCCAGTAAGAAGTAATACAATACAAGTTTTAGATATCGATTATTGTGTTTTTAGCCTTTGGTGCCTTTGACATGAGCTAGGACCTTACGATTTTGCATGATGGGAGGTCTAGCAGCCGCGTTGCACGAGAGAATGTGAAAAGTGTTAATTTGTAGTAAAAAACAGAGAAATCAGTCCGTTTTCGTCATTTGTTATCGAATCGGCTTTTAGCTAGATCGTCACATTGGCCGGTCTTCTCTCTGAAACGGTTACATTTATGGACTGCAAATCTATGTCGCGTGCTGCGGTATGCGGAGACACTAAATGCAGCATAGCAGAACACATAAGAGGCTTCTAAGTTGATGTAATAGGCAGTAAGAAGTAGTACAATTCAAGTTTTAGTTATCGATTATTGACTTTTTACCCTTCTTTGGTGCGTAGGACTTGAGCTAGGACCTTACAATTTTGCACCACAGAAGAACTAGCAGCCGCGGTACAAGGGAGACTGTGTTCACAAGTAGTAAAAACCTGGAAATCCGTCCGTTTTCGTCATTTGTTATCAAATCGACTTAAAGTGAGATCGTCATTTGCTATCGAGTCGACTTTTGCCAGATCGTCATATTGGCCGCTCTCTTCTCTGAAACGGTTACATTTATCGTCTGCAAAGCTAAGTCGCGTGCTGCGGTATGCGGGGACAATAAAAGCACCATAAAAGAACACAGAAGAAGGTTCTATGTTGATGTAATAGCCAGTAAGAAGTAGTACAATTCAAGTTTTAGTTATCGATTATTGACTTTTTAGCCGGCTTTGGTGCCTTGGACATGAGCTAGGACCTTAAGATTTGGCATGAAGGGAGGTCGAGCAGTCGCGTTGCACGGGGGAATGTGAAATGTGTTCATATGTAGTGAAAACCTGACAAATTCGGCCGTTTTCGTCATTTGATATCGAATCGACTTAATGCCAGATCGTCATATTGGCCGCTTTTCTCTCTGCAATGGTTATATTTATCTTCTGCAAAACTATATCGCGTCCTTCGCTATGCTTAGACACTAAAAGAACCATAGTAGAACACAGAAGAAGACTCTCAGAAGATGTAATCGGCCAGTACGAAGCATTACAATTCACATTATACTTTTCTATTATTGACTTATTAACCGGCTTTGGTTATTTGTACATGAGCTATGACCTTGAGATTGTTCATGAAACGAGGTCTGTCTGCCACGTTGCGCGGGAGAATGTGAAAAGTGTTCATATGTAGTTAAAACCTGAGAAATCCTCCCGTTTTCGTCATTTTCTATTTAATCGACTAATTGCCAGATCTGCAAGCTTATGTCGCGTGCTGCGTTATGCGGAGACAGTCAAAGCATCACAGTAGAACACAGATGAAGCTTCTCTGTTGGTGTAATCAGCGAGAAAGAACCAGTAATAAGTTGTACAATTCAAATTTTAGTTATCATTTATTGACTTATTAGCCTGCTTTGGTACCTTGGACATGAGCTAGGGCCTTAAGATTTTGCATGAAACGCGGTCTGGACGCCACGTTGCACGGGATGATGTGAAAAGTGTCCATTTGTAGTAAAAACCTGACAAATCCGGCCGTTTTCTTCATTTGCTGACGAATCGACTTATTGGCAGATCGTCACATCGGCCGCTTTACGCTCTGAGACGGTTAAATTTATAGTCTGCAAACTTATGTCGCCTGCTGCGGTTTGCGGAGACACTAAAAGCACCACAGTAGAAGACAGAAGAAGGTGTTAAGAAGATGTATTCGGCCAGTAAGAAGCAGTACAATTCAAGTTTTAGTTATAGATTACTGACTTATTAGCCGGCTTTGGTGCCTTGGACATGATCGAGGACCTCAAGCTTTTGCATCAAACGAGGTCTGAACGTCACGTTGCACGGGGAAATGTGAAACGTGTTAATATATATTAAAAACCTAAGAAAACCTTTCGCATTTATTTAAGTTCCTTTAGTACAATAAGAATCTGTTAAAAAACTGACTACAATAATCATAATCTTGCTGTACAAGGGAAGTAGCTACTATTATTAACAGTATTTATCAACAGCAAATAAAACAAAAGGTAAAACAGAAAGATTATCAAACGTCTAATGGCACAGTAACGAAACTGAAAACAGTTCGCGACAATTTCTTCTGAAATTATTTCACCAGGAAACAACAAGAACACCGATTGAAGACTACTAAAGTTCCAAAATAAACCACTATACACAAACAACTAATTAGTACTTAGCTTTGGATGCGCTGCTACAGCTGCGACTGGTCAGCGCGGAATGTAAACACAGGTAAGAAGTTAAGTTGCTCGATACGAAACACTCGCAAATATCAGGTCACAACCCAAGAAAGGCGGAGGTGAATGAAGAAACCATTAATAAGTATCTTATATAGTAAATATTATCACAAAAACCGTTAAAATATGTATCTGAAACCTATAAATGTATGAAAACTTAGAGAGCGATTTCACACGCACTCACGCGCCTAATCGTAATGCCAGATCGTCGCAGTGGCAGCTTTGCTCACGGAACTGTTTACATATACATCTGGAAACTTACGTCATGTGCTGAGGTATGCGGTCGCACCACAAACAACAAAATAGGGGCTTCTAATTTGATGCAATCGGCAGGTAAGAAGTAGTACTACTCAAGTTTTAGGTATCGAAAATTCAACTGTAGGCCGGTTCTGGTGTCTTGCAGTTGATAGAGGACCTTGGAACATGCCTGTCTTTTTACCCCCCCTCCCCCCTCGTAAGATGACTGTCTACGTACACCCGCCACCCCCCCCCCCCCCCTCGTAATATGTCTGCCTACCTACTCAATCCTTCTGAAAATGTGTGTCTACCCACTTCCCCCTCAGAAGATGACTCTCTACTTATCCCCCCAACCGGAAAACGTCAGTTTTCCCACCCCCTCCCCCCTCAGAAGATGACTGTCTACCTACACACCCTCGGAAGATACCTGTCTACTTAACCCCCCCCCCCCCCCCTCGTTTGGAACATGTCTGCCTACCTACCTGCCTCTCAAAATATGTCTTTCTATCTACATCCCCCACCCCCCTCAGAAGATCACTCTCTACCTACTCCGCACGTGGATGATGCCTGTCTCCCTAACCCACCCTTCAGAAGATGTTTGCCTACATACCCCTTCTTGGAAGATGTCTGTCTACCTACACACCTTTGGAAGAGGCCTGTCTACCTACCCCCTCCCCACCCCTTGGAAGATGTCTGCCCAGCTACCCTCCATCTAAGAAAATATTTGTCTACATACACCCCCTTCGGAAAATGTCTGTCTACCTACTACTGCTCTGATGATGTCTGTCTCCCTACCCCACCCTTCAGAAGATGTCTGCCTACCTTCTACTCCATGGAAGATGTCTCTATACATACCACCTATCGGGTGATGTTTGTCTACTCGCCCCCCCCCCCCCCACCCCATAACATGCCAATCTAACATCCCCCCCTGTGAAGATGCCTATCTACCGCCTAGCTCGGAAGCTACCCCAACTCAGAAGATTCCTATCTACCTGCACTTGGAAGATGACTATCTCTCCATCACCTTCAGAAGACTCTTATCTACCCCCTCAGAAGATGGCTGTCTACATACCCCACCCTCAGAATATGACTGTCTCTGATCTCCCACACTATCTGTCTGTCTACCATTCTCACACATCGAGAGAGGAGGTACAGTGGTTAGCACACTGGACTCGCATTCGGGAGGACGACGGTTCAATCCCGTCTCTGGCCATCCTGATTTAGGTTTTTCGTGATTACCCTAAATCGTTTCAGGCAAATGCCGGGATGGTTCCTCTGAAAGGGCACGGCCAATTTCTTTCCCAATCCTTCCCTAACCCGAGCTTGCGCTCCGTCTCTAATGACCTCGTTGTTGACGAGACATTAAACACTAACCACCACCACCACCATTCTCACAATCAGAAACTGTCTGTCTACCTACCTCCCCCCCCCCCCCCGAAGATGTCTGCCTATCTTCCTAGGTACCGCCATTTAGATGGTGTCTGCCTACCTACACCCACTTCAAAAGATGTGTAACTGACTACCCCACCTCCGAAGATCTCTGTCAAACCCTCCTCCCATCCCTGGAGGATGTATGTGTGCAGACCCCCCTCTTGGAAGACATTTGACAACCGAAAAAACCGCTTTGGAAGATGTATGACTTCCTACCACTACCCTCGGAAGGTGTATGTCTACCTAGCACCCCCTCGAAGATGCCTGTCTATCTACCGAACCACGGTATATGCCTGCCTCACCCTGTCAGAATATGTCTGTCTACATACCCCACATGGAAGATTTCTGTCTACTTACCCCCCCCCCCCCCCCCCTTGGAAGATGTTTGTCTAACTAGCCCCTCTTGGAAGATGTCTGCCCACATAAACACACACTCGGAATATGTATGACTAGCCACCACTCCCCTCGGAACATGTATGTCTACCTACCCCAACTCCGGACATGTCTCTCTACCTACGCCCCCACTCATAAGTTGTGTGTCTACCAACCCGCCATTTGAAGATGTCTGTCAACCTGGCCCTCCCTCAGAAAATGTCTGTCTACCTGCCCACCTTGGAATATTTATGTCTACCAAAACCCGGAGGATATCTGTCTACCCAACACCCCCCTCAGAAGATGATTGTCTACCTACCCCCGGAAGATTTCAGTCTACCTGCACCTCCTCACTTCTGAAAGATGCCTGTCAATCAACTCCTCCAACAGAAAATGTCTGTCTACCTACCGCCCCTCGAAAGTTGTATGTCTACCACCCCTCCTCGGGAGATGTCTGTCTACCTACCCCCCTTCAGAAGATGTCTATCTACCTACCCCCCATCCCCTCGGTAAATGCCTGTCTACCCAACCCCCTCTCGGGAAAAGTATGTCTACCTATCCCCACTCGGAAGATGGCTGTCTACCTACCACCTCCCTCGGAATATGTCTGTATATCGAACCCGACCTCGGAATATGATTTTCCACCTAATGCATGGGAGATGTCAGTCCACCTGCACCCCACTTTGTAAAATGCCTGTCTACTTTCCACCCCTTTGGAAGATGTCTATCATCCCACCTCGGAAGATGTCTGTCTACCTACCCCCCTCTGAACATGATTGCCTACTGAACCACAACTCAGAAGATGATTGTCTACTGACCACCCAGAAGATGGAAGCCTACCTGCCCCCTCCCACTACAACAGAAGATGACCATCCATCTAACCCCCTTGGTGGATGTCTGTTCATCTCCCCCCCCCCCCTTGGAGGACTTTGTCTTCCTACCCCCTCGGAAGATGTATGTATTCCATTCGCTCCTCAGAAGAGGTCTATCTTCCAACCCCCCTCAGAAGATTTTTGTCTACCTACCCTGCCTTGGTATATGTATGTCTTCCTACACCCCCTCATACGATGTCTGCATACCTACCCCCCCTCGGAAGAAGTCTATCATCCCTCTGTTAGAGAATTTCTGTCTACCTTGCCCCCCCCCCCCCTCGGAAGATATATGTCTTCATATCCTCTACCCTTGGTGCCTACATACTCAACCTCAGAAGATGTCTACCAACCTACCCCACCTTATAAGAAATCTTTCTACCTACCCCCCCCCCTCATAATATGTGTGTCTACCACCTCATGGAGGATGTATGTCTACTCCCCCCCCCCTCGTAAAATGTCTATCTTTCCCAGTTGGAAAGATGTCTATCATCCCACTCTTAGAAGGTGTCTGTCTACCTGTCCTCCCACTCTGAAGATGTCTGTGTACCTACCCTCCCTCAGGAGATATCGGTCTAATTGCCCACCGGGACTATGTCTATCTACATACTCTCAGCCTTGGAAAATACGTGCCTACCTACCCCACCCCCTGTAAGATATCTGTCTACCTACAACCTGCCCTCGGATACTGTCTGTCTACATACACCCTCTAATAAGATGTCTGTCTACCTACCCCACACTGTCTGTCTTCCTACCCCAACCATCCTCGGAAGATGTTTGTCTACCTACCCCTCCTTGGAAAATGCCTGTCTACCTAAATCTCGCTTGGAAAATATCTGTCTACCTACCCCCCATCCTTGGAAGGTGTCTGTCCACCAACTCTCCTGTCGGAAGATGTATGGCTACCTAACCCCCCTCAGAAGATGTCTGTCCATCTATCTGCCTGTGGAATGTGTATGTCTACCTAACTCCCTTAGACAATGTCAGTCTACATACCCCCCTCGGAAGATACCTGTCTACCAATACTCTTCCCTCTACATGCCAAAACTAATAAGATAGCTGCCAACCTAACCCACCTCAGAAGGTCTCTGTTTATGCACACAAACTGAACATGTATGTCTATCTACCCCGCAGAAGTTGTCTGTCTACCTGCCCCCTCAGAAAATGTCAGTCGACCTACCCCCCCTTGGAAGATTTCTGTCTACCTATAACACCTCACGGAAAATATCTGTCTACCAGCCCCCTCTCAGAAGATGTCTGTCTACCTACCACCCCCCTCAGAAGTAGTATATCTATCTACCGTACCCTTGGAACATGTCTACCTACCCCCCCCCCCCTCCCAGTCAGCAGTTGTCTGTCCACCACCTACATAAGTTGTCTATCTACACCCCCTCGGAAGATGTCTGTCCAATACACCACCCTCAGAAGATATCTGTCCTACCCCTCTCGAAAATGTTAGTCTACCTACACCCCAGATAATGAATGTCTACCAACCCCACCTCGGAAGATGTTTGTCTACCTACCCCATGGAAGAGATGTGTTTACCTACCACCACTCGTAGTATGTGTGTCTACCTACCCCCATTGGAAAATATCGGTCTACCAACTGCCCTTGAAGATGTATGCCTACATACCCAACACCCTCGGAAGACGTCTGGCTACCTAGCTCCCCCCCACGAAGATATCTGCCTTCATACCCACTTCTCTTGGAAGATGTCTGTCAACGGACCCAAATTCAGAAAACGACTGCCTACCTACCCCACCTCAAAAGATGTCTGCCTACCAACCACCCCTCGGAATATGTATGTCTACCTACACTCATTCGGAATATTGCTCTCTACCACCCCTCCCTCTGAACATGTCTATCTACCTACCTCCCTCAGAACATGTCTATCTACCAACATCCCCCACCTCTTATGAAGTCTCTCTCACTACCCCCCCCCCCTTCGAAAGTGACACCCTACCTACCATCCTCAGGAAATGTCAGTCTTCCTACTCCCCATACCTCAGAAGGTGTGTCTAACTATCCCCATGGACAATGTCTGTCTACATACCCCTAGCCTCAGAAAATACTTGTCTAACTACACCCCTCAGATTATTTCTGTCTACCTACAACCCAGCCTCGGATAATGTCTGTCTACCTACCCCCTCACTAATTGTCTCTCTACCTAAGCTACCTTAGAAGATATCTGTCTACATATCCCTCATCCTCTGAAGCTGTATGTCTACTACCCCTGCTCAGAAGATGTCTGTCTACTTAAAAACCCCTCAGAACATGTCTGTCTAACAACCCCCCCCCCCCAGTTGTCTGTCTACCTACCCCCTTGAAGATGTCTGTCTACCTACTCTACCTACTCCCCTTTGGGAGATATGTGTCTACCTACAACACAACTCGGTAAATGTCTGTCTACCTACCCCTCAGAAGATGTCTGTTTATCCACACCTCCACAGATGATGTCTATCTACCTACCCCCTGCCCCCATCCTCCGAGGATGTCTGTCTTCCTACACCCTCAGAAGATGTCTGTCTACCTACCCCCCTTGGAAGATGTTGGTCTGCTTACCCCTCTAGATGATGTCTGTCTACGTACGCCCCTCAGAAGATGGCTGTCTACCAATCCACCAATGGGAGATGTCTGTCTACCAACCCCCTCGAAAGGTGCCTTTGTGCCTACCCCCTCAGAAGATTGTCTACCTACGAACACTCAGTAAATGTATGTATACCTACCCCCCCCCCCTCGGAAGAAGTCTGTCTAATTATTCCCCACCCCTTGGTAATTTCTGTCTACATACCACTCCCTTGCAAGATGTCTGTGTACCTACTCCCTCTTGAAAGATATCTGTTTACCTACATCTTCTGTGGGGAGGTAGGAAGACACACATCTTCCGCGAGGGGTAGGTAGACAGACATATTCCAAAGCAGGGTACATGGTCAGACATCTTCTGAAGGGTGGTAGGTAGACAGACATCCTCCAAGAGGGGGGGGAGACATTTTCTGTGGTGATAATGGTAGACAAACAATTCCAAGGAGGGGTAGTTAGACAGTCATCTTCTGAGTGGTTGTTTCTTAGTCAGACGTCTTCAAGGGGGAGGATTGGTAGACCGACAGTTTCCAAGGGGGGAGACATTTTTTGATTGGGGCCAAATAGGTAAACAGATATCCTTTGAGAGGGAGGTAGACATTTTCCAGGGGGGGGGGGGGAGATATTTTCGAGGGGGAGAGTAGATTGACATCTTCTGGGAGGGGGGAGATAGTATTCTTCCATGGGGGGAGGTGAGTTGTCAGACATCTTCAAAGGTTGGGGGGGGGGGTCGGTAGACAGACATCTTCCAAGAAATGTCGGTAAGTATGTACACTTACATCTTCTGATGGGTTCGGGTAGATAAACAGGCATCTTTCATGATGGGGGGATAGAGCTCCTCGAAGATGGGGTGTAGATGTCTTTGGCAAGGAGGGTAGATAGACATATTCTGAGAGGGGGTTAGATAGATTTCTTCCATAGCGGGGATAGATAGACTTGTCCCGAGTTTGTGAGGTAGACAGACATACAGACATCTTCCTAGAATTTGGAGGTAGACAAACATATTCAGAATGGGCAGTAGACACATTCCAAATGAAGGGAGGCTGTAGAAATCTTCTGAGTCTAGGATAAATGTTCTCTGAGAGGAGGGGCTAGATGGAAATCTTAACAGGGGTGGGGTAGGTAGTCAGACATATTCTGAGAGGAGGGGGTTGATAGACAGGCATCTTTCATGAGGTGAGTTATAGACATCCGCCTGGGGGATAGACATCTTCTGAGGTGGGGATAGGTATCTTCCAGTGGGTGTAGATATCTGTGGGTGGGGTAGATAGACATCTTCTGAGGTGTTGGTTGATAGTCACCTTCCTAGTGGAGGGATACAGATATTTTCCGCCTGGGCTGGGTAGATAATCTTCTGAAGGGGGGTAGACGTCTTCCAAGGGGGGGGGTAGAGAGACAGCTTCTGAGGGGGGTAGATAGACATTTTCCAAGGATGGGGGCAGATACACATCTTCTGAGGGGGTAGATACACCTCTTCCGAGGAAGGTATGGATAGATAATCTTATGAGGTGGGTGTTGGTAGGCATCAGCTGAAGGGGGCTAGATTGGCATCTTCCGATGTGGAAGGGTTTAGGTAGGCATTTTTAGAGGGAGGGATTTCTTCCCAGGGGTTTAGGTAGGCATCTTCCAAGTGGGTGTAGAATGACATCTCAGAGAGGGGGTAGACAAAATCTTCCGAGAGGGGGTAGGTAGAAAGACATCTTTCGATGGGAGAGTAGGTAAGCAGACATCTTTTGAGTGGGGTTGGTAAACTGACATCTTCCAAAGGGACAAGGTAGACATATAGTTTCTGAGAGTGGGGCATAGGTAGACTGACACTTTCCGATGTGTGGTAAGTAGAATTACATCTTCTGAAGTGATGGGGTAGGTAGACAGACATTTTCCAAAGGGGTGTAGGTATACAGACATATACCTAGGGGGAAGGTAGACAGACATGTCCCGAGTGGTGGTAGGTAGACAGCCATCTTCCAGTTGGGTAGGTACACAGACATCATCCAAGGAGGTTAGAAGGACAGACATTTTCCATGTGGGGGTTGGTAGACATAAATCATCTGAGGGGGGAGAGACATCTTTTGAGGGGAGGGTACATAGACGGACATCTTCAGAGAGGAGGTAGTCATCCTCCGAGAGGGAGATAGTCATCCTCCGAGAGGGGGAGTAGATGTCTTCCGAGATGGGAGGCAGTTGTACATCTTCCACTGGTCTTAGCTAGGCAGACATCTTCTGAGGGAGGGTATGTAGACAGACATCTTCTGAGGGGGATAACGTCGACAGTCATCTTCTGATCGGGGTGGGTGGGTAGACAGACATCTTCCGAGTGGTGGTAGGTATGGAGACATCTTCTGAGGCTGGATTCGGTAGACAGGCATCTTCCAAGGGGGGGGTGTTGGAAGACAGATATTTTTCAAGGGGTGGGAAACATCTACTAAAGGATGCAGTTTGGTAAGCAGTATCCTCCGAGAGGGGTCTAGACATTCTGTGAGGGGGATAACGTCGACAGTCATCTTCTGATTGGGGGGGGGGGGGGGGGTAGGTAGAAAGACATCTTCCGAGGAGTGTTAGGTATGGAGACATCTTCTGAGCCTGGGTGCGGTAGAAAGACATCTTCCAAGGGGTGGAGGGGGGTGTTGGAAGACAGACATCTTCCAAGGGGTGGGAAGCACCTTCTAAAGGATGCAGTTTGGTAGACAGACATCCTACGAGAGAGGATGTAGACATTCTCAGATGGGGAGTGTATATCTTCTGAGAGGAGTGGTAGATTGACATCTTCCGAGAGGGGGGAGATACTTTTCTTCCATGGCGGCAATAGATAGATATCTTCCGAGAGGAGGTACATAGATAGACATGTTTAAATGTGTGGTGAATGTACACAGACAACTTTCGAGAAGGGGGGTAGGTATACAGACATCCTCAGAGGGGGTGGGTTGGTAGACAGACATCTTCAGATGTGGGGTGGGGTAGGTAGCCAGACATCTTCCAATAGGGGGTTGGTAGGCAGATATATCATGTGAGGGGATGGTTTAGACAGCCTTCTTCTGATGGGTGGGTGGGTAGACTGACATCTTCCATGATGGGGCGTAGGCAGAGAGACATTGTCCGAGGCAGGGTGACTATAGACATTTTTCGAGAGGGGGGTAGTTAGACAGACTTATTCTGGGGGTTGTAGGTAAACTGACCTCTTCAGAGGGGTGGCGTAGAATGACATTTGCCAAGAGGGGTAGGTATAGAGACATTTTCCGATGGTGGAAAGTAGACAACATCTTCTGATGAGTGTAGGTAGACAGACATCTTCCGAGGGGGATGTGTAGGTGGACATACATCTTCCGATGGTTGGTGGGTACATAGACAGACATATTCCAATGGGTGCGGTAGGTAGACAAACATCTTCCAAGTGCGGGCGTCGTAGACAGATATCATACAAAAGTTCATGTAGGTAGACACACATCTTCTGAGGGGGTGTAGGGAGACAGACATTTTCCGAGGGGTGTACATAGACATACATTTTCCACGTGGGGTCTAGGTAGACAGACATCTTCAGATGAGGGGGTAATTAGACAATCATCTTCTGGGGTAGGCTGACAGACATATTCAGAAGTATGGGTTGGTAGACAATACTTTATGACTGGAGGGATGTAGAGAGACATCTTCCAAGGGGTGTAAGTAGGTAGACAGACCTCTTCTGTTGTGGGATTTGTAGGTAGGCAGACATCTTCCAAAGCAGAGGTGTTGGTAAACAGACAATTATCATGGACAGGGTTAGGTAGGCAGACATCTTCCCAGTGAAGTTTTGTAGACAGACATCTTCCAACGAGGGGTTAGGTAGACTGACACCTTCTGAGGCAGGGTAGGTAGATAGTCATCTTCGGAGGAGTGTTTGGTATACAGACATCTTCCGAACGGGTGTAGGTATACAGACATATACCTAAGGGGGAGGTAGACAGACATCATGGGAGTGGGGGTACGTAGACAGACAGGTGGGTAGGTATACAGACATCTTCCGAGGGGGATTAGGAGGACAGACATTTTCCATTTGAGGGTTGATAGACTTACATCATCTGAGGGAGGAGAAATATCTTTTGAGAGGAGGGTATGTAGACAGACATTTCAGAGAGAGGGTAGACATCATCCGAGAGGGAGGTAGTCATCCTCCAACACAGGGGTAGATATCTTCCAAGAGGGGTGTAAATAAATATCTTCCAAGATGCGAGGTAGATGGACCTCTTCCGAGGGTTTTAGGTAGGCAGACATGTTCCGAGGTGTGGCATGTAGACATACACCTTCTGAGGGGAATAAGGTAGACAGTCATCTTCTTATGGGAAATGGGTAGGTAGACAGACATATTCCAAGGGAGGGGGGGTAGGTAAGGAGGAGATATATTCTGAGGGTGAGTTCAGTACTCAGACATCTTCTGAGGGGTGTTCATGGTAGACAGACATCTTTCAAAGGGGGGAGACATCTTCCAAAGTATGCGTTTTGGTATACAGACATCCTCCAAGAGGGGTGTGGACATTCTCTGATGTGGGAGTAGATATCTTCCCAGAGGAGTGGTAGTTTAACAACTTCCGAGAGGGGGGGGGGGTTGGGTAGGCAGACAGATATCCTCAGAGGTAGGGGTAGGGAGACAGATATCTCCCACAGGAGGGATAAAATCGAATCATTTGAAGGGGGTAGATAGGCATACATCTTCTGAGGGGTTTAGGTAGACATTCATCTTATGACAGGGGAAGGGGGTAGGTAGACAGATCATGCGGGGGGGGGGGGGATATGTAGACAGATATCTTACGAGAGGGGGGTAGGTAGGCAGACATATTCTGAAGAGTTGTAGGAGGACGGACATATTCCAAGGGGGTAGGTAGACAGGCATCTACAGAGGGGGTTAGGTAGACAGTCTTATCAGAGGTGTATAGGTAGACAGACATCTTCTAAGGGGTTTGGTAGACCAACATTTCCTAAGGAGTGGCAGGTAGACAAACTTCTTCCGAGTGTGGGTGGGTATGTAGACAGACACCAGTAAGGAATTGTAGGCTGACAGACATCCTTTATGATAGATGGTAGGTAGGCAGAAATATTCCGAAGGGAGGGTTGGAAAACATACATCTTCCAATGGAAGGGGTAGGTAGTCATACATCTTCTGAGGGCTGGGTTTAGGTATACAGAGATCTTTCCAAGGGGGGGCAGGTAAGTAGACAGACATATACTCAGGGTAGGGGGATGAGAGACAGACATTTTCCGAGGGGGAGGGGTAGGTAGACAGACATCTTCTGATGGTTGGGTAGGTAGACAGACATCTTCCGGGGTGGACAGCTAATCGGACATGGTTTGAGGGAGCTTAGGTAGACAGACATTTCCGATGGGGAGTGTAGGTAGACAGACATATTCTAAGGGTGGGGAGATGAGAGACATTTTCTGATGTGGAGATAGGTAGACAGACGTCTTCTGAGGGGTTGTAGGTAGGCAGACATCTTCCAAGCGGGAGCTGTAGGTAGACAGACATCTTCAGAAGGAGATTGTAGGTTGATGGACATATTTTGTGCAGGTAATGATAGATAAACAAATTCCAAGGGGTGGTAGTTTAACAGACATCTTTCCAGGGGGGCTGAGTAGATAGACAGACATCATCCAACGTGGGTAGACAGACATATTCCAGGTGGAGTAGACATCCTCCAAGGGGTAGACATCTTCGAATGGTGGTGAGGGTAGGTAGACATCCTATGAGAGTGGGGTTAGAGATTCTCTGAGAGGGAGGTGTAGATAGCTACCAAGAGTGGAGGTAGATAGACATATTCCGAGTGGGGGGGGGGGGTTGAATAGAAATCTTCTGGGGGTTGAAATTTGGCAGTTGGTAGACTGGGCTTTTCTGAGACTGTGTTTGGAAGACATTTTCCGAGGTGGGAGGTAGACAGATATATTCCGAGGCAGTTGGTAGGTAGACAGACTAATTCCAGGGTGGTTGGTATGCTGACAGACATCTTCTGAGGGGGGGGGGGGGGTAGACAGACATCGCCTGAGGGGCTGGAAGACACCTTCCAAAGTTTGGGGGTCTCTAGACATCTTCCGAGACAGGGGTAAACAACTTCCGAGTGGGGGGGCTGAGTAGGGGTTGGGATAGGTAGACAGACAAATTCCGAGAGGGCAGGTAGGTAGATAGACTTCTCCTTAGTGTGGGGGGGGGGTGTTGAGAGACATCTTTCAGGGTGATAGACATCTTACGAGGTGGGGAGAGAGTTTTTGTGGGGGTATAGATAGACATCTTCACAGGGTGAGGTAGGTGGACAAACATCTTCCTTAGGGGGGTGAGGTAGGCAGACATCTGACGAGGGGGCAGGTAGACAAGACATCTCCTGTGGAGAGTTACGTAGACTGACATTTTATAAGGAGCAAGTAGGTAGAATTACATATTAGGTGGTGGGGCGATGAGAGACAGACAGCTTTCGATGGGGTAGAGGTAGTATGAAATCTTCCGATGTGGGAGGTGTAGGTAGATATCATCTGAGAGGGGTAGGTACACAGACATCTCCCGAGGGGTGGGGTAGGTAGACATTCATATTCTGTGGGGAGGGGTAGGTAGTCATACATATTCTAAGGGGGGGGGGGGGGGGTTTAGGTAGACAGACATATTCCAAGGGTGTGAGTAGGTACACAGACATCATCTGAGGGGGGAGGGGAGGTGCAGGTTGACAGAGATCTTCCATGGATGGGTAGCTCGGTAGATATCTTCTGAGGGGGATAGATAGGCATATTTCGAAGGTGGGGTAGATAGCCACCTTCCCAGGGGGGGGGGGGGCAGATCATCATGGGTGTGACGTCACGTGAGCTGCACTGCTGTTGAAATAGCTTGTTAATGTTTTATAAATTTTAGACTTCATTTACGTATTTTAAAGTTTTTTTGTGTTATTATTTTTGCCGTAAAAGCAAATTATTAGTGGATATTCATTTATCTCAGTGTTTCTTCCTGTGGTATTGACTCGAGTGGTCTATTATGTGTAAGTGTGCTTCCATGGTTCGTCTAAGTCTCGCGCCTCATCAGCGTGTTTACATTTTGCGGCGTGCACTGCATCTGCAGCGGTTATAAGCTAAGTACTGACGAACTTGTTTGTGCTCTGTAATACGTTATTAAACTGAATAGATTGCAGTGGTGTTGCTTGCCATTTTTGGCGAAATAATGACTTAATAAACTCTTGTAATCGTTCGCTCGCTGTGTTTTATAGAGTTTTCAGTGTGTTGAAGTCGTTTAGTAAATTTCGTGCTTTAGTTTTCAACTGGCGTTTAGTTTAAATTTTTTTGGTTTTAGCCAATAATTTTGTGAAGTTTTGCTGGTATTGGTATCGGCTGTGTTGTAGTAGTATTAATACAAGTAGCTGCTTTCTTAGTAGAATTTCGAGACCATAGTTGTTAGTTCTTAAATAGTGCTGCTTTTGTAACTGAACTTTGGTAACGTAGACGTATAGTTTTTTTTAGTAACTGTAAAATTTTATCGTGAGTGAGAAGTGATTGCTATGTCGTAGGTTTGTGAGTAGTGGATTAAGCTGTGGGATTTGTTCAAAGTATTTTCATTGGGGGGAATGCGGTGGGGAAGCCAGTGGTCATTTGAGGGTGATCCTGTCCTGGGAATGTAGAATCTGTAATAGAAACAAGTTAATAGAGGAGCAGGAGCGTAAGATCTGTGCCCTTCAGGTGCAGTTACAATGCGCAAAGGAGGAACTAGATAAGTTGAGGAGGGTGAAGGGTGCTGGGGAATGGGAACTGGCAGTTGACAAGAAGATAGATAGGAAAAGGAGGTAGTCAGACAGTTTTACTTTGCATACATGCAATAGATACGACAAACTGTCAAAGTTGAGCGGAGAGGAGCCTCGTGTAGCTGTATATGGAGGTAACTTGCAGCCGTCCTCAGCAATTAGGAGGCCTAGGTTCTGCTGCTAGGTAGTTACCGGGTAGAGGTGTGGGCCAGCATTTGCAAGAAGTTTTGTGGAGTGAGTACCAGGTCACAAGCATTGTGAAGCCTAATGCAGGGTTGGCTCAGGTGGCTGAAAGCATAGGGGAGTTATGTAAGAATTTTACAAAGGAGGATCAGGTAGTGATAGTGGGTGGTGCTGGGAGCAGTCGCAATAGGGACAGGGGGTATGATGTCAGTGGTGACTTGGTTAAGATAGCTACTCAAACTGGTGGCACTAATGTGCTTTTCGTGCAACTGTTTCAGCATAATGATCGGCCACACCTTAATGCGGCTGTTGGGGGCGTAATTGTGGGGCTGGGGAGTGCACTGATGGGAGAGGGCATGGATCACATCTCAGTGGTGCCAGTTGGGTCTATCAGTAGATGGGGTTTCACTAGGCATGGCCTGCACCTCAATAGGTATGCGAAGGAGAGGCTACCTAAGCTTATAGGTGACAGTGTAGTGGGTGGTGGTGGCGGTAGTGGTGTCACTCATGGAAAAATTCCTGTAGTATTTGGTGTTAGAGCTGCACCTTTTTAATACTGAAGTCAGCTGATTGGTATACCAGCTTAAAGGAAGTGCCTCTAAGGTTCAAAAATGGTTCTAATGGCTCTGAGCACTATGCAAATTAACATCTGGGGTCATCAGTCGCCTAGAACTTAGAACTAATTAAACCTAACTAACCTAAGGACGTCACACACATCCATGCCCGAGGCAGGATTCGAACCTGCGACCTTAGCAGTCGCGCGGTTCCGAACTGAGCGCTTAGAACCGCAAGACCACCGCGGCCGGCGTGCCTCTAAGGGCTCTCCTCCAGAGGATGTAATGTTTCCAAGTAGAGAAGGAATTGGCATATTTCATCAGAATATAAGAGTTATTAGAGATAAAGTTAGTGAACTGCTAACAGATGTTAACGCTGAAATTATTTGTATATCAGAGCACCACTTCAATAAATTGATAATTTATAGGCTTCCTTTACCAGGCTACATATTACCTGGCTGTTTCTCAAGGAGTTCCTTGCGGGGTGGGGAGGTGTCTCCGTACATAAAAAACAGTACGTTATTTGAGTCCATAGACTTATCACGACACTGCACTGAACAGATATTTGAAAGTTGTGCAGCATTTGTTGAATTTAGTGAAACTCAACTTCTAATTGCTGGTGTTTATAGGGCCTCTAACTCAAACTTCAGAGCATTTTTGCTTAAGCTAGAGAGGGTTCTTGATTCACTTTGTAGGAAGTACCAGAAAGTAGTTATATGTGGGGACTTCAATATTAATTTTGTATATGATTGTGCAAGAAAAAGGGGGGTTGGGTTGTTTGGGGAAGGAGACCAGACAGCGATGTCATTGGTCTCATCGGATTAGGGAAGGATGGGGAAGGAAGTCGGCCATGCCCTTTGAGAGGAACTAACCCAGAATTTGCCGGGAGTGATTTAGGGAAATCACGGAAAACCTGAATCAAGATGGCTGAACGCGGGACTGAACCGTCGTCCTCCCGAATGTGAGTCCAGTGCCTTAACCACTGCGCCACCTCGCTCGGTCCCAAGAAAAATGATGTTGGTAGATCTCCTAAATTCATATGATCTGATGCCAACTGTGTTTTTTTTTTTTTTTTTTTTTTTTCAAACTAGGGTGCAGGCGAGTAGTAGCACAATTATAGACAATATTTTTATTCGTTCTTCAATACTAGATGGGCATCCTGTTAGTAAAAAAGGGAATGGCCTTTCAGACCATAATGCACAAATTTTAACACTAAAAGGTTTTTGTACTCAACCCAATGTCATATTTTGTTACAAAGAACGTAGGAAAGTCAATCCAACAGCAATAGAGTGTTTTTAAAACTTGTCAAGGAACAAGAGTGGCAAGATGTTTATAGTGCCAATAATACAGATGATAAATACAATGCTTTCCATGGCACATTTCTCATGCTCTTTGAGAGTTGTTTTCCATTAGAACATTCTGAATGGGGTACTAGCAGTAATAGACAGCACAGTTGGCTGACTAGTGGGATAATGATTTCATGTAGAACATAGGGCGAATTATATCAAAATGTTAGAAGTAGTCACAATCAAGCTAAATAAAAATTTAGTTTCAACAGGAAATCATACAAATTTCTTCGCAAATACCTTTCTGAGATTGACGTCTGAAATACTCCTCTGTGATACAAACAAGAGAGAGATTGAGTCAATAACTATATCACTGAAGACTAAGGACTCTCATGGATATGATGGAGTGCCTAGAAGCATATTAAAGTACTGTGCTGCACATGTTAGCCCTGTATTTAGCCATATTTGCAATTTTTCCTTTAGAGTTGGTCAGTTTCCTGACCGATTAAAGTACTCATCAGTAAAGCCGCTTTATGAAAAGGGAGAAAGGGATAATATAGATAATTTTAGACCTACTTCTATGCCATCAGTGTTTGCAAAAGTTACCGAAAAGGCTGTGCATGTAAGGTTAATTGATCACTTGATATCACACAATTTGCTGTCAAATGAACAGTTCGGTTTTAGAAGCCGTCTGACAACTGAAAATGCTGTATTCTGGCGTACAGACTTACTTTTATGCAAAATCGTAAGGTCCTAGCTCTTGTCCAATGCACCAAAGCCGACAAATAAGGGAATAACCGATAACTAAAACTTGAATAGTACTGCTTCTTACTGGCTACTACATCTTCTTAGAAGATATTTCTGTGTTATAATATGATGTTTTCAGTTTTCTCCGCATACCGCAACACGCGACATAATTTTGCAGACGATAAACGTAACCGTTTCAGAGAGAAAAGCGGCCATTGTGAAGATGTGGCAATAAAGTCGATTCGATAGCAAATGACGAAAGCGGGCGGATTTCTGAAGTTTTTACTACGTATGAACAGTTTCCACATTCTTCCGTGCAACGTGGTTTCCAGACGTGGTTTCATGCTGAATCTTTAGGTCGTCGGTCATGTGCAATGTACCAAAGCCGGCAAATAAGTGAATAACCGATAACTAAAACTTGACTACTACTGCTTGTTACTGGCCGATAACATCTTCTTAGAAGCTTCTTCTGTGTTCTACTATGGTGCTTTTAGTGTCTCCGCATACAGCGGCAAGAGACATAACTTTGCAGACGATGAATGTGACCGATTCAGAGAGAAAATCGACCAATATGACGATCTGGCGTTAAGTCGATTCTTTTGGCAAATGACGAAATCGGGCGGATTTCTCATGGTGTTACTACATATGAAAGCTTTTCTCATTCTCACGTGCAACGTGGCGTACAGACGTACTTTCATGCAAAATCTTAAGAACTTAGCTCATGTCCAATGTACCAAAGCCGGCAAATAAGTGAATAAACCGATATTTAAACTTGAATAGTACTGCTTCTTATTGGCTATTACATCTTCTTAGAAGCTTTTTCTGTGTTCTAATACGATGTTTTCAGTTTTTTCTGCATACCGCAACACGCGACATAATTTTGCAGCCGCTAAATGTAACCGTTTCAGAGAGAAAAGCGGCCAATATGACGATCTGACATTAAGTCGATTCGATGGAAAATGTCGAAAACGGGCGGATTTCTCATGTTGTTACTACATATGAACATTTTTTATATTCTCCCGTGCAACGTGGCGTACAGACGTACTCTCATGCATAATCTTAAGGTCCTAGCTCATGTCCAATGCACCAAGGCGCAAATAAGTGAATAACCGATAACTAAAGCATGTATACTACTGCTTCCTACTTATGATTATATTTTCTTTGAAGCTTTTTCTGTGTTCTAATATAATGTTTTCAGTTTTTTCCGCATACCCCAACACGCGACATAACTTTACAGACGATAAATGTAACCGTTTCAGAGAGAAAAGTAGCCAATATGACGATCTGACAATAAGTCGATTCAATGGCAAATGTCGAAAACGGGCGGATTTCTCATGTTGTTAGTACATATGAACACTTTTCACATTCTCCCGTGCAACGTGGCGTACATACGTACTTTCATGCAAAATCTTAAGGTCCTAGCTCATGTCCAACCGTGCGACTGATAAGGTCGCAGGTTCGAATCCTGCCTGGGGCATGGATGTGTGTGATCTCCTTGGGTGAGTTAGGTTTAAGTAGTTCTAAGTTCTAGGGGACTAACGACCTCAGCAGTTGAGTCCCATTGTGCTCAGAGCCATTTGAACTGATGTTTAATGCACCAAAGCAGGCAAATAAGTCAATAGTATAGTTCTGCTTGCTACTTTCGATTACATCTTCTTAGAAGCTTTTTTTGTGTTCTAATATGATGTTTTCAGTTTCTTCCGCATATTGCAATACGCGACATACATTTCCAGACGATAAATGTAACTGTTTCAGAGAGAAAAGCGGCCAATGTGACGATCTGGCATCAAGTCGATTCGATGGCAAATGACGAAAGCGAGCGGATCTCTCAAATTTTTACTACATATGAACAGTTTTCACATTCCCCCGCGCAATGTGATTTCCAGACGTCGTTTCATGCGAAATCTATAGGTCGTCGGTCATGTCCAATATACCAAACCCGGCAAATAAGTGAATTACCGCTAACTAAATCTAGAATAGTACTGCTACTTATCGGCGATTACATCTTCTTCGAAGCTTTTTCTGTGTTCTAATATAATGTTTTCAGTTTTTTTTCCATACCGCAACACGCGACATAATTTTGCAGACGATGGATGTAACCTGTTCAGAGAGAAAAGCGGCCAATGGGACGATCTGGCAATACATTCGACTCTATAGCAAATGATGAAAGCGATCGGGTTTCTTAGGTTTTTACTACATATGAACGCTTTCCACATTCTCCCGTGCAACGTGTCGTACAGACGTACTTTCTTGCAAAATCTTAACGTCCTAGCTCATGTCCAAGGCACAAAACCCGGAAAATAATTGAGTAATCGATAACTAGAACTTGACTAGTACTGCTTGTTACTGGCCAATTACATCTTCTTAGAAGCTTCTTCTGTGACTACTATAGTGATTTTAGTATCTGCGCATACCGCGGCAAGCGACATAACTTTGCATACGATGAATGTAACCGTTTCAGAGAGAAAAGCCACCAGTGTGACGATCTGTCATTAAGTCGATTCGATGGCAAATGACGAAAACGGGCGGATTTCTCATGGTGTTACTACATATGAAAACTTTTCTCATTCTCCCGTGCAACGTGGCGTACAGACGTACTTTCATGCAAAATCTTAAGGTCGTAGCTCATGTCCAATGCACCAAAGCCGGCAAATAAGTGAATAAACCGATAACTGAAACTTGAATAGTACTGCTTCTTACTGGCAATTACATCTTCTTTGAAGCTTTTTCTGTATTCTAATATAATGTTTTCAGCTTTTTCCGCATACCGCAACACGCGACATAATTTTGCAGACGATAAATGTAACCGTTTCAGAGAGAAAAGCGGCCAATGTGAAGATGTGGCAATAAAGTCGATTCGATAGCAAATGACGAAAGCGGGCGGATTTCTGAAGTTTTTACTACGTATGAACAGTTTCCACATTCTCCCGTGCAACGTGGTTTCCAGACGTGGTTTCATGCTGAATCTTTAGGTCGTCGGTCATGTGCAATGTACCAAAGCCGGCAAATAAGTGAATAACCTATAACTAAAACTTGACTACTACTGCTTGTTACTGGCCGATAAAATCTGGTTAGAAGCTTCTTCTGTGTTCTACTATGGTGCTTTTAGTGTCTCCGCATACCGCGGCAAGAGACATAACTTTGCAGACGATGAATGTGACCGATTCAGAGAGAAAATCGACCAATATGACGATCTGGCGTTAAGTCGATTCTTATGGCAAATGACGAAAACGGGCGGATTTCTCATGGTGTTACAACATATGAAAGCTTTTCTCATTCTCCCGTACAACGTGGCGTACAGACGTACTTTCATGCAAAATCTTAAGATCTTAGCTCATGTCCAAAGTACCAAAGCCGGCAAATAAGTGAATAAACCGATATTTAAACTTGAATAGTACTGCTTCTTATTGGCTATTACATCTTCTTAGAAGCTTTTTCTGTGTTCTAATATGATGTTTTCAGTTTTTTCTGCATACCGCAACACGCGACATACTTTTGCAGCCGCTAAATGTAACCGTTTCAGAGAGAAAAGCGGCCAATATGACGATCTGACATTATGTCGATTCGATGGAAAATGTCGAAAACGGGCGGATTTCTCATTTTGTTACTACATATGAACATTTTTTATATTCTCCCGTGCAACGTGGCGTACAGACGTACTCTCATGCATAATCTTAAGGTCCTAGCTCATGTCCAATGCACCAAGGCGCAAATAAGTGAATAACCGATAACTAAAGCATGTATACTACTGCTTCCTACTTATGATTATATTTTCTTTGAAGCTTTTTCTGTGTTCTAATATAATGTTTTCAGTTTTTTCCGCATACCCCAACACGCGACATAACTTTACAGACGATAAATGTAACCGTTTCAGAGAGAAAAGTAGCCAATATGACGATCTGACAATAAGTCGATTCAATGGCAAATGTCGAAAACGGGCGGATTTCTCATGTTGTTAGTACATATGAACACTTTTCACATTCTCCCGTGCAACGTGGCGTACATACGTACTTTCATGCAAAATCTTAAGGTCCTAGCTCATGTCCAACCGTGCGACTGCTAAGGTCGCAGGTCCGAATCCTGCCTGGGGCATGGATGTGTGTGATCTCCTTGGGTGAGTTAGGTTTAAGTAGTTCTAAGTTCTAGGGGACTAACGACCTCAGCAGTTGAGTCCCATTGTGCTCAGAGCCATTTGAACTGATGTTTAATGCACCAAAGCAGGCAAATAAGTCAATAGTATAGTTCTGGTTGCTACTTTCGATTACATCTTCTTAGAAGCTTTTTTTGTGTTCTAATATGTTTTCAGTTTCTTCCGCATATTGCAATACGCGACATACATTTCCAGACGATAAATGTAACTGTTTCAGAGAGAAAAGCGGCCAATGTGACGATCTGGCATCAAGTCGATTCGATGGCAAATGACGAAAGCGAGCGGATCTCTCAAATTTTTACTACATATGAACAGTTTTCACATTCCCCCGCGCAATGTGATTTCCAGACGTCGTTTCATGCGAAATCTATAGGTCGTCGGTCATGTCCAATATACCAAACCCGGCAAATAAGTGAATTACCGCTAACTAAATCTAGAATAGTACTGCTTCTTATCGGCGATTACATCTTCTTCGAAGCTTTTTCTGTGTTCTAATATAATGTTTTCAGTTTTTTTTCCATACCGCAACACGCGACATAATTTTGCAGACGATGGATGTAACCTGTTCAGAGAGAAAAGCGGCCAATGGGACGATCTGGCAATACATTCGACTCTATAGCAAATGATGAAAGCGATCGGGTTTCTTAGGTTTTTACTACATATGAACGCTTTCCACATTCTCCCGTGCAACGTGTCGTACAGACGTACTTTCTTGCAAAATCTTAACGTCCTAGCTCATGTCCAAGGCACAAAACCCGGAAAATAATTGAGTAATCGATAACTAGAACTTGACTAGTACTGCTTGTTACTGGCCAATTACATCTTCTTAGAAGCTTCTTCTGTGACTACTATAGTGATTTTAGTATCTGCGCATACCGCGGCAAGCGACATAACTTTGCATACGATGAATGTAACCGTTTCAGAGAGAAAAGCCACCAGTGTGACGATCTGTCATTAAGTCGATTCGATGGCAAATGACGAAAACGGGCGGATTTCTCATGGTGTTACTACATATGAAAACTTTTCTCATTCTCCCGTGCAACGTGGCGTACAGACGTACTTTCATGCAAAATCTTAAGGTCGTAGCTCATGTCCAATGCACCAAAGCCGGCAAATAAGTGAATAAACCGATAACTGAAACTTGAATAGTACTGCTTCTTACTGGCAATTACATCTTCTTTGAAGCTTTTTCTGTATTCTAATATAATGTTTTCAGCTTTTTCCGCATACCGCAACACGCGACATAATTTTGCAGACGATAAATGTAACCGTTTCAGAGAGAAAAGCGGCCAATGTGAAGATGTGGCAATAAAGTCGATTCGATAGCAAATGACGAAAGCGGGCGGATTTCTGAAGTTTTTACTACGTATGAACAGTTTCCACATTCTCCCGTGCAACGTGGTTTCCAGACGTGGTTTCATGCTGAATCTTTAGGTCGTCGGTCATGTGCAATGTACCAAAGCCGGCAAATAAGTGAATAACCTATAACTAAAACTTGACTACTACTGCTTGTTACTGGCCGATAAAATCTGGTTAGAAGCTTCTTCTGTGTTCTACTATGGTGCTTTTAGTGTCTCCGCATACCGCGGCAAGAGACATAACTTTGCAGACGATGAATGTGACCGATTCAGAGAGAAAATCGACCAATATGACGATCTGGCGTTAAGTCGATTCTTATGGCAAATGACGAAAACGGGCGGATTTCTCATGGTGTTACAACATATGAAAGCTTTTCTCATTCTCCCGTACAACGTGGCGTACAGACGTACTTTCATGCAAAATCTTAAGATCTTAGCTCATGTCCAAAGTACCAAAGCCGGCAAATAAGTGAATAAACCGATATTTAAACTTGAATAGTACTGCTTCTTATTGGCTATTACATCTTCTTAGAAGCTTTTTCTGTGTTCTAATATGATGTTTTCAGTTTTTTCTGCATACCGCAACACGCGACATACTTTTGCAGCCGCTAAATGTAACCGTTTCAGAGAGAAAAGCGGCCAATATGACGATCTGACATTATGTCGATTCGATGGAAAATGTCGAAAACGGGCGGATTTCTCATTTTGTTACTACATATGAACATTTTTTATATTCTCCCGTGCAACGTGGCGTACAGACGTACTCTCATGCATAATCTTAAGGTCCTAGCTCATGTCCAATGCACCAAGGCGCAAATAAGTGAATAACCGATAACTAAAGCATGTATACTACTGCTTCCTACTTATGATTATATTTTCTTTGAAGCTTTTTCTGTGTTCTAATATAATGTTTTCAGTTTTTTCCGCATACTCCAACACGCGACATAACTTTACAGACGATAAATGTAACCGTTTCAGAGAGAAAAGTAGCCAATATGACGATCTGACAATAAGTCGATTCAATGGCAAATGTCGAAAACGGGCGGATTTCTCATGTTGTTAGTACATATGAACACTTTTCACATTCTCCCGTGCAACGTGGCGTACATACGTACTTTCATGCAAAATCTTAAGGTCCTAGCTCATGTCCAACCGTGCGACTGCTAAGGTCGCAGGTCCGAATCCTGCCTGGGGCATGGATGTGTGTGATCTCCTTGGGTGAGTTAGGTTTAAGTAGTTCTAAGTTCTAGGGGACTAACGACCTCAGCAGTTGAGTCCCATTGTGCTCAGAGCCATTTGAACTGATGTTTAATGCACCAAAGCAGGCAAATAAGTCAATAGTATAGTTCTGGTTGCTACTTTCGATTACATCTTCTTAGAAGCTTTTTTTGTGTTCTAATATGTTTTCAGTTTCTTCCGCATATTGCAATACGCGACATACATTTCCAGACGATAAATGTAACTGTTTCAGAGAGAAAAGCGGCCAATGTGACGATCTGGCATCAAGTCGATTCGATGGCAAATGACGAAAGCGAGCGGATCTCTCAAATTTTTACTACATATGAACAGTTTTCACATTCCCCCGCGCAATGTGATTTCCAGACGTCGTTTCATGCGAAATCTATAGGTCGTCGGTCATGTCCAATATACCAAACCCGGCAAATAAGTGAATTACCGCTAACTAAATCTAGAATAGTACTGCTTCTTATCGGCGATTACATCTTCTTCGAAGCTTTTTCTGTGTTCTAATATAATGTTTTCAGTTTTTTTTCCATACCGCAACACGCGACATAATTTTGCAGACGATGGATGTAACCTGTTCAGAGAGAAAAGCGGCCAATGGGACGATCTGGCAATACATTCGACTCTATAGCAAATGATGAAAGCGATCGGGTTTCTTAGGTTTTTACTACATATGAACGCTTTCCACATTCTCCCGTGCAACGTGTCGTACAGACGTACTTTCTTGCAAAATCTTAACGTCCTAGCTCATGTCCAAGGCACAAAACCCGGAAAATAATTGAGTAATCGATAACTAGAACTTGACTAGTACTGCTTGTTACTGGCCAATTACATCTTCTTAGAAGCTTCTTCTGTGACTACTATAGTGATTTTAGTATCTGCGCATACCGCGGCAAGCGACATAACTTTGCATACGATGAATGTAACCGTTTCAGAGAGAAAAGCCACCAGTGTGACGATCTGTCATTAAGTCGATTCGATGGCAAATGACGAAAACGGGCGGATTTCTCATGGTGTTACTACATATGAAAACTTTTCTCATTCTCCCGTGCAACGTGGCGTACAGACGTACTTTCATGCAAAATCTTAAGGTCGTAGCTCATGTCCAATGCACCAAAGCCGGCAAATAAGTGAATAAACCGATAACTGAAACTTGAATAGTACTGCTTCTTACTGGCAATTACATCTTCTTTGAAGCTTTTTCTGTATTCTAATATAATGTTTTCAGCTTTTTCCGCATACCGCAACACGCGACATAATTTTGCAGACGATAAATGTAACCGTTTCAGAGAGAAAAGCGGCCAATGTGAAGATGTGGCAATAAAGTCGATTCGATAGCAAATGACGAAAGCGGGCGGATTTCTGAAGTTTTTACTACGTATGAACAGTTTCCACATTCTCCCGTGCAACGTGGTTTCCAGACGTGGTTTCATGCTGAATCTTTAGGTCGTCGGTCATGTGCAATGTACCAAAGCCGGCAAATAAGTGAATAACCGATAACTAAAACTTGACTACTACTGCTTGTTACTGGCCGATAAAATCTGCTTAGAAGCTTCTTCTGTGTTCTACTATGGTGCTTTTAGTGTCTCCGCATACCGCGGCAAGAGACATAACTTTGCAGACGATGAATGTGACCGATTCAGAGAGAAAATCGACCAATATGACGATCTGGCGTTAAGTCGATTCTTATGGCAAATGACGAAAACGGGCGGATTTCTCATGGTGTTACAACATATGAAAGCTTTTCTCATCCTCCCGTACAACGTGGCGTACAGACGTACTTTCATGCAAAATCTTAAGATCTTAGCTCATGTCCAAAGTACCAAAGCCGGCAAATAAGTGAATAAACCGATATTTAAACTTGAATAGTACTGCTTCTTATTGGCTATTACATCTTCTTAGAAGCTTTTTCTGTGTTCTAATATGATGTTTTCAGTTTTTTCTGCATACCGCAACACGCGACATACTTTTGCAGCCGCTAAATGTAACCGTTTCAGAGAGAAAAGCGGCCAATCTGACGATCTGACATTAAGTCTATTCGATGGAAAATGTCGAAAACGGGCGGATTTCTCATGTTGTTACTACATATGACCATTTTTTATATTCTCCCGTGCAACGTGGCGTACAGACGTACTATCATGCATAATCTTAAGGTCCTAGCTCATGTCCAATGCACCAAGGCGCAAATAAGTGAATAACCGATAACTAAAGCATGTATACTACTGCTTCCTACTGATGATTATATTTTCTTTGAAGCTTTTTCTGTGTTCTAATATAATGTTTTCAGTTTTTTCCGCATACCCCAACACGCGACATAACTTTACAGACGATAAATGTAACCGTTTCAGAGAGAAAAGTAGCCAATATGACGATCTGACAATAAGTCGATTCAATGGCAAATGTCGAAAACGGGCGGATTTCTCATGTTGTTAGTACATATGAACACTTTTCACATTCTCCCGTGCAACGTGGCGTACATACGTACTTTCATGCAAAATCTTAAGGTCCTAGCTCATGTCCAACCGTGCGACTGCTAAGGTCGCAGGTCCGAATCCTGCCTGGGGCATGGATGTGTGTGATCTCCTTGGGTGAGTTAGGTTTAAGTAGTTCTAAGTTCTAGGGGACTAACGACCTCAGCAGTTGAGTCCCATTGTGCTCAGAGCCATTTGAACTGATGTTCAATGCACCAAAGCCGGCAAATAAGTCAATAGTATAGTTCTGGTTGCTACTTTCGATTACATCTTCTTAGAAGCTTTTTTTGTGTTCTAATATGATGTTTTCAGTTTCTTCCGCATATTGCAATACGCGACATACATTTCCAGACGATAAATGTAACTGTTTCAGAGAGAAAAGCGGCCAATGTGACGATCTGGCATCAAGTCGATTCGATGGCAAATGACGAAACCGGGCGGATCTCTCAAATTTTTACTACATATGAACAGTTTTCACATTCCAGCGCGCAATGTGATTTCCAGACGTCGTTTCATGCGAAATCTATAGGTCGTCGGTCATGTCCAATATACCAAAATCGGCAAATAAGTGAATTACCGATAACTATATCTTGAATAGTACTGCTTCTTATTGGCTATTACATCTTCTTAGAAGCTTTTTCTGTGTTCTAATATGATGTTTTCAGTTTTTTCTTCATACCGCAACACGTGACATACTTTTGCAGCCGCTAAATGTAACCGTTTCAGAGAGAAAAGCGGCCAATATTACGATCTGACATTAAGTCGATTCGATGGAAAATGTCGAAAACGGGCGGATTTCTCGTGTTGTTACTACATATGAACATTTTTTATATTCTCCCGTGCAACGTGGCGTACAGACGTACTCTCATGCATAATCTTAAGGTCCTAGCTCATGTCCAATGCACCAAGGCGGCAAATAAGTGAATAACCGATAACTAAAGCATGTATATTACTGCTTCCTACTTTCGATTATATCTTCTTTGAAGCTTTTTCTGTGTTCTAATATAATGTTTTCAGTTTTTTCCGCATACCCCAACACGCGACATAACTTTACAGACGATAAATGTAACCGTTTCAGAGAGAAAAGTAGCCAATATGACGATCTGACAATAAGTCGATTCAGTGGCAAATGTCGAAAACGGGCGGATTTCTCATGTTGTTAGTACATATGAACACTTTTCACATTCTCCCGTGCAACGTGGCGTACATACGTACTTTCATGCAAAATCTTAAGGTCCTAGCTCATGTCCAACCGTGCGACTGCTAAGGTCGCAGGTTCGAATCCTGCCTGGGGCATGGATGTGTGTGATCTCCTTGGGTGAGTTAGGTTTAAGTAGTTCTAAGTTCTAGGGGACTAACGACCTCAGCAGTTGAGTCCCATTGTGCTCAGAGCCATTTGAACTGATGTTTAATGCACCAAAGCCGGCAAATAAGTCAATAGTATAGTTCTGGTTGCTACTTTCGATTACATCTTCTTAGAAGCTTTTTTTGTGTTCTAATATGATGTTTTCAGTTTCTTCCGCATATTGCAATACGCGACATACATTTCCAGACGATAAATGTAACTGTTTCAGAGAGGAAAGCGGCCAATGTGACGATCTGGCATCAAGTCGATTCGATGGCAAATGACGAAAGCGAGCGGATCTCTCAAATTTTTACTACATATGAACAGTTTTCACATTCCCCCGCGCAATGTGATTTCCAGACGTCGTTTCATGCGAAATCTATAGGTCGTCGGTCATGTCCAATATACCAAACCCGGCAAATAAGTGAATTACCGATAACTAAATCTAGAATAGTACTGCTTCTTATTGGCGATTACATCTTCTTCGAAGCTTTTTCTGTGTTCTAATATAATGTTTTCAGTTTTTTTCCATACCGCAACACGCGACATAATTTTGCAGACGATGGATGTAACCTGTTCTGAGAGAAAAGCGGCCAATGGGACGATCTGGCAATACATTCGACTCTATAGCAAATGACGAAAGCGATCGGGATTCTCAGGTTTTTACTACATATGAACGCTTTCCACATTCTCCCGTGCAACGTGTCGTACAGACGTACTTTCTTGCAAAATCTTAAGGTCCTAGCTCATGTCCAATGCACAAAAGCCGGAAAATAAGTGAGTAACTGATAACTAGAACTTGACTAGTACTGCTTGTTACTGGCCAATTACATCTTCTTGGAAGCTTCTTCTGTGACTACTATAGTGATTTTAGTATCTGCGCATACCGCGGCAAGCGACATAACTTTGCATACGATGAATGTAACCGTTTCAGAGAGAAAAGCCACCAGTGTGACGATCTGTCATTAAGTCGATTCGACGGCAAATGACGAAAACGGGCGGATTTCTCATGGTGTTACTACATATGAAAACTTTTCTCATTCTCCCGTGCAACGTGGCGTACAGACGTACTTTCATGCAAAATCTTAAGGTCGTAGCTCATGTCCAATGAACCAAAGCCGGCAAATAAGTGAATAAACCGATAACTGAAACTTGAATATTACTGCTTCTTACTGGCAATTACATCTTCTTTGAAGCTTTTTCTGTATTCTAATATAACGTTTTCAGTTTTTCCCGCATAGCGCAACACGCGACATAATTTTGCATACGATAAATGTAACCGTTTCAGAGAGAAACGCGGCCAATGTTACGATCTGGCATTAAGTCGATTCGAACGCAAATGACGAAAACGGGTCGATTTCTTATGTTGTTACTATTATGTACACCTTTGTCATTCTCCCGTGCAACGTGGCGTACAGACGTAATTTCATGCAAAATCTTAAGGTAATAGCTCACGTCCAATGCACCAAAGCTTGCAAATAAGTGAATAACCGATAGCTAAAACTTGAAAGTACTGCTTCCTACTTTCGATTACATCTTCTTAGAAGCTTTTTTGTGTTCTGATATGATGTTTTCAGTTTTTTCCACATATTGGAAACACGTGGCACAAATTTCCAGACGATAAATGTAACCGTTTCAGAGAGAAAAGCGGCCAATGGGACGATCTGGCAATACATTCGATTCGTTAGCAAATGACGAAAGCGATGGATTTCTCAGGTTTTTACTACATATGAACACCTTCTACATTCTCCCGTGCAGCGTGGCGTACAGACGTACTTTCATGCAAAATCCTAAGGTCCTAGCTCATGTCCAATGCAATAAAGCCGCAAATAAGTGAATAACCGATCGCTTAAACTTGAATAGTACTGCTTCCTACTTTCGATTACATCTTCTTAGAAGCTTTTTTTGTGTTCTAATAAGATGTTTTCAGTTTTTTCCGCATATTGCAATACGCGACATACATTTCCAGACGATAAATGTAACTGTTTCAGAGAGAAAAGCAGCCAATGTGAAGATGTTGCAATAAAATAGATTCGGTAGCAAATGACGAAAGCGGGCGGTTTTCTCCAGTTTTTAGTACATATGAACAGTTTCCACATTCCCCCGTGCAATGTGGTTTCCAGACGTCGTTTCATGCAAAATCTTTACGTCGTCGGTCATGTCCAATGTACCAAAGGCGGCAAATAAGTGAATAACCGATAACTAAAACTTGAATAGTACTGCTTCTTATTGGCGATTACATCTTCTTAGAAGCTTTTTCTGTGTTCTAATATGATGTTTTCAGTTCTTTTCCGCATATTGCAACACACGACATAAATTTCCAGACGGTAAATGTAACCTTTTCAGTGAGAAAAGCGGCCAATATGACGCTCTATCATTAATTCGATTCGATGGCAAATGTCGAAAACGGGCGGATTTTTCATGTGGTTACTACATGTGAACACTTTTCACATCCTCTTGTGCATCGTGGTTTCCAGACGTCGTTTCATGAAAAATCATTAGGTCGTCGGTCATGTCCAATGTACCAAAGCCGGCAAATATGTGAATAACTGATAACTAACACTTGAATAACACTGCTTGTTACTGGCCGATTACATTTTCTTAGAAGCATCCTCTGTGTTCTACTATTTTGCCTTTAGTGTCTGCGCATAACGCGGCAATCGACGTAACTTTGCAGACGATGAATGTAACAGTTTCAAAGAGAAAAGCGGCCAATGTGACGATCTGGCATTAAGTCGATTCGAAGGATAATGTCGAAAACGGTCGGATTTCTCATGTTGTTACTACATATGAACATCTTTTACATTCACCCGTGCAACGTGGCGTACAGACGTACTCTCATGCAAAATCTTAAGGTCCTTGCTCATGTCCAATGCACCAAGGCGGAAAATAAGTGAATAACCGATAACTAAAGCTTGTATATTACTGCTTCCTACTTTCGATTACATCTTCTTAGAAGCTTTTTCTGTGTTCTAATATAATGTTTTCAGTTTTTTCCGCATATTGCAATAAGCGACATAAATTTCCAGGCGATAAATGTAACTGTTTCAGAGAGAAAAGCGGCCAATGTGAAGATCTGGTAATACTTTCGATTCGATAGCAAACGACGAAAGCGATTGAATTCCTCAGGTTATTACTACGTATGAACACTTTCCACATTCTCCCGTGCAACGTGGCGTACAGACGTACTTTCATGCAAAATCTTAAGGTCCTAGTTCATGTCCAACCGTGCGACTGCTAAGGTCGCAGGTTCGAATCCTGCCTGGGGCATGGATGTGTGTGATCTCCTTAGGTGCGTTAGGTTCAAGTAGTTCTAAGTTGTAGGGGACTAATGATCTCAGCAGTTGAGTCCCATTGTGCTCAGAGCCATTTAAACTGATGTCCAATGCACCAAAGCCGGCAAATTAGTAAATAAACGATAACTAAAACTTAAATTGTACTGCTTCTTACTGTCTATTACATAAACTTAGAAGTTTCTTCTGTGTTCCACTACTGTGCTTTCAGTGTATCCGCATATCGCAGCACGCGACATAGCTTTGCACACGATGCATGTAACCGTTTCAGAGAGAAGTGTGGCCAAGGTAAGGATCTGACATTAAGTCGATTCAATAGCAAATGACCAAAACGGGCGGATTTCTCAGGTTTTTACTACATATGAACACTCTTCACATTGTCCCGTGCAACGTGGCTGCTAGTGCTCCATTCATGAAAAATCTTAATGTCCAAGCTAATGTCCAAGGCACCAAAGCCGGCTAAAAAGTCAAAAATCGATAACTAAACTTGAGTTGTACTGCTTCTTACTTGCTATTACTTCAACTTATAATCTTATTCTGTGTTCTACTACGGTGCTTTTAGTGTCTCCGCATATCGCAGCACGCAACATAGCTTTGCACACGATAAATGTAACCGTTTCAGAGAGAATAGCGGCCAATGTGACCATCTGACATTAACTCGATTCGATAGCAAATGACGAAAACGGGCAGATTTATTAGGTTGTTTCTACATATGAACACTTTTCACATTCCCCCGCGCAACGTGGCTGCTAGTCCTCCCTTCATGCAACATCTTAAGGTCCTAGCTCATGTCCAAGGCACCAAAGCCGGCTAAAAAGTCAAAAATCGTTCACTAAAACTTGAATTGTACTGCTTCTTATTGGCTATTACATCAACTTAGAAGCTTCTTCTGTGGTCTAGTGTCTCCGCGTTCCGCAGCACGCGACATAGCTTTTCACACGTTAAATGTAACCGTTTCAGAGAGAAGAGAGGCCAATGTGACGATATGACATTAAGACGAATCGATAGCACAGGAACAAAAACGGGGGGATTTCCTAGGTTTTTACTACATTTGAACACTTTTCACATTCGCCCGTGGAACGTGGCTGCTAGTCATCCCTTCATAGAAATTCTTAAGGTCCTAGCTCAAGTCCAACGAACCAAAGCCGGCTAAAAAGTCAATAATCTATAGCTAAAACTATTATATTACTGCTTCTTACTGACTATTACATCAACTTAGAACCTTCTTACGTGTTCTACTATGGTACATTTAGATTCTCCGCATTCCGCAGCACGCGACATAGCTTTGCACACGATAAATGTAACCGTTTCAGGAGAAGAGCGGTCAACGTGACCATATGACATTGAGTCGATTCGATAGCAGATGACGAAAACAGGCGGATTTCTTAGGTTTTTACTACATATGAACACTTTTTACATTTTCCCGTGCAACGTGGCAGCTAGGTGTCCCTTCATGCAAAATCTTAAGGTCCTAGCTCATGTCCAAGGCACCAAAGCCAGCTCAAAAGTCAAAAATCGATAACTAAACTTGAATTGTACTGCTTCTTCCTGGATTTACATCAAATTAGAAACTTCATCTGTGTTCTTTTATGGGGATTTTAGTGTCTCCGCAACCGCAGCAGGCGACATAGCTTTGCACATGATTAATGTCACTGTTTCACAGGGAAGAGCGGCCAATGTGACGACCTGACATTAAGTCAATTCAATAGCAAATGACGAAAACGGACGAATTTCTCAGGTTTTTACTACATATGAACACTTTTCAGATTCTCCCGTGCAACGTGGCTGCTAGTCCTCCCTTCATGCAAAATCGTAAGGACCTATCTCACGTCCAAGGCACCAAAGCCGGCTTAAAAGTCAAAAATCGATAAATAAAACTTGAATTGTACTGTTTCTTACTGGTTATTACATCAACTTAGGAGCTCCTTCTGTGTTCTACTATGGTGCTTTTAGTGTCTCCGAATTCCGCATCACGCCACATAGTTTTGCACACGATAAATGTAACCGTATCAGAGAGAAGAGCGGCCAATGTGACCATCTGACATTAAGACGATTCGATAGCAAATGACGACAACGGGCGGATTCCTTAGGTTTTTACTACATGCGATCTCTTTTCACATTCTCCAGTGCAACGTGGCTGTTAGTCCTCCCTTCATGCAAAATATTAAGATCCTACCTCATGTCCAAGACACCAAAGCCGGCTAAAAATTCAAAAATCGATAGCTAAATTTGAGTTCTTCTGCTTCTTACTGGCTATTACATCAACTTAGAAGCTTTTTCTGTGTGCTACTATGGTGCTTTTAGTGTCTCCGCATATCGCAGCACGCAACATAGCTTTGCACACGATAAATGTAACCGTTTCAGAGAGAAGAGCGGCCAATGTGACGATCTGATATAAAGTCGAATCGATGGCAAATGACGAAAACAAGCGGATTACTTAGTTTTTTACTACATACGATCACTTTTCACATTCTCCTGTGCAACGTGGCTGCTAGTCCTCCCTTTATAGACATTCTTAAGGTCCTAGCTCATGTTCAAGGCACCAAAGCCGGCTAAAAAGTTAATAATCGATAACTAAAACGATTATTTTACGGCTTCTTACTGGCTATTACTTCAACTTGGAAGCTTCTTCTGTGTTCTACTATGGTGCTTGTAGTGTCTCCGCATATCGCAGCACGCGACGTAGCTTTGCACACGATAAATGTAACCGTTTCGTATAGAACAGCCTCCAATGTGACCATCTGACATTAAGTCGATTCGATAGCAAATGACGAAAGCGTTCGGATTTCTTAGGTTTTTACTACATATGAACACGTTTCACATTCTCCCGTGCAACGTGGCTGCTAGTCCTCCCTGCATGTAAATTCTTAAGTTCCTACCTCATGTCCAAGGCACCAAAGCCGGCTAAAAATTCAAAAATCGATAACTAAATTTGAGTTCTACTGCTTCTTTATGTCTATTACATCAAATTAGAAGCTTTTTTGTGTTCTACTATGGTGCTTTTAGAGTCTCCGCATATCGCAGCACGCAACATAGCTTTGCACACGATATATGTAACCGTTTCGGAGAGAAGAGCGGCCAATGTGACGATCTGATATAAAGTCGAATCGATAGCAAACGACGAAAACGGGCGGATTTCTTAGGTTTTTACTACATATGAACACTTTGCACATACTTTCGTGCAACGTGGCTGCTAATCTTCCCTTCATGAAAAATCGTAAGGTCCTAGCTGATGCACAAGGCACCAAAGCCGCCTAAAAATTTAAAAATCTATCACTAAAGCTTCAATTGTACTCCTCCTTACTGGCTATTACACCAACTTAGAAGGGTCTTCTGTGTTCTACTATGGGGCTTTTGGTGTCTCCGCATTCCTCAGCACGCGACATAGCTTTGAACACGATAAATGTAACCGTTTCAGAGAGAAGAGCGGCCAATGTGACGGCTGACATTAAGTCGATTCGATAGCAAATGACGAAAACGGACGAATTTTTCAGGTTTTTACTACATATGAACTCTTTTCACATTCTCCCGTGCAACGTGGCTGCTAGTCCTCGCATCATGCAAAATCTTAAGATCCTAGCTCATGTCCAAGGCACCAAAGCCAGTTAAAAAGTCAATAATCGATAGCTAAAACTTTTATTTTACGTCTTCTTACTGGCTATTTCGTCAACTTAGAAGCATCTTCTCTATTCTACTATGGTGCTTTTAGTGTCTCCGAATTCCGCAGCATGCGACATAGTATTGCACACGATAAATGTAACCGTTTCAGAGAGAAGAGCGGCCAATGTGACGATCTGACATTAAGTCGATTAGATAGTAAATGACGAAAACGGGCGGATTTCTATGTTTTTACTACATATGTACACTTTTCACATTCTCCCGTGTAACGTAGCTAAGAGTCCTCCCTTCATGCAAAATCGTAAGTTCCTAACTCATGGCCAAGACACCAAAGCCGGCTAAAAAGTCAAAAATCGATAACTAAACTTGAATTGTACTGCTTCTTACTCGCTGTTACATCAACTTAGAAGCTTCTTCTGTGTTCTGCTATGGTGCTTTTAGTGTCTCCGCATATCGCAGCACGCAACATAGCTTTGCACACGATAAATGTAACCGTTTCAGAGAAAAGAGCGGCCAATGTGACGGTCTGACATTAAGACAAATCGACAGCAAATGACGAAGACGGGGGGATTTCTTAAGTTTTTTCTACATATGAACACTTTTCACATTCTCACGTGCAACGTGGCTGCTAGTCCTCCTTTTATACAAATTCTTAAGGTCCTAGCTCATGCCCAAGGCACCAAAGCCGGCTAAAAAGTTAATAATCGATAGCTAAAACTACATTCCTGGAAATGGAAAAAAGAACACATTGACACCGGTGTGTCAGACCCTCCATACGTGCTCCTGACATTGCGAGACGGCTGTACAAGCAATGATCACACGCACGGCACAGCGGACACACCAGGAATTGCGGTGTTGGCCGTCGAATGGCGCTAGCTGCGCAGCATTTGTGCACCGCCGCCGTCAGTGTCAGCCAGTTTGCCGTGGCATACGGAGCTCCATCGCAGTCTTTAACACTGGTAGCATGCCGCGACAGCGTGGACGTGAACCGTATGTGCAGTTGACGGACTTTGAGCGAGGGTGTATAGTGGGCATGAGGGAGGCCGGGTGGCCGTACCGCCGAATTGCTCAACACGTGGGGCGTGAGGTCTCCACAGTACATCGATGTTGTCGCCAGTGGTCGGCGGAAGGTGCACGTGCCCGTCGACCTGGGACCGGACCGCAGCGACGCACGGATGCACGCCAAGACCGTAGGATCCTACGCAGTGCCGTAGGGGACCGCTCCGCCACTTCCCAGCAAATTAGGGACACTGTTGCTCCTGGGGTATCGGCGAGCACCATTCGCAACCGTCTCCATGAAGCTGGGCTACGGTCCCGCACACCGTTAGGCCGTCTTCCGCTCACGCCCCAACATCGTGCAGCCCGCCTCCAGTGGTGTCGCGACAGTCGTGAATAGAGGGACGAATGGAGACGTGTCGTCTTCAGCGATGAGAGTCGCTTCTGCCTTGGTGCCAATGATGGTCGTATACGTGTTTGGCGCCGTGCAGGTGAGCGCCACAATCAGGACTGCATATGACCGAGGCACACAGGGCCAACACCCGGCAACATGGTGTGGGGAGCGATCTCCTACACTGGCCGTACACCTCTGTGATAGTCGAGGGGACACTGAATAGTGCACGCTACATCCAAACCGTCATCGAACCCATCGTTCTACCACTCCTAGACCGGCAAGGGAACTAGCTGTTCCAACAGGACAATGCACGTCCGCATGAATCCCGTACCAAACTACGTGCTCTAGAAGGTGTAAGTCAACTACCCTGGCCAGCAAGATCTCCGGATCTGTCCCCCATTGAGCATGTTTGAGACTGGATGAAGCGTCGTCTCACGCGGTCTGCACGTCCAGCACGAACGCTGGTCCAACTGAGGCGCCAGGTGGAAATGGCATGGCAAGCCGTTCCACAGGACTACATCCAGCATCTCTACGATCGTCTCCATGGGAGAATAGCAGCCTGCATTGCTGCGAAAGGTGGATATACAATGTACTAGTGCCGACATTGTGCATGATCTGTTGCCTGTGTCTATGTGCCTGTGGTTCTGTCAGTGTGATCATGTGATGTACCTGACCCCCAGTAATGTGTCAATAAAGTTTCCCCTTCCTGGGACAATGAATTCACGGTGTTCTTATTTCAATTTCCAGGAGTGTATTATTTTACCGCTTCTTACTGGCTATTACTTCAACTTAGAAGCTTCTTCTTTGTTCTACTATGGTGCTTGTAGTGTTTCCGCATATCGCAGCACGCGACATAGCTTTGCACACGATAAATGTAACCGTTTCAGAGAGAAGAGAATCCGATGTGACGATCTGACATTAAGTCGATTCGATAGCAACTGACGAAAACGGGCGGATTTCTTATGTTTTTACTACATTTGAACACATTTCACCTTCTCCCGAGCAACGTGGCTGCTAGTCCTCCCTTCATACAAATTCTTAAGGTCCTACCTCATGTCGAAGGCACCAAAGCCGCCTAAAAATTCAAAAATCGATATCTAAATTTGAGTTCTACTGCGACTTACTGGCTATTACATCAACTTAGAAGCTGTACTGTGTTCTACTATGGTGCTTTTTGTGTCTCTGCATATTGCAGCACGCAACATAGCTTTGCACACGATTAATGTAACCGTTTCAGAGACAAGAGCGGTCAATTTGACGATCTGATATAAAGTCGAATCGATAGCAAATGACGAAAACAGGTGGATTTCGTAGGTTTTTACTACATATGAACACTTTTCACATTCTCCCGTGCAACGTGGCGGCTAGTCCTCCCTTCATGCAAAATCTTAAAGTCGTAGCTCATGTCCAAGGCACCAAAGCCCGCTAAAAAGTCAAAAATCGATAACTAAAACTTGAATGGTACTGCTTCTTACTGGTTATTACATCAACTTAGAAGCTACTTCTGTGTTCTACTATGGTGCTTTTAGTGTCTCCGCATATCGCAGCTCGCAACATAGCTTTGCACACGATAAATGTATCCGTTTCAGAGTGAAGAGCGGCCAATGTGACGATCTGACATTAAGTCGATTCGATAGCAAATGACGAAAACGTGCGGATTTCGTAGGTTTTTACTACATATGAACACTTTTCACATTCTCCCGTGCCACGTGGCTGCTAGTGCTCCCTTCATGCAAAATCGTAAAGTCCTAGCTCAGTCCAGATCACCAAAGCCGGCTAAAAAGTCAAAAATCGATAACTGAACTTGAATTGCACTGCTGTTTACTGGCTATTACATCAACTTAAAAGCTTCTTCTGTGTTCTACTGTGGTGCTTTTAGTGTCCCCGCATATGGCAGCACGCGACATAGCTTTGCACACGATAAATGTAGCCGTTTCAAAGAGAAGAGCGGCCAATGTGACGATCTGACATTAAGTCAATTCGATAGCAAATGTTGAGAACGGACGAATTTCTTAGGTTTTTACTACATATGAACACTTTTCACATTCTCCCGTGCAACGTGGCTGCTAGTCCTCCCTTCATGCAAAATCGTAAGGTCCTAGCTCATGTCCAAGGCACCAAAGCTGGCTAAAAATTAAGAAATCGATCACTAAAACTTAAATTGTACTGCTATTTACTGGCTATTACATCAACTTAAAAGCTTATTCTGTGTACTACTATGGGGCTTTTAGTGTCTCCACATATCGCAGCACGCCACATAGTTTTGCACACGATAAATGTATCCGTTTCAGAGAGAAGAGCGGCCAATGTGACGATCTGACATTAAGTCGATTCGATAGCAAATGACGAAAACGGTTGGATATCTGTGGTTTGTATTACATATGAACACTTTTCACATTCTCCTGTGCAACGTGGCTGTTAGTCATCCATTCTTGCAAAATCGTAAGGTCCTAGGTCATGTCCAAGGCACCAAAGACGGCTAAAAATTTAAAAATCGATCACTAAAACTTAAATAATACTGCTCCTTACTCGCTATTACATCAACTTAGAAGCTTCTTCTGTGTTCTACTACGGGGCTTTTGGTGTCTCCGCATTCCGCAGCACGCGACATAGCTTTGCACACGATAAATGTAACCGTTTCAGGGAGAAGTGCGGCTAATGTGACGATATGACATTAAGTAGAATCGATAGCAAATGACGAAAACGGGCGGATGTCTTAGGTTTTTACAACATATGAACATTTTTCACATTGTCCCGTGCAACGTGGCTGTAATTCTTAACTTCATGCAAAATCGTAACGTCCTAGCTCATGTCCAAGGCACCAAAGCCGGCTAAAAAGTCAATAATCGGTAGCTAAAACTAATATATTACGGCGTCTTACTGGCTATTACGTCAACTTAGAAGCTTCATCTGTGTTCTACTATGGTGCTTTTAGTGTCTCCGCATTCCGCATCACGCGACATAGCTTTGCACACGATAAATGTAACCGTTACAGAGAGAAGAGCGGCCAGTGTGACGATCTGACATTAAGTCGATTCAAAGACAAATGACGAAAACTGGCGGATTTCTCAGGTTCTTACTACATATGAACACTTTTCACATTCTCCTGTGCAACGTGACTGCTAATCCACCCTGCATGCAAAATCTGTAGGTCCTAGCTCATGTCCAAGGCGCCAAAGCCGGCTAAAAAGCCAAAAATCTATAACTAAACTTGAATTGTACTGCTTCTTACTGGCTATTACATCGACTTAGAAGCTTCTTCTGTGTTCTACTATGGTGCTTTTAGTGTCTCCGCATTCCGCAGCACGCGACCGTTTCAGAGAGAAGAGGGGCCAATGTGACCATCTAACATGAAGCCGAATAGATAGCAAATGACGAAAACGGGCTGATTTCTTAGGTTATTACTACATATGCACACTTATGAAATACTCCCGTGCAACGGGGTTGCTAGTCCTCCCTTTATGCAAAATCTTAAGGTACTAGCTCATGTCCAAGGCACCGAACCCGGCTAAATATTCTATAACCTGTAACTAAAACTTGAATTGTACTGCTTCTTACTGTCTATTACATTAACTTAGAAGATTCTTCTGTGTTCTATTATGGTGCTTTTAGTGTCTCCGCATTTCGCAGCAAGAGACATAGCTTTGCACACGTTAAATGTAACGGTTTCAGAGAGAAGAGCGTCCAATGTGACGATCTGACATTAAGACGACTCGATAGCAAATGACGATAACGGGCTGATTTCTTAGGTTTTTACTACATATGAAATCTTTTCAAATTCTCCCATGCAACGTGGCTGCTAGTCCTCCCTTCATGCAAAATCTTAAGGCCCTTGCTCAAGTCCAACGCACCAAAGCCGGCTAAAAAGTCAAAAATCGGTAAGTAAACTTGAATGGTACTGCTTCTTACTGGCTATTACATCAACTTAGAAGCCTCTTCTGTGTTCTACTATGGTGCTTTTAGTGTCTCCACATTCGAAAGCACGCGACATAGCTTTGCACACGGTAAATGTAACCGTTTCAGAGAGAAGAGCGGCCAATGTGACGATCAGACATTAACTCGATTCGAAAGCAAATGACGAAAACGGTCGGATTTCTTTGGTTTTTACTACATATGAACACTCTCCACATTCTCCCATGCAAGGTGTTAGCTAGTCCTCCCTTCATGCAAAATCTTAAGGTCCTAGCTCATGTCAAAGTCACCAAAGCCCCCTAAAAAGGCAAAAATCGATAACTAAACTTTAATTGTACTGCTTCTTACAGGCAATTACATCAACTTCGAAGCTTCTTCTGTGCTCTACTAAGGTGCTTTTAGTGTCTCCGCATATCACAGCACGCGACTAAGATTTGCACACGATAAATGTAACTGTTTCAGAGAGAAAAGCTGCCAATTTGACGATCTGACATTAAGTCGATTCGATAGCAAATGACGAAAACGGGAAGATTTCTCTGGTTTTTACTACATATGAACAATATTCACATTCTGCTGTGCAACGTTTCTGCTAGTCCTCCCTTCATGCAAAATCGTAAGGTCCTAGCTCATGTCCAAGGCACCGAAGCCGGCTAAAAAGTCAAAAATCGATAACTAAATTTTATTTGTACTGCTTCTTACTGGCCATTACGTCAACTTAGAAGCTTCTTCTGTGTTCTACTATGGTGCTTTTAGTGTCTCCGTATATCACAGCACGCGACATAGCTTTGCACGCGATAAATGTAACCGTTTCACAGAGAAGAGCGGCCAATGTGACTATATGACATTAAGTTGATTCGATAGCAAATGACGAAAACGGGCGGATTTCTTAGGTTTTTACTACATATGAACACTTTTCACATTCTTTCGTGCAACGTTGGTGCTAGTCCTCCCTTCATGCAAAATCTTAAAGTCGTAGCTCATGTCAAAGGCACCAAAGCCGGCTAAAAAGTAAAAAATCGATAACTAAAACTTGAATGGTACTGCTTCTTACTGGTTATTACATCAACTTAGAAGCTACTTCTGTGTTCTACTATGGTGCTTTTAGTGTCTCCGCATATCGCAGCTCGCAACATAGCTTTGCACACGATAAATGTATCCGTTTCAGAGTGAAGAGCGGCCAATGTGACGATCTGACATTAAGTCGATTCGATAGCAAATGACGAAAACGTGCGGATTTCTTAGGTTTTTACTACATATGAACACTTTTCACATTCTCCCGTGCCACGTGGCTGCTAGTGCTCCCTTCATGCAAAATCGTAAAGTCCTAGCTCAGTCCAGATCACCAAAGCCGGCTAAAAAGTCAAAAATTGATAACTGAACTTGAATTGCACTGCTGCTTACTGGCTATTACATCAACTTAAAAGCTTCTTCTGTGTTCTACTGTGGTGCTTTTAGTGTCCCCGCATATGGCAGCACGCGACATAGCTTTGCACACGATAAATGTAGCCGTTTCAAAGAGAAGAGCGGCCAATGTGACGATCTGACATTAAGTCAATTCGATAGCAAAAGTTGAGAACGGACGAATTTCTTAGGTTTTTACTACATATGAACACTTTTCACATTCTCCCGTGCAACGTGGCTGCTAGTCCTCCCTTCATGCAAAATCGTAAGGTCCTAGCTCATGTCCAAGGCACCAAAGCTGGCTAAAAATTAAAAAATCGATCACTAAAACTTAAATTGTACTGCTATTTACTGGCTATTACATCAACTTAGAAGCTTATTCTGTGTACTACTATGGGGCTTTTAGTGTCTCCACATATCGCAGCACGCCACATAGTTTTGCACACGATAAATGTATCCGTTTCAGAGAGAAGAGCGGCCAATGTGACGATCTGACATTAAGTCGATTCCATAGCAAATGACGAAAACGGTTGGATATCTGTGGTTTGTATTACATATGAACACTTTTCACATTCTCCTGTGCAACGTGGCTGCTAGTCTTCCATTCTTGCAAAATCGTAAGGTCCTAGGTCATGTCCAAGGCACCAAAGACGGCTAAAAATTTAAAAATCGATCACTAAAACTTAAGTAATAGTGCTCCTGACTCGCTATTACATCAACTTAGAAGCTTCTTCTGTGTTCTACTACGGGGCTTTTGGTGTCTCCGCATTCCGCAGCACGCGACATAGCTTTGCGCACGATAAATGTAATCGTTTCAGGGAGAAGTGTGGCTAATGTGACGATATGACATTAAGTAGAATCGATAGCAAATGACGAAAACGGGCGGATGTCTTAGGTTTTTACAACATATGAACATTTTTCACATTGTCCCGCGCAACGTGGCTGTAATTCTTAACTTCATGCAAAATCGTAACGTCCTAGCTCATGTCCAAGGCACCAAAGCAGGCTAAAAAGTCAATAATCGGTAGCTAAAACTAATATATTACGGCGTCTTACTGGCTATTACGTCAACTTAGAAGCTTCATCTGTGTTCTACTATGGTGCTTTTAGTGTCTCCGCATTCCGCATCACGCGACATAGCTTTGCACACGATAAATGTAACCGTTACAGAGAGAAGAGCGGCCAGTGTGACGATCTGACATTAAGTCGATTCAAAGACAAATGACGAAAACTGGCGGATTTCTCAGGTTCTTACTACATATGAACACTTTTCACATTCTCCTGTGCAACGTGACTGCTAGTCCACCCTGCATGCAAAATCTGTAGGTCCTAGCTCATGTCCAAGGCGCCAAAGCCGGCTAAAAAGCCAAAAATCTATAACTAAACTTGAATTGTACTGCTTCTTAGTGGCTATTACATCGACTTAGAAGCTTCTTCTGTGTTCTACTATGGTGCTTTTAGTGTCTCCGCATTCCGCAGCACGCGACCGTTTCAGAGAGAAGAGGGGCCAATGTGACCATCTAACATGAAGCCGAATAGATAGCAAATGACGAAAACGGGCTGATTTCTTAGGTTATTACTACATATGCACACTTATGAAATACTCCCGTGCAACGGGGTTGCTAGTCCTCCCCTTATGCAAAATCTTAAGGTACTAGCTCATGTCCAAGGCACCAAACCCGGCTAATTATTCTATAACCTGTAACTAAAACTTGAATTGTACTGCTTCTTACTGTCTATTACATTAACTTAGAAGATTCTTCTGTGTTCTATTATGGTGCTTTTAGTGTCTCCGCATTTCGCAGCAAGAGACATAGCTTTGCACACGTTAAATGTAACGGTTTCAGAGAGAAGAGCGGCCAATGTGACGATCTGACATTAAGTCGACTCGATAGCAAATGACGATAACGGGCTGATTTCTTAGGTTTTTACTACATATGAAATCTTTTCAGATTCTCCCATGCAACGTGGCTGCTAGTCCTCCCTTCATGCAAAATCTTAAGGCCCTTGCTTAAGTCCAACGCACCAAAGCCGGCAAAAAAGTCAAAAATCGGTAAGTAAACTTGAATGGTACTGCTTCTTACTGGCTATTACATCAACTTAGAAGCCTCTTCTGTGTTCTACTATGGTGCTTTTAGTGTCTCCGCATTCGGAAGCACGCGACAAAGCTTTGCACACGGTAAATGTAACCGTTTCAGAGAGAAGAGCGGCCAATGTGACGATCAGACTTTAACTCGATTCGAAAGCAAATGACGAAAACGGTCGGATTTCTTTGGTTTTTACTACATATGAACACTCTCCACATTCTCCCATGCAAGGTGTTAGCTAGTCCTCCCTTCATGCAAAATCTTAAGGTCCTAGCTCATGTCAAAGTCACCAAAGCCCCCTAAAAAGGCAAAAATCGATAACTAAACTTTAATTGTACTGCTTCTTACAGGCAATTGCATCAACTTCGAAGCTTCTTCTGTGCACTACTAAGGTGCTTTTAGTGTCTCCGCATATCACAGCACGCGACTAAGATTTGCACACGATAAATGTAACTGTTTCAGAGAGAAAAGCTGCCAATTTGACGATTTGACATTAAGTCGATTCGATAGCAAATGACGAAAACGGGCAGATTTCTCAGGTTTTTACTACATATGAACAATTTTCACATTCTGCTGTGCAACGTTTCTGCTAGTCCTCCCTTCATGCAAAATCGTAAGGTCCTAGCTCATGTCCAAGGCACCGAAGCCGGCTAAAAAGTCAAAAATCGATAACTAAATTTTATTTGTACTGCTTCTTACTGGCCATTACGTCAACTTAGAAGCTTCTTCTGTGTTCTACTATGGTGCTTTTAGTGTCTCCGTATATCGCAGCACGCGACATAGCTTTACACGCGATAAATGTAACCGTTTCACAGAGAAGAGCGGCCAATGTGACTATATGACATTAAGTTGATTCGATAGCAAATGACGAAAACGGGCGGATTTCTTAGGTTTTTACTACATATGAACACTTTTCACATTCTTTCGTGCAACGTTGGTGCTAGTCCTCCCTTCATGCAAATCTTAAGGTCCTGCCTCATTTGCAATGCGCCAAAGCCGGCTAAAAAGCCAAAAATCGAAAACTAAACTTTAATTGTACTGCTTTATACTGGCTATTACTTCAACTTAGAAGCTTCTTCTCTGTTCTACTATGGTTCTTTTAGTGTCTTCGCATTTCGCAGCTCGCGACATAGCGTTGCACAAGATAAATGTAACCGTTTCAGAGCGAAGAGCGGCCAATGTGACGATCTGACTTTAAGTCGATTCGATAGCAAATTTATTTATTTATTTATTTATTTTTTTATTTAACCTGACAAGATTAGGGCCATCAGTCCCTCTCTTACATCTAACCAGGCATTCTACTTATTTTACAGTCATATGTTGTAGTAGGCATGTTAAACTACATCTAATACAAAAAGTGAGATAAACAATTAGAAAGGTACACCTCGAAAAATACATTATTGAAGAGAAAGATTTCAGATAGGAGTGCTGGCAGCAGGGAGTGTGGGGGGAACTCATGGTGAAGGGAGGAGAGGTATAGAGGGACATGATGAAACATAATTAAGGAAAATATAAAGGAAAAGAAGACTGCGTGGCTAATAGAGATAGATGAAGAGGAAGGCATCTCAGAAGCAAGATAGGAGACGCTAGCTTTGCTATTTGACATATGAGAGGATTGGCCTTGCACATTAATTTTGTGGAGAATTTTCATGCGGATGATAGTAGGAAATGCTTCAACTTCTTCTTAAAAGCAACAGGAGATTGAATTTTCCTCAAGGTGAGGGGCAGTTTGTTCCAGAGGCGAACAGCGGCAACTGAGAAGGAGTTTGCAAAAGTTTTTGTTTTGTGAGTGGGCACAGCTAGGATACCAGATAAGAGCGACCTCGTGTTTCGATTATGATGGCATTACACGTTTTTAATTTCTGAAGCTAGGTACTGGGGTGCTTGCGCGACGAGGAGTCGGTGAAGTAGACATATAGTGTGGTAGTCACGCAGTTTGTCCGGCCGCAGCCACCCTAGCTCGGAGTATGAAGCACTAACATGATCATATCGGCGAATGTTGCAGGTGTAACGCACACAGGCATTCATGGTTAGCTCTAGCCGTCTTTTGTTTTCACTACTCATGCCTTGTTGAATCACATCACAATAGTGGAGGTTCGGTAGAACGAGTGCTTGCACGAGCTGGCGTTTCAAGTTCTGTGGGAATATGTTCCGAAACTTTTTGAGAGCATAGAGAGAAGCAGACGTCTTTCGGCACACTGCGACTGTATTCTCCGCCCAGTTGAGATGCTCGTCCAAAGTTACACCCAAGTTTTTCACTGTTTTCTGATATGGTATTGGAGTACCTTCGAGCAGAATAGGAGGTAGCCGTTCGCGGAAATCTGAACTTATTAATTTCTGATGGGCTATTAAGATTACTTGCGTCTTTTTTGCGTTTAATTTAAGCCCCTGGTTTTTCGCCCATGTCACTACTGAAGACAGATCATCATTCATCAGAGCGATTGCAGTGTTTACGTCTTCAGGTCTGACGCTTAGGTAGAGCTGGAGGTCGTCGGCATATGTTTACAGGAGGACAAAACCGACGAAAACAACAGTGGTCCTAAGACTGATCCTTGTGGCACTCCCGAAGAAACATGTTTCGAGGAAGATTTTTCATTTGCGCAGACAACACATTGCTGTCTGTCTTTTAAGTAGCTTTCAAACCATCTCATTGCACTATCAGAGAAATTAAGCTGTTGCATTTTTCTGAGTAATATGTCAAAGTTAACAGTGTCAAAAGCTTTGCTGAAGTCCAGTAGCGTCAATATTGTTGCCTTTCGATTGTCGATGGCATATTTCAGGTCATCAGTTACTTTAATTAGAGCAGTGCTTGTGCTGTGATGTTTACGGAAACCAGATTGAAATTTGTCATATAGACTGAATTCATGCAAGTGTTCAGTGATTTGGTCATGAACAATATATTCAAGTGCTTTGGAAACAGCTGGCTGTATGCTAATTGGTCGGTAATCACTAGGCAGTTGCGGGTTTTCGATCTTAGGGATGGGTCGAATTATGCTTCTTTTCCATGCAGTGGGGTATATTCCGTTCACGAGGGAAAAATTAAATATGTCAGTTAAGACAGGTACTAAGATATCGGCAACATTCTTAATCATGGTTATACCGATAATGTCGTTGCCTATTGCATCAGAAGAAATTCTCATTATTGCTATTCTTGCCGTATTTGTTGTTACATGTTTTAGATGGAAGGTATCGTTGTTAGTTATCCTGTTTGGGGATTCTTGTGGGCGGTAATTATCAGCCATGCTGGTAATCAGAGGTGCAGAGAAGAATTCATTTAATTCGTTAGCTGACACATGAAAAGTAGTTTCCGATTTTGCCTTTCCGACCCCCAAGCTACGGAGATTCTTCCATAGAGTCGTGGGTTTCAGATCGCTGCATACAAGGGAGCGAGCGTGCCTGATTTTGGCTTTGCGAATGCATTGTTTCACTCTGTTCCGTAGCTTTCTATATTCTTCGAAACGCTCGGTTTTCGGATCTGCCTTGAAACGCCTGTGGGCAGCATCATTATTAGTCATCCTTTGACGTAATTCAGCTGTCAGCCATGGAGCAGGAGATTTTCATACACGGACTGTGTGCGCAGGTGCATGTTTGTCATAGAGGGCAAAGAGTTTATCACCAAGTTCATTAATTTTGCCGTCGATTGAAGGTTCTCTGATTATTTGATGCCATGAGATTTCTGAGCAATCGGCTGTTAGAGCGTCAAGGTCAATACTTTTCATGTTCCTACAAGTTATGTAACGCGTAAAGTCAAAAATCGATAAATAAATTTGAATTGTACTGCTCCTTACTGGCTGTTACATCAACGTAGAATCTTCTTCTGTATTCTACTATGGTGCTTTTTGTGTCTCCGCATATCGCAGCACGCGACATAGCGTTGCACACGATAAATGTAACCGTTTCAGAGTGTAGAGCAGCCAATGCGACGATCTGACATAAACTCGATTCGATAGCAAATGACGAAAACGGGCCGATTTCTTATGTTTTTACTACATATGAATATTTTTCACATACTACCGTGCAACGTGGCTGCTAGTCCTCCCTGCATGCAAAATCTTAAGTTCGTAGTTCATGTCCAAGCCCCAAAGCCGACTAAAGAGTCAAAATCGATAACTTGAATTGTACTGCTTCTTACTGGATATTACATCAACTTAGAAGCTGCTTCTGTGTTCTACTATGGTGCTTTTAGTGTCTCCGCATATCGCAGCACGCGACATAGCCTTCCACACGATAAATGTAACCGTTTCAAAGTGTAGAGCGGCCAATGTGACGAACTGACATAAAGTCGATTCGATAGCAAATGACGAAACCTGGCGGACTTCTTAGGTTTTTACTACATATGATCACTTTTCACATTCTCCCGTGCAACGTGGCTGCTAGTCGTCCCTGCATGCAAAATGGTAAGGACCTAGCTTTGCAGACGATAAGTACAACCGTTTCAGAGAGAAGAGCGGCCAATGTGAAGATCTGGCTTTAAGTCGAGTCGATAACAAATGACGAAAACGGACGGATTTCTCAGGTTTTTACTACATATGAACACTTTTCACATTCTCCCGTGCAAATCAGCTGCTAGTCCTCCTTTCATGAAGAATCTTAAGGTCCTATCTCATGTCCAAGGCAACAAAGAAGGCTAAAAAGTCAAAAATCGATAAATAAACTTAAATTCTACTGCTTCTTACTGGCTATTACATCAACTTAGAAGCTTCCTCTGTGTTCTACTATGGTGCTTTTAGTGTCTCCGCATATCGCAGCACACGACATAGCTTTGCCCACGATAAATGTAACCGTTTCAGAGAGAAGAGTGGCCATTGTGGCGATCTGGTATTTCGTCGATTCGATAGTAGATGCCGAAAACGGGAGGATTTCTTAAGTTTTTACTACATATGATCAGTTTTCACACATTCTCGTGTAACGTGGCTCCCAGACCTCGTTTCATGCAAAATCGTAACGTCGTCAGTCATATCCCTGGCGCCATAGGCGGCTAATAAGTCAATAATCGATAGCTAAAACTTGAATTGTACTGCTTCTTACTGGCCGATTACATCAACTTAGAGCCGGCCGCGGTGGTCAAGAAGTTCAGGCGCTCAGTCCGGAACCGCGGGACTGCTACGCTCGGAGGTTCGAATCCTGCTCGGGCATGGATGTGTTTAATGTCCTTAGGTTAGTTAGGTTTAAGGAGTTCTACGCTCTAGGGGACTGATGAAAACAGATGTTAAGTCCCATAGTGCTCAGAGCCATTTGAACCAATAACTTAGAAGCTTCTTCTGTGTTCTATGGAGTTGCTATTAGTGCCTCCGCATGCCGCAGCCAGGGACATAAGTTTCCAGACGATAAATGTAACTGTTTCATAGAGAAAAGCATCCAATGTGACGATATGTCATTACGTCGATTAGACGGCAATTGACGAAAACGGGACGATTTCTTAGGTTTTTACAACACATGAACACTTTTCCAATTCTATCGTGTAACGTGTCTTCCAGACTTCGTTTCATGCCAAATCTTAAGGTCGTCGGACATGTCTGAGGCACCAAAGCCGGATAATAAGTCAATAATCGATTACTAAAACTTGAATTTTACTGCTTCTTACTGGCTGATTACATCAACTTATAAGTTTCTTCTGTGTTTTACTGTGTTGCTATTAGTGCCTCCGCATACCGCAGCACACAAAGTAAGTTTGAAGACGATGAAGGTAACCGCTTCACAGAGAAATTTCAAATTCTGTGTCTGTGTCTATTGCCTGCTCATATTGTTTAAAGCAGGTTGCTCTAAATGCCCAGTGGATCTGATTCCATTGATACCTATTCTAAACAATCTCGGATTGGTAAAGACCAAGCTCTGCTTATACTTATAGTCTGGGAAGTTGACAGTAAAATATGATGGTTAAAGATGTCCACTGAGTATTCCCATATACACTGAAGTTAGCTTTGAACAACAAATTATTAATTGGCCACCTACTCTTGACTCAATAGCTACTAAGATCTTTCACTAGTGAAGGAGGTGACGACGTTGTTATGTCCACTAGAGGCTTCTGTAGTTTGCTGAAAATGATGTGATATAATTGTGCCTTGTGATTTTCTGTGGAGTTCCAGAGTAGGTTCTATACTGGTGCAGGACATTCATTCGTGCTGTTCTCATTCGAGGCAATCCTGGATTCTGAATCTCAAGCACCAGAGGATTATAAACAGCAATGCAACCTCTGTCTTCCTGGCTGTGCACTATTTCAAGGTGCTCTGGTTGACAGTCTCTTCTCATTGTGCAGTGCTTGTAGATTATTGTAAATGGATTATCTGCATTATTTACAACATCTCATTCTAAACTTTCTAAAGAACGAGACTTTTCTGTCATGACCACTTTTTGTGTGAGGTGATAAATACCAGGAATTTGATTGCATTTTGAGAACCTAATGGTAACTAACATTATTGTCTATGTAAATTAATGGAACTGGATTTTTCCTGAGGTCAGCAGTTTTCCGAAGGTCGTCGTTTTTCCCGAGGTCGTCGTTTTTCCCAAGGTCGGCGTTTTTCCCCGAGGTCGGCGTTTTCCCCCGAGGTCGGCGTTTTTCCCCGAGGTCGGCGTTTTTGCCCCGAGGGCGGCGTTTTTCCCCGAGGTCGGCGTTTTTGCCCTAAGGTCGGCGTTTTTCCCCAAGGTCGACGTTTTTTCCCGAGGTCTGCGTTTTTGCCCCGAGGTCGGATCAAAGATTTTTTTTCCCGAGGTCTAGAAATCTATCGATATATTGAAAATCCAAAGTATTTTCATGTATGTAGACTATACTGTTATGTCATGTCATCTTGAAACATTTATCCGACCACTAGATAATGGTATTTATCAAGATAGCGATATATTTCGTTATATCTATTTATTTCGATAATCGTTTTCTTAGGGGTAGAGATTTATTTTGAGACGTCCATACTTTTCCCATTATCGATTCAATTCGATATATCGACTTACGTAGATGCGCACATTAAATCATGATATCGATTTATTTCGAGATATCTATCTATATTGAGGAGTCTATTTATTTCGAGATATCGATTGATTTAGAGTATCCGTTATATCGAGATATCGATTAATTTTGATATACCGACACAATTAAGGTTGTCTATATATTTCCAGGTATCGATATATTTCAATGTATTGGTGTACTACAGATATCGATTCTTATCGAGATATCGATATAATTCAAGGTACCTCCATATCTCTAGTAATCCATAAATTTCTAGATATCGCTATTTTGAGAGATATCTTTATATTACGTGGTACCAATATATTTCGAGATATCGATATATTTCTGTACCTCAATTTATCTCGATATGTCGACTAGCATCGAGATTTCGGTCTATATGGTAAGCCGAAATGCGTCTAGATGTCGATATACTTCGGGATATCGACTCATTTCGGTGTAGCGGTTTTTTGGAGGTGTCGATTTATTTCGAGGTTTCGATTTATTTCACGGTGTCGATTTATTTCGAGGTTGCGATTTTTCGAGGTTGCGATTTATTTCGAGGTGGCGATTTATTTCGAGGTGGCGATTTATTTCGAGGTGTGGATTTATTTCGAGGTGTCGATGTATTTCTAGGTGACGATATATTTCGATGTTACTTGTCGACTGCATCAGCTTAGAACCTATTTCGTACAGAGTGGTGCGACTGCATACCTCAGCAGGCGACATTGATATCCAGACGATGAATTTTACCGTTTCCGAGAGAAAAGCGTGCGATGTGATGAATTGGCACTACTTCATTATGAAAACAAATGACGAAAACGTGAGGTTTTCTTCGGTTTTTCTGCCACTGCTGCCAACTTTCAGCCCACCCCCTCCTCCCCTTCCCCAGTCGTGGCGATCAGCTTTTGTGATGGAAATGGACACAGGAAAGTAATAACGTTCCATGAAATCCCATTCTAGGGACGTTCAAGGGTAAATGTTCCAGACGGATTACTTGCATTAAGACACGCATACTGCGCATCTACAATGTCACATCTGCCAGATCGTTTCTATTGTCAACAGTGGAAAACAAAACAGCGTACTGAAGAAGCCATAGTGAGACGCGGTTTTTGGTAGACGAAATAATAGGAATACTCTAGCCATTGATAATGATGATCTAATGAGAATTCTGTTATTGTTTTGAAAGATGCATTTAAATATGCATTGAACGTAGCTCCAAATTATTTTGAGAATTATAATTGCGGTATTATGAATCTACATTGGAGATTTGGTAATGCAAAACATTTCGATCTGAGAATACTTTACGTGATAGAACGGCATTGACCTTGTGTGTCATTAGGGTAAAGTTAATTTGCCGCCATTAACATAAAATTTATCCGCCATTAACATAAAATCTATTTTTCAGCTTACTTCAATAAGGACTCACTTCAGATGATTGGACAACTAAAGAGAACTCAAACCGTTATTTTAATAGTATTCGTAGGTCCAATGCAGCATTTACCGTGGACAGTCCCTGAGTCAAGACTGTCAGTTTTATGTAGGGAGCACTCCTTTAAGAAAGCACTCCGTGTTCAGGCCACAAGTGGCCAATCAGGACCATCCGACCGCCACGTCATTCTCACTGAGGCTGGAGGAGGAGCTGGCTCTCCCACTCGTTGTGGTAGTTTCCTTTGACTGGAGCCGCTACTATTCGGTCGAGTAGTTCCTCAATTGGCATCGCAAGGCTGAGTGCAACCCGAAAAATGCCAACAGCGCATAGCGGCCCATATGGTCACCCATCCAAGTGCCGACCACGGCCGAAAGTGCTAAACTTCAGTGATCTGACGGGAACCGGTGTATCCACTGCGGCAAGGCCGTTGCCCCTACCACTTTTACATGATATTTTTGATCGTAGATCAGGTCTGATGGCTGGAAAGAATGGACGTTTACCATGTTATGCACATTTATATTTTCACTACGTCGACACAGCTGGTCCAATTACGACCACAGGTGATGGTAGCCATAATGATCGTGCCAAGCATCCCGTGTACATTAGTTACACCCAAGTGTGTGGGCATCACAGCATTCGTGACATTTAAATTTGTTACTTCTTTGCTACTATATTCGCAATAAATTTTGCAGACAGTATCCGCATATGACGCTGAATGTACCTACAAAATTATATCATTGTACGACACATGTTTCGGGAGATACGTCATAAAAACTCAGGACAAGGCCAGACGCTGCATAGTACGGACGTGGACGCACAGCTCTAAATAAATGCCTGGTCAAAACCAAGCTTTTCCGCTAGTCATCTATAAAGATAAAAAATCCCCAATATTGTCTACCAGCGTATTTTTGAAAAACCTTTATTTTGTCATCCATTTTTTTCCTGTAAAAATCGTAAAAGCCGTGCATCATTGCGTTTTTAAAAAGCGTTTCTTATTGTCATCTCTTTTTATGTATTTTAAACCATCTATCGCTTGTGTAACCTGTGGCTACAAGTCCATTCCCTTTATGGTGTAATCGAAATAATAAACAACGCAAAAAAGTGTGGGTCAATTTCTTCCTCATTTTTCGGAACTTCTGATAATAGTAAATCGTTGGCTCTTTGAGGGCGTGGTAGGTACATACAAGAGATTAGTGTAAGATTAGAATTTGGGTTAGATACAGTGCCAGGAGGTTCTGTTTCTATCTGGCTAGCTTCAAAGTACTTCACCATCTACTAAGTGATGCGTTTCATTGTGAATGGTGTGGTCTGTGCTAGGTGTACCCTTTACTCCACAATGCTGTTCCTTCGATGCTATTAAAACCAGGATGTTATCAAAATATATGCACAGTGGCAGACTGGAGACTGCAGAAATATTTCCAGTGGTGGGGAGGGGGGAAGGCGCGTCGAGGCTGGAGTGCATGATTCTGAAACTGGCACTCTGTGTACAAATCAGCTGGTCAGTTACGAGGTGCATCAAGCTACAAGACCCTAACTCTATAAGCGCTACAACTGGCCAAAGCTAAGGTTTATCAGTATTGTGGAGAATTCTTATCTGGAAGAGTATACTGTAACGAATAAAAACTCTTTACTCCAGATTCCAGGGAGGGTTGGGGGCGATGGGTGAAAGTGCCCTTTTGCCTATCCTCCCCTCCCGACCTCCTCCCCTCCCCCTCCCCTTCACCCTCGCAGACGCCAATGGCTGGCCCGTTCATTTTGAGAACACCAGAGCTCCAGTAACCTTTCTGAGAAACTGTTCTTGTTGTCCTTGTGCGTCAATCTTACCACTCAGAACACCAGTGGGAATGTTGGTTATCGCTGAAATAACTGGTTTTCGGCTCTTATCAGTTTCCCAACCCTTCTTTAAGCTAATTGTTAAAGCCCGTCACAATACCAGTTCTTGTAATAACCGATTTTCAGTCTTTTATTTACATTATTTTCTCTAGTAAACGTAGAAATCAAACAAAGATTAAACAATTTTTACTTTCTCAGTTTCTTGATAAATGGAATCAAAATGTCAAATTAAATACCCTTATGATGACCTGCAGCCGTTCAGAACGAAATTAGAATTATATTAATACCGTCAGCTGCTCACGTGTGTCGATATATATCAACGGCGACAGGTGACAATGTGTGCACGTCTGGGACTCGAACCCGGGATCTCCTGCTTACATGGCAGGTGCTCTGCCCATCTGAGCCACCGAGGGCACAGACGATAGTGTGACTGCAGGTACTATCTCGCGCACGCCTCCCGCGAGACTCACATTCTCACCTTGCATGTCCACACACTACATTCGTAGTGTCCCACACCGACACACTCATTACTCGTGGAACACATTCTTACCAAGTCCAGTTCGGGGAATACGTGTGCATCTTCACAGAAGAAGGTCATGGCTGGTATTGCCAGAACCATATACTTATATTGATATGGACATGTCTTCCACGAGGAATGAGTGTGTTGGAGTGGGACTCTACGACTGTATTGTATGGACATTCAAGGTGAGAATGTGAGTCTCGCAGGAGGCGTGCGCGAGATAGTCCCTGCAGTCGAACCATACACTGTGTCCTCTGTGCCTCAGATGGATAGAGCGTCTGTCATTTTAGCAAAAGATCCCGGGTTCGAGTCCCGGTCGCGGCACACATTTTCACTTGTCCACGTTGATATTTATCAACGCCCGCGAGCAACTGACGGTATTAATATAATTCTAATTTCTTTAAATTAAATAGTCAAATAAAACTTTGTCCGATCTTCGCTGCTGGCGAGTGCTTCTATACTACAGAAAACTGGCAATATTATCCTACTGATTATAGTTTTTAGAAGCTCTGGTCAAAAATTATATTGTAATCGGTTATCACAGCACTATGCAGGCATTACGTATAGTCCAGCGATAAAGAGTGAAAACTGCGGCAGGAGAACTCTCTTTTTCGTTTTAATTTCTCTGTTTTTAAGGGCTAAAAGCAGATAACGGCATATTACGTAGACACAGCAGCAGATCAGGCACTTTCTACTTTTATCCAGAACTATGAATGATTTGTTAAATTTTAACTTTTTTCCTTGTATGATGTCGCAAGTCGACCAAATCTAACTTTGTTCTTCACTCGTACCGCATATCGTAAAATACTTCCAGACTTTCAGATGGTGCCATTCTATGTTACAACTGACGTTCGACAACAGCGAGAAACTGTGTCCAGTCTCGCGCTCTGCTTGTATAACAGGCACAGTATTGTCTCGGCAATGTTGGACCAATCCAATTGTTGCTCGTTTCTATCAGCAGTGTTATTAAAGTGGCATACATAACTTTTCCCATTTTTTTCTGTAATAACGCCGTATTTCAGTGCTATGGAAATCTTACGAATAAAAATTACTCGTCTTTTTTTAAAAAGGTTTATTTGAAAACTAAAAATTTTACTACGACATCTGTGGCTAATTGATATATCTGTTTTTACGTGGTTATCAGGAAAAAATGAAAAGATACTTGTTATAACCGAGAGCAAACAAATACTGAAAGACATCGGTTATTCAGAACTAAAATACCCATGTCGTTTTAACTGATCGGTTTTTCTATCTATAAACTGCAGTGTCGCCATAGAAAAGTGTGTCGCTCCATCAATGTCCATAGCAACTTTGAGATATGTGTTTATGCGCAATATCGGCAAATGGAAACACGAAGAGGTAATAAGCACCTGAGCGATAGAATTTATTTCACAGTCAGAAAAGTCGAGTGACAGGCAAGACTGAATCACTGTAATAGAAATTATATGGAAAGCTGTGTAAAGGAAAATTTCCAGTTCTTTCGTGGATTCCAAAATTGAAGCAAATTCCGGGACACCAAGGTGACATAGTCTTATACGGATAGTATTCCATGACTAACGTAATTGGCCCACATACTGTACTGGTATACGGATAATATTACACGACTAACGTAATTTACCTGAAATAATTTACAAACATGTTACTGTAACATTCGCTACTTCTCATTACGCTAATTCACCTTCAGCCATTAAGCGCAAATCTCAGTTATGATACGTGCGCCAAACAAAAATTTATCAACCTAGTAACTCAAGACAACTACAAACGATCATTGTGTGCAAAATAAATAGAACACTTCATAAGAAGAACATGACGGGTTTGAATCATTCCCACCGCAAAGGATGAAAAATTCAGGCTCGCACACAAGACCACTTGATAACTAACCAGAAATTCAGATTAGTTGTAGCTTCGGTGACAATCGCCTTTTTTACATTTTCCCCGTAAACTAGATAATTATGAAACGTAAGCAACTACTGTAAAATATCTGCGGCAACGGCCTTGCCGCGGAGGTTGCATCGGTTCACGTGGGATCACCGAAGTTAAGTGCGTTGTCGGGCGTTGAAGGCACTTGGATGGGTGATCATCCAGGCCGCCATGCGCTCTTGCCATTTCTCGGGGTGCACTCAGCCTCATGATGCCAATCGAGGAGCTACTCGACCCAATAGTAGCGGCTCCGGTCAAAAAATACCAACATAACGACCGGGAGAGCAGTGTGCTGACCCCCGCCCCTCCTGTTCGCATCCTCCACGGATGATGACACGGCGGTCGGATGGTGCTGTCCCAGTAGGTCACTCGTGGCCTGAAGACGGAGTGCTTACAAAGCAAACTACTCTCCAGTGGATGGTCGTACTACTGAGACCTTGATGCCTGGCATCAATAACAGATGGCAGCACAAGAGGTTGGCTTACGCCTACTGCCGAATTTTGCGATCTGTCGTAAGCCTGCGTAAGCACGTAGGGCCTTCCGTCTTAAGTGCAAGCATATCCATTGCGTTTTCTGTCAAGCGACTTGAGTGGAATATTTCATTATTTCTGAAATTTTATAGAAATGTTTTTCGTTGTATATCCTCACCATCGGTACTGAATTTACTGTAAAATTATTTGCTCACTTTTCGGAACTTCCGTTCATAGTAAATCGATACTATTTGAAGCCGTGGTAGACACGAGTCTAGTGTGCTTCACCTTCAGCACCTTCTGTGTCAGTCTCGGTTAATATGTCGCTGATTTCACAACGAACAGTTCGTTGTCTACTGAGTATACTGTCTGTTGCACGACACTATCCCTCCCACGCTGCTAAATGTAGGTCGTCGGCAAAATATGACTGCAGTGGAACAAGGGCGTCTGCAGAAATTTCCCCAGGAGGTGGTGGTGGCATTGGTAGTGGTGTGTGTGTGTGTGTGTGTGTGTGTGTGTGTGTGTGTGTGTGTGTGTGTGTGTGTGTGTGTGTGTGTGTGTGTGGAGGCCATTACTATGAAATTCACACAGTCCAGACCGCCAAGGAAAATAAACCTTGAGATTTGGAAAGGTTGTTGATCTTATACCGCTTATACTGCATATTTCGAAATTCCACCTCTAAGGGGGATACACAGGAAATGAAAGGATTTTTGAAACATGTAGCTATTAAGGTAATTTTGAAGCTAGGCAGACGAAAATTTGTATCTGGTTTCTAGGTCAGAAATAAAGAAATATGTGTTCCAGTATCTTTGGGAATTTAACCTCTATGAGGTGAAATAGTGGATGAATATTTTATTTTGAGATAAATAATTATGGAAGAACTATGAAAGTATTTTTAAGGCCACATCTACGAAAATTGGTATTTGACTTCAAGGCTACAAATAAGAAAATACGTGTTGCGGTGTTTTTGGAAGTTCAACCCCTAAGGGGATGAAATAGAGTGAGCTGGTGCGTTTCTGGCGCCAGTTTCCGTCGATCGTTGTTTCGATCTTTGAGTCGCGGTCCAGAGGACACTGCTCCCTAAGCGACTGTAGTAGTTCTCTGTGCAGCCCAACATCGGGCTTACCACGCTTACACTGGACACAGTTGCCAACAAATCGCCTGCCATCGGGATATAGGTTGGGCCAAAACATGTATTCCTGAACTCGGTTCAAGGTCTTGAAGAACCCCAAATGACCCCCGTCCGCCGACTCGTGGAAATATCTGAGTGCCATGCTAACTCGTTCCTGTGGAATACAGACCTTCACTTGGCCACGGTTGGCTCCCCCTTTACACAAGAGGCCCGCACGAAGGCAACAGCCAGTGACGACGTCGCCATCCACAAACTGCTGCCTATTCGGTCCCCACCCGGCGTCCTCGGCCTGTTTGCCGGCTAAGTCGAAGAAGAAGCCGGGTGTCTCGGAGAGAAGGAAATTCACCCCCAGATCCGGCTCCACGTTTCTGAAAATGGTTCATTATGAAAGCATTATGAAAGCATATCTGACAATTCGTATTCGGCTAATCTGTTACAATTTTTAAAAACTACGTGTTTCACTGGTTTTTAACTTCGAGCATAAGGGGATGAAAATTTTAATGAAATATTTATTGCGTTATATTAAAATATTTTAAATCTGCATCTACGAAAACCGGTATTTCACTTCTCAATTAGATATAAAGAAATATGCGTTATACAAACAAGAATACAAACGGCTTGATTAACAAAAACCTTGGACCCCAGCTGTCAGCATTGCTTTTTGGTCATTCAGCAAAAGACCATGCTTCAACGGCGTTAAGTTTAGAAAAGTTTAGAAAGTGTTGCAGTTTATAAAAGACATAAAAAAAACGATTAAAGAAAAAATGCTTTGCAGACCATGAACGGTCTAAGTAAGTAAAGAAGCGGATGATAAGCTAGCTCTTTATGCAAATAAGTTGGTCAGTTTAAGTTCCGAGACATGTCATGCAGCAGGAACGGAATCCTATAGTTGCTACGATTGGCTAAAGGAAAAGTTTTGCAGAATCACGCGAAATCACTTCTGCAAGTGGCTGAGAATCTCGTAATGAATAAAAATTCTGTACTGAGAATTCCAAGGTGGGAGAGGCGAGATTCCTCCCCCCCCCCCCCCTTCCCCCTTCTCAGAATCCTATCCTTCTTTACCTACAGCAAAAAATAAATAAATAAATAAAACTAGAGAAATTTCTACTGTGAAACTATTTGCATACAAGAGAACGGCCATTAAAATTTAACTCTTCAAAGTTTTAAGCCCTGCCCCGTTCGAAAATTCAATTTCTTTGTAGTTGCATTTTTTAAAGGTGTACTTGTCTAGACTCCTGGAACGGAAAGGTTTTTTTTTTTTAATCCGTGCTTTACAAAAGTTTCTACAGTCCATTGTTTGAAGCAGTGTCACGGCTGCCATGAGCCGCGCGGGGTACCCGCCATGTGTCCAACGCCTTGTCACGGTTCGCGCGGCTCCCCCCGTTGGAGGTTCGAGTCCTCCCTCGGGCATGGTTGTGTATGTGTTGTCCTTAGCATAAGTTACTGTAAGTAGTGTGTAAACATAGGGACTGATGGTTCGAATGGCTCTGAGCACTTTGGGACTTAACATCTGAGGTCATCAGTTTCCTAGAACTTAGAACGACTTAAACGTAACTAAATTAAGGACATCACACACATCCATGCTCGAGGCAGGATTTGAACCTGCGACCTTAGCGTTCGCGTGGCTCCCGACTGAAGTGCCTACAACCGCTCGGCCACATCGGCCGGTCTATCATGTGTTCTAGAAGAGCTGTACGGTCGTCAGTGGCGCCTGTTCTTTCTAGAACAGTTACTATCTTCATATCTATGGTTAAACGTCACCCAGCCATTGACCTTCGTCTGTGCGAATGCGCACAGGCTACCGGAAATCTTACGGGAATCGTCACCTTAGTGTGAGCCAGTAATGAGTGGATGGACAAATACCTATTAAGTACATTACGTAATCGGATTGTGGGCGGTTCGGGGTGTGAGTCTCACGGGAAGCGTGCGAGGGATAAATTCCTGCAGCCGTGCTGTTCATTTGTGCCCTCGATAGCTCAGATGGATTGAGCGTCTGCCTTGTAAGCAGGAGATCCTGGGTTCGAGTCCCAGTAGCGGCACACTTTTCAGCTGTCCCCATCGAAGTATATCAACAACACCTGTCGGCAGCTGAGGGTTTCAATTAATTATCGGTTGTGTAGGTGATTCGATGAACCCTTTGCCAGGCACTTAAATGTGTTTTGCAGGGTATCCATATAGATGTAGATGATAACTCGTCCCGTGTCGCACGTGCTCAAAAGGATTCATACTGCAGAATGCATGCAAACATACTCACCGAAAATACGGACGAATATCAAGTGCAGGCTGCCGAGTGCTGCATATCCAGCTTAGACAGATCGGCTTTTCCTGCCAAGAAGAACAGGAAGTTGCTGTCTAGGAACAATCAGAGGTAGAGGAAGGGCTGATAAATACTCCTTGAATTGCAGACTAAACGTAAATAACGAAAATACATTTTTGGTAAAAATTGGTCAAAACATAATCGTTTGCCCTCCGTATTGGATTAGCTGATTTGAATATTGAAAATCTGACTTCAGATTCGTTTTCAGCGACATTAAGAATATATGTGTAACACTCAGTTCATGCAAATCGAAGTAATAATATAACTAAATGTTTTCCCTAAACTTTGAACACTTTTTTTTTCGAGTAACGATTTTCTCAGAACGGCATGCAGCATAAATTAAAAGTGGTTCGATCTCTTAACTCCTACCTCTGACCCCTAAAAGTAAACACTTTTCTTAGGAACTTATAGCTATAATATGACATTTGTTAATATTAACTAATTTTTGTGTAGGCATAAGGAGTGAAACAAACCCCTCAAAATCGAACTCAAAGTTCGAATTAGCACTGTATCGTTAAATTTCAGGTTGTTTCATTGCGGTTAGGTATGCGCTCCCATTAATTTTATGTATTATCGACTGATGTTATCCATTTTCAAGTTCAGAGAAATAATGTAGTATCAACTGATGTTACCCATTTTTGAATTCAGGTAACATCTGAGGTGCCACACTGCACGCACTCTGCGTACTCCAGTCTCGCAAGCCCTTGATCAAATCATAATTACGGGCGCCATTTTTTATTGAAAATCTAAAATTAAGCTCATAGTATTGTCACTCGTAATTCCCAAACAGATCGTTCGAATGTATTTTCATTGTCTCAAAAAAAATTTCAAATTTACCCTTTTTTGCTCATTTGTATGAGAACCTGGCCGTAACGCCGGAATATAGTCACTAGATTTTTTTTCAGAGACGCTGTACGTTCGCGAGAAGACTTTCGTTCTGCGCGTGTCGAAGGACATTCCTCAGATATTACTGTGTGTGTGCTACTCAGTCGTGCCATTTAAGTGTACATCTTTGCATAGTTTTCCTTTCACGATGTAAACAGTGTTCCGCTCAGTTGCTAACTGGCCAGTGAGTGGTTCCGAAGGTGTCGGATGTGCGGTGCGTTCGGTCTGCTAGGACAACAGCAGACTGGCGTGGTGCGATGGCAGAAGCAGACACTGAGGGAGCTAGCTGCTGGGACGCCAGCGAACAATTTATGCCAAGTAAGACGAAGAGGACTATTCTAAAATTACGAGCCGTCTAAAAAGTGTTTACCATTGGTAAATCTTGCTGTTGAGTCTGACAAAACTGACAGTTTTTCCTAGAGATACAGGAAATCCCCCCACCCCCACTCAATGAATATTTGGTTGTGATGACAGGCCGATTGGTAGTGTAGCCCGAGATCTAAGTTAGGTTGGAAGGTGGTAATTTGATTGAGAGTTGTTTACGCCAACGATTATGAATGCCGACTAAACGTTGTGCGAGCAGATTGCCCTGTAGCGTAGCCTAGTGTTTCCGTCCGCGCCACATTTAACACACTTTCTCTAACTGTGTACAAAAGTTTCACAACAGCCACGATAACTACGTTTCTGGTGGGGGGAGGGTAGAGTCCACTATGTAACTTTCACGGCAAATTTTAGTAACCGCATAAACTAACCGAAATAGAAGCGTCATTTTAACTATATTTCCTTTTGTGGGAAAATAATGGTTCTCCTCTTTTGGCAGCAACTGTAATATGTAGGCGACTTATTAGTTTTTTTTAAACTCTGAATCATGATCTCAATAGACGCAGTGCTTTTTTTACGTTACTTGATTTGTGGTCTATAGTAAACAATGCAACGAATTGGTAAATTCTTTGAAGTTTGACGTGTGTTACATAGACGACGTCTGCAATGTTCGTAAGGCCAAGTTTGCATATATTCGGTGTCTGTTTTTTTGGCCATGTACTGTATAATTAAGGGGAGGAGGATTATGTTCAAGGAGCAGTGCATTAGCAGTCTATGGAGAAATTGAGAATTTGGATCTAACGAACGGCATGCTCGGGCAGTTCGTGATATTCTGTTGACCACTGTGTAATTCGGACACAGTGATCATTGCCTCTCCCTAGTAACCAGGGGACTCGGGTGCTAATCCTGGTCTGGCACAAATTTTCAACAGTGCCCATTGACTAAAGTCTGTGCCCATTGTCAGCTAATATCATTGTTTCGGTGTTAAATAGTATTTTGTTCGCGATACGTGGTTTAGCTTTTTCATGGATAACAGCTTTGAAAAGCGTACAGGTTATATTGATATTCGCTCGTCGTTAGTCCAAGACAACTATAGCGATTTATAAACACAGTTGTAGTTCGTATTAAGCCCACATACGTAATTGTGTCCTGTGTTTCTTTACCAAGAACTACTCCGTAAGTAATTCCCCTGTAGTGGTATTTTGTTATAGTATTTTGTTTAAATATTTATAGACTGCAGGCTTGGATGAAATATGAAACACATATCCGAAGTTCCTGTTGATATTGCAGATACTGTTTCATCCGTACTAGGGGCCAAAACATTTCATCAAATACAGAAGGACACAATTTGTCTCGAGATTTAGCAATTTTTCGTAATAGAGGCCTTGCGTCGATATGTTTTTCTCTAATTCTTGTTTGGATTTAATCTTAAAACACACTAACTCTTCCACCACTTATTCGATATGTGTTTTCATCCCTTTCGTAGCCTAGAGTTCCTAAACGGTCGATAATATTAATAATTTCCTTTCTCAATTTTATTTTCTGTAAAATCTCCTGTTTATGGTTATTGCTAACATGTTTCACGTTCTCACTTTTATTATTTTTATTTTTCTAGTTTTGTGCCTTGTAGCCAAATTTTCTTTGAATCTGGTTTTCAATTCTGAAATAGTGACAGTTGAAGGTCAAGAGAAGATTGCGGTCTATTTGAGGAGAGTGGCTTGGAGATTTTTTATAACAGACGTATACAGGTCATGGGGATCCTTACCTATATACATTTACTTCGAGTGTGATGTAGCCCATTCTCTTGTCATGATCTCGGCTGTATCGTAGCACATTGTCTCGGTTAGGTTGGAGATTTCTGTTGAGAGTTGCCGAAGTCAACGAAAGTGATTACAAAGTAAAGACTGTGCTAACAGAACGATCTCTAGCGTAGTCCAACACGTTCTTTCTGTCCTTTTAAAGCCTCTTTTAATTAAAAATAACTAAAGCTGCAAGATACAATCACAAAAACTGTATTACGTAATAGAGTAATCCCAGACTATTGTTGTGTAAGTTGTGTGCGTACACTATTTTTTTTGTTAGTGAATATACACTTTTTTACTCATTTGCTGGGTTTCAGTTTTCCCCGTTTTCTGGCAAAAAACCTTTTCCTGTGAAGGGCCCATTAGCTTGTCGGTTATATTTGTGACATTCTCGACGGTCAGTAATTTCGTGATAGTCCATCCACCGGCGTCATTGTTAACATCGGATATAGATTTAAGTATTAGGAAGGCTAATATGAAGCTAATGCATGAGTAGGTCTAATAATTAATAAAAATAGGAATGCGGGTAAGCTACTACATACAGCATAGTGAACGCATTGTTGTGGCCAAGATAGCCACGAATCTCACGCCTACCAAAGTCGTAAAAGTAGTCCTCAGATGATGAAGAAATTGATGGAATGTGTGATGAGATAAAAGAAATCATTCAGATAGTGATGGGAGATGAAAATTTAATATTAATGGGTGACTGGAATTCGACAGTAGGAAATGGAAGAAAAGGAAACGTAGTAGGTGAATATGGAATGGGGGTAAAAAATTAAAGAGGAAGCCGCCTGGTAGGCTTTTGCCCAGAGCATAACTTAATCATAACTAACACTTGGTTCAAAAATCATGAAAGAAGGTTGTATACGTGGAAGAGACCTGGAGATACTGCAATATTTCATATAGATTATATAATGGTAAGACAGAGATTTAGGAACCATATTTTAAATTGTATGACATTTGCAGGGGCAAATGTGAACTCTGATCACAATATATTGATTATGAACTGTAGATTAAAACTGAAGAAACTGGAAAAAGGTGGGAATTTAAGGAGATGGGACCTGAAAGAACTGACAGAATCAGAAGTTGTACAGTGTTTCAGGAAGAGCATTAGGGAACGATCTACAGGAATGGGGGAACGTAATACAGTGTGATGGGGGATCTGAGTGGTGTACTGTCAAGGGGGAGGGGGTTCCTCAGGGATCAGTGTTGGGGCCGCTATAGTTCCTTATTTATATAAATGATATGCCCTCAAGTATTACGGGTAACTCTAAAATATTTTTGTTTGCTGATGACACTAGCTTGGTAGTAAAGGATGTTGTGTGCAACATTGACTCCGTTTCAAGTAGTGCAGTACATGACCTCAGTCCATGGCTTGTAGAAATTCAACTAACGTTAAATCACAGTAAGATTCAGTTTTTACAGTTTCTAACACACAATTCAACAAAACCTGACGTTTTAATATCACAGCATAGGCATATGATTAGTGAAACTGAACGGTTCAAATTCCTAGGTGTTCAAATAAATAGTAAGGTGTTGTGGAAAGCCCACGATCAGGATCTTGTTCAAAGACTTAATACTGCCATTTTCACTATTCGAACGGTACCGAAAGTGAGTGATACTTCGCCAAGTAAATTAGTCTACTTTGCTTATTTCCATTCACTTATGTCGTATGGTATTATGTTTTTGGGTAACTCTTCCCATTCTAGAAGGATATTTTTGGCTCAGAAACGAGAGGTTCGGGCAAAAAGTGGTGTGAGTTCACGAACCTCTTGTCGACCTCTGTTCAGGGAGTCTGGGTATTTTGACATTGGCCTCTCAATATGTATATTCCTTATTGTCGTTTCTTGTTACCAATATTAGTTTATTTCCAACAATAAGCAGCTTTCACTCGGTTAATACTCGGCAGAAATCAAACCTCCATTTGGATCGGACTTCCTTAACTCTTGTGCAAAAATGTGTGCAGTATACTGCTGCATCCATTTTCAATAAGCTGCCACTCGAATTCAAAAATCTTAGCAGTAATCCACGCGCTTTCAAATCGAAACTGGAGTGTTTCCTCATGGGTCACTCCTTCTATTCTGTCGAGGAGTTAATTGAAAAATTAAGCTGATTCTCATTGTACTGCTGATAGCGTTTGCTTAAACTTATGGACTGATTTTCTCTCAGGTTCATGAACATGTATTTTTATCTGTTATTACTTTTATGTTGTAAGTTCATGTGTCGCCCTAACCGCCGTCTGCTTCACGTCTGCTGTGCAGCGAGCTACCTTAATTTAAGTATTAACTGTATTTTTCTTACTTGTCACTTCTTCTTCCGTGTGTTTTTGCTTTTGCTGCCTCGGAGTGTAGCGGCAGTGGGGAGTCTAGTGCGTCGCATGGTGCACCCCAGGTGTTAGATGCTTCACCCACTGTCCCTGCTGTCGAGACATCTTCGCGGGTACCGGGCGCGGCTGGCCACCCTCTCCCCAAGGGGAGTGGCGGTTTCAGCGGCGTTCGCGGCGCACGAGGCGGAGGGTCAATGTGGAGGCTGGCCGTGTGGCATCGCCCGCTCTGCCTGTGAATGGACATGTGGCTGCTCCTTCAGCAAGGTCCGAGCAGGCACACGGGGGGAGGGGTTTATTAGTTATTGGGAGCTCCAACGTTAGGCTGGTGATGGAGCCCCTTAGGGAAATAACGGAAAGGTCGGGGAAGAAGGCCAGTGTTCACTCTGTGTGCTTGCCGGGGGGTCTCATCCGAGATGTGGAGGGGGCCCTACCGGCGGCGATAGAGAGCACTGGGTGCACCCGACTGCAAATTGTTGCTGATGTCGGCACCAATGACTCCTGCCGTCTGGGTTCAGAGGTCATCCTCAGTTCGTACAGGCGGTTGGCGGAGTTGGTGAAGGCGGAAAGCCTCGCTCGCGGGGTGGAATCAGAGCTAACTATTTGTAGTATCGTTCCCAGAACCGATCGCGGTCCTCTGGTTTGGATCCGAGTGGAAGGCTTAAACCAGAGGCTCAGACGATTCTTCGGAGAGCTGGGGTGCAAATTTCTCGACCTCCGCAATGGGGTGGAGAAATGTATGGTCCCCCTGAATAGGTCAGCCGTGCACTACACGCCGGAAGCGGCTACGAGGGTAGCGGAGTACGTGTGGAGTGCACATGGGCTTTTTATTAGGTTAGAGAATTCCCTCCCTAGGCCCGACAAGACGCCTCCTGAGACGCGGCAAGGCAGGAGTAGGCAAAATGCGACAGGGAATAACAATATTAATGTGCTAATAGTAAACTGCAGGAGCGTCTATAGAAAGGTCCCAGAACTGCTCTCATTAATAAACGGTCACAACGCCCATATAGTACTAGGGACAGAAAGTTGGCTGAAACCACATGTAAACAGTAATGAAATCCTAAACTCCGATTAGAATGTATATCGCAGAGAAAGGCTGGACAGTAAAGGGGGAGGCGTGTTTATAGCGATAAGAAGTGCAATAGTATCGAAGGAAATTGACGGAGATTCTAATTGTGAAATGATTTGGGTGAAGGTCACGGTTAAAGCAGGCTCAGACATGGTAATTGGATGTCTCTATAGGCCCCCAGGCTCAGCAGCTGTTGTGGCTCAGCACCAGAAGAATAATTTGGAAAATATTTCGAGTAGATTTCCCCACCATGTTATAGTTCTGGGTGGAGATTTTAATTTGCTGGATATAGACTGGGAGACTCAAACGTTCATAACGGGTGGCAGGGACAAAGAATCTAGTGAAATATTTTTAAGTGCTTTATCTGAAAACTACCTTGAGCAGTTAAACAGAGAACCGACTCGTGGCGATAATATATTAGACGTTCTGGTGACAAACAGACCCGAACTATTTGAATCAGTTAATGCAGAACAGGGAATCAGCGATCATAAAGCGGTTACTGCAACGACGATTTCAGCCGTAAAAAGAAATATTAAAAAAGGTAATAAGATTTTTCTGTTTAGCAAAAGTGACAAAAAGCAGATTACAGAGTACCTGACGGCTCAACACAAAAGTTTTGTCTCAAGTACAGATAGTGTTGAGGATCAGTGGACAAAGTTCAAAACCATCGTACAATATGCGTTAGATGAGTATGTGCCAAGCAAGATCGTAAGAAATGGAAAAGAGCCACCGTGGTACAACAACCGAGTTAGAAAACTGCTGCGGAAGCAAAGGGAACTTCACAGCAAACATAAACATAGCCAAAGCCTTGCAGACAAACAAAAATTACGCGAAGCGAAATGTAGTGTGAGGAGGGCTATGCGAGAGGCTTTCAGTGAATTCGAAAGTAAAGTTCTATGTACTGAATTGGCAGAAAATCGTAAGAAATTTTGGTCCTATGTCAAAGCGGTAGGTGGATCAAAACAAAATGTCCAGACACTCTGTGGCCAAAATGGTACTGAAACAGAGGATGACAGACTAAAGGCCGAAATACTAAATGTCTTCTTCCAAAGCTGTTTCACAGAGGAAGACTGCACTGTGCTTCCTTCTCTTGAAGTCGCATAGTTGACAAAATGGTAGATATCGAAATAGACGACAGAGGAATAGAGAAACAATTAAAACCGCTCAAAAGAGGAAAGGCCGCTGGTCCTGATGGGATACCAGTTCGGTTTTACACAGTGTACGCGAAGGAACTTGCCCCCCTTCTTGCAGAGGTGTACCGTAGGTCTCTAGAATAGCGAAGCGTTCCAAAGGATTGGAAAAGGGCACAGGTCATCCCCGTTTTCAATAAGGGACGTCCAACAGATGTGCAGAACTATAGACCTATATCTCTAACGTCGATTAGTTGTAGAATTTTGGAACACGTATTATGTTCGAGTATAATGACTTTTCTGGAGACTAGAAATCTACTCTGTAGGAATCAGCATGGGTTTCGAAAAAGACGGCCGTGTGAAACCCAGCTCGCGCTATTCGTCCACGAGACTCAGAGGGTCTTAGACACGGGTTCACAGGTAGATGCCGTGTTTCTTGACTTCCGCAAGGCGTTTGACACAGTACACCACAGTCGTTTAATTAACAAAGTAGGAGCATACGGACTATCAGATCAGTTGTGTGCTTGGATCGAGGAGTTCCTAGATAACAGAACGCAGCATGTCATTCTCAATGGAGAGAAGTCTTCCGAAGTAAGAGTGATTTCAGGTGTGCCGCACGGGAGTGTCATAGGGCCGTTGCTATTCACAATATTCATAAATGACCTGGTGAGTGACATCGGAAAGTCTCTGAGGCTTTTTGCAGATGATGCTGTGGTGTATCGAGAGGTTGCAATAATGGAAAATTGTACTGATATGCAGGAGGATCTGCAGCGAATTTACGCATGGTGCACGGAATGGCAATTGAATCTCAATGTAGACAAGTGTAATGTGATGCGAATACATAGAACGATAGGTCCCTTATCATTTAGCTACAAAATAGCAGGTCAGCAACTGGAAGCAGTTAATTCCATAAATTATCTGGGAGTACGCATTAGGAGTGATTTAAAATGTCGACTGTCAATGGTAAGAAAAGTGTTTCTAAAGAAGAAAAATTTGTTAACATCGAGTATAGCTTTAGGTATCAGGAAGCCTTTTCTCCGAGTATTTGTATGGAGTGTAGCCACGTATGGAGGTGAATAATGGACAATAAATAGTTTGAACAAGAAGAGAATAGAAGCTTTCGAAATGTGGTGCTACAGAAGAATGCTGAAGATTAGATGGGTAGATCACATAACTAATGTGGAGGTATTGAATAGGATACTGGAGAGGAGAACTTTGTGGCACAACTTGACTAGAAGATGGGGTCGGATGGTAGGACACGTTCTGAGACATTAAGGAATCACCAATTTAATATTGGAGGGCAACGTGAAGGGTAAAAATCGAGGAGGGAGACCAGGAGATGAATACACTAAGCAGATTCACAAGGATGTAGGTTGCAGTTGGTACTGGGAGATGAAGCTTCCACACGATACAGTAGCATGGAGAGCTACATCAAACCAGTTTGTGGACTGAAGACAACAACAACAACAACAACAACAAGGTATTTGTCTCATGTGTAACCTTCAACAGAAGTGGGAAAGACAAGAGGGTTAGATTATATGTACTTTCCATTGAAATTGATCCATAATGGGGAGATACTCAATGGGAAAATAATATGCTAATTTATTATCCACAGACCGCAAATGGACTGATCATGAACGAGGAATGAAAATTTGGTCACACTTCTGATAGTACACGTATTATTTGACCCCCCCCCCCTCTCTCTCTCTCTCTCTCTCTCTCTCTCTCTCTCTCTCTCTCTCTCTCTCTCTCTCTCTCTCTCTCTCTCTCTCTCTCTCTCACACACACACACACACACACACACACTCAATCGCGCGCGCGCGCTTGTTCTACTAAGTAATTCAATTCATTAATGGTGTCGGAAGAGATGGTTAGCAAGAAATCCTTTAGGCTCCTCGTAAACTGAAATCTGTCAGTAGTAAAGCTTTTTATGGCTGCCGGCAAGTTATTGAAAACATCGTTCTCCTTAATGATGGAGACTTTCTTGCACCAAAGTAATTAACTTACCAATTTTTGTGGAGATTATTCACTTCTAGTTATGACTTCATGAAATGAGCTGTTGATTAGAAAATATTCATTTGTTCTTAAACACAATATTCACGGGGAGAACGTATCTTCCATCTCCACCAGTTAACTGATCTATTTATATGACCCTTATCCTAAGTTGTGTTATATTAACGGTAAAACACAAAACATTTCTTACATGCATTTCCACTATTTTCCAACAAGCTGACAATTTTTCATGAATAATATATTAATAGTGAAATTTTTAGAAAAATTTTGAAAGACAGGTTTTGCGGGCAAATTTCAAAAATTAAAAGACCATAGTGTTCATTATAATACAATTTCTCCATGGTTTTTAATTCCTACTCCGAAGTTTTCTTTTGTTTCCTTTACTGCTTGCTCAGCAAACAGATTGAATAACATCGGGGATAGGCTACAACCCTGTCTCACTCTCTTCCCAACCACTGCTTCCCTTTCATATCCCTCGACTCTTCATGCCCTCGAGTAAGAAAACTGGTCGTTAGAATTCCATGGTTCTGGGATAAATGGTTTGAGAGGAAAGGTACATTTAGTTAGAAAAGTTACGGAAAATTTAAAGTTGTATTGCACTTACCGTCGTACATGCACTCATTTAAATTCATAGTTTCTTTCACTTTCCAATAGTACGCATGCTGTACATAAACATAACATTTGTTTCATGACATTTACTTTTTTATTTCTTGCAAGTCTTCTAGAACTTCTTTCGAAAACTTTGTGGGTAGATCTTGGCATTTGTTTTGTTCAGAAACGTTATTACTCTAGCAAACAACTGACTACGAGACAAGAAAAAATGTATTCAATAGGTGAAAGCTCAAAGCTACGGGTAAAATGTCCCTAGGCTTATCATCTCAAAGAAGAGATGGCACAGAGAAACAAGTGGGCATGTCTTACATAGCAAGCTGCCATTTAAACCGACATTTAGAACCTTCAAATACGGATTTGGACTAAAATACTTTAATATTCACACTAAGTGTAAATAAAACTGGTACAATCACCAATAAACACAATTATTTTCATTGTTTTCGGGGTTCCTTTTGCCTTTCGGAATAAATATATTGCGAATCAGTAGTTAACATGCCTGGTTCCCCAAACAGGAGACGACTAGAAACTTCCGAAATGTGGTGGTGTAGAAGAATGCTAAAAAAGTTTTGATCGAATAGCTGATGGGGAGATACGAAATCAGATTAGGGAGCAGAGAAATTAATGGCACAAATTGACAAAAAGAAGCGATCGTGGGTAAATGTCATATTTCGATTCCACCCATCCGCTGTGACCCACGACGTTCTGCATGACGTTGATTAGTTGCATTTCGAAGGATAGCAGTGGCCTTATTAAATGTTAAGTGCGATTGCCTTCGTTTCTAGAGCAATTTATAATGTTCGTTAACTATGATTTTTTTCGGAATATATCGTGATGAACTCTGGGAGGAACCACAGAACACAGCTTAAATTGTCGTTGAAGAAACGAGTAGTGATTGTATTTTAATCTTTCTTATCCGACACGTTGGGGAATCCAAGGTATAATGGGGTACACAGTTGAAAACTTTGATTAAATGTACAAAATTGATAAATAAGAGAGTTACAAATTTTTATATGAACACATTATGATGTATTAATCACAAAAATACAAGAACATTGCCATAAAATAAAACAACAATATTTTCTCACTCAAAAACAGAAATTTATAACATTTGCACGCGTCACAATGGGGTGGTAAATACAAGTGATTACAAAAACGTATAAAATTATTCGAAATGCAGAAAATATTGGCTTGCTCGTTATTTTTTTTAGTTTAAAGTGAGTATTAATGTCAAACTACAGTTTTCATGAATCGTATCCTTTTCTTGAGGCTGTTTACAAAATTCACACACGGGGAGACACTCATCAACTTCGCTATCTATTCCTGCACAAGAATCGTGTGTCAGTTTTTTGCAGGTGGAACAAGCGACCCAACTTCCAACTGATTTTGAATATAACCCACCACAATATACACATTGACAGTCAGAACTTTCCTCATAATCACTCTCGTTAGTATTGTATTCTCTCTCCTTTTTTCCATTTACCTTCAGAATCTTTCTCTCTTTTTTGAGTTCTTAATTTTATTCTCTTTCGCAGAAAGTTTTCTGTTTGCTCTTTCTTCTTTGTCAATGTTCTTTTTTCTATTTCTCCCATTAATGACTTTTAACTCTTTTTTTGTACGGCGAATCAGTTAAAACAACGTTGTTCCCCCTTTTCAGTCTCGCTCTTTTCTTGCTTTCGTTAACTTTTGACAAGAAAATCAGAATCTCAGGTGAAATATGAAATGAGGAGGTTGTGTTGTCAGTTGTCATCCAAGAGCACCCAAGATTAGAACAATTAGCCCCAATAACTTTGTTATTCTTAGGCGGCAGTTCATTGTAACAATTCGCTGAAACCTCGTCCCCTTGATTATCCAGCCCGTTTGAGTCGTCTTTTTCAGCTGGTGTGCTAGGTGAAGGCAATTCCAATTGTTCAGATATAATAACCTCTTTATCTGACGGCCTATCACGTCCGCTGTCAGTTGTGTGTGCCGGGAGGAAGTGTGCGTCGTGAATATGGATGGGTCCGTGGGCCATATTGCAGTAGCTTCGAAACCTTTAATAGCGGTTTTCATTGTTGCGCTTTAGACGAAAGCTGAACCAAAAAGCGTTGAAATTTGAAAGATAGTTACGACTTTCCCTGCGTGGCTTCGCAGCCATTTTCGAAGCTGATCACTATAACGAGGATTTATAAAACAAACATCAAGCGGCTGAAGTCTGTGAGAGCAATGTGGTGGTGAAGAAACGCCACTCTCCCTCGCGTAGTCCATAACGTCATTGTTCGTGGTATGAGCTGAGTGGCCATCTGATATAAGGAGAACTGGGACGTGCTTTGATGTCTTAGAAAATACCACTAATTGTGGAAACCATACAAAGGAGGACTCTGTGGCCATACATGCTGTGCTGTGGACCTCAGCGCAACCTCCTGCTGCCTGTCCTAACTCAAATTCTTTCTGCTTCTTCTTTCGTGGAAAAATAATCGTAGGAGGAATGTCAGCTCCGCTTGCTGACGTACTAATGAGGCTGGTTGCAGTTTCGCCCCTTTCTGCAGAGGTTAACGATCGCACTGGACGGTTCCCTTTGCAAGCTGCGATGTTCGATTAGTTTTTAGCATTAACCGAGACGCCTGTTCCATCACAATTAGTTATTTGAGAAGTCATTAGTTTGTGATTGTCAGTTACATTTGTTAGCAACGAAAAAAACCTATCGACAGCTACTTTATTAAAATCCATGATTCTTGTACCAGATGTTGCTTCGGGCTTGCGAACAAACCCGCATTTGCTTCTTCATTGTTTCATGATGTAATAAAGATTTCGATTTGTTTTGCTCGAAATTTTCGAAAAGGTATCTGTGAAACGTGCAAAAATTGAAATGGCAAAACTGTACACCTGCCGAAATACGAGTGCGTATACTCATTTGAAAACATTTTCCTACACCGCTTCTGATACGCTAGAGGTTACCGCACAGTAAACAACAATTGTAGTTGACCGTTTGCCTGCATCGTATAAAGTACGGCCAATAAAAAATTTTTGTAGGGAGGACACATCATCTCATCCTAAATGGAGAGTTCATCTATACGTGTAAAAGTAAACACTTGTGCCAGAGGGAAGCGTGTTGGGAGCCTTACTGTTCATGTTGTATATTAACATTACAGATAATATAAGAAAGCTCACATATTTCGAAAATGATGCCGATATCGACATTGAGGTAACAAAGGTCGTGTGAAGCGATATGCACATACAGGGGATAGTAAAAATGTGACCACCTATACTTGCATCTACATGGATACTCTGCAAATCACATTTAAGTGCCTGGCAGGTTGTTCATCGAACCACCTTCACAAGTCTCTATTATTCCAATCTCGCATAGCACCCGGAAAGAATGATCACCTGTGTCTTTCCATACGAGCTCTGACTTCCCTTATTTTATCGTTGTGGTCGTTTCTACCTACGTAGGTCGGTGTCAACAAAATATTTTCGCATTCGGAGGAAAAAGTTGGTGATTGGAATTTCGTGAGAAGATTCCGTCGCAACGAAAAACGCTTTCCTTTTAATGATGTCCAGCCCAAATCCTGTATCATTTGTGTGACACACTCTCTCATATTTCGCGATAATAAAAAACGTGCTGCCTTTCTTTGGACTTTTTCGATCTACTCCGTAAGTCCTATCTTGTAAGGATCCCACATTTCCCAGCAGTATTCTAAAAGAGGACGGACAAGCGTAGTGTAGGCAGTGTCCTTTGTAGGTCTGTTACGTTTTCTAAGTGTTGTGCCAATAAAATGCAGTCTTCGGTTAGCCTTAACCGCAACATTTTCTATGTGTTCTTTCCAATTTAAGTTGTTCGTTATTGTATAATAATAATGGCGTGTGACGAGGGCCTCCCATCGGGTAGATCGTTCGCCTGGTGCAAGTCTTTCGATTTGACGCCACTTCGGCGACTTGCGCGTCGATGGGGATGAAATGATGATTAGTACAACACAACACCCAGTCCCTGAGCGGAGAAAATCTCCGACCCAGCCGGGAATCTAACCCGGTCTTTTAGGATTGACAGTCTGTCGTGCTGACCACTCAGCTACCGCGGGCGGACGTTAGTTATTGTAACACCTAGTTACTTAGTTGACTTTACGGCTTTTAGATTAGACTACAACTTCTCTGATAGTGATTCGTCCATTCTGCTTCACCAGCAATATTGCGGGATCAGTAACGACCTGATTTGCGGATATTGCGGGCGTACCTTAACTGGCTTCTGTCTTCATTGATTAGCGGCTACCTTTGAAATGGTTGTACCACTCCTTTAGCCCTGCAGTACCCATTACTTTGTCCACAAACACACGATGGTTTCAACTTGAGAATCGCCAAGCTTGGAGCCAAATGTGATGTAAAGACGTCATTTTGCTCAGAATACTAAATCCAACGTGTACGACTTGCAAGTGTTCCGAAGTAGTGGAGAAAATCAGGTATGTGTGCTAAATATGCCTGAAAACATGAGCCCATGCGCGCCCTGATACCATTGTTGATTTCAACAATTAAAAAAGGTCGGATATTTTTTGAACAGCTCATGTATATAAGCCATCGCCAGTGATGTCGAAAGAGCAAGATAACCCTAACTACGCCAGTTGTATAGGTAGTTCGAATGGAGCGGTCTATTGTCTGACGTATCTCCATAACAGCTCCGAACCGAATACCCCAAAGTTCGACAAATGGTTCAAATGGCTCTGAGCACTATGGGTCTTAACATCTATGGTCATCAGTCCCCTAGAACTTAGAACTACTTAAACCTAACTAACCTAAGGACATCACAAAACACCCAGCCATCACGAGGCAGACAAAATCCCTGACCCCGCCGTGAATCGAACCCGGGAACCCAGACGCGGAAAGCGAGAACGCTACCTTCACGTCAGGAATCAAGCTGAGCTCAGAAGGGCGCAATTCCGGGGCTGTCTCAGGCCGATACTGATCTTCGGCCTGACGTGGCTGCTTGTCCTGTTCCAGGGGTTGCCCCTCAGTCTGCAAGATCCGAGCAGTCGCAGAGGGTGGTCTTACTGGTAGTTGGGAGCTCCAACGTCAGGCGCGTAATGGGGCCCCTTAGGGATATGGCAGCAAGAGAGGGGAAGAAAACCAATGTGCAATCCGTGTGCATACCGGGGTGAGTCATTCCAGATGTGGAAAGGGTCCTTCCGGATGCCATGAAGGGTACAGGTTGCACCCATTTGCAGGTGGTCGCTCATGTCGACACCAATGATGTGTGTCGCTATGGATCGGAGGAAACCCTTCCTGGCTATCTGATTTGGTGAAGACTGCCAGTCTCGCTAGCCGGATGAAAGCAGAGCTCACCGCTCACCATCTGCAGCATCGTCGACTGGACTGACTGCGGGCCTTTGGTAAAGAGCTGAGTAAAGGGGTCTGAATCAGAGGCTGAGATTGTTCTGTGACCGTGTGGGCTGCAGATTCCTTGACCTAAGCCATAGGGTGGTGGGGTTTCGGGTTCCGCTGGATAGGTCAGGAGTCAACTACACGCAACAAGCGGCTACACGGGTAGCAGGGGTTGTGTGGCGTGAGCTGGGCGGTTTTTTAGGTTAGATGGCATTGGGCAAGTACAAAAAGGGCGGCAGCCTCAACGAGTTCGGGGCAAAGCAGGACATGAGGGGACCAAGCAGCAATCGGTATTGTAATGGTAAACTGTCGAAGCTGCGTTGGTAAAGTACCGGAACTTCAAGCGCTGATAGAAAGTACCGAAGCTGAAATCGTTATAGGTACAGAATGCTGGCTGAAACCAGAGAGAAATTCTGCCGAAATTTTTACAAAGGTACAGACAGATATAAAGGATAGATTGCATGCAACCGGTGGTGGAGAGTTAGTCGCTGTTAGTAGAAGTTTATCCTGTAGTGAAGTAGAAGTGGATAGTTCCTGTGAATTATTATGGGTGGAGGTTACACGCAACAGCCGAGCTAGGTTAATAATTGGCTCCTTTTACCAACCTCCCGATCCAGCAGCATTAGTGGCAGAACAACTGAGAGAAAATTTGGAATACATTTCACATCAATTTTCTCAGCATGTTATAGTCTTAGGTAGAGATTTCAATTTACCAGATATAGACTGGGACACTCAGATGTTTAGGATGGGTCGTAGGGACAGAGCGTCGAGTGACATTATACTGAGTGCGCTATCCGAAAATTACCTCATGCAATTAAACAGAGAACCGACTCGTGGAGATGACATCTAGGACCTACTGATAACAAACAGACCCAAACTTTTCGACTCTGTATGTGCAGAACAGGGATTAGTGATCATAAGGCTGTTGCAACATCCCTGAATATGGAAGTTAATAGGAATATAAAAAGAGGGAGGAAGGCTTACGTGTTTAGCAAGGGTAATAGAAGGCAGATTTCAGTCTACCTAACAGATCAAAACGAAAATTTCTGTTCTGACACTGACAATGTTGAGTATTTTTGGAAAAAGTTCAAGGCAATCGTAAAATGCGTTTTAGACAGGTACGTGTAGAGTAAAACTGTGAGGGACGGGATAAACCCACCGTGGTTCAACAACAAAGTTAGGAAACTACTGCGAAAGCAAAGACAGCTTCACTCCAAGTATAAACGCAGCCAAAACCTCTCAGACAAACAGAAGCTAAACGATGTCAAAGTTAGCGTAAGGAGGGCTATGCGTGAAGCGTTCAGTGAATTCGAAAGTAAAATTCTATGTACCGACTTGACAGAATATCCTAGAAAGTTCTGGTCTCAATTTAAATCAGTAAGTGGTTGGAAACAGCATGTCCAGACACTCCGGGGTGATGATGGCATTGAAACAGAGGATGACAGGCGTAAAGCTGAAATACTAAACACCTTTTTCCAAAGATGTTTCATAGAGGAAGACCGCACTGCAGTTCCTTCTCTAAATCCTAGCACAAACGAGAAAATGGCTGACATCGAAATAAGTGTCCAAGGAGTAGAAAAGCAACTGGAATCACTCAACAGAGGAAAGTCCACTGGACCTGACGGGGTACCAATTCGATTCTACACAGTACGCGAAAGAACTTGCCCTCCCTTTAACAGCCGTGTACCGCAAGTCTCTAGGGGAACGGAAGGCTCCAAATGATTGGAAAAGAGCACAGGTAGTCCGAGTCTTCAAGAAGGGTCGTAGAGCAGATGCGCAAAACTATAGACCTATATCTCTGATGTCGATCTGTTGTAGAATTTTAGAACATGTTTTTTGCTCGAGTATCATGTCGTTTTTGGAAACCCAGAATCTACTCTGTAGGAATCAACATGGATTCCGGAAACATCCATCGTGTGAGACCCAACTCACTTTATTTGTTCATGAGACCCAGAAAATATTAGATACAGGCTCCCAGGTAGATGCTATTTTTCTCGACTTCCGGAAGGCGTTCGATACAGTTCCGCACTGTCGCCTGATAAATAAGGTAAGAGCCCACGGAATATCAGACCAGCTCTGTGGCTGGATTGAAGAGTTTTAACAAACAGAACACAGCATGTTGTTATCACTGGAGAGACGTCTACAGACGTTAAAATAATATCTGGCGTGCCACAGGGGAGTGTTATGGGACCATTACTTTTCACAATATATATATATAAATGAGGTAGTAGATAGTGTCGGAATTCCATGCGGTTTTTCGCGGATGATTCTGTAGCATACACAGAAGTTGCAGCATTAGAAAATTGTAGCGAAATGCCGGAAGATCTGCAGCGAATAGGCCCTTGGTGCAGGGAGTGGAAACTGACCCTTAACATATACAAATGTAATGTATTGCGAATACATAGAAAGAAGGATCCTTTACTGTATGATTATATGATAGCGGAACAAACACTGGTAGCAGTTACTTCTGTAAAATATCTCGGAGTATGCGTGCGGATCGATTTGAAATGGAATGATCATATAAAATTAACTGTTGG